>NC_086245.2:1480000-2080000 GCF_036321145.2 Pelmatolapia mariae
TTAAGACATGAGGCTTGTGCCAATATATCTTCAGACACTCCTGACGCTCACAATTCAAGAATATTTTTCTCACCTATTACCATTTGGCCATGAATTGGGTTTGTTTGAGGGTAGGAAATTTGTCCCTCGCTCAGATTTCTTCAGATTTCAAACTCTGGAAATGAGGCACTTTTTTCTCTCGTCATATCTTTTTGATAGATTTCCACACAGAACTGAAAATTTCCATGACTGTTCACCAAAGCCTGCTGTCTCTTACAGTGAAAGAATGATATCGATACTCCAAATAGATTTAGAGTTACAAAGCTTTGTTCGAGGGCAAGTCAGGGCAGTTTTCCGTTCGCCTCTACTAAGTTATGGTGCATTAGAAGTCAAATATCTTCAATAATTCATATTTTAATGATAAATTGTCAACACTGTAAGATTCCCCCATCTCTTCTGAACAAAACGATGTAAGAATGACCGTTCTAGCCCCTACGGTTAGGAAATTATGGCCATTTGTTTGAGGGGAGTCCTGACTATGAAAAGTAGACAGCACAGATCCTGTCTCTGTGCTGCGTGTGTGTAAAAACAGGTGCACCTGTTTTGGCGGGAAAAGGTACACAGCCTCTCTGATTGGTGGATTCAAATTTAGCAGCTCCCAGGCTGCTTGACTGACCTAGAAACTTGATTTTCTCTCCCTGTGTGTGTGTGTGTGTGTGTGTGTGTGTGTGTGTGTGTGTGTGTGTGTGTGTGTGTGTGTGTGTGATACAGAGAGAGAGAGAGAAAGAGAGAGAGAGAGACTTTTTATGGGAGGATCTTATTGTATGATTCAAATTCAATATATTTAGACTGGTTGACTGAATTTGATCCTATGTGTCTCTCTGTGCTTGTGTGTTTCCATATGTGTTCATATTTGTGATTGTGTGACTGTTATACTTTTTTTGCTGATTTTTTTTCATTTAACAATTACATTTGAGGGACCCTTAGCATGTTCAGCATTTGTTCAGCTGTCCATTTTGCTTTTCCAATTTTTGTATTTAACTTTTTAATATTTTGCTAAGTCATAGCATTTCTGCTGATTTACAGTATTTGTGCTAAATACAGCATTTGTGCTAAATCATACTATTTCTGCTATTTTATATGATTTGTACTTAATATAATATTTCTGCTTAATTATAGTATTTCTGCCATTTTATAGTATTTGTGCTAAAACATAGTATTTCTACTAAATGCAGTATTTCTGGGTAATCATTGTATTTCTATATATTTCTGCCAGGTCCCCAGGGAGTCAGTCCTCTGTAAGGACTGTAATATTCAAACTTACCTATCAGGACCTGGACGGCTTCCCAGCCAGCCAATCATATCTGAGCCCTGGCACTTTTAAATTTGCATATTGGGGCCTTCATGGCTTCTAAGACAACCAATCATATCTGAGCCCTGGCACATTCAAATTTGCATATTGGGGCATTCATGGCTTCGAAGCCAACCAATCATCTATGTCATATATCTTTAATATTTCATATTTGTATTTTAAATGGTCAACATTTCAAGATTCCCCCATGTCTTCTGAACAAAACGGTGTAAGAATGACTGTTTTAGCCCCTACGGTTAGGAATTTATGGCTGTTTGTTTGAGGGGAGTCCTGACTATGAGAAATAGACTGCAAAAATCCTGGTTCTCTCTGTGCTGCATGTGTAAAAGCCTGCACTTGGTGCACCAGTTTTGGCGGGAAAAAGCACACAGCCTCTCTGATTGGTGGATTCAAATTGAGAAGCTCACAGCTGTTTTACTGACCTAGACACATGCTGTTCACTTGCTGCTGCTGCTGTGTGTGTGTGTGTGTGTGTGTGTGTGTGTGTGTGTGTGTGTGTGTGTGTGTGTGTGTGTGTGTGTGTGTGTGTGTGTGTTTGTGTCACACAGAGAGAGAGAGAGAGAGCCTTTTTATGGGAGCATCTTATTGTATGATTTAAATTCAATATATTTAGACTGGTTGACTGAATTTGATCCTGTGTGTCTCTCTGTGCTTGTGTGTTTCCATATGTGTTCATATTTGTGATTGTGTGACTGTTATACTTTTTCTTTTGCTGATTTTTTTTTCATTTAACAATTACATTTGAGGGACCCTTAGCATGTTCAGGATTTTTTCAGCTGTCCATTTTGCTTTTCCAATTTTTGTATTTAACGTATTACTATTGTGCTAAGTCATAGCATTTCTGCTGATTTACAGTATTTGTGCTAAATACAGCATTTCTGCTAAATCATACTATTTCTGCTATTTTATAGGATTTGTACTTAATATAATATTTCTGCTTAATTATAGTATTTCTGCCATTTTATAGTATTTGTGCTAAAACATAGTATTTGTACTAAATGCAGTATTTCTGGGTAATCATTGTATTTCTATATATTTCTGCCAGGTCCCCAGGGAGTCAGTCCTCTGTAAGGACTGTAATATTCAAACTTACCTATCAGGACCTGGACGGCTTCCCAGCCAGCCAATCATATCTGAGCCCTGGCACATTCAAATTTGCATATTGGGGCCTTCATGGCTTCTAAGACAACCAATCATATCTGAGCCCTGGCACATTCAAATTTGCATATTGGGTCATTCATGGCTTCTAAGCCAACCAATCATCTATGTCATATATCTTTAATATTTCATATTTGTATTTTAAATGGTCAACATTTCAAGATTCCCCCATGTCTTCTGAACAAAACGGTCTAAGAATGACTGTTTTAGCCCCTACGGTTAGGAATTTATGGCTGTTTGTTTGAGGGGAGTCCTGACTATGAGAAATAGACTACAAAAATCCTGTCTCTCTCTGTGCTGCATGTGTAAAAGCCTGCACTTGGTGCACCAGTTTTGGCGGGAAAAAGCACACAGCCTCTCTGATTGGTGGATTCAAATTGAGAAGCTCACAGCTGTTTTACTGACCTAGAAACATGCTGTTCACTTGCTGCTGCTGTGTGTGAGTGTGTGTGTGTGTGTGTGAGAGTGTGTGAGTGTGTGTGTGTGTGTGTGAGAGAGAGAGAGAGAGAGAGAGAGAGAGAGAGAGAGAAAGAAAGATATACACAAAGACCTTTTTTAGGGCAGCATCTCATTGGTGGATAAAAATTTAATATATTCAGACTGGTTGACTGGCATAGACCCTGTGTGTTTGGCTCACTCTGTGCTGCGTGTGTGTAAAAACAGGTGCATCTGTTTTGGCAGGAAAAAGTACACAGCCTCTCTGATTGGTAGATTCAAATTTAGCAGCTCCCAGGCTGCTTGACTGACCTACAAACTTGCTGTTCTCTTCCTGTGTGTGTGTGTGTGTGTGTGTGTGTGTGTGTGTGTGTGTGTGTGTGTGTGTGTGTGTGACAAAGAGAGAGAGATAGAGAGGGCGAGAGAGAATTTCTATTGAAGCATCTTATTGTATGATTTTAATTTAATATATTTAGACTTGTTGACTGAATTTGATCCTGTGTGTCTCTCTGTGCAAGTGTGTTTCCATATGTGTACATATTTGTGATTGTGTGACTGTTATACTTTTTTTGCTGATTATTTTTCGTTTAACAATTACATTTGAGGGACCCTTAGCATGTTCAGCATTTGTTCAGGTGTCCATTTGCTTTTCCAATTTTTCTATTTAAGTTATTACTATTGTGCTAAGTCATAGCATTTCTGCTGCTTTTCAGCATTGGTGTTAAATACAGCATTTCTGCTAAATCATACTATTTCTGCTTTTTTATGAGATTTGTGCTAAATACAGCATTTCTGCTAAATCATACTTTTTCTACTTTTTTATGAGATTTGTGATAAATACAGCATTTTTGCTAAATCATACTTTTTCTGTTTTTTTATGAGATTTGTGCTAAATACAGCATTTCTTCTAAATCATACTTTTTTCTGCTTTTTTATGAGATTTGTGATAAATAGAGCATTTCTGCTAAATCATACTTTTTCTTCTATTTTATGAGATTTGTGCTAAATACAGCATTTCTGCTAAATCATACTTTTTCTGCTTTTTTATGAGATTTGTGCTAAATAGAGCATTTCTGCTAAATCATACTTTTTCTGCTATAATATGAGATTTGTGCTAAATACAGCATTTCTGCTAAATCGTACTTTTTCTGCTATTTTATGAGATTTGTGCTAAATTCAGCATTTCTGCTAAATTATACTTTTTCTGCTATTTTATGAGATTTGTGCTAAATACAGCATTTCTGCTAAATCATACTTTTTTTTGCTATTTTATGAGATTTGTGCTAAATACAGCATTTCTGCTAAATCATACTTTTTCTGCTATTTTATGAGATTTGTGCTAAATACAGCATTTCTGCTAAATCATAATCAATTATGTTTCCTCTAAGATATTACAGTTCTGCGAAGTTACTACATTTTCGGAAAGTTCCTTTGCTTCTGCAAAGTTTTTACAATTTCCGCAACTTTCCAGCTTTTTCAGCTAGTTTCAGCAGGCAGCTTCAGCGTTCCAGCATCCACACTGCATTTTCGCAGGAAATGCAAATTTTTCTAGTTGTGTGGATGCTTTAAGCATCCACACTATTGAGTTCCTGTTTCTCTTTATTCTTTATTATTATTATTATTATTATTATTATTCTTGGTGTTTCCGTACACTTTTCGCCGTGGATCTACTTCCACAATTTTCAGCCGATTTTCACCGTTCAAATTTTAAACTATTCTGCTATTTTTGCTCTTTCCGGCAATATCTTTTGGTATTTTATACTATTATACTTTTTAAAATATTAAGCTTTTTTCCTTTAATTTGTCCCATTGAAATGAATGGGAAACTTCCGCAATTCTGCTAAAACTTGCTTGTTTTTGAAACTTAACTACTTTGTCATATTTTCACGTAGAACAACCATTCAAACTTTAAAATGTTCTCAAATTATTGGGCTATTCAGGAATAAATCAGCTTTTTCAAATCTTTTACCGTTTTATTTTTATCCCTCTTAAAGTTTTGAGTTGCAAAATTGTGATTTTTCAGAAAATACATGCGTTGTTATGGTTGCTATGCAGTTGGTTCTAAGTGAGCCACTGTACCTTTGGCAATTTTCTCTTCATGTCCAAACAACTTCTTGCTACTTGATCAATTTTCACTCAACTCCCACAAATTATACATCAAAACGTAGGTATTTTCGGTGGCTTTCAGAAAATGTCACTATCATTGTTGTGGGATTTATAGAATTTTGGCAAATCTCCTCAGACCACCACAAAGTCAAAAAACTCTCCATAGAAAGTCAATGGAGAGTTTGTTCAAAGTCATCGCTTGATTTCTGTAATGAGAGGCATATTCGAATCGTCATATCTCCTTAATGAAGCGAAGTTAAAACATGAGGCTTGTCCCAGTATATCTTCAGACACTACTGACGCTCAAAATTCAAGAGTTATTTTCTCACCTATTACCGTTCTGAGATGAGTTACACTTGTTTGAGGGTAGGTAATTCGTCCTTCACTCAGATTTCTTCAGCTTTCAAACTCTGGAAATGAACCACTTTTTTCTCTTGTCATAACTTTTTGTTGGATTTAAACAGAGACCTGAAAATTTCCATGACTGTTCCCCAAAGCCTGCTGTCTCTTACGGTGAAAGAATGATATCGATACTCCAAATAGATTTAGAGTTAGAAAGCTTTGTTTGAGGGGAGGTCAAGGCAGTTTTTGCTTCGCCTTTACTCAGTTATGGTGCATTACAAGTCAAATATCTTTAATAATTCATATTTTAATGATAAATTGTCAACACTTGAAGATTCCCCCATCTCTTCTGAACAAAACGGTGTAAGAATGACCGTTCTAGCCCCTACGGTTAGGAAATTATGGCCATTTGTTTGAGAGGAATCCTCACTATGAGAAATACACTGCAGAAATCCTGTCTCTCTCTCTGTGCTGTGTGTACAAAGCCTGCACCTGTTTTGGCGGGAAAAAGTACACAGCCTCTCTGATTGGTGGATTCAAATTTAGCAGCTCCCAGGCTGCTTGACTGACCTAGAAACTTTCTCCTCTCTCCCTGTGTGTGTGTGTGTGTGTGTGTGTGTGTGTATTTGTGTAATAGTACAAATACACACACAAATCATAGTACAGTATTTTTGCTTTTTATAGGATTTTTATAGGATATTTATATTGCTTAATATAGTATTTCTGCTTTTTATAGGATTTGTGCTTAATATAGTATTTTTGCTTTTTATAGGATTTGTGCTTAATACAGTATTTCTGCTAAATGTAGTATTTATGCTTAATCATACTATTACTATATATTTCTGCCAGGTCCCCAGGCAGCCAATTCTCTGTGAGGACTGAGACATTCAAATTTACATATCAGGGCCTGCACGGCTTCCCAGCCAGCCAATCATATCTGAGGTCTGCCCTTTCTTCTCTCGTCATATCTCAGCGACGGATGTACAAAGAGCAGTGAAAATCGCAGTCGAAGTACACCAAAGTCCGCTGATTCACACAGTATAAGAATTATGCTTCTAGTCCACCTAGCTTTTGAGTTACACCACGTTTTGTAACTCCAAAAAACGGCATTCTTTGCCTCTCACCGCCATCTAATTCTGACTGCTCATCACCCTGTTTTCCAGGTTCTCACTGTCTTTCCCAGTGGCGCAGCTGATAATGACATGGGTCTGCAACCCAAAGGTCGCGGGTTCGATTCCACCTTGGTCCACATCTTTTTTGCCCTACAAATTAATACACTATCACAGACCCCTAATTCATATTCATCATTTATTACAATTCTCAAAACTTTTTACCAGCTTTTCTAATACGGACCTCACATTCTTCTTAACACTCCATGGCACAAATACTCTTCCCTTTAGGCTCTGTGAATGTGTGTGTGTTGTGTATCAATATTTCTCCCATTTTAAAGTATTACTCCTCCAGAATTGCATTTCTCTTAAATCAAAGTACTTTTACTACATCTTAGTACTTCTGCTCAATCATAGTATTTCTGCTAAATCATAGTATTTTTGCCAAATCATGGTTTTTGTGCCAAATCATAACATTTGTGTTATGTTATAGTATTACTACTAAGTGGAGGAATTTCTGCCATGTTACAGTATATGTGCTGATTACAGTATTTCTGCCAAATATAGTATTTCTGATTAATTATAGTTTTTACACCAAACCATAGTACAGTATTTTTGCTTTTTATAGGATTTTTATAGGATATTTATATTGCTTAATATAGTATTTCTGCTTTTTATAGGATTTGTGCTTAATATAGTATTTTTGCTTTTTATAGGATTTGTGCTTAATACAGTATTTCTGCTAAATGTAGTATTTATGCTTAATCATACTATTACTATATATTTCTGCCAGGTCCCCAGGCAGCCAATCCTCTGAGGACTGAGACATTCAAATTTACATATCAGGGCCTGCACGGCTTCCCAGCCAGCCAATCATATCTGAGGTCTGCCCTTTCTTCTCTCGTCATATCTCAGCGACAGATGTACAAAGAGCAATGAAAATCGCAGTCGAAGTACACCAAAGTCCGCTGATTCACCCAGTACAAGAATTATGCTTCTAGTCCACCTAGCTTTTGAGTTACACGAAGATTTGTAACTCCAAAAAACAGCATTCTTTGCCTCTCATCGCGATCTAATTCTGACTGCTCATCACCCTGTTTTCCAGGTTCTCACTGTTTTTCCCAGTGGTGCAGCTGGTAATGACATGGGTCTGCAACCCAAAGGTTGTGGGTTCATTTCCGCTTTGGTCAACATGCTTTTTGCCGTACAAATTAATACACTATCACAGTCCACTAATTCATATTCATCATTTATTACAATTCTCAAAACTTTTTACCAGCTTTTCTAATATGGACCTCATATTCTTCTTAACACTCCATGGCACAAATACTCTTCCCTTTAGGCTCTGTGAATGTGCTATGAGAAATCCTCAATATGAGAAATAGACTACAAAAATCCTGTCTCTGTGCTGCGTGTGTGTAAAAACGGCTGCACCTGTTTTGGCGGGAAAAAGTACACAGCCTCTCTGATTGGTCGATTCAAATTTAGTAGCTCAAGGCTTTTTGACCCACCTAGAAAGTACAGGAATCACTGTATGTACAGCCCCTGTTTGTTCACTTACTGCTGCTGCTGCTGCTGCTGCTGCTGTGTGTGTGTGTGTGTGTGTGTGTGTGTGTGTGTGTGTGTGTGTGTGTGTGTGTGTGTGTGTGTGACAGAGAGAGAGAGGGAGAGAGGGAGAGAGAGCCTTTTTATGGGAGGATCTTATTGTATGATTTAAATTCAATATATTTAGACTGGTTGACTGAATTTGATCCTGTGTGTGTCTCTCTGTGCATGTGTGTTTCCATATGTGTCCATATTTGTGATTGTGTGACTGATATACTTTTGCTGATTTTTTTTTTCTTTTAACAATTACATTTGAGGGACCCTTTGCATGTTCAGCATTTTTTCAGCTGTCCATTTTGTTTTTCCAATTTTTCTCTTTAAGTTATTACTATTGTGCTAAATCATACTATTTCTGCTATTTTATAAGATTTGTGCTAAATACAGCATTTCTGCTAAATCATACTATTTCTGCTATTTTATAAGATTTGTGCTAAATAAAGTATTTCTCCCAAATATAGTATTTCTGATTAATTATAGTTTTTCTGCCAAATCATAGTACAGTATTTTTGCTTTTCATAGGATTTTTATAGGATATTTATATTGCTTAATACAGTATTTCTGCTAAATGTAGTATTTATGCTTAATCATACTATTTCTATATATTACTGCCAGGTCCCCAGGCAGCCAATCCTCTGTCAGGCCTGAGACATTCAAATTTACATATCAGGGCCTGCACGGCTTCCCAGCCAGCCAATCATATATGTGGGATGAGGCATTCACATTTGCATATTGGGGCCTTCGTGGCTTCTAAGCCAACCAGTCATCCATGTCATATATCTCTAAAAATTCATATTTTAATGATAAATTGTCAACAGTTGACGATTCCCCCATCTCTTCTGAACAAAACGGTCTAAGAACGACCGCTCTAGCCCCTACGGTTAGGTAATTCTGGCCATTTGTATGAGGGGAATCCTCAATATGTTCATTTGCTGCTGCTGTGTGTGTGTGTGTGTGTGTGTGTGTGTGTGTGTGTGTGTGTGTGTGTGTGTGTGTGAGAGAGAGAGAGAGAGAGACAGAGAGAGAGAGAGAGAGAGAGAGAAAGACCCTCTTTAGGGCAGCATCTCATTGTTGGATAAAAATATAATATATTCAGAATGGTTGACTGGCATAGACCCTGTGTGTGTGTGTCTCTCTCTTTACATTTCTGTATCCATATTTGATTTTGTGTTCATCTATTGGTTTTTCTTGGTTTTTTTCCAAATTTATTTGTATTTCTTGTTTTTTCCCACAGGTGAACAATAATTAGTTTTTTTTCTGCTATTCATTTTACTTTTCCAGTATTTTCACTTAAGCTATTACTATTCCCACTCCCCCCGATCATCCTCATCACCTCTGTGAACTCATTCCGCTTCCTGGGTTCCACCATCACCCAGGACCTGAAGTGGGAGCCCACCATCACCTCCGTCATTAAGAAAGCCCAGCAGAGGATGTACTTCCTGACTCAGCTGAAGAAATTCAACCTGCCAACACGGACGATGATGTAATTCTACCCTGCAATCATCGAGTCCATCCTCACCTCCTCCATCACCGTGTGGTACGCTGGAGCCACTATCAGGGACAAACAGAGACTGCAGCGTGTTGTGCGCTCTGCTGAGAAGGTGATTGGCTGCAGCCTCCCATCTCTGCAGGACCTGTACACCTCCAGGACACTGGGGCGTGCAGCTCGGATCACAGCTGACCCTTCTCACCCTGGACACAGTCTGTTTGACCTGCTCCCCTCAGGCAGGAGGCTCCGGTCCATTTGCACCAGAACCTCTCGCCATAAGAACAGTTTCTTCCCGTCTGCTGTTGGACACATGAACAATAACCGTATGACTGTTGCCACCACTAACACATGACCCTACTCTGTGTTCACTGCATCATTCCATGTTTGGCACTGATCACCACCTGCACTCATGTATGTATGTATATATATATATATATATATATATATATATATAGATATATAGATATATAGATTATATATAGATATATCTATATCGATATAGATATAGATATATCTATATCGATATATATATAGATATATCTATATCGATATATCTATATCGATATATATATAGATATATCTATATCTATATATATATCTATATATCTATATATATCTATATAGATATATAGATCTACTTAGCACTTTTAATTCTTATTCTTAGTTTTTTTCATGTCTATTTAAGCGTTATTTATGACAGTATGTTTGCACTAAGCACCGCAGTAATTTCCTAATGTTGTAAACCTGCTCAACATTTGGCAATAAAACCCTTTCTGATTCTGATTCTGCTCAATCATAGTATTTGTTCTAAATCATTGTTATTATGCTATATTGTAGTATTTCTGCTAAATTATAGTATTTCTACTATATTATATTTTTCTTTCTAAATATAGCATTTCTGATATATACCGGTAATTGTATTTCTGCTATGTTATAATATTTGTGCAAAACCAGATTATTTGTGCTAAAACATAGTATTTCTACTAAATGTAGTATTTCTGGGTAATCATAGTATTTCTATATATTTGTGGCAGGTCCCCAGGGAGTCAATCCTCTGTGAGAACTGTAATATTCAAATTTACATATCAGGGCCTGCACGGCTTCCCAACCAGCCAATCATATCTGAGGGCTGAGACATACAAATTGCATATTGAGGCCTCCATGGAATTAAAATAGGATTAAATAAGATCCCCCCATCTCTTCTGAACAAAACGGTGTAAGAATGACCGTTCTAGCCCTTACGGTTAGGAAATTATGGTCATTTGTTTGAGGGGAATCCTTACTGGATAAGGTTTATATATATATATATATATATACATATATATATATATATATATATAGTCTTTAAAACATCTTTGCAGACTGTCCTGGACTGGTTTTTTTTTTGTTTTTTTTTAGGTCTGGTGAACTCTATCACCAGCTATTTGGTGTTGGTGTTCAGGAGAAGAGCCTTCTAATAATATTTATTCAACTTATAGAATTAAAGTTCTGCTATTTTTTTTCTGTAGCAAATAAGTATTGTATAAAATATTTAAAATTACCTACATTTTTGATGTTTACAATGCCCCATTGTGTGTAATTCTGGAATTTCCTACTACCCATGAACGCCTCATCTTTTACCTGACTGCCGGACATCCGCCTTTCCGCACACTTCGTTGAGTCCGCTCTCGGTGAGTGCTGCGCCTCTGCTTCTCCTCTCCTCTCCTAAATGTCTATACTCTGTTTGCGTGATTTAACAAGTTCTTGTTAGTGATTTATAAAGCCAGCCGAGGTATAACTCATGTTAAAGTAACACAATGGTTGCTTTTTAGTGAAAAAGTGTCATTTTTGTATGTAAAAGCAGTGTTTGATGAGCTAACGCTAACAACCCAATGCTAACGACTAGCGTTCTTATGAGCCCAGTGTGAAATGAAGATAATTCATTTGACTGTAAACCACGGTTATTGTGTTGTTTTATTAATTACATTTGGTGTGTTCGTGTTTTTCAGTCTGTTAAAAAAGGTGCAGTTAGTTCTCTTCACAAATCAGTTGGTTAAAACAGCCTCATTCTTTATGCTGTAAAGTTTTTAACAAACCGCCATCTTAGATTCAGTTTCAGCTGTCGGCAAGATCAAAGGAGCAATTTTACCGCCTCTGACCGAACACGGGAGAAAAAGAGTCACGTTTGTCCAGGTCTTGTGGGTTAATTAAGAGAAAGGAGTTGGGGAGAAACTGAGGATTAAACATAGGCTATGTCCCCACATACACGGGTATTTTTGAAAACTGAGACTTTCCGTTTTCGTTTTAAAAAACAATCCGTCCACACTTAAATGCAGAAATGAAAGAAAACTCTGCTAGGAACATGCCAACGCAACAGGTGGCGATATATTCCTAACCGTGTAGAAATGTTGGCCAATCATAAGTCTAGAAGCCTCGGTGGGAAAGCAAACAAAGATGGGGCATAAAAGCAGAACCGATTCATATGTGTGGGGGGACAGTAACTGTGTGTGTATATGTAAGCATTTAAACACTGCAGAGAGTACAAGTACAATCGTTTTTAGAAATCTCCGTTTTCAGTCACCGAAAACGCCGTTTAAGTGTGGACGAAAGGTGCAAACGCATAGAAAAATCTCCATTTTCAAAAGTACCTGTGTACATAGCTCAAGAATAATAAGAACTCCTAAACAGGAGACTTTAATTTTTAAGAACTGTTTAACAAAGGCATGTTTGTGCCAACCTAAATCTGCAGCACAGTTTAAATTCTCACTTTGTGGAAAATTAATGAAATAAACAACAGCCCACCTTCACATAAATAAAATATGGCAGTATATTATTATTAGAATGGTACATAGATATTTATTTTAAAACGACAGCATATTTAATGATACTATGTGCAGTTGATAATATTTTAGGAAGTAGAATTTGAATGCAGACCACCTCAAATATTAAAGCCTTAAAAATATATCGTGCAGTTTTTCATGTATGCGTGTTATTGCAATCTTAAATGAGATGTAGACCAAAGAAAACAGAGGAGAGTTGTTGTTGTTTGTATTCCAGCTGTAGTAAACAAAGAAGTTTAGTGAATCTTTTTGACAACAGAGTGATGCAGTATTGATGCTGATTTGAGTTTTCTGATCCTGTATTTTTGCTCTTTGTCTTTTGTTACACAGAGTGAAATAGAAGCTTGGTTTTGCCTTTGCTGGTAAGTAAACAGTGATTGTAACTGAAGCAATATGAAACTGGGATTGTGTAACATGTTTAGCAATTTACATACAATAGTTTGGCTTTTTGTGATATCTTGCCATTTGCTCATGGGCAAAAACACATTTAGGATTTATAAGCAGTTAAGCCCCCCCCCCCACTAGACCTCTGAGTGTCCCTAATAGGCCATTTATGTCTAATTTTAATTTTAAAGGCTTATCAAAGCATTTCTGTAGTAATTATTGTTTTTATTACACATGTTAAGGCCATTTGAGACTCTGCAATTAAATTTTGCCCTCTTTAGACTAAAGTGAGTTCATTTTGTCTGAGGTACAGTGCTGGGAAAATTCTTTCTTCCTTGCAGATTTATTTTGTTCATGCTTTTTTGTCACATGTTTCAAATCATCTAACAGGGATGATATGAATAAATACAAAAAAGCATTTTTAAAGTGATGATTTCATGTATGAAGCAGAGAAAACCAAACCAGCGCTATCTGTTCTAATGTGAGAACATGCTGGTCTCTAATACCCAGCTGTGGAAGCCCTGATAGCAAGAACTACCATCAAGCATTTATAGTATCAAGTATCATTTGTGATTGTTTCATGCTTTGAAACTGAGATGTTATCATTTGATCAAGTGTGCAGTGCGAGCAAATCATTGCTTGTGGTATCTGCTGTGTTATGTAATAGCACCAAAGTATTAGAGCTTTACGTTAATGAGACATTTCTGTGGCTTATTGCAGATTGATAAAACGACACATCACCTTAATAAAGACGGAAATCTTTAATAAGGTGCAGAAAGAGAAGATGGGGTGTTTATAATAAAGCTGTTGTAAACAAAGAATTTAACTGATTTTTTTTTTTTCACTACAGATTGTGTTGCAGTATTGACTCTGATGCTGATTTCAGTTGTCTGATTCTGTATTTTTGTTCTTTTGTTACAGAGTGAAACAGAACTTCGGTATTGCCTTTGCTGGTAAGTAAGCAGCAATTGTAACTGCAGTAATATGACATTGTCACTGTGTAACTTGTTTAGCAACTTACCTAACATAGTTTGGTTTTTGTGACATTACCATTTACTGATGGGCAAAAACAAATGGTCAGAATTTATACCTTGTAGCAGCAAAGGCCCCACACATGACCTCTGACTGTCCCTGAAGCTTAATAGGCCATTTGTGTCTGATTTTTATGTTTCAACACGAACAACTGTTTTTATACAGTTGTTCGTGTTGTCCGTTTGTTTGTGGATTTACGTAGCAGACACAACTATGAACGCATTTTAGGTCAGTTAGTGTAAGTGGTAGCTTAAACACTTAAGAGCACCACAGTTGTTGATTTATATCTTCACTCATATTCTGCTCATGTATTACATTAAAGTCAGACCACTATAGAAGTTTTTTTGCCTGAGTGAATAGAAGTGGTAGGTTAAACATTTAAGCAATAATAAAAAACTCAGAGAACCAGAGTTGTGAGTAGGCAATGTTGTGTATGTTAAAGCCTGTGTGTAATTTATATACACTAAGTTTAAATCAGTTTCTTAATAATTTGCTTGATACAATGTGTTTGAAAATTGTATATAAAAGGGAAATATTGCAAAATACAAAAACATTCCTGCCAACAGGTACAATGGAAGGACTTTTTATTATAATTTTTGTAATTGCAAAAATGGTGTGCCACTGTTGTTACTATGACATGTCAAAATTTACATGTATTTTAGGATTTACATATTCAGATCAGAACTAAAACCTGATGAGGTTTTCCGTTGATTCTAACAGTTGTGGTTTTTCCACACTTTATTAAGCACTGACTTGTGATAGAAAATGATGGAGCTAAAAAGCCATAATCTGTACCAACAAATATTGGTGCCTCTTCTTTGCACTTCTGTAGTAAGCATGCCTTTATTACACATGTTATTGCCATGTGAGAGTCTGTAACTAAAGTTTGTCCTCTTCAGACTACAGTGAGTTCATAAAGACTTGAAGAAATTGAGGATTTTACTAGTTATTTCATGTCACAGTAAATTGGATTGTGTGTGAAGAGGTTCAACAGTGTAAGTCATTAAACAGTGATCTGATGTGTTGTTTCCTTTCTCTAGGATACTGATCTGGACGTCGCAAGTCTGGTAAGTAAAGGTTTTGTCTGTGGTACAGTGCTGAGAAAGGTCTTTCTTCCTTGCAGATTTATTTTGTTTATGCTTTTTTCACGTTTCAAATCATCTAACAAGGATGACCTGGATAAATACAAAAAGCAGTTTTAAAGTGATGATTTCATTTTTGAACCAGAACAACCTGGTCTAATGTAAAAACATGTTGGTCTGTAATACCCAGCTGTGGATGCCCTGATAGCAACAATTACCATCAAGCATTTACAGTAATTGGTAATGACTGGTTTACATCACTGGGGGATTTTGGTCCACTATAATTTCAGAATTGTCTTAATTAGATCCAAACAGGACAGGCAAAAAAAGAAAAAAAGTCTTAATTAAGGCCCAATATAGGGTTTTCAAGTCATACCAAGTATCTTAATTTCATTAAAGTCCAGACTGATTCGTTTATACCAAAAGTTTTGTTTTATTCATTCAATTGGACTTGCTTGTGTGCTTCAGATCCTAAGTGTGATTAAACTTAAGCCCAGGACCTGATGAGTTGATGGTCTTGAAGGTCCTGAAGTAGTAAAGGAACTCTGGGACATCACAGTAACAGCACCATGTTTGACTTTAATGCTGGTGTTTTTCTCTCACTATAGATGATTCAGTTTAGTGCAGTTAGTCAGCACAGCTCTTGGTTATCATCGAGATATTATTAGGCAACTTGTTTTTGCCTGTTCAGCTACAACATCTGGGAGGGTTTTTGTTTTCTGGGGTCTCCAAATCCTTAGAAATCTCTTTGTAAACCTTTACAGAACTATATCTGTTTGTTTCACATTAGAGCAGCTCATGACTAGCAGTTTAGGGACAATTAAATATTCACATAGGGCAGGGGTCTCAAACTCCACTCTTCAAGGGCCGGTGTCCTGAAGCTTTTCCACGTGTCCCTGTTACAAAACCCCTGAATAACATTTGTAGGTCATTAGTAAGAGTATAGAATTTCACTGTATGCTGAAGTGGCATCCCCTAAGACTACTAAAATTTAAGTAATTTAAGTGTTTGGAAAAATGTACTTCTAAAAGTACTTGTATTACATCATGTTCATTCACTCATGAGCTGCTATAACATGAATCAAATGGCCGAATTACCACCTCAGCATGCAATCAGGTTCTGTAGAGTTTTGCTAATGACCTACTAATGTTATGCAGGTGTGTTGCAACAGGGACACATACAAAAGTTTCTGGACACCAGGCCTTAAGGACCAGAGTTTGAGACCACTGGTGGTAGGGCATTGTGGATTTCAAAAGCTTCTTCCCTTAAATCACTGCCTGAAAACTGCTTTTTGTAATTTGTCATAATGAATTGCAAAATATAGGTGGGATGAAAACATAAACATAAGAAATTTTATAGTGGCCTGATATTTTTATCAAGGCTGTTTTTTGAAAATAATCCTGGCCTAATTTACAAAAGATGAACTGTGTCTGAAAGTCATGTTTGTTTGTTTGTTTAAGAAATGTGGGAATCTCCAGCAAAGATCTTACATGCAACAGCTCAGATACAGCACTCACTTCTGTTCTTTTTATCATGAAATGATCTACAAAGAAATTATCATCATACTAAATTTTGCTAATTAGGCCTTAATATCAGCTATGATAAGTTAATCATAGATTTAGTGGAGTGCTTATTGCTGTCTATCAAACATGCCCCAAATATGACTGAAATATGTAGAAACTGCTGTGTAGAAACTAGCTGTCTCCAAATTTCTCATTTTGCCAAAATACATACAGAGTGGCCTGAAACTGTCTGCTCTAACCTCAGTGTGTGGGTTTTGTTGGACCATATAATATTTACAGTAAGTTATTGTAGCAGCACATCTTGGTGTAAGTTTATAGAGTGTTTGTTTTTATTGTGTCAATAGAATTTGAATTCAGGCCACCTCAAATGTTAAAGCCTACAAACATTCCATACAAGCTATCATTTGTGATTGTTGCCTACTTTTAAATTGTGACATCACCATTTGATAAAGTGTGCAGTGCTAGGTGAAGCAAATCATTGGTTACAATATCTACTCTCTTATGTAACTGAACCTAAATTTTGGAGCATTACATGACTCAGAAACTTGTGTGGCTTATTGCAAATGGATAAAACTACATATTACGTTTTATGAAGATGATCATCTTTATTAGGGTGCGGAAAAAGAAAACAGTTGTTGTTGTCTAATGCTGATTGGAGTTGTCTGAGCCTGTATTTTTGTTCTTTGTCTTTTGTTACACAGAGTGAACAGATCTTTGGCTTTGCCTTTGCTGGTAAGTAGACAGTAATGGTAATGTTTAGTAATTTACTTACAGTAGTTTGGCTATTTGTGTTATCTTGCCATTCACTCATGGGCAAAGACAAATAGTCAGGATTTAGAATCTGTAGCAGCAAAGCCCCCACATAGGACCACTGACTGCCCCTGAAAATGTCAATGAAGTTTAATAGCCCAATAATGTCTGATTTTAATTTTTGATGGCTTATCAAGTCCAAACATAGTTAAATGTCAGAGATATCTTTATGCAGTTGTTCGATTTCTCCTTATGTTTGTGAATTTAAGTGTGAGTATAGGTGGTACCTTAAACACTTAAGAGCACCACAGCTATTGATTTTTATTTTCTCTCTCATTCCACTTATGAATTAGCATGAAGTCAAAACGCTAGAAGTATTTTGCCTGAGTGACTAAGGCTACGTTCACACTGCAGGCGAAAGCGCATGAAATCAGATTTTTTTGTCATGTTGGTATCAGTGATGGTATCATGGTATGACAGTGTGAACGGCACAAATCCGATATTTTAGAAAGCGACTGCTGTTTGAATTTCAGTTGTCTTAATTAAGGTCCAAAATAGTG
Organism: Pelmatolapia mariae; assembly: GCF_036321145.2. Lineage (NCBI taxonomy): Eukaryota > Metazoa > Chordata > Actinopteri > Cichliformes > Cichlidae > Pelmatolapia > Pelmatolapia mariae. The sequence goes on from NC_086245.2 coordinate 1,497,743, forward strand.
TTTTGAAATCATTTCACAGCTCTTGCTGATCATCAAGATGTTTTTAGGCAAATGTGAGAAAGGTTTTGTGTTCTTTTTGGCCAGTCAATAAATAATTTTGAGTTTAATGGATATAAAGTGTTTAAAGCAGGAGGCCTGAAACTCTGCTGTAACCTCAGTGTGCGGGTTTATTTGGACCATATAATATTTACAGGACGTTACTGTAGCAGCACGTCTTGGTTTGAGTTTATAGACTTAGTTTATTGTTTTAATAGAATGTAAAAATGTCCTTATAACAGATCAATTTGAAATCTGCTTCATAAGCATGTCTCTTAGCACGTGCCAGGTCCTTGTACACACACCATAATGTTATGTTGAAGCACCATACAAATTACTCTGCGAGGTGCTGACTATGGTAGCCATAATGCTCGGACAATACATCAAGCAGCGCAGCTTTGTAGCTTATGAAGTCTTACTAAAATATTTGACAGAATTTTGAGCGCTGTGTACCACAGAAATCCCGCTCGAGGTCAGTAAGCATAACCAGAATCGATACTTTAGGCACATTTTATGTTTTTGAGAAAATGACAGGATTTTAGGTGTGCCATATAGTCTGAAGAATATGGTAAATCCAAGCATATTGGAAATACGACTAATTCCAGGCCTTTTGTGTCTTACAGGTGACCTGCTGCAGAAGATCCTCTCTCTCTCTATCATTATAAGCAATTCTGTCTATCCTATCACTCTCCCAACTCTATCTAATTTGACAGCCATTCCATCTTGTATCCCTCTATCTCTACTGCTCTATCTAATTTGACAGCCATTCCATCTTGTATCCCTCTATCTCTACTGCTCTATCTAATTTGAGAATCCAAGTTTTCAGAAATCCAAGTTTTCAGAATCCAAGTTTTCAGAAATCCAAGTTACCAGTACTTGATCTATCTGTTACAGAATTCTGAGAGATCTCTGCTCTCACTGCTCCTTCTTTCCTGTCATTAAGCTCTCTCACATTCAGTTATTTTGCTGGAAATTACAAGTTGAATATACAGTAGTAGAATTACAGTACAGTAGAATTTATAGTAGAAACTACTTACACAGCCCTACATTTGTCATTTTAATTTTGCATTAGACTTTAGTTTGGACTGCTAGTTTGGCTTACTTTGATCAATTGTATAAAATATCACCTTTTTATAAGTTTATTTGTAATAAGATAATCTGGTTATTTTGTAATACATACATTCAGATAAATAATAAATTAGATCCAGTCTGTTAGTTTGTTTCATTGGCTATAACATTTGACTGCAAGTTTATAGTATTATTATTTAAGGACAAACCCATTTTGGCACTCAGTGTAAGTATTCAGTTAGTATTGTCATCGAGAAGCGCCCGAGGACCCAGACTTCCTGTTTTCTGACTGCTGCAGAAAATCCAGCTGAAGAATCCTCATCGCCTGTCATCTTGTCACCACACCACCAAAGCTCCATATATTTGATTTAAATTTTAGATATCTGAAAGATTTGACTTTTATTATAGCCTGTTGATTGTTGAGGTTTATTCTGCATATCATTTTACAGAAGTTGTAATTATTTACCAGTCTGGTTAAAAAAATATAAGTAAAATTATACAGTTTCTAAAAGAGCTACAATAAAACGGACCAAATTGTTTCCAGAGAACTTTGAATTTCCTTTATTTTGAGTTTGGAGTACAAATCAGCTTAACGTCTATTTATATATTCATAAAAACATTTTAAAGTAGTATAATAGTACATTTCTCAGATTTAACAGTAACTTGAGGAGTTTTACATTTTTCTGTTTCAAGGTTGAGTTTTGTTTACATTTGTGTATAACCACATATAAGCTCCAGGTTGTACTTCAGCAAAATGCCAAGAAAAGGTCAAAGGTCGCAGTCCCAGAAGCTTAGACGTCAGAAGGAGAAAGAACAGGTGAATGTTTCTCAGAGCAGTGAGCAGGTAAAGGTGTGTGTTTCAGCTTTTCCCAGCACAGAAGTGCAGAGCATTGTTCAGACAGCCACAGTGTCTTATGCAGATGTGGTAAAGAGAGGTGTTCCCTCAGTGTCTGTCCCAGAGCCTGAAGTTATGCAGCTAATCCAGACTGAACCCCAGGTAACTGAACAAACACAGCATGATGGAGAGACAGCCACAGTGTCTTATGCAGATGTTGTAAAGAGAGGTGTTCCCTCAGTGTCTGTCCCAGATCCTGAAGTTATGCAGGTAATCCAGACTGAACCCCAGCTAACTGTACAAACACAGCATGATGGACAAGCTCCAGTACAGTCTCATGTACAGGTTACAAACAGTGAAAGTCGTCCACGAGTGAGTAGCATCTGTGCAGCCCGAAGCCAGGCTTCTCCTAGGTATGGAAAGTACCGTAATCAGCAATGTATGGCTAACAGTTTGGTTTTCCTGTCATTCTTACACGAGGATGAGTTCATTACCAGAGCAGATCTTAACCGTGTGTTGGACAAAGGCCATGCAGTGTACTCAGATGCCAGAAAGAGGTTTGTGAACAGCGTGTTTCTAGCCTGTGATGAGCTTCCCTCAGTGATCACCAGCCGCAGACGTGAGTATCAAGTTGACATGTCTCAGTTTGCTCGTTACGGCGCATTTGATGGTACAGATCATCTTCCGAGCCTTGAACAAGGACTACAATGTTTGGCTTTAGAGTTTTGCTATGCTTTGCTAGTCATGGGAGGAACAGTCATCGCCGTTTGCAGGCTGACTTCAGGTGAATATGCATATTTTGACCCTCACCCACGTAAGTCTACTGGTATGCCATTGTCCATAAGTGTAAGTGGTGGAACTGCAGTTATGTTGAAGTTCACACGTCTTAATGACATGATTGACAGGATCAAACGTTTGTACCGAATGTTTAGCATCGCACCAACCTGCACTTATGAGCTACAGCCCATCGAGTTTCACAGTGAAAACGCTGCTGACCAAAGAGATGCTAATCAGACCACCGAATACAGACAAACAGCTACAAGTGCACCAGCACCAGCTTTAAGTGAATGTGTTCATGAATCAAACTCCGAAATATACACTGAGCAGACACGGAAACCTGTGACCAAAGATTTAACCAGTGAAGTAATGTCATCCAGAGCTGATTCTTCAAATGAGACAGCTGCTCCAGAAAAAAAACAACCTTCTGATTATTTTGAAAAGAAAACCTCTGCATCTTCTGTGAGAGAAACTCCAGTAACACCAGATTCTGTTCCTCAGAATAATTCAAACACTGCCTCCAGTTCAACTAAGATAACAGAGGAACTCTCAGATAAACTGCTGAAACGTAATAAACAGGAAAGGCAAAAAATGAGGAGAAAATTATTAGCCCAAGAAAAAGTACCACAGAGAAAGGAAAATCAGAAGACGAAAGAAAGGCAGATGTACAGGTTTGATGAAAGCTTCAAGACAAAGAAAAAAAACTCAGCTAGGAAGTCTAATGATCCTGATCACAGACAGAAAAGGATTCTGTACAGAAATGAACTGTATAAATTAAATGCTACCTATAAGGAGAAAAAGAAAGAACATTTGAGAAAGATGTACAGAGAAAGTGCTAAAATTAGAGACAGAAAAAGAGAACGTGTCATAAGGACATATAAAGACAATCCCCTATTCAGAGAAAAGCAGAAGGAACGTATAACAAGAACATATAGAGAGTCTTCCATATTCAGAGATAAGCAGAAGGAACGTATAACAAGAACATATAGAGAGTCTTCCATATTCAGAGATAAGCAGAAGGAACGTATAACAAGAACATATAGAGAGTCTCCCATATTCAGAGATAAGCAGAAGGAACGTGTAACAAGAACATATAGAGAGTCTCCCATATTCAGAGATAAGCAGAAGGAACGTGTAACAAGAACATATAGAGAGTCTCCCATATTCAGAGATAAGCAGAAGGAACGTGTAACAAGAAAATATAGAGAGTCTTCCATATTCAGAGATAAGCAGAAGGAACGTGTAACAAGAACATATAGAGAGTCTCCGATATTCAGAGATAAGCAGAAAGAGCGTGTGAGACGAATATACAGAACTTGTGCTGGATTCAGAGAAAAACATAAAGCTTACATGAGGTCATATGTATATAACCTATATAAAGAAAGCGAAGAATTTAAAAAGAAAAAACGATCTTACATGACTAAGCGGTATGGAGAAGAGAAACAATTTCAGCAACAACACAAGGACAATATGAGAGAACGAATGAGAGTAAAATATTGGAACAGTTTTTCTTTTAGACAGATGCATAATGTCAGATGTGCAATGAACATAAAACGAAAATATCGCCAGATGCATCGACCAGCTGAGAGTTTACAGTGTCATCCAGATAACACTTTAATGAATGAGGCCATATCTCGTTTCAGATCCAACATTAAGTCAGCACCATCTTATGTTTGTACTGTTTGTCTAAAAGCTTCTTTTCCTAATCAGGTGAAAATCTGCAAAAGAGAAAATTACTCAAAACACCAAACTGTAGCTCAGCAGTGTCTAACTGGTAAATTTGTTCATGTGTGTGATGAAGCATGTCATGATCACTGCAGCTTTCCTGTTGAGAGAAAAAAGGAGTATATCTGTCACACATGTCACAGTTCCATCAAAAGTGGATGCATGCCCAGGCTTGCTGCTGTCAATGGTTTAGAACTGAAGGATATTCCAGCTGAACTGTGTGAGCTCAACATTCTGGAGAGACATCTGATTGCCAAATGCATACCATTTGCTAAGATTATTCCGCTTCCAAAGGGGAGACAGAGACTCATACGTGGTAATGTGGTGTGTGTACCATCTGAGGTCCAACAAACAGTTGAATGTTTACCCAGACTCAGAAGCCATTCACAGATATTGAGAGTGAAATTGAAAAGACGACTGTGCTACAAAGGCCATCAGCTGTTCCAGACTGTCACCTGGTCTAAACTCATTCAAGCCCTGCGTAAACTGAAACAAATTCATCCACAGTACACAGATATTGTTATCAGAGATGATGCATTGCTTTGTGATCCAACATTACCTGATGATGACAGCAGTGATGAAGCCAGCATGGGAAGTGATGATTATGATGAAGCAGATTTAATGGAAATTGACAACTATGAAAAAGATGCCCTTTTGTGTGAAAGTGAGTCTGAAAGTGAACAAGCTATTAATATGCAATCCTGTGATGAACAACCAGAGGAACAAAATCCAGATGAACCAGAAAGTGATTTGAACAATGGAGGTTTTGCTCTAGAAAGTTGTCTGCAGCCTGTAGACATTTCAGAAGAGATTCTCTGTTTCACTGATAACACATATTGTGTGGCTCCTGCAGAAAGAAACAATCCTGTTAGCTTCTTCAGAACTCCTCATTTGGAAGCCATGGCATTTCCTGTGCAGTTTCCTACTGGTCAGAATACACTGGATGAAAAGAGACGTCTCAAGCTCACACCGAGTGCTTACTTCAAGTCAAGGCTTTTCAACATTGATGCAAGATTTGCTAAAGATACAAATTACCTGTTTTTCTCACAGTTTGTCACTGAAATACATTTGGCTAATTCCAGCATGACAATACAACTAAGGAAAGGTAAAACTATGACGAAAGATGGACGCAAAATCACATCAGGAATGTTACAAAGTAAGACAGAAGTAGAGAAGCTGGTAAGAAATAAAGATGCAATCAGATTTATGCAGCCACTCAGAGGAACTCCAGCTTACTGGCAGAAAACTACCAGAGATCTATTCAGTATGGTTCGCCAAATAGGAACACCTCAGTTCTTTGTCACTTTCTCTGCTGCTGAGATGAGATGGCCGGAAGTGATTCAAGCAATAAAGAGACAGCAAGGTGAAGAGGTTGATTTTGAAGCCCTGGACTGGTCAGAAAAGTGTGAAATTCTAAGATCAAATCCAGTAACCACCATGCGAATGTTTGATAAACGTGTTGAGGCTTTGTTCAGAGATTTGCTTTTTTCTCCTGCACAGCCCCTTGGTGAGATCATTGATTACTTTTACAGAGTTGAGTTCCAGCACAGAGGTAGTCCACATATACACATGTTGCTGTGGATTCGAGAAAAGGTAGAAGTAGATGTGGATGATGACCAAACTGTCTGTGACTTTGTGGACAGATACATCTCAGCTCGGCTCCCTGATCCAGAAAAACAACCTGAACTGCACAAAAAAGTCACTGAACTACAAAAGCACAGCAAAAACCACACAAAGACATGCTTTAAGAGTGTAAACTCTGGTTGTAGATTTGGGTTTCCAAAACCACCAGCCACAAGAACAATGATTGTGAGACAGGATGAGGATTCAGACACTGAAGCTGCAAAAGCCAAACTCAGACCTTTGTTGAACCTGCTGAAAGAACCTGAAGCTGCTTCCCTCACCATAGAGCAGATTCTGTCACGATGCAACTTGACAATGAATGAGTATGAACAATGCCTCCAAGACATAAACAAGAAAACAGCTCTGATTCTGAAACGTGACCCAAATGAGTGTTGGATCAACAATTACAACCCAGACCTGCTTGAAGCCTGGAACTCTAATTTAGATGTCTCGTTAATTTTGAATGCCTATTCATGTATAGAATACCTCTGTAAATATATAACGAAGAAAGAATCTGGCCTCTCTGAATACTTGAAGACAGTTATTGATAACTCTGCAAAGAACACGGTCAATGAGTGTGATGAAATGAGAGCTGTGATGCAGGCTTACTCAAAAAAGAGAGAAATCAGCGCACAGGAGTGTGTGACTCGAGTCTGTGGCCTAAAAATGAAAAAATGTTCCCGCAGTGTTGTATTTGTACCAACAGATGATAACCCAGTAAAAATGAGTCGCCCGATGAGCTACCTGGAAAGCACAACACACGACAGCTGTAATATTTGGATGACAAGTTTGAGTGATAAATACAAATGCAGACCTGAGACACCAGAATATGAGGAAATGTCACTGGCTGATTTTGCTGCCTTGTGCAGGTTGGTGAGTGGTCCAAATGAAGGAAAAGATGTGCTTCCTCTTCTAAACCAGCTTGGATTTGTACAAAGGCGAAAGAATGATAAACCAGCTATAATCAGGTATTACCACTGCTCACAAGAAAAAGATCCCGAGCAATATTATGGTCGACTGTTGAGACTTTACCTTCCACACAGATCAGAGCAGGAACTGAAACCACAAGGGTTCCAAACCTATCAGTCCTTCTACAACTCAGGTTTTGTGCAACTTCCATGTTCAGACCACAGTGAGTCTGTGAAACGGATTGTGAAAAGAAATAAAGACAAGTATGAGAAGAACTCTGAGGATATTGAGAGTGCACTGGAAGAATTTGAACAAAATAGGGATGTTGTGATTGATGAATGGTGTAATCTTGCTCCTGAATCTGAAGTTGTGAGGATGCAATGTGATGAGAATCTTCCTGAGAGACATTCTGATGATGAGAACGAACAGGAGAATGTCCCCGACTACAGTCGTCAGTCTGATGCTGTAACAGAGATCAGAGCCATCAGAGAACAACCTGCAGTAGATCTAGCCGTGGTAAGTGTAATGTATCAGAATCTGAACCAGAAGCAGGCCTGCGTGTTCTATGCCATTAGAGACTGGTGTATTCAGCGAGTTTGTGGTTTGAACCCAGATCCATTTTTCTTCTATATCAACGGTGGTGCAGGAACTGGTAAGTCACATCTGATTAAGTGTATTCACTCTGAAGCATCAAAGATCCTGAGCAGACTGCCTGCTAATGCAGAAGAAGCTGACATATCAAATCCAACTGTTTTACTGACTTCATTTACCGGTACAGCAGCTTTTTCTATCAGTGGCTCTACATTACATTCTCTACTGAAACTACCCAGGAGTCTGAAACCACCCATTCAAGGACTTGGTAATCAACTGGATGAAGTCAGATCTGAGCTTATAAATGCTGAAATTATTGTTATTGATGAGATTTCAATGGTTTCAAAACCCCTTTTTGCTTATGTGGATGCAAGACTGAAACAAATCAAAGGCACTCAGAGACCTTTTGGTGGAATGTCAGTTTTAGCTGTTGGAGATTTTTACCAGCTGCCACCAGTGCGACAGTCTAAACCTCTCTGTGTTTATGATCCAGAACAGATTGACCTATGGCAGGAACATTTTCAGATGATCACTCTAACCGAGATCATGCGTCAGAAAGATGATGTGGCCTTTGCAGAGATGCTGAACAGGATTAGAGTCAAAGAAAAGACAGATGAGCTTTCTCAGTGCGACAGAGATTTGTTGTCACAGGCCGTGACTGCACCAGAAGAATGTCCAACTGAGGTCTTACACATCTATGCCACGAACAAGAATGTGGAATCCCACAACACAGATACCCTGAAGAAGCTTCATTCAAACATTATAATCATCAATGCAGACGATTTCCAGAAGGATAAATGTACAGGCAGAATGGCACGAAGAGACAAACCATTTACAGGTGGGCGAAATGATTTGCCCGACACTCTGAACGTTGCAGAAGGAGCTCGAGTCATGCTTACCAGAAACTTGGACACACTAAACGGTTTAGTCAATGGTGCTTTTGGTATACTGGTAAAGGTGGTGAGATCCGAAAATGATGGACAAATAATTAAACTGGGGCTCAGAATTGACAACAGGCAGCCTATGAGACACAACCGCAGTGCTAATGCAGCATCTGATGATCTGGTTTACATTGAGAGAGCAGAGGAGAGTCTGAAGTTTAAAGGAGCAGTACGCAGACAGTTTCCTGTAAAGCTAGCATTCGCCTGCACAATTCACAAAACCCAGGGTCTTACAACACAGACAGCTGTAGTTTCAATGAAGAACATTTTTGAACCAGGTATGGCTTATGTTGCTCTCAGCAGGGTGACGTCTCTCAGTGGACTCTATTTGCAGGACTTGGATGAGAAAAAGATTTATGCCAATCCTGAGGTAACTGCAGCGCTCCAAACCATGAGACAAGCCAGTGTTGAGGAAATGATGCCTCTTCTTCAGGTCAGAGAAACAGCCAGCAGACTTGACACTCTTACACTGATCCATCACAATGCGGAGGGTTTGCCATCTCACATCAGTGACATCAAGAGTCATCATGAAATGTGTTTAGCAGATGTTTTGTGTCTTACTGAGTCTCACCTCCAAGGCTCCTTTGTTGCAGACAGTCTTCATTTGGACGGCTACACAATGTTCAAACGCAACAGACATGTGTCCTACACAAACTTTCCTCACATGGCCAGCAGAAGTGGTGGGGGAGTTGTTGTGTATTTGAGGAATCATTTTCAGGTTCAGGTAAAACAGTATCTGCATAATGTCACTGATCTTGAGTTTTTAGTGTTGAAGGTTCAGGCTCCATTCCCTGCGCTCATTGCTGTTGTGTACAGACCCCCAGATTACAGTTTGACACCATTCATGCAAAACCTGGTAAGTCTTTTAGATTCACTTGAAATAATGGACTGTCACCCAATAATTGTGTGTGGAGATTTTAATGAGAACCAGTTACAGAGTGGAAGAAAACAGATTCTGGAGCAGTTTCAGTCGAGAGGGTATTCACAGCTGATCACTTCTGCCACTACAGACAAGAACACCTTGCTTGACCTCATTTTTATTTCTCAGCCACAGCAAAGCCTACATTCAGGTGTTCTGAGAACATATTACAGTTACCACAACCCTGTGTTTTGTGTCCTGTCCTTGAGCCAATCATGAAGTCGTCTGGTGAGTTTTGAAACAATTACAGATCATGTTTGTTACAGAGTTTACTGATTGTAGAGCATGAAAAAGATTTTTATTGAAAAAAGGGTCTTCCCTACTCTGTCTGTCAGAAGACCCTTTCTTATTGCAATGTTATTAATCATTTCACCAAATCATTGCTGAGCTTCATGCAGAGCAGGGAGATCTGCTTTCTGCTATCATGCACCTCTGATCCGAAATGTGCTGCAACATTTGATAAACCAACATCATTTTTTTATTCTCATGTTTTAAATGACTACATCTTTTTACTGTGACGTATGTAGCTCAACAAACGAGATCTTCCCCTCCAAGGGCTTTAAAATATGAAATAGTAAATAAATAAATCCCAGATAAATGCAGGTATTTATTATGGGTCACATGAATAAATACAGACAATTATATTTTCTTGATTATAGTAGATTTTGTAGAATCAAAAGTTTTTGTGATGAATGAGTTTTTGCTGATCATGTTTTACAGGTAAAAAATGTCAAAAGTTTTAAACTATCTTTAGGCTACCAGAGATGTCTATAATGATACATTATGTAGAGAAAAACATTAGTACAGCTTACAGAATATGTATAAAAACTGATTTAGAAGTAAATGGATAGTTTTCTGAAAGTTCCCGACTACAGTTTAACACCACCCACCCAGCTCAGCCCCCAAGTGTCTATGTAATGCTTGTATGGTGTGTGAGTTTGACTTGGCCTTTATCCGGGTGGGTTTGGGTTTGGGTGGATAAAGGCCAAGTCAGAATTCTCTGAGCAGCTGGAAAAAGCTGCTAATAAACAAAGACATCAGAAAGTGTGGGCTTTAGGTATAGCCCACGCTTTCTGATGCACTAATTAGACTTAGTAACCGACACCCCATACCAGCATTACATAGACACTTGGGGGCTGAGCTGGGTGGATGGTGTTATAAGCACTTGTTTTGTTAGATGTATTTTTTCAGACAGGGCACAGTCTCCTTTGTGGCAAAACCTTCAAACTTCACCATCCTCAGCTGAAACAACAACATCTTAACCCGATCTTCATGAACTGCTGAGCCAAACCTGATCCATCAGTGCTGGACTGCACAGATAACTACATGCCACAAGGAGACTGCTGTTTTAAGAAACTGCCATACCAGTGTGTCTTCAATGGAGAAGATGACACACCCATCACCTGACCTCCTGCCTGATCTGGAGACCATCATCATGCTGCCACACTACACACCTCTGAGACCATCAATTATGACTGATACTGAGGAAACTATATTTCCTGTAAGAAATGCTCAGTGATCCTCAGAGCAGAGAGAGGTATGATTCTTTATCTTTGATAAAAAAATGTCATTGCTTTTAATTCATTTAATTAATTTAAATCCTGTGTATTGCATAAATAATTCTACACTCAAATGATTATACTTGTTGAAACTTTTTGAGTTTTAATTCACATTATGGATTACAAATCTATGCTTTTTCTACTCTGTCTCTCTGTGCAGGTATTGCTGTCTTCTGTGTTCTTCAGTGTCCCAACTGAGACATTCAAACCTCATTGCAGAGCTCATGTCTTTCCTCACCATCATGTGAGTGTGAGATTGCTCTGGATTCTGGTTATGTGGCCTGCAGCACCTATAAGGTATTTCAATATTGTTCATTGTATAACTCATTTGTAGTTTTTAGGCCTTAACACAACTAAAATGTTTCTTTTTCTGTATTTTTTAGAACAAGCTCGTCCAGTGTGCCTGCATTCCAGCTTCTTAGACTCTACGCAAGTGGACAGAGTATCAGTGTTTGGCCACTCTTACAGACACCGACTTCTGTCAACTCACTTCTACTGATCAGGCACTTCACTCCAAGAAGACAGAAGGTTGCAAGCCTGTCATCATTTCCAGTGTGGCTTTGTATTCTTGGGGTAGCATCAGATTTTTCCCACAAATATTCAAAGGTAACACTTGTTTTAAGCTTAGTTATTAAATCAAAACACAAGAAGTGGAATCCTTCACTGCGCACATTAACGCTGTGGATAAAAACATCAAGTTCACCAGGGAGGACACAAAGGACGACAGTTTGCCTTTCCTGGACTGCGCTGTGCACATGGAAGAGAATGGCAACCTCAACATTGAAGTTTATCGGAAGCCCACACACACGGACCAGTACCTCCTCTTTGACTCCCATCACCCTCTGGAACACAAACTTGGAGTAATTAGGACCCTACCCCACTGTGCAGAACATGTTCCCTCTAAGCCTCAAGGGAAAAAGAAGGAACACACACATGTAAAGGACGCACTTAAAACATGTGGCTATCCTAATTGGGCGTTTATAAAGTCAGCAAAGAGGCACAGAAAAGAACATCAGACACCAGCGAGGGAGGATAAGAAGGACAGACGCAACAACGTTGTCATCCCCTATGTAGCCGGTGTATCAGAAAAACTCAGGAGAGTTTTCTCCAAATACAACATCCCAGTGTACTTCAGACCCAGTAACACACTCAGACAGAAACTGGTTCACCCGAAAGACAAAACTCCAATACACAGACTTAACAATGTGGTGTACGCTGTACAGTGCAGCGAGGAATGCCCAGACCTCTACATCGGAGAGACCAAACAGCCACTTCACAAGCGCACGGCACAACATAGAAGAGCCACCTCCACGGGACAAGACTCAGCAGTTCATCTGCATCTAAAGGACAAAGGTCAGTCTTTCGAGGATGCCAATGTTCACATTTTGGACAGAGAGGTCAGATGGTTTGAAAGAGGAGTGAAAGAAGACATTTACGTCCACTGTGAGTGACCATCTTTGAACAGAGGCAGTGGTTTATGACACCAACTGTCTGCCATCTATAATCCAGTTTTGAAATCCCTTCCCAGACACCTTAATGCCCACTCACATCCTGGGCCATCTGACCTAAGGGAAATCACATGATAGGGTGGGGCCAGGTTTCACAATAAGCTCACCCGAAACCCTGCCTGGTTGGGACCCACACCCACTTTCACACCTTGGCTCATGTGATTAGGTAGAGGATCATCAGGGGGTCCTTTGTCCCTCTTTGGGGGGAAACTCCCACTGGGTTTAAATCTGGGACTCTCCACCACTGACCCTTAGAAGAAGAAGCTTCTCGGATGAGAGGTGAAACGTCTTCAAGCAACTCAAAGAAGTCCAGACGCTTTTCTTTCCAAGCTCATTAGACTTCCCATGTGTTAATTACATTTTATTTGTTGTTGTTTTCTTTTATATTTATATGTAGTGATTGGATGTGGTGGAGCTTTGTTGTTTATGTGGAAAACATCTGTTTGTGATGATATTTACAATAAGGCTTTAAGGTGACAGTTTCCATGTTATTTCAATCCTTTTACTAAGCAAAAACATGTTTGCAATTACATACATATACATATACATAATACATATTTTTTCAGTTTTGTCTTTTGGATTTATGGTTAACATTCCTCTGTGACAGCAAATACTAAACTGGTCCAAGTAACCAGCATATCATTGGTCAAAGGCAAAAAGGACCACATGTCACACTAGCAATGAATTTTTGACTGTGTTTGTGTTAGTATAGAGTAGGTCTAACAGTGGTTTTCCACATCTGCTCTAATATATATAGATAATGGGTCAGACATATAAAGTCATTTTGAAAAGTTCATAAAGGTCACATCCATTTATATGTGTTATATACCATAACATTCATGCTAATGGTTCTACTGTTTACAGTTACTTTATGATGGATTTCACCCTGGTCACAGCACTATGTGAAAAGCTGTTAGAGGTAAAGTTAACCCAATTAATACCTCATCATAAGTCACTCTCTAACACAGGGTAGTTATTATTTTTCACTGTAATTTATTCCACAACAATGTTCTTTATTTGATTCTTTAAATATGCATATCGATTGTTTAGCTGTGTGTCTCTCCACACCTGAAATATATCACAATGTGGACTTCATTTCGACAGTATTTTGTAGATTGGTACCATATTTATCAAATCATCTTGTGCATTTATTACCTAAATGTTGTTTGTGGGGTTTTTTTTGTTTGTTTGTTCTTTTGGAATTTTTACATTTCACCAGCTGTGTAAACTCTGCAATTTTACCTTGGTTTTGTTCCACATCAGTTTATCTGCTGCCTGGTATTCCTGTCTTCCTTCTCTCACCCCAACCGGTAGCAGCAGATGGCCGCCCCTCCCTGAGCCTGGTTCTGCTGGAGGTTTCTTCCTGTTAAAAGGGAGTTTTTCCTTCCCACTGTCGCCAAAGTGCTTGCTCATAGGGGGTCATATGATTGTTGGGTTTTTCTCTGTATCTATGAAGCGCCTTAAGGCGACTTTTGTTGTGATTTGGCACTATATAAATAAAATTGAATTGAATTGGTTTTCTTCCTTTTCTAATGTTTTTGGTAATTTTTCACAGTTAAACAAGTAACTTAGAGGTTACTTCAGCGTTTTCAGCTGTTATCTGTTGACAGTTTTGCCTAATTGTTACATTTCTGCAAAATTATAGCAGTTCTGGTAAGTTGTAATATTTCTGACAAGTTATTAATTTTCTACTAAATTATATAATTTCTGCTAAGTTATGTTATTCTAAATTATTACATTTCTGCTAAGTTGTAGCCTCTGGTAAACTACAATATTTCTGGTGAATTGTTATGTTTCTTCTAAGTTATTGCATTTCTGCTATGTTATTACATTTTTGTTAACTTGATGTTGTTCTGCAAAGTTACTAAAATTTCAACAACTTTTTAAACACTGGCTTTGATTTCTTCAGCTTCTTTAGCTATTTCAACTATTTTCAGCAGACAGCTTCAGCTTTAAAGCATCCACACTGCATTTTCGCAGGAAATGCAAATTTTTCTAGTTATTATTATTATTCTAGTTGCTTCCGTACGTTTTTCGCCGTTGAACTACTTCCACAATTTTTGTGCTATTTTCACCGTTCAAATTTTCAACTATTCAGCTATTTTTGCTCTTTCCGGCTATATCTTTTGCTATTTTTTGCTATTATACTTTTTAAAATATTCAGTTTTTTTCCTTTAATTTGTCCCATTGAAATGAATGGGAAACTTCAGCAATTCTGCTAAAACTTGCTTGTTTTTGAAACTTAACTACTTCCTCATACTTTCACGTAGAACAACCATTCAAACTTTAAAATGTTCTCAAATTATTGGGCTATTCAGGTATAAGTCAGCTTTTTCAAATCTTTTACCGTTTTACTTTTATGCCTCTTAAAGTTTTGAGTTTCATTTTTTTGATTTTTCACAAAATACATGCGTTGTTATGGTTGCTATGGTCTTGGCTTCCAGTGGGCCACTGAAGGTTTTGCAGTCTTCTCTTCATGTCCGAACAACTTCTTGCTACTTGCTCAATTTTCACTCAACTTCCACAAATTATACATCAAAACGTAGGTATTTTTGCTGGCTTTCAGAAAATGTCACTGTCATTGTTGTGGGATTTATAGAATTTTGGCAAATCTCCTCAGACCAACACAAGGTCGGAAAAGTCTCCATACAAAGTCAATGGAGAGTTTGCTCAAAATCACCGCTTGATTTCTGTAATGAGAGGCATATTCGAATCGTCATATCTCCAGAACGAAGCGAAGTTAAGACATGAGGCTTGTCCCCGTATATCTTCAGACACTCCTGACGCTCACAATTCAAGAATTTGTTCCTTACCTATTACCGTTCTGAAATGAGTTAGACTTGTTTGAGGGTAGGAAATTCGTCCTTCGCTCAGATTTCTTCAGATTTCAAACTCTGGAAATGAACCACTTTTTTCTCTCGTCATAACTTTTTGTTGGATTTCCACAGAGACCTGAAAATTTCCATGACTGTTCACCAAAGCCTGCTGTCTCTTACGGTGAAAGAATGATATCGATACTCCAAATAGATTTAGAGTTACAAAGCTTTGTTCGAGGGCAAGTCAGGGCAGTTTTCTCTTCACCTCTACTCAGTTATGGTGCATTAGAAGTCAAATATCTTTAATAATTCATATTTTAATGATGAATTGTCAACACTTGAAGATTCCCCCATCTCTTCTGAACAAAACGGTGTAAGAATGACTGTTCTAGCCCCTACGGTTAGAAAATTATAGCCATTTGTTTGAGGGGAGTCCTGACTATGAGAAATAGACTGCAGAAATCCTGTCTCTGTGCTGCGTGTCTGTAAAAACAGGTGCACCTGTTTTGGCGGGAAAAAGTGCACAGCCTCTCTGATTGGTGGATTCAAATTTAGAAGCTCCCAGGCTGCTTGACTGACCTAGAAACTTGATTTTCTCTCCGTGTGTGTGTGTGTGTGTGTGTGTGTGTGTGTGTGTGTGTGTGTGTGACACAGAGAGAGAGAGAGAGAGAGAGACTTTTTATGGGAGCATCTTATTGTATGATTTTAATTCAATATATTTAGACTGGTTGACTGAATTTGATCCTGTGTGTCTCTCTGTGCTTGTGTGTTTCCATATGTGTTCATATTTGTGATTGTGTGACTGTTATACTTTTTTTTGCTGATTCTTTTTTCATTTAACAATTACATTTGAGGGACCCTTAGTATGTTCAGGATTTTTTCAGCTGTCCATTTTGCTTTTCCAATTTTTCTATTTAACTTATTACTATTGTGCTAAGTCATAGCATTTCTGCTGATTTACAGTATTTGTGCTAAATACAGCATTTGTGCTAAATCATACTATTTCTGCTATTTTATAGGATTTGTACTTAATATAATATTTCTGCTTAATTATAGTATTTCTGCCATTTTATAGTATTTGTGCTAAAACATAGTATTTCTACTAAATGCAGTATTTCTGGGTAATCATTGTATTTCTATATATTTCTGCCAGGTCCCCAGGGAGTCAGTCCTCTGTAAGGACTGTAATATTCAAATTTACCTATCAGGACCTGGACGGCTTCCCAGCCAGCCAATCATATCTGAGCCCTGGCACATTCAAATTTGCATATTGGGGCCTTCATGGCTTCTAAGACAACCAATCATATCTGAGCCCTGGCACATTCAAATTTGCATATTGGGTCATTCATGGCTTCTAAGCCAACCAATCATCTATGTCATATATCTTTAATAGGTCATATTTGTATTTTAAATGGTCAACATTTCAAGATTCCCCCATGTCTTCTGAACAAAACGGTGTAAGAATGACTGTTTTAGCCCCTACGGTTAGGAAATTATGGCCATTTGTTTGAGGGGAGTCCTGACTATGAGAAATAGACTGCAGAAATCCTGTCTCTGTGCTGCGTGTGTGTAAAAAGAGGTGCACCTGTTTTGGCGGGAAAAGTTCACAGCCTCTCTGATTGGTGGATTCAAATTTAGCAGCTCCCAGGCTGCTTGACTGACCTAGAAACTTGATTTTCTCTCCGTGTGTGTGTGTGTGTGTGTGTGTGTGTGTGTGTGTGTGTGTGTGTGTGTGTGTGTGTGTGTGTGTGTGTGACACACAGAGAGAGAGAGAGAGACTTTTTATGGCAGCATCTTATTGTATGATTTAAATTCAATATATTTAGACTGGTTGACTGAATTTGATCCTGTGTGTGTCTCTCTGTGCATGTTTGTTTCCATATGTGTACATATTTGTGATTGTGTGACTGTTATACTTTTTTTGCTGATTATTTTTCGTTTCACAATTACATTTAAGGGACCCTTAGCATGTTCAGGATTTTTTCAGCTGTCCATTTTGCTTTTCCAATTTTTCTATTTAAGTTATTACTATTGTGCTAAGTCATAGCATTGCTGCTGCTTTTCAGCATTTGTGCTAAATACAGCATTTCTGCTAAATCATACTATTTCTGCTTTTTTATGAGATTTGTGCTAAATACAGCATTTCTGCTAAATCATACTTTTTCTGCTTTTTTATGAGATTTGTGCTAAATACAGCTTTTCTAATAAATCATACTATTTTTGCTATTTTATAAGATTTGTGCTAAATACTGCATTTCTGCTAAATAATATTATTTCTGCTTTTTTATGAGATTTTTGCTAAATACAGCATTTCTGCTCAATCATTCTTTTTCACCTGTTCTATGAGATTTGTTCTAAATACAGCATTTCTGCTAAATCATACAATTTTTAGTTTTTCATGAGATTTGAGCTAAATACAGCATTTCTGCTGAGTCATACTTTTTCTGCTATTTTATGAGATATGTGCTAAATAGAGCATTTCTGCTAAATCATAGTATTTCTACTATATTATAGTTTTCTTTCTAAATATAGCATTTCTGCTATAGAATAGTGTTTCTGCTATATTATAATCTGTGCTAAACTGGAATATTTTTGTGAAAACATAGTATTCATATAAAATTATAATATTCATAGTATATTACAGTGTCTCTGGTAAATCACAGTATTTCTGCTATGTTGTACTGTTTGTCTAAATCATAGTATTTCTGTAATGTTTAAGATTGTTTGGCTAAATATATTCTTTCTGTTATCCTATACTATTTCTCCTAAATTCTTGTATTTTTGAGAAGTTATCATGTTTCTGGTAAGTTACAATATTTCTGCTAAGTTCTGCTATGCTATTGTATTTCTGCCAAGTATTATGTTTCCTCTAAGATATTGCAGTTCTGCTAAGTTACTACATTTTAGCAAAGTTCCTTTGCTTCTGCAAAGTTTTTACAACTTCTGCAACTTTTCAGCTTTTTCAGCTACTTTCAGCAGACAGCTTCAGCGTTCCAGCATCCACACTGCATTTTCGCAGGAAATGCAAATTTTTCTAGTTGTGTGGATGCTTTAAGCATCCACACTATTGAGTTCCTGTTTCTCTTTATTCTTTATTATTGTGTGGATGCCCTCAAAGGGCTTCCACACTATTGAGTTCCTGTTTCTCTTTATTCTTTATCTTTTCTTCATCTTCAAGTTGCTTCCGTACGTTTTTCGGCGCTGAACTACTTCCGCAGTTTTTGTCCGATTTTCTCCGTTCAAACTTTAAACTGTTCTGCTCTTTCTGCTTATTGCAGCTATGACTTTTAGTGTTTATTACTATTATACTTTTTTAAATATTACACTTTTTATGCTTTTTTTTGTCCCATTGAAATGAATGGAAATCTTCAGAAATTCTGCTAAAACTTGCTTGTTTTTGAAACTTAACTACTTCCTCATACTTTCACCTAGAAACTCCATTCAAACTTTAAAATGTTCTCAGATTATTGGGCTATTCCAGTATGATTCAGCTTTTTCAGATCTTCTACCATTTTAATTTTATACCTCTTTAAGTTTTCAGTTGCAAAATTGTGATTTTTCAGAAAATACATGCGTTGTTATGGTTGCTATGCAATTAACTCAGAGTGTGCACTTGTCCTTTCTGAATTTTCTCTTCATGTCTGAACAACTTCTTGCAACTCGCTCAATTTCCACTCAACTCCCACAAATTATACATCAAAACGTAGGTATTTTTGCTGGCTTTCAGAAAATGTCACTATCATTGTTGTGGGACTTATAGATGTTTTGCAAATCTCCTCAGAGTAACATAAACTCTCAAAACTTTCCATAGAGAGTCAATGGACAGTTTGTTCAAAATCAGCACTGGATTTCTCTAATGAGAGGCATTTTCAAATCGTCATATCTCCTTAACGAAACAAAGTTGAGGCATGACGCTTGTGCCAATATATCTTCAGACATCCCTGATGCTCACAATTCAAGAATTTTTTTCTTACCTATTACCCTTTGGCCATGAATTACATTTGTTTGAGGGTAGGAAATTCGTGCCTTGCTCAGATCTCTTCAGATTTCAAACTCTGGAAATGAGGCACTTTTTTCTCTCGTCATATCTTTTTGATGGATTTCAACAGAGACCTGAAAATTTCCATGACTGTTCACCAAAGCCTGCTGTTTCTTACGGTGAAAGAATGATTTTGATGCTCCATATAGATTTAGAGTTACAAAACGTTGTTTGAGGGCAAGTCAAGGCAGTTTTGCTTTGCCTCTACTCAGTTACAGTGTATTACAAGTCATATATCTTCAATAATTTATATTTTATCTCTGAATTATGAAGACCTGCAGATTCCCCCATCTCTTCTGAACAAAACGGTGTCAGAATGAGCATTTTAGCCCCTACGGTTAGGAAATTATGGCCATTTGTTCGAGGGGAATCCTGAATGTAAGAAATACACTGAAGAAAACCCATAGATCTCTCTCTGTGTCTGTGTGTGTAAGGGCTGATTACAGCAGGTGCAGCCAATTTAGCTGACCTAGATATACCAAGCCCAGACTCTTAACAGCCACTGCTCCCTTTAGGCTCTGTGTATGTGTATGTTTGTGTGTCTGTATCAATATTTCTCCCATGTTAAAGTATTACTCCTCCATAATAGTATTCGTGCTAAATCAAAGTACTTCTACTACATTTAAGTACTTCTGCTCAATCCCAGTGAAATCTGTCCTCCTCTCACTTTTCAAACTCTGAAAATGAAGCCGTTTCTTCTCTCGTCATATCTCCGCGACGGAGATACAAAGAGCAATGAAAATCGCAATCAAGGTTCACCAAAGTCCGCTGATTCGCCCAGTAGAAGAATGATGCTTCTATTCCACCTAGTTTTTGAGTTACACGACGTTTTGTAACTCCAAAAAACGGCGTTTTACGCCTCTCACCGCGATCTAAATCTGACAGCTCATCTCCCTGTTTTCTCAGCCGTCGCTCTCTTTCCCAGTGGCGCAGTTGGTAATGACGCCGGTCGGCAGCCAAAAGATCGCAGGTTCAATTCCACCTTGGTCCACGTTTTTTTCCCCCTACAAATTAATACACTATCACAGACCAGTAATTCATATTGATCATTTATTTCAATTCTGCAAATTTTTATGAATTTAGCAGCTTTTCTAATATGTACCTCAGATTCTTGTTAACACTCAATGGCACAAATACTGTTCCCTTTTGGCTCTGTATATATGTGTGTCTGTATCAATATTTCTCCCATGTTAAAGTATTACTCCTCCATAATAGTATTTGTGCTAAATCAAAGTACTTCTACTACATCTTAGTACTTCTGCTCAATCATAGTATTTCTGCTAAATCACAGTATTTTTGACATATCATGGTATTTGTGCCAAAGCATTGTATTTCCACAAAATAACAGTATTTCTGCTATGTTATATTATTACTGCTCATAGTATTTCTGCCAAATCTTGGTATTTGTTCCAAAGCATAGCATTTCTGCCCAATCACAATATAACTGCAAAATAAAGGTTTTTGAGCCAAATCATAGTGTTTGTGCTAAGTCCTAGTAATTCTGCTCAATGATAGAATTTCTGCTATGCTGTAGTGCTTTTTTCTAGATTATAGAATTTCTGCTAAGTCAAAGTATTTCATGTAAATCATAGTATTTCTACCAAGTCCCAGTGTTTCTGCCAAATCATAAATCATAAATAATGTGGTGTGTTGGGGGAACAGCTAGTTCTCTCCCATCATGCCTTGGGACATGTGCTGCTGTTTAGATGTTCTTGTTTCATGGTTTATGGTCACGTTACTTTTAACTGTTGTCTTGAATGTTGTGTTCATACTACGGTACAAAGTCACTGACAGTTATTGTTTTATAGGAAGAATGAAGTACCATAAGTGAGTTCTGTTATGCTGTTATTGACCCTTGAAGCACATTGTGGCACAAGCAAGTGTGTTTAATTAAGAGCACTCCCTACCATCTTGGGGTGAAAAGACAAGCATAATCTCTCTCTGTCGGCTTCTTTGTAAGAATATACACTATCCAAGACATGTGATTTATATCAATCATTTATTACAATTCTGCAAAGTTTTATGATTTTAGCAGCTTTTCTAATATGGACCGAAATACATACAAGTACACAGCCTAATGAAGCAGACAGAGGCAGTAGCTCTGATTGGTGAATTTGAGCAGAACCAGGTTGTTCTGCCTCTTTTCAGCAGAAATTCTGCTCATTCACCTCTTTTCAGCGCAACGTTCTGCTTCTTTGCCTCTTTTCTGCAGAAATTCTGCTGATTCATCTCTTTTCTGCAAAATTTTCAGCCTTTTCACCTTTTTCAATGCTTTCATCTTTTTCAAATCATAGAGTTCAAATCAAAATATAGTATTTGTACCAAAGCATTGTATTTGTACGAAGTACAGTATTTCTGCCAAATCATAGAATTACTGCTATTTCATAGTATTTGAGTGAAATTACAGTTTTTCTGCAAAAACATTGTATTTCTGCTACTGTATTTCCGCTGTATTACGTAGTGGCTAAGTAGGAGGCTGACTGTTACTAAGTGCATTAGTGTACATAGGTCATCTCTTGTGTTGGAGTGCCCTCTTGTGGCGCCTTTTGGGTAGTGCCTTAAACATGAACACTGCAAAGAACTGGAATCAGCCTGGTTTGTAGTGGAGGAATTTGTTGCCAGTTTCTTTCATCTTTAATCCGTATTAATGTTGTAATGTAGTAACTTTTGTGGCACAAATACCACAATATGGCAGAAACACTATGTTTTGGCACAAATACTTTGATTTGGTATACTTTAGCTTCTTCACCCCTTTTCAGCAAAATTTTCATTTTTTCACCCCTTTTCAGCACAAATTCCAGCTTTTTTGGCTGTTTTCAGAAAAAAAAACTCTTTTCAGCAGAAACTCTGCTGATTCATCTCTTTTCAGCGTAAGTTTCTGCTTCTTTGCCTCTTTTCTGCAGAAATTCTGCTGATTCACCTCTTTTCAGCAAAATTTTCAGCCTTTTCAAAAGGTTGAAAATTATTACCAAAAATATTATTACCAAACAGTATTATTACCAAATCATAGTATTTGTACCCAAACATATCTGTTCAACTTATTTAACTCTTCTCAACAGTCCAACACCTGTTCTTCACCCCGTTTCAGCAGAATTGAGTTTTTTCACCCCTTTTCAGCACAAATCCCAGCTTTTTCAGGTGTTTTCAACAGAAATCTCTTTTATTTCTGATTGCTGTTGTCTTTGTTTTTCAGCCACCCGCCCTCTTCGCAGGTGGCGCAATCAGTAATGACACGGCTCTGCAGCTCAAAGGGCGTGGGTTCAATCCCACCTTGGTCAACATTTTTTTTTCACTACAAATTTATACACTATCACAGACCTGTCATTTATATTGCTAATTTTTTTCACTACAAACGAGTAGTACAAAAACATACTATGTCTGCAACATCACAGTATATCTGTTATGTTATAGTATTACTACTAAATCACAGTATTTCTGCCAATTCAAGGAGGCTGACTGTTACTAAGTGCATCAGTGTACATAGGTCATCTCTTGTGTTGGAGTGCCCTCTTGTGGCGCCTTTTGGGTAGTGCCTTAGTAAACGTGAACACTGCAAAGAACTGGTATCAGACTGGTTTGTAGTGGAGGAATTTGTTGCCAGTTTCTTTCATCTTTAATCCGTATTCATGTTGTAATGTAGTAGTACCACAATATGGCAGAAACACTATGTTTTGGCACAAATACTTTGATTTGGTATACTTTAGCTTCTTCACCCCTTTTCAGAAGTTCTGCTGATTGAACTCTTTTCAGCAGAATTCTGCTCATTCACCTCTTTTCAGCAGAAGTTCTGCTGATTGAACTCTTTTCAGCAGAATTTTCAGAATTTTCACTTCTTTTCAGCCCAAATTCTGCAAAATGTTCAGCCTTTTTACCTCTAATTAGCGCAAATCTCAGCTGTTTTCAGAAAAAAACTCTTTTGAGCAGAAATTCTGCTGATTCTTCTCTTTTCAGTGCAACTTTCTGCTTCTTTACCTCTTTTCAGCAGAAATTCTGCTGATTCACCTCTTTTCTGCAAAATTTTCAGCCTTTTCACCTCTTACCAGCACAATTCTCAGCAGCTTCTGCTCATTTCAGCAGAATTGTCCGTCTCTCCACCTCTTCTTTGTGAGAATGAGTTTGGGTCCGTGAGATGAGTAGCTGCCTTGACCTCTGGAGGCCCCGGTTCGGATCCTTCTCAGGGTGACATTTTTTTTTCACCACCATACAACTTTATGCAACTTTTCATCTTTTTCAGCTTTTCAGCAGACAGCGTCAGCGTTAAGGCATCCGCACAGCATTTTCGCAGGAAATGCAAATTTTTCTAGTTATTATTGTGTGGATGCTTTAAGCATCCACACTATTGAGTTCCTGTTTCTCTTTATTCTTTATTGTGTGGATGCCCTCAAGGGCTTCCACACTATTGAGTTCCTGTTTCTCTTTATTCTTTATCTTTATTATTCTTCATCTGCAAGTTGCTTCCGTACGTTTTTCGGCACTTAACTACTCCCTCAGTTTTCAGCCGATTTTCACCGTTCAAACTCTAAACTGTTTTACTCTTTCTGCTAATTCCAGCTATGACTTTTGGTATTTATTACTATTATACTTTTTAAAATATTACACTTTTTTCCTTTAATTTGTCCTATTGAAATGAATGGAAAACTTCCACAATTCTGCTAAAACTTGCTTGTTTTTGAAACTTAACTACTTCCTCATACTTTCACCTAGAAACTCCATTCAAACTTTAAAATGTTCTCAGATTATTGGGCTATTTCTGTATGATTCAGCTTTTTCAGATCTTCTACCGTTTTAATCTTATACCTCTTTAAGTTTTCAGTTGCAAAATTGTGATTTTTCAGAAAATACATGCGTTGTTATGGTTGCTATGCAATTAACTCAGAGTGTGCACTTGTCCTTTCTGAATTTTCTCTTCATGTCTGAACAACTTCTTGCTACTCGCTCAATTTCCACTCAACCCCCACAAATTATACATCAAAATGTAGGTATTTTTGCTGGCTTTCAGAAAATGTCACTATCATTGTTGTGGGACTTATACATTTTTTGCAAATCTCCTCACAGTAACATGAAGTTTGAAAACTCTCCATAGAAACTCAATGGAGAGTTTCTTCAAAATCACCGCTGGATTTCTCTAATGACAGGCATTTTCAAATCGTCATATCTCCTTAACAAAACAAAGTTGAGACATGACGCTTGTGCCAATATATCTTCAGGCATCCCTGATGCTCACAATTCAAGAATTTGTTCCTCACCTATTACCGTTCTGAGATGAATTACACTTGTTTGAGGGTAGGAAATTTGTCCCTCGCTCAGATTTCTTCAGATTTCAAACTCTGGAAATGAGGCACTTTTTTCTCTCGTCATATCTTTTTGATGGATTTCCACAGAGACCTGAAATTTTCCATGACTGTTCACCAAAGCCTGCTTTTTCTTACGGTGAAAGAAGGGTTTTGATGCTCCATATAGATTTAGAGTTACAAAACGTTGTTTGAGGGCAAGTCAAGGCAGTTTTGCTTCGCCTCTACTCAGTTACAGTGTATTACAAGTCATATAACTTCAATAATTTATAATTTATCTCTGAATTATGAAGACCTGCTGATTCCCCCATCTCTTCTGAACAGAACAGTGTTAGAATGAGCATTCTATCCCCTACGGTTAGGAAATTATGGCCATTTGTTCGAGGGGAATCCTGAATGTGAGAAATACACTGCAGAAAACCCATAGCTCTCTCTGTGTCTGTGTGTGTAAGTGCTGATTACAGCAGGTGCAGCCAATTTAACTGACCTAGATATACCAAGCCCAGACTCTTAACAGCCACTGCTCCCTTTAGACTCTGTGTATGTGTGTGTGAGTATCAATATTTCTCCCATGTTAAAGTATTACTCCTCCATAATATTATTTGTGCTAAATCAAAGTACTTCTACTACATCTTAGTACTTCTGCTCAATCACATTATTTCTGCTAAATCATAGTATTTTTGAAAAATCATGGTATTTGTGCCAAATCATGGTTTTGGGGCCAAACCAATAATATTTATTTCATGTTATGGGATTACTACTAAGTGGAGGAATGTCTGTTATGTTATAGTATATGTGCTGAATATAGTATATCTGCCAAATCATAGTATTTATCCCAAATCATAGTATTTATGCAAAATTACTGTATTTCTGCTAAAAATCAGAAATAGTACCTTTTAGCAGAAATTTCTGTCAAAAGATATTATTTATATTAAAACATAGTATTTCTGCTAAATCATACTATTTGTGCCAAATCATAGTATTTGTACTAAGTCATAGTACTTGTGCCAAATCATAGTATTTGTACCCAATCATAGTATTTCTGCCATATCATCGTATTTGTGCCAAATTATGGTATTTTTTTGCCAAATCATGGTATTTGTGCCAAATCATGTTATTTGTGCCCAATTAAAATTTCTGTTATGTTATAGTATTACTACTAAGGCATAGTATTTCTACCTAATCATAGTATTCCTTCAAAATCATAGTATTACTGCAATTTTGTAGTATTTGAGCAAAATCGTAGTATATGTGCAAAAACATACTATGTCTGCTAAATCACAGCATATCTGTTATGTTATTGTATTACTACTAAGGCAAAGTATTTCTACCAAATCATAGAAATCCTTCAAAATCATAGTATTACTGCAATTTCAAAGTATTTGAGCAAAATCCTACTATATGTGCAAAAATATACTATGTCTGCAAAATCCCAGTATATCTGTTATGTTATAGTATTACTACTAAGGCATAGTATTTCTACCAAATCATAGTATTCCTTCAAAATCATAGTATTACTGCAATTTCATAGTATTTGAGCAAAATCGTAGTATTTGTGAAAAAAACATACTATGTCTGCAAAATCACAGTATATCTGTTATGTTATAGTATTACTACAAAGGCATAGTATTTCTGCCAATAAGAGTATTTGTACTAAATCATAGTACTTGTGCCAAATCATAGTATTCCTTCAAAATCATAGTATTACTGCAATTTCATAGTATTTGAGTGAAATCGTATTATTCGTGCAAAAACATACTGTCCTTTAAATCACAGTATATGTGTGTTATGTATGTTATAGTATTACTAGTAAGGCATAGTATTTCTACCAAATCATAGTATTCCTTTAAAACCATAGTATTACTGCAATTTCATAGTATTTGAGCGAAATCGTAGCATATGTGCAAAAACATACTATGTCTGCAACATCACACTATATCTGTTATGTTATAGTATTACTACTAAGTCACAGTATTTTTGCCAATTCGTAGTATTTGTACTAAATCATACTACTCGTGCCAAATCATAGTATTTGTTGCAAGTCATAGTATTCAAATCAAAATATAGTATTTGTACCAAAGCATTGTATTTGTACCAAAGCATTGTATTTGTACGAAGTACAGTATTTCTGCCAAATCATAGAATTACTGCAATTTCATAGTATTTTGAGGAATCCCTTTTGTTGTAGTATTACTTCTAAGTCATAGTATTTGTACTGAAACGTAGTATTTGTGCCAAATCATGGTTTTGGGCAACACCATAATATTTATTTCATGTTATAGTATTACTACTAAGTGGAGGAATGTCTGTTATGTTATAGTATATTTGCTGAATACAGTATATCTGCCAAATCATAGTATTTATCCCAAATCATAGTATTTATGCAAAATTACAGTATTTCTGCTAAAAAGTAGAAATAGTACATTTTAGCAGAAATTTCTGTCAAAAGATATTATTTATGTTAAAACACAGTATTTCTGCTAAATCATAGTACTTGTGCCAAATCATAGTATTTGTACCCAATCATAGTATTTCTGCCATATCATAGTATTTTTTTTGCTAAATCATGTTATTTGTGCCCAATTAAAATTTCTGTTATGCTATAGTATTACTACTAAGGCATAGTATTTCTACCAAATCATAGTATTCCTTCAAAATCATAGTATTACTGCAATTTCATAGTATTTGAGTGAAATCATAGTATTTGTGCAAAAACATACTATGTCTGCAAAATCACAGTATATCTGTTATGTTAAAGTATTAGTACTAAGTCACAGTATTTCTGCCAATTCGTAGTATTTGTACTAAATCATGGTACTTGTGCCAAATCATAGTATTTTTTGCAAATCATAGTATTCGAACCAAAACATAGTATTTTTACGAAGTCATAGTATTTCTTCTAAATCATAGTATTTCAATCAAATCTCAATAGTTGTGCTGAAATGCAGTATTATTGCCAAGTCATAGTATTTGTACTGAAACATAGTATTTCTGCCATTAAGAGTATTTCTACTAAATCATAGTACTTGTGCCAAATCATAGTATTTCTGCCACATTGTGCTAGTTGTGCAAAAACATAGACTCTCTGCAAAATCATAGTATATCTATTATGTTATAGTTTTACTACTAAGTCGTAGACTCTGTATTTTGTTAAAGTATATCTGCTGAATACAGTATATGTGCCAAATCATAGTATTTATAGCAAACCATAGTATTTGTGCTAAAACATAGTATTTCTGCCAAATTGTAGTATTTGTGCAAAAACATAGAATGTGTGCAAAATCATAGTATATCTGTTATGTTATAGTATTACTACTAAGGCATAGTATTTCTACCAAATCAAAGTTTTCCTTCAAAATCATACTATTATTGCAATTTCATAGTATTTGAGTGAAATCGTAGTATTTGTGCAAAAACATACTATTTCTGCAAAATCACAGTATATCTGTTATGTTATAGTATTACTACTAAGGCATAGTGTTTCTACCAAACCATAGTATTCCCTCAAAATCATAGTATTACTGCAATTTCATAGTATTTGAGTGAAATCTTAGTATTTGTGCAAAAACATACTATTTCTGCAAAATCACAGTATATCTGTTATGTTATAGTATTACTACTAAGGCACAGTAATTCTACCTATTCATAGTATTCCTTCAAAATCATAGTATTACTGCAGTTTCATAGTATTTGACCGACATTGTAGTATTTGTAATAAAACATACTATGTCTGCAAAATGACAGCATATCTGTTATGTTATAGTATTACTACTAAGTCACAGTATTTCTGCCAATTCGTAGTATTTGTACTAAATCATGGTACTTGTGCCAAATCATAGTATTTTTTGCAAATTATAGTATTCGAACCAAAACATAGTATTTCTACAAAGTCATAGTATTTCTTCTAAATCATAGTATTTCAATCGAATCTCAGTAGTTGTGCTGAAACGCAGTATTATTGCCAAATCATAGTATTTGTACTGAAACATAGTATTTGTGCCCAAAGAGTATTTCTACTAAATCATAGTACTTGTGCCAAATCATAGTATTTCTGCCACATTGTGCTAGTTGTGCAAAAACATAGACTCTCTGCAAAATCATAGTATATCTATTACGTTATAGTATTATTAGTAAGTCGTAGACTCTCTGTTTTGTTATAGTATATCTGCTGAATACAGTATATGTGCCTAATCATAGTATTTATAGCAAATCATAGTATTTGTGCTAAAACATGTCTGCAAAATCATCATGTATCTGTTATGTTATAGAAATAATACCCCGGCATAGTATTTCTGCAAAATCATAGTATTTTTGCAGAAACATTGTACCTCTGGTAAATCATAGTATTTCTACTAAATAATAGTATTTCTGCCAAATCATAGTATTTGTTTCAAATCATCGCATTTGTCAGTTCAACTTATTTAACTCTTCTCAACAGCTCAACACCTCTTCTTCACCCCGTTTCAGCAGAATTGTGAATTTTTTCACCCCTTTTCAGCACAAATCCCAGCTTTCTCAGGTGTTTTCAACAGAAATCTGTTTTTTACAGACATTCTGCTTTTTCACCTGTTTTCATCGCAAATACTTCTTTACCTCTTTTCAGTAGAAATTCTTCTGATTCACCTATTTTAAGTAGAATTTTCAGCCTTTCACCTCTTATCAATACAAATCTCAGTATCTTCTGCTCATTTCAGAGGAAACCCTTTCACCTCTTTTCAGTACAAATTTGAACTTCTGTACCCCTTTGAAGCAGAATCTTTGCCTTTTCACCTCTTTTAAGCAAAAGTTTCTGTTTTTTCACTTGTTTTCAGCATAATTTTTCAGTTTCTTTAATGCCATACAATATTTGCAGCTTTTCATCTTTTTCAGTCATTTTCAGCAGACAGCTTCAGCATTCCGGCATCCACACAGCATTTTCGCAGGAAATGCAAACTTTTTCTAGTTGTGTGGATGCCTTCAAAGGCATCCACACTATTGAGTTCCTGTTTCTCTTTATTCTTTAATATTCTTAAAGTTGCTTCCGTACGTTTTTCGGCACTTAACTACTCCCTCAGTTTTCAGCCGATTTTCTCAGTTCAAACTCTAAACTGTTCTGCTCTTTCTGCTAACGACTGCTATGACTTTTGGTGTTTATTACTATTATACTTTTTAAAATATTACACTTTTTTCCTTTAATTTGTCCCATTGAAATGAATGGAAAACCTCCACAGTTCTGCTAAAACTTGATTGGTTTTGAAACTTAACTGCTTCCTCATACTTTCACCTAGAAACTCCATTCGAATTTTAAAATGTTCTCAGATTATTGGGCTATTCCTGTGTGATTCAGCTTTTTCAGATCTTCTACGGTTTTCATTTTATACCTCTTTAAGTTTTCAGTTGCAAAATTGTGATTTTTCAGAAAATACATGCGTTGCTATGGTTGCTATGCAATTAACTCAGAGTGTGTGCTGGTCTGTTCTGAATTTTCTCTTCATGTCTGAACAACTTCTTGCTACTCGCTCAATTTCCACTCAACCTCCACAAATTATACATCAAAACGTAGGTATTTTTGCTGGCTTTCAGACAATGTTACTATCTTTATTGTGAGATTTACCGTTTTTTCGCAATTTGCCTCGAAGTGACACAAGGTGTGACAAATCCCCATTCAAAGCCTATGTGGAGGTTTTGAAATTCAGAGCTGAAATTCTCTAATGAGAGGGATTTTCAAATCGTCACATCTCTTTAACAAAACAAAGTTAGGACATGAGGCTTGTGCCAATATATCTTCAGACACTGCTGACACTCACAGTGGAATCAGTTTTTACAATTATCTTACCGTTGAGCAATGAATTACGTTTGTTTGAGGGGTGGAAATCTGTCCTTCTCTCAGTCTTCAAACTGTGGAAATGAAGCCGTTTCTTCTCTCGTCATATCTCCGCGACGGAGGTACAAAGAGCTATGAAAATCGCAGTCAAAATACACCAAAGTCCGCTGATTCACCCAGTACAAGAATTATGCTGCTAGCCCTCCTAGTTTTTGAGTTACACGACGTTTTGTAACTCCAAAAAACGGCGTTTTTCGCCGCTCACCGCGATCTATTTTCTGACTACCCAAGTCTCTTTCTTTCAGCCGCCCGCCTCCTTTCCAGGTGGCGCAATCAGTAATGACACGGCTCTGCAGCTCAAAGGTCGTGGGTTCAATCCCACCTTGTTCATCATTTTTTTTTCACTACAAATTTATACACTATCACAGACCTGTAATTTATTTTGCTAATTTATTACAATTCTGCAAAGTTTTATGATTTTAGCAGCTTTTCTAATATGGACCTCAGATTCTTGTTAACGCTCCATGGCAGAAACAAGTACACAGCCTGATGAAGCAGACAGAGGCAGTACCTCTGATTGGTGAATTTGAGCAGAACCAGGTTGTTCTTTCATTTCATTTCTTTATTTATTTCACACATGGTTCAACAGTGTTTCTTTTTCTACATACAGCACCTTCTGCCTCTTTTCAGCAGAAATTCTGCTCATTCACCTCTTTTCAGCGCAACTTTCTGCTTCTTTACCTTCAGCCTGAGCCAGCTTCAGCTCAAAAGTTGTGCAGAACTCTTTTCAGCCCAAATTCTGCTTATTCACCTCTTCTGCAAAATTTTCAGCCTTTTCACCTCTTATTAGCACAAATCTCAGCTGTTCTCAGGAAAAACTCTTTTGAGCAGAAATTCTGCTGATTCATCTCTTTTCAGCGCAACTTTCTGCTTCTTTACCTCTTTTCAGCAGAAATTCTGCTGATTCACCTCTTTTCTGCAAAATTGTCATCCTTTTTGCCTCTTATCAGCACAATTCTCAGCAGCTTCTGCTCATTTCAGCAGAATTGTCCATCTCTCCACCTCCTCTTTGTGAGAATGAGTTTGGCTCAGTGAGCTGAGTGGCTGCCTTGAGACTAGGAGGGCCAGGTTCGAATCCTGCTCAGGGCAACATTTTTTTTTTCACCACCAACTTTTTGCAACTTTTCATCTTTTTCAGCTTTTCAGCAGACAGCTTCAGCGTTAAGGCATCCACACAGCATTTTCGCAGGAAATGCAAATTTTTCTAGTTATTGTGTGGATGCCCTCAAGGGCTTCCACACTATTGAGTTCCTGTTTCTCTTTATTCTTTATCTTTATTATTCTTCATCTGCAAGTTGCTTCCGTACGTTTTTCGGCACTTAACTACTCCCTCAGTTTTCAGCCGATTTTCACCGTTCAAACTCTAAACTGTTTTACTCTTTCTGCTAATTCCAGCTATGACTTTTGGTATTTATTACTATTATACTTTTTAAAATATTACACTTTTTTCCTTTAATTTGTCCTATTGAAATGAATGGAAAACTTCCACAATTCTGCTAAAACTTGCTTGTTTTTGAAACTTAACTACTTCCTCATACTTTCACCTAGAAACTCCATTCAAACTTTAAAATGTTCTCAGATTATTGGGCTATTTCTGTATGATTCAGCTTTTTCAGATCTTCTACCGTTTTAATCTTATACCTCTTTAAGTTTTCAGTTGCAAAATTGTGATTTTTCAGAAAATACATGCGTTGTTATGGTTGCTATGCAATTAACTCAGAGTGTGCACTTGTCCTTTCTGAATTTTCTCTTCATGTCTGAACAACTTCTTGCTACTCGCTCAATTTCCACTCAACCCCCACAAATTATACATCAAAATGTAGGTATTTTTGCTGGCTTTCAGAAAATGTCACTATCATTGTTGTGGGACTTATACATTTTTTGCAAATCTCCTCAGAGTAACATGAAGTTTGAAAACTCTCCATAGAAACTCAATGGAGAGTTTCTTCAAAATCACCGCTGGATTTCTCTAATGACAGGCATTTTCAAATCGTCATATCTCCTTAACAAAACAAAGTTGAGACATGACGCTTGTGCCAATATATCTTCAGGCATCCCTGATGCTCACAATTCAAGAATTTGTTCCTCACCTATTACCGTTCTGAGATGAATTACACTTGTTTGAGGGTAGGAAATTTGTCCCTCGCTCAGATTTCTTCAGATTTCAAACTCTGGAAATGAGGCACTTTTTTCTCTCGTCATATCTTTTTGATGGATTTCCACAGAGACCTGAAATTTTCCATGACTGTTCACCAAAGCCTGCTTTTTCTTACGGTGAAAGAAGGGTTTTGATGCTCCATATAGATTTAGAGTTACAAAACGTTGTTTGAGGGCAAGTCAAGGCAGTTTTGCTTCGCCTCTACTCAGTTACAGTGTATTACAAGTCATATAACTTCAATAATTTATAATTTATCTCTGAATTATGAAGACCTGCTGATTCCCCATCTCTTCTGAACAGAACAGTGTTAGAATGAGCATTCTATCCCCTACGGTTAGGAAATTATGGCCATTTGTTCGAGGGGAATCCTGAATGTGAGAAATACACTGCAGAAAACCCATAGCTCTCTCTGTGTCTGTGTGTGTAAGTGCTGATTACAGCAGGTGCAGCCAATTTAACTGACCTAGATATACCAAGCCCAGACTCTTAACAGCCACTGCTCCCTTTAGACTCTGTGTATGTGTGTGTGAGTATCAATATTTCTCCCATGTTAAAGTATTACTCCTCCATAATATTATTTGTGCTAAATCAAAGTACTTCTACTACATCTTAGTACTTCTGCTCAATCACATTATTTCTGCTAAATCATAGTATTTTTGAAAAATCATGGTATTTGTGCCAAATCATGGTTTTGGGGCCAAACCAATAATATTTATTTCATGTTATGGGATTACTACTAAGTGGAGGAATGTCTGTTATGTTATAGTATATGTGCTGAATATAGTATATCTGCCAAATCATAGTATTTATCCCAAATCATAGTATTTATGCAAAATTACTGTATTTCTGCTAAAAATCAGAAATAGTACCTTTTAGCAGAAATTTCTGTCAAAAGATATTATTTATATTAAAACATAGTATTTCTGCTAAATCATACTATTTGTGCCAAATCATAGTATTTGTACTAAGTCATAGTACTTGTGCCAAATCATAGTATTTGTACCCAATCATAGTATTTCTGCCATATCATCGTATTTGTGCCAAATTATGGTATTTTTTTGCCAAATCATGGTATTTGTGCCAAATCATGTTATTTGTGCCCAATTAAAATTTCTGTTATGTTATAGTATTACTACTAAGGCATAGTATTTCTACCTAATCATAGTATTCCTTCAAAATCATAGTATTACTGCAATTTTGTAGTATTTGAGCAAAATCGTAGTATATGTGCAAAAACATACTATGTCTGCTAAATCACAGCATATCTGTTATGTTATTGTATTACTACTAAGGCAAAGTATTTCTACCAAATCATAGAAATCCTTCAAAATCATAGTATTACTGCAATTTCAAAGTATTTGAGCAAAATCCTACTATATGTGCAAAAATATACTATGTCTGCAAAATCCCAGTATATCTGTTATGTTATAGTATTACTACTAAGGCATAGTATTTCTACCAAATCATAGTATTCCTTCAAAATCATAGTATTACTGCAATTTCATAGTATTTGAGCAAAATCGTAGTATTTGTGTTAAAACATACCATGTCTGCAAAATCACAGTATATCTGTTATGTTATAGTATTACTACAAAGGCATAGTATTTCTGCCAATAAGAGTATTTGTACTAAATCATAGTACTTGTGCCAAATCATAGTATTCCTTCAAAATCATAGTATTACTGCAATTTCATAGTATTTGAGCGAAATCGTATTATTCGTGCAAAAACATACTGTCTGTTAAATCACAGTATATGTGTGTTATGTATGTTATAGTATTACTAGTAAGGCATAGTATTTCTACCAAATCATAGTATTCCTTTAAAACCATAGTATTACTGCAATTTCATAGTATTTGAGCGAAATCGTAGCATATGTGCAAAAACATACTATGTCTGCAACATCACACTATATCTGTTATGTTATAGTATTACTACTAAGTCACAGTATTTTTGCCAATTCGTAGTATTTGTACTAAATCATACTACTCGTGCCAAATCATAGTATTTGTTGCAAGTCATAGTATTCAAATCAAAATATAGTATTTGTACCAAAGCATTGTATTTGTACCAAAGCATTGTATTTGTACGAAGTACAGTATTTCTGCCAAATCATAGAATTACTGCAATTTCATATTATTTTGAGGAATCCCTTTTGTTGTAGTATTACTTCTAAGTCGTAGTATTTGTACTGAAACGTAGTATTTGTGCCAAATCATGGTTTTGGGCAAAACCATAATATTTATTTCATGTTATAGTATTACTACTAAGTGGAGGAATGTCTGTTATGTTATAGTATATTTGCTGAATACAGTATATCTGCCAAATCATAGTATTTATCCCAAATCATAGTATTTATGCAAAATTACAGTATTTCTGCTAAAAAGTAGAAATAGTACATTTTAGCAGAAATTTCTGTCAAAAGATATTATTTATGTTAAAACACAGTATTTCTGCTAAATCATAGTACTTGTGCCAAATCATAGTATTTGTACCCAATCATAGTATTTCTGCCATATCATAGTATTTTTTTTGCTAAATCATGTTATTTGTGCCCAATTAAAATTTCTGTTATGCTATAGTATTACTACTAAGGCATAGTATTTCTACCAAATCATAGTATTCCTTCAAAATCATAGTATTACTGCAATTTCATAGTATTTGAGTGAAATCATAGTATTTGTGCAAAAACATACTATGTCTGCAAAATCACAGTATATCTGTTATGTTAAAGTATTAGTACTAAGTCACAGTATTTCTGCCAATTCGTAGTATTTGTACTAAATCATGGTACTTGTGCCAAATCATAGTATTTTTTGCAAATCATAGTATTCGAACCAAAACATAGTATTTTTACGAAGTCATAGTATTTCTTCTAAATCATAGTATTTCAATCAAATCTCAATAGTTGTGCTGAAATGCAGTATTATTGCCAAGTCATAGTATTTGTACTGAAACATAGTATTTCTGCCATTAAGAGTATTTCTACTAAATCATAGTACTTGTGCCAAATCATAGTATTTCTGCCACATTGTGCTAGTTGTGCAAAAACATAGACTCTCTGCAAAATCATAGTATATCTATTATGTTATAGTTTTACTACTAAGTCGTAGACTCTGTATTTTGTTAAAGTATATCTGCTGAATACAGTATATGTGCCAAATCATAGTATTTATAGCAAACCATAGTATTTGTGCTAAAACATAGTATTTCTGCCAAATTGTAGTATTTGTGCAAAAACATAGAATGTGTGCAAAATCATAGTATATCTGTTATGTTATAGTATTACTACTAAGGCATAGTATTTCTACCAAATCAAAGTTTTCCTTCAAAATCATACTATTATTGCAATTTCATAGTATTTGAGTGAAATCGTAGTATTTGTGCAAAAACATACTATTTCTGCAAAATCACAGTATATCTGTTATGTTATAGTATTACTACTAAGGCATAGTGTTTCTACCAAACCATAGTATTCCCTCAAAATCATAGTATTACTGCAATTTCATAGTATTTGAGTGAAATCTTAGTATTTGTGCAAAAACATACTATTTCTGCAAAATCACAGTATATCTGTTATGTTATAGTATTACTACTAAGGCACAGTAATTCTACCTATTCATAGTATTCCTTCAAAATCATAGTATTACTGCAGTTTCATAGTATTTGACCGACATTGTAGTATTTGTAATAAAACATACTATGTCTGCAAAATGACAGCATATCTGTTATGTTATAGTATTACTACTAAGTCACAGTATTTCTGCCAATTCGTAGTATTTGTACTAAATCATGGTACTTGTGCCAAATCATAGTATTTTTTGCAAATTATAGTATTCGAACCAAAACATAGTATTTCTACAAAGTCATAGTATTTCTTCTAAATCATAGTATTTCAATCGAATCTCAGTAGTTGTGCTGAAACGTAGTATTATTGCCAAATCATAGTATTTGTACTGAAACATAGTATTTGTGCCCAAAGAGTATTTCTACTAAATCATAGTACTTGTGCCAAATCATAGTATTTCTGCCACATTGTGCTAGTTGTGCAAAAACATAGACTCTCTGCAAAATCATAGTATATCTATTACGTTATAGTATTATTAGTAAGTCGTAGACTCTCTGTTTTGTTATAGTATATCTGCTGAATACAGTATATGTGCCTAATCATAGTATTTATAGCAAATCATAGTATTTGTGCTAAAACATGTCTGCAAAATCATCATGTATCTGTTATGTTATAGAAATAATACCCCGGCATAGTATTTCTGCAAAATCATAGTATTTTTGCAGAAACATTGTACCTCTGGTAAATCATAGTATTTCTACTAAATAATAGTATTTCTGCCAAATCATAGTATTTGTTTCAAATCATCGCATTTGTCAGTTCAACTTATTTAACTCTTCTCAACAGCTCAACACCTCTTCTTCACCCCGTTTCAGCAGAATTGTGAATTTTTTCACCCCTTTTCAGCACAAATCCCAGCTTTTTCAGGTGTTTTCAACAGAAATCTGTTTTTTACAGACATTCTGCTTTTTCACCTGTTTTCATCGCAAATACTTCTTTACCTCTTTTCAGTAGAAATTCTTCTGATTCACGTATTTTAAGTAGAATTTTCAGCCTTTCACCTCTTATCAATACAAATCTCAGTATCTTCTGCTCATTTCAGAGGAAACCCTTTCACCTCTTTTCAGTACAAATTTGAACTTCTGTACCCCTTTGAAGCAGAATCTTTGCCTTTTCACCTCTTTTAAGCAAAAGTTTCTGTTTTTTCACTTGTTTTCAGCATAATTTTTCAGTTTCTTTAATGCCATACAATATTTGCAGCTTTTCATCTTTTTCAGTCATTTTCAGCAGACAGCTTCAGCATTCCGGCATCCACACAGCATTTTCGCAGGAAATGCAAACTTTTTCTAGTTGTGTGGATGCCCTCAAGGGCTTCCACACTATTGAGTTCCTGTTTCTCTTTATTCTTTATCTTTATTATTCTTCATCTGCAAGTTGCTTCCGTACGTTTTTCGGCACTTAACTACTCCCTCAGTTTTCAGCCGATTTTCACCGTTCAAACTCTAAACTGTTCTACTCTTTCTGCTAATTCCAGCTATGACTTTTGGTGTTTATTACTATTATACTTTTTAAAATATTACACTTTTTTCCTTTAATTTGTCCTATTGAAATGAATGGAAAACTTCCACAATTCTGCTAAAACTTGCTTGTTTTTGAAACTTAACTACTTCCTCATACTTTCACCTAGAAACTCCATTCAAACTTTAAAATGTTCTCAGATTATTGGGCTATTTCTGTATGATTCAGCTTTTTCAGATCTTCTACCGTTTTAATCTTATACCTCTTTAAGTTTTCAGTTGCAAAATTGTGATTTTTCAGAAAATACATGCGTTGTTATGGTTGCTATGCAATTAACTCAGAGTGTGCACTTGTCCATTCTGAATTTTCTCTTCATGTCTGAAAAACCTCTTGCTACTCGCTCAATTTCCACTCAACCCCCACAAATTATACATCAAAACGTAGGTATTTTTGCTGGCTTTCAGAAAATGTCACTATCATCATTGTAGGGCTTATACATTTTTTGCAAATCTCCTCAGAGTAACATGAAGTTTGAAAACTCTCCATAGAAACTCAATGGAGAGTTTCTTCAAAATCAGCGCTGGATTTCTCTAATGAGAGGCATTTTCAAATCGTCATATCTCCTTAACAAAACAAAGTTGAGACATGACGCTTGTGCCAATATATCTTCAGGCATCCCTGATGCTCACAATTCAAGAATTTGTTCCTCACCTATTACCGTTTGGCCATGAATTACACTTGTTTGAGGGTAGGAAATTTGTCCCTCAATCAGATTTCTTCAGATTTCAAACTCTGGAAATGAGGCACTTTTTTCTCTCGTCATATCTTTTTGATGGATTTCCACAGATACCTGAAATTTTCCATGACTGTTCACCAAAGCCTGCTTTTTCTTACGGTGAAAGAAGGGTTTTGATGCTCCATATAGATTTAGAGTTACAAAACGTTGTTTGAGGGCAAGTCAAGGCAGTTTTGCTTCGCCTCTACTCAGTTACAGTGTATTACAAGTCATATAACTTCAATAATTTATAATTTATCTCTGAATTAAGAAGACTTGCAGATTCCCACATCTCTTCTGAACAGAACGGTGTTAGAATGAGCATTCTATCCCCTACGGTTAGGAAATTATGGCCATTTGTTCGAGGGGAATCCTGAATGTGAGAAATACACCGAAGAAAACCTATAGCTCTCTCTGTGTCTGTGTGTGTAAGTGCTGATTACAGCAGGTGCAGCCAATTTAGCTGACCTACATATACCAAGCCCAGACTCTTAACAGCCACTGCTCCCTTTAGGCTCTGTGTATGTGTGTGTGTGTATCAATATTTCTCCCATGTTAAAGTATTACTCCTCCATAATAGTATTTGTGCTAAATCAAAGTACTTCTACTACATCTTAGTACTTCTGCTCAATCACATTATTTCTGCTAAATCATGGTATTTGTGCCAAATCATGGTTTTGGGGCCAAACCAATAATATTTATTTCATGTTATGAGATTACTACTAAGTGGAGGAATGTCTGTTATGTTATAGTATATGTGCTGAATATAGTATATCTGCCAAATCATAGTATTTATCCCAAATCATAGTATTTATGCAAAATTACTGTATTTCTGCTAAAAATCAGAAATAATACCTTTTAGCAGAAATTTCTGTCAAAAGATATTATGTATATTAAAACATAGTATTTCTGCTAAATCATACTATTTGTGCCAAATCATAGTATTTGTACTAAGTCATAGTACTTGTGCCAAATCATAGTATTTGTACCCAATCATAGTATTTCTGCCATATCATCGTATTTGTGCCAAATTATGGTATTTTTTTGCCAAATCATAGTATTTGAGCCAAATCATGTTATTTGTGCCCAATTAAAATTTCTGCCATGTTATAGTATTACTACTAAGGCATAGTATTTCTACCAAATCATAGTATTCCTTCAAAATCATAGTATTACTGCAATTTCGTAGTATTTGAGCAAAATCGTAGTATATGTGCAAAAACATACTATGTCTGCAAAATCACAGTATATCTGTTATCTTATAGTATTACTACTAAGTCACAGTATTTCTGCCAATTCGTAGTATTTGTACTAAGTCATGGTACTTGTGCCAAATCATAGTATTTTTTGCAAATCAAAGTATTCGAACCAAAACATAGTATTTGTATGAAGACAAAGTATTTCTTCTAAATCATATTATTTCACCCAAATCTCAGTAGTTGTGCTGAAATGCAGTATTATTGCCAAATCATCGTATTTGTACTAAATCATAGTACTTCTGCCAAATCATAGCATTTCTGCCATATTGTGCTAGTTGTGCAAAAACATAGACATAATAGATAGTATATCTATTATGTTATAGTATTACTACTAAGTCGTAGACTTTCTGTTTTGTTATAGTATATGTGCTGAATATAGTATATGTGCGAAATCATAGTATTTATAGCAAATCATAGTATTTGTGCTAAAACATAGTATTTCTGCCACATTATAGTATTTGTGTAAAACCAGAATGTCTGCAAAATCATCATATATCTGTGATGTTATAGTATTACTACTAAGGCATAGTATTTCTGCAAAATCATAGTATTTTTGCAGAAACATTGTACTTCTGGTAAATCATAGTATTTCTACTAAATAATAGTATTTCTGCCAAATCATAATATTTGTTTCAAATCATACCATTCGAACCAAATCCTAGTACTTGTGCCAAAACATTGTATTTTTAGTCATAATATTTCTTCTAAATCATAGTATTTCAATCAAATCTCAGGAGTTGTGCTAAAATGCAGTATTATTGCAAAATCATAGTATTTGTACCCAAACATGTCAGTTCAACTTGTTTAACTCTTCTCAACAGCCCAACACCTCTTCTTCACCCCATTTCAGCAGAATTGTGAGTTTTTTCACCCCTTTTCAGCACAAATCCCAGCTTTTTCAGGTGTTTTCAACAGAAATCTCTTTTTTAGCAGAAATTCTGTTGATTTACCTGTTTTCAGTGCAACGTTCTACTTCTTTACCTCTTTTCAGTAGTAATTCTGCTGATTCACCTATTTTAAGCAGAATCTTCAGCCTTTCAACTCTTATCAATACAAATCTCAGTATCTTCTGCTCATTTCAGAGGAAACCCTTTCTACTCTTTTCAGTAGAAATTTGAACTTCTGCACCCCTTTGAAGCAGAATCTTTGCCTTTTCACCTCTTTTTCAGCAAAAGTTTCTGTTTTTTCACTTGTTTTCAGCATAATTTTTCAGTTTCTTTAATGCCATACAATTTTTGCAGCTTTTCATCTTTTTCAGTCATTTTCACCAGACAGCTTCAGCGTTCTGGCATCCACACAGCATTTTCGCAGGAAATGCAAAATTTTTCTAGTTGTGTGGATGCTTTATGCATCCACACTATTGAGTTCCTGTTTCTCTTTATTCTTTATCCTACTTTATTATTCTAGTTGCCAATTTTTGCACTTTTTTTGGCACTTTTCTACTTCCACAATTTTCAGCCGATTTTCACCGTTCAAATTTTAAACTATTCTGCTATTTCTGCTAATGTGTGCTATGACTTTTGGTATTTTTTGCTATTATACTTTTTAAAATATTACACTTTTTTCCTTTAATTTGTCCCATTGAAATGAATGGGAAACTTCCGCAATTCTGCTAAAATTTGCTTGTTTTTGAAACTTAACTACTTCCTCATACTTTCACCTAGAACAACCATTCAAACTTTAAAATGTTCACAAATTCTTCTGCTATTCTTGTATGATTCAGCTTTTTCATATCTGTTACCATTTTCATCTTATCCCTCTTTAAGTTTTGAGTTTCATTTTTGTGATTTTTCACAAAATACATGCGTTGTTATGGTTGCTATGCACTTGGCTTTCAGTGAGCCACTGTAAGTTTTGCAGTCTTCTCTTCATGTCCGAACAACTTCTTGCTACTTGCTCAATTTTCACTCAACTTCCACAAATTATACATCAAAACGTAGGTATTTTTGCTGGCTTTCAGAAAATGTCACTGTCATTGTTGTGGGATTTATAGAATTTTGCCAAATCTCCTCAGACCAACACAAGGTCGGAAAAGTCTCCATACAAAGTCAATGGAGAGTTTGTTCAAAATCACAGCTTGATTTCTGTCATGAGAGGCATATTCGAATCGTCATATCTCCCTAACGATGCGAAGTTAAAACATGAGGCTTGTCCCAGTATATCTTCAGACACTCCTGACACTCACAATTCAAGAATTTTTTTCTTATC
Source organism: Pelmatolapia mariae (assembly GCF_036321145.2). Taxonomy (NCBI): domain Eukaryota; kingdom Metazoa; phylum Chordata; class Actinopteri; order Cichliformes; family Cichlidae; genus Pelmatolapia; species Pelmatolapia mariae. The sequence goes on from NC_086245.2 coordinate 1,539,728, forward strand.
TATTACCATTTGGCCATGAATTGGGTTTGTTTGAGGGTAGGAAATTTGTCCCTCGCTCAGATTTCTTCAGATTTCAAACTCTGGAAATGAACCACTTTTTTCTCTCGTCATAACTTTTTGTTGGATTTCCACAGAGACCTGAAAATTTCCATGACTTTTCACCAAAGCCTGCTGTCTCTTACGGTGAAAGAATGATATCGATACTTCAAATAGATTTAGAGTTACAAAGCTTTGTTCGAGGGCAAGTCAGGGCAGTTTTCTCTTCGGCTCTACTCAGTTATGGTGCATTAGAAGTCAAATATCTTCAATAATTCATATTTTAATGATAAATTGTAACACTGTAAGATTCCCCCATCTCTTCTGAACAAAACGGTGTAAGAATGACTGTTCTAGCCCCTACGGTTAGGAAATTATGGCCATTTGTTTGAGGGGAGTCCTGACTATGAGAAATAGACTGCAGAAATCCTGTCTCTGTGCTGCGTGTGTGTAAAAACAGGTGCACCTGTTTTGGCGGGAAAAAGCACACAGCCTCTCTGATTGGTGGATTCAAATTTAGCAGCTCCCAGGCTGCTGGACTGACCTAGAAACTTGATTTTCTCTCCCTGTGTGTGTGTGTGCACGCGTGTGTGTGTGTGTGTGTGTGTGTGTGTGTGTGTGTGGCACAGAGAGAGAGAGAGTGAGCCTCTCTCTCTGGGAGCATCTTATTGTTTGATTTAAATTCAATATATTTAGACTGGTTGACTGAATTTGGTCCTGTGTGTCTCTCTGTACATGTGTGTTTCCATATCTGTCCATATTTGTGATTGTGTGACTGTTATACTTTTTTTTGCTGATTCTTTTTTCATTTAACAATTACATTTGAGGGACCCTTAGCATGTTCAGGATTTTTTCAGCTGTCCATTTTGCTTTTCCAATTTTTCTATTTAACTTATTACTATTGTGCTAAGTCATACCATTTCTGCTGCTTTTCAGTATTTGTGCTAAATACAGCATTTCTGCTAAATCATACTATTTCTGCTATTTTATAGCATTTGTACTTAATATAATATTTCTGCTTAATTATAGTATTTCTGCCATTTTATAGTATTTGTGCTAAAAAAAACATTTCTGCTAAATCATACTATTTCTGCTGTTTTATAAGATTTGTGCTAAATAATGCATTTGTGCTTAATTATAGTATTTCTGGCATTTTATAGTACTTGTGCTAAAACATAGTATTTCTACTAAATGCAGCATTTCTGGGTAATCATTGTATTTCTATATATTTCTGCCAGGTCTCCAGGGAGTCAGTCCTCTGTAAGGACTGTAATATTCAAATTTACATATCAGAACCTGGACGGCTTCCCAGCCAGCCAATCATATCTGAGGGCTGGCACATTCAAATTTGCATATTGGTGCCTTCATGGCTTCCCAGCCAGCCAATCATATCTGAGGCCTTTCACATTCAAATTTGCGTATTGGGGTCTTCATGGCTTCTAAGCCAACCAATCATCTATGTCATATATCTTTAATATTTCATATTTGTATTTTCAATGGTCAACATTTCAAGATTCTCCTATGCCTTCTGAACAAAACGGTCTAAGAATGACCATTTTAGCCCCTACTGTTAGGAATTTATGGCTGTTTGTTTGAGGGGAGTCCTGACTATGAGGAATAGACTGCAAAAATCCTGTCTCTCTCTGTGCTGCATGTGTAAAAGCCTGCACTTAGTGCACCAGTTTTGGCGGGACAAAGCACACAGCCTCTCTGATTGGTGGATTCAAATTGAGAAGCCCATAGCTATTTGACTGACCTAGAAACATGCTGTTAACAGCCATGTTCACTTGTTGATGCTGCTGCTGTGTGTGTGTGTGTGTGTGTGTGTGTGTGTGTGTGTGTGTGTGTGTGTGTGTGTGTGTGTGTGACAGAGAGAGAGAGAGAGAGAGCCTTTTTATGGGAGCATCTTAATGTATGATTTTAATTCAATATATTTAGACTGGTTGACTGAATTTGATCCTGTGTGTGTCTCTCTGTGCTTGTGTGTTTCTATATTTGTCCATCTTTGTGATTGTATTACTGTTATACCTTTTTTACAGATTTTGTTTCATTTAACAATTACATTTGAGGGACCCTTAGCATGTTCAGCATTTGTTCAGCTGTCCATTTTGCTTTTCCAATTTTTCTATTTAACTTATTACTATTGTGCTAAGTCATAGCATTGCTGCTACTTTTCAGCATTTGTGCTAAATACAGCATTTCTGCTAAATCATACTTTCTCTGCTATTTTATGACATTTGTGCTAAATACTGCATTTCTGCCAAATCATACTACTTCTGCTATTTTATGAGATTTGTGCTAAATACAGCATTTCTGCTAAATCATACTATTTCTGCTATTTTATAACATTTGTGCTAAATACAGCATTTCTGCTAAATCATACTATTTTATAAGTATTGTGCAGAAATTAGTATTTCTGCTAAAAAATATAGTAATTTTGATTAATTATAGTTTTTCTACCAAATCATAGTACACTATTTCTGTTTTTTATAGGATTTGTACTTCATATAGTATTTCTGCCATTTTATAGTATTTGTGCTAAAACATAGTATTTCTACTAAATGCAGTATTTCTGGGTAATCATAGTATTTCTATATATTTCTGCCAGCTCTCCAGGGAGTTAATCCTCTGTGAGGACTGTAATATTCAAATTCACATATCAGGGCCTGCACGACTTCCCAACCAGCCAATCATATCTGAGGCCTGACACATTGAACCACTTTTTTCTCTCGTCATATCTTTTTTTTGGATTCCCACAGAGACCTGACTGTTCACCAAAGCCTGCTGTCTCTTACGGTGAAAAAATGATATCGATACTCCAAATAGATTTAAAGTTAGAAAGCGTTGTTTGAGGGCAGGTCAAGGCAGTTTTTGTTTCACCTCTACTCACTTATGGTGCATTACAAGTCAAATATCTTTAATAATTCATATTTTAATGATAAATTGTCAACACTTGTAGATTCCCCCATCTCTTCTGAACAAAACGGTGTAAGAATGACCGTTCTAGCCCCTACGGTTAGGAAATTATGGCCATTTGTTTGAGGGGAGTCCTGACTATGAGAAATAGACAGCACAAATCCTGTCTCTGTGCTGCGTGTGTGTAAAAGAAAGTGCACCTGTTTTGGCGGGAAAAAGCACACAGCCTCTCTGATTGGTGGACTCAAATTTAGCAGCTCCCAGGCTGCTGGACTGACCTAGAAACCTGATTTTCTCTCTCTCTGTGTGTGTGTGTGTGTGTGTGTGTGTGTGTGTGTGTGTGTGTGTGTGTGTGTGTGTGTGTGTGTGTGTGTGACACAGAGAGAGAGAGAGCCTTTTTATGGGAGCATCTTATTGTATGATTTAAAGACTGGTTGACTGAATTTGATCCTGTGTGTCTCTCTGTGCTTGTGTGTTTCTATATTTGTCCATCTTTGTGGTTCTGTGACTGTTATACTTTTTTTTACAGATTTTTTTTCATTTAACAATTACATTTGAGGGACCCTTAGCATGTTCAGCATTTGTTCAGCTGTCCATTTACTTTTCCAATTTTTCTATTTAACTTATCACTATTGTGCTAACTCATAGCATTGATGCTACTTTTCAGCATTTGTGCTAAATACAGCATTTCTGCTAAATCCTACTATTTCTGCTTTTTTATGAGATTTGTGCTAAATAGAACATTTCTGCTAAATCCTACTATTTCTGCTGTTTTATGAGATTTGTGCTTAATACAGCATTTCTGTTAAATCCTACTATTTCTGCTGTTTTATGAAATTTGTGCTAAATACAGCATTTCTGCTAAATCAAAATATTTCTGCTAAGTTCTGCTATGCTATTGTATTTCTGCCAGGTATTATGTTTCCTCTAAGATATTACAGTTCTGCTAAGTTACTACATTTTAGCAAAGTTCCTTTGCTTCTGCAAAGTTTTTACAATTTCTGCAACTTTTCAGCTTTTTCAGCTAGTTTCAGCAGACAGCTTCAGCGTTCCAGCATCCACACTGCATTTTCGCAGGAAATGCAAATTTTTCTAGTTATTATTATTATTCTAGTTGCTTCCGTACGTTTTTTGGACTTTAACTACTTCCACAATTTTCAGCCGATTTTCACCGTTCAAATTTTAAACTATTCAGCTTTTTCTGCTAACGACTGCTATGACTTTTGGTATTTTTAACTATTATACTTTTTAAAATATTAAGCTTTTTTCCTTTAATTTGTCCCATTGAAATGAATGGGAAACTTCCACAATTCTGCTAAAACTTGCTTGTTTTTGAAACTTAACTACTTTCTCATACTTTTGCCTAGAACAACCATTCAAATTGTAAAATGTTCACAAATTATTGGGCTATTCATGAATGATTCAACTTTTTCATATCTGTTACCGTTTTCATCTTATCCCTCTTTAAGTTTTGAGTTTCATTTTTGTGATTTTTCAGAAAATACATGCGTTGTTATGGTTGCTATGCACTTGGCTTTCAGTGTGCCACTGTAGGTTTCGCAGTCTTCTCTTCATGTCCGAACAACTTCTTGCTACTTGCTCAATTTTCACTCAACTTCCACAAATTATACATCAAAACGTAGGTATTTTTGCTGGCTTTCAGAAAATGTCACTGTTATTGTTGTGGGATTTATAGAATTTTGCCAAATCTCCTCAGACCAACACAAGGTCGGAAAAGTCTCCATACAAAGTCAATGGAGAGTTTGTTCAAAATCACCGCTTGATTTCTGTCATGAGAGGCATATTCGAATCGTCATATCTCCTTAACGAAGCGAAGTTAAAACATGAGGCTTGTCCCAGTATATCTTCAGACACTCCTGACGCTCACAATTCAAGAATTTTTTTCTCACCAATTACCCTTCTGAGATGAGTTACACTTGTTTGAGGGTAGGAAATTCGTCCTTCGCTCAGATTTCTTCAGATTTCAAACTCTGGAAATGACGCACTTTTTTCTCTCGTCATATCTTTTTGATGGATTTCCACAGAAACCTGAAAATTTCCATGACTGTTCACCAAAGCCTGCTGTCTCTTACAGTGAAAGAATGATATCGATACTCCAAATAGATTTAGAGTTACGAAGCTTTGTTCGAGGGCTGGTCAAGGCAGTTTTTCTTCGCCTCTACTCAGTTATGGTGCATTAGAAGTCAAATATCTTCAATAATTCATATTTTAATGATAAATTGTCAACACCTGAAGATTCCCCCATCTCTTCTGAACAAAACGGTGTAAGAATGACCGTTCTAGCCCCTACGGTTAGGAAATTATGGCCATTTGTTTGAGGGGAATGCTCACTATGACAAATACACTGCAGAAATCCTGTCTCTCTCTGTGTCTGTGTGTGTAAAAGCCTGCACTTGGCGCACCAGTTTTGGCGGGAAAAAGCACACAGCCTCTCTGATTGGTGAATTCAAATTAAGCAGCTCCCAGGCTGCTTGACTGACCTAGAGTCTTGCTTGTCTCTCCCTGTGTGTGTGTGTATGTGTGTGTGTGTGTGTGTGTGTGTGTGTGTGTGTGTGTGTGTGAGAGAGAGAGAGAGACAGCTTTTTTATGGGAGCATCTTACTGTATGATTTAAATTCAATATATTTAGACTGGTTGACTGAATTTTGGTCCTGTGTGTGTCTCTCTGTGCTTGTGTGTTTCTATATGTGTCCATCTTTGTGATTGTGTGACTGTTATACTTTTTTTTACTGATTTTTTTTTCATTTAACAATTACATTTGAGGGACCCTTAGCATGTTCAGGATTTTTTCAGCTGTCCATTTTGCTTTTCCAATTTTTCTATTTAAGTTATTACTATTGTGCTAAGTCATAGCATTTCTGCTGCTTTTCAGTATTTGTGCTAAATACAGCATTTCTGCTAAATCATACTATTTCTGCTATTTCATAAGATTTTTGCTACATGTAATGTTTCTGCTAAAAAATACAATTTCTCCCAAATATAGTATTTTTGATTAATCATAGTTTTTCTACCAAATCATAGTACAGTTTTACTGCTTTTTATATGGCGTCTAAGACAACCAATCATGTCTGAGGGCTTGCACATTCAAATTTGCATATTGGGGCCCTCGTGGCTTCTTAGATAACCAATCATCTATGTCATATATCTATGATATTTCATATTTTTATTTTAAATGGTCAACATTTCAAGATTCTCCCATGTCTTCTGAACAAAACGGTCTAAGAACGACCATTTTAGCCCCTACGGTTAGGAATTTATGGCTGTTTGTTTGAGGGGAGTCCTCACTATGAGAAATAGACTGCAAAAATCCTGTCTCTCTCTGTGCTGTAAGAGCCTGCACTTAGTGCACCAGTTTTGGTGGGAAAAATACACAGCCTCTCTGATTGGTGGATTCAAATTAAGAAGCTCACAGCCGTTTGACTGACCTAGAAACATGCTGTTAACAGCCCCTGTTCACTTGCTGATGCTGCTGCTGCTGCTGCTGCTGCTGTGTGTGTGTGTGTGTGTGTGTGTGTGTGTGTGTGTGTGTGTGTGTGTGTGTGAGTGTGTGAGTGAGTGAGTGAGAGAGAGAGAGAGAAAGAAAGACACACACACAAAGACCCTTTTTAGGGCAGCATCTCATTGTTGGATAAAAATATAATATATTCAGACTGGTTGACTGGCATAGACCCTGTGTGTGTGTCTCTCTCTGTACATTTGTGTACCCATATTTGATTTTCTGTGTATTTGGTGATTTGTGTATCTATATTTGATTTTGTGTATATCTGTTGGCTGTTCTTATTTGTTTTTTTTTCTAAATGTATTTTTATTTTATTTTTTTCACAGGTGAACAAAAATTAGTTTTGAGCAAATTTAACCTTGTTCCTTTTTATTCAGCTTGTCATTTTACCTTTCCAATATTTTCACTTAAGTTATTACTATTCTGCTCAATCATACTATCTGTTCTAAATCATTGTTATTAAGCTATATTGTAAGATTTCTGCTAAATCATAGTATTTCTACTATATTATATTTTTCTTTCTAAATATAGCATTTCTGCTATAGAATAGTATTTCTGCTATGTTACAATATTTGTGCTAAACTGGAGTATTTTTGCTAAAACATAGTATTTATTCAAAATTTCAATATTCATAGTATATTACAGTGTCTCTGGTAAATCACAGCATTTCTGCTATGTTGTACTGTTTTTCTAAATCATAGTATTTCTGTAATGTTTAAGAATGTTTGGCTAAATATATTCTTTCTGTTATCTTATACTATTTCTCCTAAATTCTTGTATTTTTGAGAAGTTATCGTGTTTCTGGTAAGTTACAATGTTTCTGCTAAGTTCTGCTATGCTATTGTATTTTTGCCAAGTATTATGTTTCCTCTACGATATTGCAGTTATGCTAAGTTACTACATTTTAGCAAAGTTCCTTTGCTTTTGCAAAGTTTTTACAATTTCTGCAACTTTTCAGCTTTTTCAACTATTTTTAGCAGACAGCTTCAGCGTTCCCGCATCCACACTGCATTTTCGCAGGAAATGCAAATTTTTCTAGTTGTGTGGATGCCCTCAAGGGCTTCCACACTATTGAGTTCCTGTTTCTCTTTATTCTTTATCTTTATTGTGTGGATGCCCTCAAGGGCTTCCACACTATTGAGTTCCTGTTTCTCTTTATTGTGTGGATGCCCTCAAGGGCTTCCACACTATTGAGTTCCTGTTTCTCTTTATTCTTTATCTTTATTATTCTTCATCTGCAAGTTGCTTCCGTACGTTTTTCGGCACTTAACTACTCCCTCAGTTTTCAGCCGATTTTCACCGTTCAAACTCTAAACTGTTCTACTCTTTCTGCTAATTCCAGCTATGACTTTTGGTATTTATTACTATTATACTTTTTAAAATATTACACTTTTTTCCTTTAATTTGTCCTATTGAAATGAATGGAAAACTTCCACAATTCTGCTAAAACTTGCTTGTTTCTGAAACTTAACTACTTCCTCATACTTTCACCTAGATCAACCATTCAAACTTTAAAATGTTCTCAGATTATTGGGCTATTTCTGTATGATTCAGCTTTTTCAGATCTTCTACCGTTTTAATCTTATACCTCTTTAAGTTTTCAGTTGCAAAATTGTGATTTTTCAGAAAATACATGCGTTGTTATGGTTGCTATGCAATTAACTCAGAGTGTGCACTTGTCCTTTCTGAATTTTCTCTTCATGTCTGAACAACTTCTTGCTACTCGCTCAATTTCCACTCAACCCCCACAAATTATACATCAAAATGTAGGTATTTTTGTTGGCTTTCAGAAAATGTCACTATCATTGTTGTGGGACTTATACATTTTTTGCAAATCTCCTCAGAGTAACATGAAGTTTGAAAACTCTCCATAGAAACTCAATGGAGAGTTTCTTCAAAATCACCGCTGGATTTCTCTAATGACAGGCATTTTCAAATCGTCATATCTCCTTAACAAAACAAAGTTGAGACATGACGCTTGTGCCAATATATCTTCAGGCATCCCTGATGCTCACAATTCAAGAATTTGTTCCTCACCTATTACCGTTCTGAGATGAATTACACTTGTTTGAGGGTAAGAAATTTGTCCCTCGCTCAGATTTCTTCAGATTTCAAACTCTGGAAATGAGGCACTTTTTTCTCTCGTCATATCTTTTTGATGGATTTCCACAGAGACCTGAAATTTTCCATGACTGTTCACCAAAGCCTGCTTTGTCTTACGGTGAAAGAAGGGTTTTGATGCTCCATATAGATTTAGAGTTACAAAACGTTGTTTGAGGGCAAGTCAAGGCAGTTTTGCTTCGCCTCTACTCAGTTACAGTGTATTACAAGTCATATAACTTCAATAATTTATAATTTATCTCTGAATTATGAAGACCTGCTGATTCCCCCATCTCTTCTGAACAGAACAGTGTTAGAATGAGCATTCTATCCCCTACGGTTAGGAAATTATGGCCATTTGTTCGAGGGGAATCCTGAATGTGAGAAATACACTGCAGAAAACCCATAGCTCTCTCTGTGTCTGTGTATGTAAGTGCTGATTACAGCAGGTGCAGCCAATTTAGCTGACATAGATATACCAAGCCCAGACTCTTAACAGCCACTGCTCCCTTTAGACTCTGTGTATGTGTGTGTGTGTATCAATATTTCTCCCATGTTAAAGTATTACTCCTCCATAATATTATTTGTGCTAAATCAAAGTACTTCTACTACATCTTAGTACTTCTGCTCAATCACATTATTTCTGCTAAATCATAGTATTTTTGAAAAATCATGGTATTTGTGCCAAATCATGGTTTTGGGGCCAAACCAATAATATTTATTTCATGTTATGAGATTACTACTAAGTGGAGGAATGTCTGTTATGTTATAGTATATGTGCTGAATATAGTATATCTGCCAAATCATAGTATTTATCCCAAATCATAGTATTTATGCAAAATTACTGTATTTCTGCTAAAAATTAGAAATAGTACCTTTTAGCAGAAATTTCTGTCAAAAGATATTATTTATATTAAAACATAGTATTTCTGCTAAATCATACTATTTGTGCCAAATCATAGTATTTGTACTAAGTCATAGTACTTGTGCCAAATCATAGTATTTGTACCCAATCATAGTATGTCTGCCATATCATCGTATTTGTGCCAAATTATGGTATTTGTGCCAAATCATGTTATTTGTGCCCAATTAAAATTTCTGTTATGTTATAGTATTACTACTAAGGCATAGTATTTCTACCTAATCATAGTATTCCTTCAAAATCATAGTGTTACTGCAATTTTGTAGTATTTGAGCAAAATCGTAGTATATGTGCAAAAACATACTATGTCTGCAAAATCACAGCATATCTGTTATGTTATTGTATTACTACTAATGCATAGTATTTCTACCAAATCATAGTATTCCTTCAAAATCATAGTATTACTGCAATTTCATAGTATTTGAGCAAAATCGTAGTATTTGTGAAAAAAACATACTATGTCTGCAAAATCACAGTATATCTGTTATGTTATAGTATTACTACAAAGGCATAGTATTTCTGCCAATAAGAGTATTTGTACTAAATCATAGTACTTGTGCCAAATCATAGTATTCCTTCAAAATCATAGTATTACTGCAATTTCATAGTATTTGAGCGAAATCGTATTATTCGTGCAAAAACATACTGTCTGTTAAATCACAGTATATGTGTGTTATGTATGTTATAGTATTACTAGTAAGGCATAGTATTTCTACCAAATCATAGTATTCCTTTAAAACCATAGTATTACTGCAATTTCATAGTATTTGAGCGAAATCGTAGCATATGAGCAAAAACATACTATGTCTGCAACATCACACTATATCTGTTATGTTATAGTTTTACTTCTAAGTCACAGTATTTTTGCCAATTCGTAGTATTTGTACTAAATCATACTACTCATGCCAAATCATAGTATTTGTTGCAAGTCATAGTATTCAAATCAAAATATAGTATTTGTACCAAAGCATTGTATTTGTACGAAGTACAGTATTTCTGCCAAATCATAGAATTACTGCAATTTCATAGTATTTTGAGGAATCCCTTTTGTTGTAGTATTACTTCTAAGTCATAGTATTTGTACTGAAACATAGTGTTTGTGCCAAATCATGGTTTTGGGGCAAAACCATAATATTTATTTCATGTTATAGTATTACTACTAAGTGGAGGAATGTCTGTTATGTTATAGTATATTTGCTTAATATAGTATATCTGCCAAATCATAGTATTTATCCCAAATCATAGTATTTATGCAAAATTACAGTATTTCTGCTAAAAAGTAGAAATAGTACATTTTAGCAGAAATTTCTGTCAAAAGATATTATTTATGTTAAAACACAGTATTTCTGCTAAATCATAGTACTTGTGCCAAATCATAGTATTTGTACCCAATCATAGTATTTCTGCCATATCACAGTATTTTTTTCGCTAAATCATGTTATTTGTGCCCAATTAAAATTTCTGTTATGCTATAGTATTACTACTAAGGCATAGTATTTCTACCAAATCATAGTATTCCTTCAAAATCATAGTATTACTGCAATTTCATAGTATTTGAGTGAAATCATAGTATTTGTGGAAAAACATACTATGTCTGCAAAATCACAGTATATCTGTTATGTTAAAGTATTACTAGTAAGGCATAGTATTTCTACCAAATCATAGTATTCCTTCAAAATCATAGTATTACTGCAATTTCATAGTATTTGAGTGAAATCATAGTATTTGTGCAAAAATATACTATGTCTGCAAAATCACAGTATATCTGTTATGTTATAGTATTACTAGTAAGGCATAGTATTTCTACCAAATCATAGTATTCCTTCAAAATCATAGTATTACTGCAATTTTACAGTATTTGAGCGACATCGTAGTATTTGTGCAAAAACATACTATGTCTGCAAAATCACAGTATATCTGTTATGTTATAGTATTACTACTAAGGCATAGTATTTCTACCAAATCATAGTATTCCTTCAAAATCATAGTATTACTGCAATTTCATAGTATTTGAGTGAAATCATAGTATTTGTGCAAAAACATACTATGTCTGCAAAATCACAGTATATCTGTTATGTTAAAGTATTAGTACTAAGTCACAGTATTTCTGCCAATTCGTAGTATTTGTACTAAATCATGGTACTTGTGCCAAATAATAGTATTTTTTGCAAATCATAGTATTCGAACCAAAACATAGTATTTTTACGAAGTCATAGTATGTCTTCTAAATCATAGTATTTCAATCAAATCTCAATAGTTGTGCTGAAATGCAGTATTATTGCCAAGTCATAGTATTTGTACTGAAACATAGTATTTCTGCCATTAAGAGTATTTCTACTAAATCATAGTACTTGTGCCAAATCATAGTATTTCTGCCACATTCTGCTAGTTGTGCAAAAACATAGACTCTCTGCAAAATCATAGTATATCTATTATGTTATAGTTTTACTACTAAGTCGTAGACTCTGTATTTTGTTAAAGTATATCTGCTGAATACAGTATATGTGCCAAATCATAGTATTTATAGCAAACCATAGTATTTGTGCTAAAACATAGTATTTCTGCCAAATTGTAGTATTTGTGCAAAAACATAGAATGTGTGCAAAATCATAGTATATCTGTTATGTTATAGTATTACTACTAAGGCATAGTATTTCTACCAAATCAAAGTTTTCCTTCAAAATCATACTATTATTGCAATTTCATAGTATTTGAGTGAAATCGTGGTATTTGTGCAACAACATACTATGTCTGCAAAATCACAGTATATCTGTTATGTTATAGTATTACTACTAAGGCATAGTGTTTCTACCAAACCATAGTATTCCTTCAAAATCATAGTATTACTGCAATTTCATAGTATTTGAGTGAAATCTTAGTATTTGTGCAAAAACATACTATTTCTACAAAATCACAGTATATCTGTTATGTTATAGTATTACTACTAAGGCATAGTAATTCTACCTATTCATAGTATTCCTTCAAAATCATAGTATTACTGCAGTTTCATAGTATTTGACCGACATTGTAGTATTTGTACTAAAACATACTATGTCTGCAAAATGACACCATATCTGTTATGTTATAGTATTACTACTAAGTCACAGTATTTCTGCCAATTCGTAGTATTTGTACTAAATCATGGTACTTGTGCCAAATCATAGTATTTTTTGCAAATTATAGTATTCGAACCAAAACATAGTATTTCTACAAAGTCATAGTATTTCTTCTAAATCATAGTATTTCAATCGAATCTCAGTAGTTGTGCTGAAACGCAGTATTATTGCCAAATCATAGTATTTGTACCGAAACATAGTATTTGTGCCCAAAGAGTATTTCTACTAAATCATAGTACTTGTGCCAAATCATAGTATTTCTGCCACATTGTGCTAGTTGTGCAAAAACATAGACTCTCTGCAAAATCATAGTATATCTATTACGTTATAGTATTATTAGTAAGTCGTAGACTCTCTATTTTGTTATAGTATATCTGCTGAATACAGTATATGTGCCTAATCATAGTATTTATAGCAAATCATAGTATTTGTGCTATAACATGTCTGCAAAATCATCATGTATCTGTTATGTTATAGAAATAATACCCCGGCATAGTATTTCTGCAAAATCATAGTATTTTTGCAGAAACATTGTACCTCTGGTAAATCATAGTATTTCTACTAAATAATAGTATTTCTGCCAAATCATAGTATTTGTTTCAAATCATCGCATTTGTCAGTTCAACTTATTTAACTCTTCTCAACAGCTCAACACCTCTTCTTCACCCCGTTTCAGCAGAATTTTGAATTTTTTCACCCCTTTTCAGCACAAATCCCAGCTTTTTCAGGTGTTTTCAACAGAAATCTTTTTTATAGACATTCTGCTTTTTCACCTGTTTTCATCGCAAATACTTCTTTACCTCTTTTCAGTAGAAATTCTTCTGATTCACGTATTTTAAGCAGAATTTTCAGCCTTTCACCTCTTATCAATACAAATCTCAGTATCTTCTGCTCATTTCAGAGGAAACCCTTTCACCTCTTTTCAGTACAAATTTGAACTTCTGTACCCCTTTGAAGCAGAATCTTTGCCTTTTCACCTCTTTTAAGCAAAAGTTTCTGTTTTTTCACTTGTTTTCAGCATAATTTTTCAGTTTCTTTAATGCCATACAATATTTGCAGCTTTTCATCTTTTTCAGTCATTTTCAGCAGACAGCTTCAGCATTCCGGCATCCACACAGCATTTTCGCAGGAAATGCAAACTTTTTCTAGTTCTTTATCTTTTCTTCATCTTCAAGTTGCTTCCGTACGTTTTTCGGCGCTTAACTACTTCTGCAGTTTTTGTCCGATTTTCTCCGTTCAAACTCTATACTGTTCTGCTCTTTCTGCTTATTGCAGCTATGACTTTTGGTGTTTATTACTATTATACTTTTTAAAATATTACACTTTTTTCCTTTAATTTGTCCCATTGAAATGAATGGAAATCTTCAGAAATTCTGCTAAAACTTGCTTGTTTTTGAAACTTAACTACTTCCTCATACTTTCACCTAGAAACTCCATTTAAACTTTAAAGTGTTCTCAGATTATTGGGCTATTCCTGTATGATTCAGCTTTTTCAGATCTTCTACCATTTTAATTTTATACCTCTTCAAGTTTTCAGTTGCAAAATTGTGATTTTTCAGAAAATACAGGCGTTGTTATGGTTGCTATGCAATTAACTCAGAGTGGACAGTGGAAATTTCTGAATTTTCTCTTCTTGTCTGAACAACTTCTTGTTATTCGCTCAATTTCCACTCAACCCACACAAATTATACATCAAAACGTAGGTATTTTCGCTGGCTTTCAGAAGATGTCACTGTCAGTGTTGTGGGATTTACAGATTGTTTGCAAATCTCCTCAGAGCAACACAAAGTTTGAAAACTCTCCATAGAACGTCAATGGAGAGTTTGTTCAAAATCAGCGCTGGATTTCTCTAATGAGAGGCATTTTCAAATCGTCATATCTCCTTAACAAAACAAAGTTGAGGCATGACGCTTGTGCCAATATATCTTCAGACATCCCTGATGCTCACAATTCAAGAATTTTTTTCTCACCTATTACCGTTTGGCCATGAATTACATTTGTTTGAGGGTAGGAAATTTGTGCCTTGCTCAGATTTCTTCCGATTTCAAACTCTGGAAATGAGGCACTTTTTTCTCTTGTCAGATCTTTTTGATGGATTTCAACAGACACCTGAAAATTTCCATGACTATTCACCAAAGCCTGCTGTTTCTTACGGTGAAAGAATGATTTTGATGCTCCTTATAGATTTAGAGTTACCAAACGTTGTTTGAGGGCAGGTCAAGGCAGTTTTGCTTTGCCTCTACTCAGTTACAGTGTATTACAAGTCATATATCTTCAATAATTTATATTTTATCTCTGAATTATGAAGACCTGCTGATTCCCCCATCTCTTCTGAACAAAACGGTGTCAGAATGAGCGTTCTAGCCCCTACGGTTAGGAAATTATGGCCATTTGTTCAAGGGGAATCCTGAATGTGAGAAATACACTGCAGAAAACTTATACTTCTCTGTGTGTCTGTGTGTGTAAGGGCTGATTACAGCAGGTGCAGCTAATTTAGCTGACCTAGATATACCAAGCCCAGACTCTTAACAGCCCTGTACACTTTGCTCTATGTGTATGTGTGTGTGTGTGTATCAATATTTCTCCCATGTTAAAGTATTACTCCTCCATAATAGTATTTGTGCTAAATCAAAGTACTTCTACTACATCTTAATACTTCTGCTAAATCATGGTATTTCTGCTAAATCATAGTATTTTTGAAAAATCATGGTATTTGTGCCAAATCATGGTTTGGGGGCAAAACCATAATATTTATTTTATGTTATAGTATTACTACTAAGTGGAGGAATGTCTGTTATGTTATAGTATATTTGGTGAATACAGTATATCTGCCAAATTGTAGTATTTATCCCAAATCATGGTATTTATGCAAAATTACAGTATTTCTGCTAAAAAGCAGAAATAGTACCTTTTAGCAGAAATTTCTGTCAAAAGATATTATTTATGTTAAAACATAGTATTTCTGCTAAATCATAGTATTTTTGCCAAATCATAGTATTTATAGCAAATCATAGTATTTATACCCAAACATAGTATTTCTGCCAAATTGTAGTATTCCTTCAAAATCATAGTATTACTGCAATTTCACAGTATTTGAGCAAAATCGTAGTATTTGTGCAAAAACATACTATGTCTGCAAAATCACAGTATATCTGTTATGTTATAGTATTACTACTAAGGCATAGTATTTCTACCTAATCATAGTATTCCTTCAAAATCATAGTATTACTGCAATTTCACAGTATTTGAGCAAAATCGTAGTATATCTGTTATGTTATAGTATTACTACTAAGGCATGGTATTTCTACCTAATCATAGTATTCCTTCAAAATCATAGTATTACTGCAATTTCACAGTATTTGAGCAAAATCGTAGTATTTGTGCAAAAACATACTATGTCTTAAAAATCACAGTATATCTGTTATGTTATAGTATTACTACTAAGGCATAGTATTTCTACCTAATCATAGTATTCCTTCAAAATCATAGTATTACTGCAATTTCACAGTATTTGAGCAAAATCATAGTATTTGTGCAAAAACATACTATGTCTGCAAAATCACAGTATATCTGTTATGTTATAGTATTACTACTAAGGCATAGTATTTCTACCTAATCATAGTATTCCTTCAAAATCATAGTATTACTGCAATTTCACAGTATTTGAGCAAAATCGTAGTATTTGTGCAAAAACATACTATGTCTTAAAAATCACAGTATATCTGTTATGTTATAGTATTACTACTAAGGCATAGTATTTCTACCTAATCATAGTATTCCTTCAAAATCATAGTATTACTGCAATTTCACAGTATTTGAGCAAAATCATAGTATTTGTGCAAAAACATACTATGTCTGCAAAATCACAGTATATCTGTTATGTTATAGTATTACTACTAAGGCATGGTATTTCTACCTAATCATAGTATTCCTTCAAAATCATAGTATTACTGCAATTTCACAGTATTTGAGCAAAATCGTAGTATTTGTGCAAAAACATACTATGTCTGCAAAATCACAGTATATCTGTTATGTTATAGTATTACTACTAAGGCATAGTATTTCTACCTAATCATAGTATTCCTTCAATATCATAGTATTACTGCAATTTCACAGTATTTGAGCGAACTCGTAGTATTTGTGCAAAAACATACTATGTCTGCAAAATCACAGTATATCTGTTATGTTATAGTATTACTACTAAGGCATAGTATTTCTACCTAATCATAGTGTTCCGTCAAAATGATAGTATTACTGCAATTTCACAGTATTTGAGCAAAATCATATTATTTGTGCAAAAACATAATATGTCTGCAAAATCACAGTATATCTGTTATGTGATAGTATTACTACTAAGGCATAGTATTTCTACCAAATCATAGTATTCCTTCAAAATCATAGTATCACTGCAATTTCATAGTATTTGAGTGACATCGTAGTATTTGTGCAAAAACATACTATATCTGCTAAATCATAGTATATCTGTTATGTTATAGTATTACTACTAAGGCATGGTATTTCTACCAAATCATAGTATTCCTTCAAAATCATAGTATCACTGCAATTTTATAGTATTTGAGCGAAATCGTATTATTCGTGCAAAAACAGTTAAATCTGTTAAATCACAGTATATCTGTTATGTTAAAGTATTACTACTAAGTCACAGTATTTCTGCCAATTCGTAGTATTTGTACTAAATCATGGTACTTGTGCCAAATCATACTATTTTTTGCAATTCATCGTATTCGAACCAAAACATAGTATTTGTACGAAATCCTAGTATTTCTTCTAAATCATAGTATTTCAATCAAATCTTAGTAGTTGTGCTGAAATGCAGTATTATTGCCAAATCATAGTATTTGTACTGAAACATAGTATTTGTGCCAAAAGAGTATTTCTACTAAATCATAGTACTTGTACCAAATCATAGTAGTTCTGCCACACTGTGCTAGTTGTGCAAAAACATAAACTGTCTGCAAAATCATAGTATATCTATTATGTTATAGTCGTAGACTCTCTATTTTGTTATAGTATATCTGCTGAATACAGTATATGTGCCAAATCATGGTATTTATAGGAAATCATAGTATTTGTGCTAAAACATAGTATTTCTGCCACATTATAGTATTTGTGTAAAACCAGAATGTCTGCAAAATCATCATATATTTGATATTTTATAGTATTACTACTAAGGCATAGTATTTCTGGAAAATCATAGTATTTCAACTAAATAATAGTATTTCTGCCAAATCATAGTATTTGTACAAAGTCATAATATCTTTTCTAAATCATAGTATTTCAATCAAATCTCAGTAGTTGTGCTAAAATGCAGTATTATTGCCAAATCATACTATTTCTGCCAAATCATAGTATTTGTACTAAATCATAGTACTTGTGTCAAATAATAGTACTTGTACCCAATCATAGTATTTGTGCCATATCATCGCATTTGTCAGTTCAACTTATTTAACTCTTCTCAACAGCCCAACACCTCTTCTTCACCCCGTTTCAGCAGAATTGTGTTTTTTCACTCCTTTTCAGCACAAATCCCAGATTTTTCAGGTGTTTTCAACAGAAATCTCTTTTTCAGCAGACATTCTGCTGATTCACCTGTTTTCAGTGCAACTACTTCTTTACCTCTTTTCAGTAGAAATTCTGCTGATTCACCTATTTTAAGCAGAATTTTCAGCCTTTCACCTCTTATCAGTACAAATCTCAGTATCTTCTGCTCATTTCAGAAGGAACCTTTTGACCTCTCCTCTTTTCAGTACAAATTTGAACTTCTTTATCCCTTTTAAGCAGAATCATTGCCTTTCCACCTCTTTTCAGCAAAAGTTTCTGTTTTTTCACCTGTATCTAGCAGAATTTTTCAGTTTCTTTCCTGCCATACAATTTTTGCAGCATTTCATCTTTTTCAGTCATTTTCAGCAGACAGCTTCAGCGTTCCGGCATCCACACAGCATTTTCGCAGGAAATGCAAATTTTTCTAGTTATTCTTCATCTGCAAGTTGCTTCCGTACGTTTTTCGGCACTTAACTACTCCCTCAGTTTTCAGCCGATTTTCACCGTTCAAACTCTAAACTGTTTTACTCTTTCTGCTAATTCCAGCTATGACTTTTGGTATTTATTACTATTATACTTTTTAAAATATTACACTTTTTTCCTTTAATTTGTCCTATTGAAATGAATGGAAAACTTCCACAATTCTGCTAAAACTTGCTTGTTTTTGAAACTTAACTACTTCCTCATACTTTCACCTAGAAACTCCATTCAAACTTTAAAATGTTCTCAGATTATTGGGCTATTTCTGTATGATTCAGCTTTTTCAGATCTTCTACCGTTTTAATCTTATACCTCTTTAAGTTTTCAGTTGCAAAATTGTGATTTTTCAGAAAATACATGCGTTGTTATGGTTGCTATGCAATTAACTCAGAGTGAGCACTTGTCCTTTCTGAATTTTCTCTTCATGTCTGAACAACTTCTTGCTACTCGCTCAATTTCCACTCAACCCCCACAAATTATACATCAAAATGTAGGTATTTTTGCTGGCTTTCAGAAAATGTCACTATCATTGTTGTGGGACTTATACATTTTTTGCAAATCTCCTCAGAGTAACATGAAGTTTGAAAACTCTCCATAGAAACTCAATGGAGAGTTTCTTCAAAATCACCGCTGGATTTCTCTAATGAGAGGCATTTTCAAATCGTCATATCTCCTTAACAAAACAAAGTTGAGACATGACGCTTGTGCCAATATATCTTCAGGCATCCCTGATGCTCACAATTCAAGAATTTGTTCCTCACCTATTACCGTTCTGAGATGAATTACACTTGTTTGAGGGTAGGAAATTTGTCCCTCGCTCAGATTTCTTCAGATTTCAAACTCTGGAAATGAGGCACTTTTTTCTCTCGTCATATCTTTTTGATGGATTTCCACAGAGACCTGAAATTTTCCATGACTGTTCACCAAAGCCTGCTGTCTCTTACAGTGAAAGAAGGGTTTTGATGCTCCATATAGATTTAGAGTTACAAAACGTTGTTTGAGGGCAAGTCAAGGCAGTTTTGCTTCGCCTCTACTCAGTTACAGTGTATTACAAGTCAAATAACTTCAATAATTTATAATTTATCTCTGAATTATGAAGACCTGCTGATTCCCCCATCTCTTCTGAACAAAACGGTGTCAGAATGAGCATTCTATCCCCTACGGTTAGGAAATTATGGCCATTTGTTCGAGGGGAATCCTGAATGTGAGAAATACACTGCAGAAAACCCATAGCTCTCTCTGTGTCTGTGTGTGTAAGTGCTGATTACAGCAGGTGCAGCCAATTTAACTGACCTAGATATACCAAGCCCAGACTCTTAACAGCCACTGCTCCCTTTAGACTCTGTGTATGTGTGTGTGAGTATCAATATTTCTCCCATGTTAAAGTATTACTCCTCCATAATATTATTTGTGCTAAATCAAAGTACTTCTACTACATCTTAGTACTTCTGCTCAATCACATTATTTCTGCTAAATCATAGTATTTTTGAAAAATCATGGTATTTGTGCCAAATCATGGTTTTGGGGCCAAACCAATAATATTTATTTCATGTGATGAGATTACTACTAAGTGGAGGAATGTCTGTTATGTTATAGTATATGTGCTGAATATAGTATATCTGCCAAATCATAGTATTTATCCCAAATCATAGTATTTATGCAAAATTACTGTATTTCTGCTAAAAATCAGAAATAGTACCTTTTAGCAGAAATTTCTGTCAAAAGATATTATTTATATTAAAACATAGTATTTCTGCTAAATCATACTATTTGTGCCAAATCATAGTATTTGTACTAAGTCATAGTACTTGTGCCAAATCATAGTATTTGTACCCAATCATAGTATTTCTGCCATATCATCGTATTTGTGCCAAATTATGGTATTTTTTTGCCAAATCATGGTATTTGTGCCAAATCATGTTATTTGTGCCCAATTAAAATTTCTGTTCTGTTATAGTATTACTACTAAGGCATAGTATTTCTACCTAATCATAGTATTCCTTCAAAATCATAGTATTACTGCAATTTTGTAGTATTTGAGCAAAATCGTAGTATATGTGCAAAAACATACTATGTCTGCTAAATCACAGCATATCTGTTATGTTATTGTATTACTACTAAGGCATAGTATTTCTACCAAATCATAGAAATCCTTCAAAATCATAGTATTACTGCAATTTCATAGTATTTGAGCAAAATCCTAATATATGTGCAAAAATATACTATGTCTGCAAAATCCCAGTATATCTGTTATGTTATAGTATTACTACTAAGGCATAGTATTTCTACCAAATCATAGTATTCCTTCAAAATCATAGTATTACTGCAATTTCATAGTATTTGAGCAAAATCGTAGTATTTGTGAAAAAAACATACTATGTCTGCAAAATCACAGTATATCTGTTATGTTATAGTATTACTACAAAGGCATAGTATTTCTGCCAATAAGAGTATTTGTACTAAATCATAGTACTTGTGCCAAATCATAGTATTCCTTCAAAATCATAGTATTACTGCAATTTCATAGTATTTGAGCGAAATTGTATTATTCGTGCAAAAACATACTGTCTGTTAAATCACAGTATATGTGTGTTATGTATGTTATAGTATTACTAGTAAGGCATAGTATTTCTACCAAATCATAGTATTCCTTTAAAACCATAGTATTACTGCAATTTCATAGTATTTGAGCGAAATCGTAGCATATGTGCAAAAACATACTATGTCTGCAACATCACACTATATCTGTTATGTTATAGTATTACTACTAAGTCACAGTATTTTTGCCAATTCGTAGTATTTGTACTAAATCATACTACTCGTGCCAAATCATAGTATTTGTTGCAAGTCATAGTATTCAAATCAAAATATAGTATTTGTACCAAAGCATTGTATTTGTACCAAAGCATTGTATTTGTACAAAGTACAGTATTTCTGCCAAATCATAGAATTACTGCAATTTCATAGTATTTTGAGGAATCCCTTTTGTTGTAGTATTACTTCTAAGTCATAGTATTTGTACTGAAATGTAGTATTTGTGCCAAATCATGGTTTTGGGCAAAACCATAATATTTATTTCATGTTATAGTATTACTACTAAGTGGAGGAATGTCTGTTATGTTATAGTATATTTGCTGAATAGAGTATATCTGCCAAATCATAGTATTTATCCCAAATCATAGTATTTATGCAAAATTACAGTATTTCTGCTAAAAAGTAGAAATAGTACATTTTAGCAGAAATTTCTGTCAAAAGATATTATTTATGTTAAAACACAGTATTTCTGCTAAATCATAATACTTGTGCCAAATCATAGTATTTGTACCCAATCATAGTATTTCTGCCATATCATAGTATTTTTTTTGCTAAATCATGTTATTTGTGCCCAATTAAAATTTCTGTTATGCTATAGTATTACTACTAAGGCATAGTATTTCTACCAAATCATAGTATTCCTTCAAAATCATAGTATTACTGCAATTTCATAGTATTTGAGTGAAATCATAGTATTTGTGCAAAAACATACTATGTCTGCAAAATCACAGTATATCTGTTATGTTATAGTATTACTAGTAAGGCATAGTATTTCTACCAAATCATAGTATTCCTTCAAAATCATAGTATTACTGCAATTTCATAGTATTTGAGTGAAATCATAGTATTTGTGCAAAAACATACTATGTCTGCAAAATCACAGTATATCTGTTATGTTATAGTATTACTAGTAAGGCATAGTATTTCTACCAAATCATAGTATTCCTTCAAAATCATAGTATTACTGCAATTTTACAGTATTTGAGCGACATCGTAGTATTTGTGCAAAAACATACTATGTCTGCAAAATCACAGTATATCTGTTATGTTATAGTATTACTACTAAGGCATAGTATTTCTACCAAATCATAGTATTCCTTCAAAATCATAGTATTACTGCAATTTCATAGTATTTGAGTGAAATCATAGTATTTGTGCAAAAACATACTATGTCTGCAAAATCACAGTATATCTGTTATGTTAAAGTATTAGTACTAAGTCACAGTATTTCTGCCAATTCGTAGTATTTGTACTAAATCATGGTACTTGTGCCAAATCATAGTATTTTTTGCAATTCATAGTATTCGAACCAAAACATAGTATTTTTACGAAGTCATAGTATTTCTTCTAAATCATAGTATTTCAATCAAATCTCAATAGTTGTGCTGAAATGCAGTATTATTGCCAAGTCATAGTATTTGTACTGAAACATAGTATTTCTGCCATTAAGAGTATTTCTACTAAATCATAGTACTTGTGCCAAATCATATTATTTCTGCCACATTGTGCTAGTTGTGCAAAAACATAGACTCTCTGCAAAATCATAGTATATCTATTATGTTATAGTTTTACTACTAAGTCGTAGACTCTGTATTTTGTTAAAGTATATCTGCTGAATACAGTATATGTGCCAAATCATAGTATTTATAGCAAACCATAGTATTTGTGCTAAAACATAGTATTTCTGCCAAATTGTAGTATTTGTGCAAAAACATAGAATGTGTGCAAAATCATAGTATATCTGTTATGTTATAGTATTAGTACTAAGGCATAGTATTTCTACCAAATCAAAGTTTTCCTTCAAAATCATACTATTATTGCAATTTCATAGTATTTGAGTGAAATCGTGGTATTTGTGCAAAAACATACTATGTCTGCAAAATCACAGTATATCTGTTATGTTATAGTATTACTACTAAGGCATAGTGTTTCTACCAAACCATAGTATTCCCTCAAAATCATAGTATTACTGCAATTTCATAGTATTTGAGTGAAATCTTAGTATTTGTGCAAAAACATACTATGTCTGCAAAATCACAGTATATCTGTTATGTTGTAGTATTACTACTAAGGCATAGTATTTCTACCAAATCATAGTGTTCCTTCAAAATCATAGTATTACTGCAATTTCATAGTATTTGAGCGACATCGTAGTATTTGTGCAAAAACATACTATGTCTGCAAAATCACATTATATCTGCTATGTTATAGTATTACTACTAAGGCATAGTATTTCTGCCAAATCATAGTATTCCTTCAAAATCATAGCATTACTGCAATTTCATAGTATTTGAGCGAAATCGTAGTATTTGTACTAAATCATGGTACTTGTGCCAAATCATAGTATTTTTTGCAAATCATATTATTTGAACCAAAACACTGTATTTGGACGAAGTCATAGTATTTCTTCTAAATCATAGTATTTCACCCAAATCTCAGTAGTTGTGCTAAATTGTGTGTAAGTGCTGATTACAGCAGGTGCAGCCAATTTAGCTGACCTAGATATACCAAGCCCAGACTCTTAACAGCCCTGTACACTTTGCTCTCTGTGTATGTGTGTGTGTATATCAATATTTCTCCCATGTTAAAGTATTACTCCTCCATAATAGTATTTCTGCTAAATCAATGTACTTCTACTACATCTTAGTACTTCTGCTCAATCATAGTATTTCTGCTAAATCATGGTATTTTTGAAAAATCATGGTATTTGTGCCAAATCATGGTTTTGGAGCAGAACCATAATATTTAAGACACAGTATTTCTGCCAATTCAAGGAGGCTGGCTGTTACTAAGTGCATCAGTGTACATAGGTCATCTCTTGTGTTGGAGTGCCCTCTTGTGGCACCTTTTGGGTAGTGCCTTAGTAAACGTGAACACTGCAAAGACGTGGTATCAGACTGGTTTGTAGTGGAGGAATTTGTTGCCAGTTTCTTTCATCTTTAATCCGTATTCATGTTGTAATGTAGTAGTACCACAATATGGCAGAAACACTATGTTTTGGCACAAATACTTTGATTTGGTATACTTTAGCTTCTTCACCCCTTTTCAGCAAAATTTTCATTTTTTTCACCCCTTTTCAGCACAAATTCCAGCTTTTTCAGGTGTTTTCAACAGAAATCTCTTTTATTTCTGATTGCTGATGTCTTTGTTTTTCAGCCGCCCGCCCCCTTTCCAGGTGGCGCAATCAGTAATGACACGGCTCTGCAGCTCAAAGGTCGTGGGTTCAATCCCACCTTGGTCAACTTTTTTTTTCTCTACAAATTTATACACTATCACAGACCTCTAATTTATGTTGCTAATTTTTTTCACTACAAATGACTAGTACAAAAACATACTATGTTTCATAGTATATCTGTTGTGTTATAGTATTACCAAGGCATAGCATTTCTACCAAATCATAGTATTCCTTCAAAATCATAGTATTACTGCAATTTCATAGTATTTAAGCGAACTCGTAGTATTAGTGCAAAAACATACTATGTCTGGAAACTCACAGCTTATCTGTTATGTTCCAGTATTACTACTAAGGCATAGTATTTCTACCAATAGTATTCCTTCAAAATCATAGTATTACTGCAATTTCATAGTATTTGAGCAAAATCGTAGTATTGGTGCAAAAACATATTGTCTGTTAAATTACAGTATATCTGTTATGTCATAGTATTACTACTAAGGCATAGTATTTCTACCTAATCATGGTATTCCTTCAAAATCATAGTATTACTGCAACTTTACAGTATTTGAGCAAAATCGTAGTATTTGTGCAAAAACATACTATGTCTGCAAATCACAATATGTCTGTTATGTTATAGTATTACTACTAAGGCACAGTATTTCTACCTAATCATAGTATTCCTTCAAAATCATAGTATTACTGCAATTTCATAGTATTTGAGCAAAATCGTAGTATTTGTGCAAAAACATACTATGTCTGCAAAATCATAGTATTACTGCAATTTCACAGTATTTGAGCGAAATTGTAGTATATGTGCAAAAACATACTATGTCTGCAAAATCACAGTATATCTGTTATGTTATAGTATTACTACTAAGGCATAGTATTTCTGCCAATAAGAGTATTTGTACTAAATCATAGTACTTGTGCCAAATCATAGTATTTCTGCCATATTGTGCTAGTTGTGCATAAACATAGACTGTCTGCAAAATCATAGTATATTTATTATGTTATAGTATTACTACTAAGTCATAGACTTTCTGTTTTGTTATAGTATATGTGCTGAATATAGTATATGTGCCAAATCATAGTATTTATAGCAAATCATAGTATTTCTGCTAAAACATAGTATACTGCCACATTATAGTATTTGTGTAAAACCAGAATGTCTGCAAAATCATCATATATCTGTTATGTTATAGTATTACTACTAAGGCATAGTATTTCTGCCACATCATAGTATTTTTGCAGAAACATTGTACTTCTGGTAAATCATAGTATTTCTACTAAATAATAGTATTTCTGCCAAATCATAGTATTTGTGCCAAAATATTGTATTTGTACAAAGTCATAATATTTCTTCTAAATCATGTTATTTCAATCAAATCTCAGGAGTTGTGCTAAAACACAGTATTATTACCAAATCATAGTATTTGTACCCAAACATATCTGTTCAACTTATTTAACTCTTCTCAACAGTCCAACACCTCTTCTTCACCCCGTTTCAGCAGAATTGAGTTTTTTCACCCCTTTTCAGCACAAATCCCATTTTTTTCAGATGTTTTCAACAGAAATCTCTTTTTTAGCAGACATTCTGCTGATTCACCTGTTTTCAGTGCAACGTTCTACTTCTTTACCTCTTTTCAGTAGAAATTCTGCTGATTCACCTATTTTAAGCAGAATTTTCAGCCTTTCACCTCTTATCAATACAAATCTCAGTATCTTCTGCTCATTTCAGAAGAAACCTTTTCACCTCTCCTCTTTTCAGTACAAATTTGAACTTCTGTACCCCTTTGAAGCAGAATCTTTGCCTTTTCAACTCTTTTCAGCAAAAGGTTCTGTTTTTTCACTTGTTTTCAGCATAATTTTTCAGTTTCTTTAATGCCATACAGTTTTTGCAGCTTTTCATCTTTTTCACTCATTTTCAGCAGACAGCTTCAGCGTTAAGGCATCCACACAGCATTTTCGCAGGAAATGCAAATTTTTCTAGTTGTGTGGATGCCCTCAAGGGCTTCCACACTATTGAGTTCCTGTTTCTCTTTATTCTTTATCTTTATTATTCTTCATCTGCAAGTTGCTTCCGTACGTTTTTCGGCACTTAACTACTCCCTCAGTTTTCAGCCGATTTTCACCGTTCAAACTCTAAACTGTTTTACTCTTTCTGCTAATTCCAGCTATGACTTTTGGTATTTATTACTATTATACTTTTTAAAATATTACACTTTTTTCCTTTAATTTGTCCTATTGAAATGAATGGAAAACTTCCACAATTCTGCTAAAACTTGCTTGTTTTTGAAACTTAACTACTTCCTCATACTTTCACCTAGAAACTCCATTCAAACTTTAAAATGTTCTCAGATTATTGGGCTATTTCTGTATGATTCAGCTTTTTCAGATCTTCTACCGTTTTAATCTTATACCTCTTTAAGTTTTCAGTTGCAAAATTGTGATTTTTCAGAAAATACATGCGTTGTTATGGTTGCTATGCAATTAACTCAGAGTGTGCACTTGTCCTTTCTGAATTTTCTCTTCATGTCTGAACAACTTCTTGCTACTCGCTCAATTTCCACTCAACCCCCACAAATTATACATCAAAATGTAGGTATTTTTGCTGGCTTTCAGAAAATGTCACTATCATTGTTGTGGGACTTATACATTTTTTGCAAATCTCCTCAGAGTAACATGAAGTTTGAAAACTCTCCATAGACACTCAATGGAGAGTTTCTTCAAAATCACCGCTGGATTTCTCTAATGACAGGCATTTTCAAATCGTCATATCTCCTTAACAAAACAAAGTTGAGACATGACGCTTGTGCCAATATATCTTCAGGCATCCCTGATGCTCACAATTCAAGAATTTGTTCCTCACCTATTACCGTTCTGAGATGAATTACACTTGTTTGAGGGTAGGAAATTTGTCCCTCGCTCAGATTTCTTCAGATTTCAAACTCTGGAAATGAGGCACTTTTTTCTCTCGTCATATCTTTTTGATGGATTTCCACAGAGACCTGAAATTTTCCATGACTGTTCACCAAAGCCTGCTTTCTCTTACGGTGAAAGAAGGGTTTTGATGCTCCATATAGATTTAGAGTTACAAAACGTTGTTTGAGGGCAAGTCAAGGCAGTTTTGCTTCGCCTCTACTCAGTTACAGTGTATTACAAGTCATATAACTTCAATAATTTATAATTTATCTCTGAATTATGAAGACCTGCTGATTCCCCCATCTCTTCTGAACAGAACAGTGTTAGAATGAGCATTCTATCCCCTACGGTTAGGAAATTATGGCCATTTGTTCGAGGGGAATCCTGAATGTGAGAAATACACTGCAGAAAACCCATAGCTCTCTCTGTGTCTGTGTGTGTAAGTGCTGATTACAGCAGGTGCAGCCAATTTAACTGACCTAGATATACCAAGCCCAGACTCTTAACAGCCACTGCTCCCTTTAGACTCTGTGTATGTGTGTGTGAGTATCAATATTCCTCCCATGTTAAAGTATTACTCCTCCATAATATTATTTGTGCTAAATCAAAGTACTTCTACTACATCTTAGTACTTCTGCTCAATCACATTATTTCTGCTAAATCATAGTATTTTTGAAAAATCATGGTATTTGTGCCAAATCATGGTTTTGGGGCCAAACCAATAATATTTATTTCATGTTATGAGATTACTACTAAGTGGAGGAATGTCTGTTATGTTATAGTATATGTGCTGAATATAGTATATCTGCCAAATCATAGTATTTATCCCAAATCATAGTATTTATGCAAAATTACTGTATTTCTGCTAAAAATCAGAAATAGTACCTTTTAGCAGAAATTTCTGTCAAAAGATATTATTTATATTAAAACATAGTATTTCTGCTAAATCATACTATTTGTGCCAAATCATAGTATTTGTACTAAGTCATAGTACTTGTGCCAAATCATAGTATTTGTACCCAATCATAGAATTTCTGCCATATCATCGTATTTGTGCAAAATTATGGTATTTTTTTGCCAAATCATGGTATTTGTGCCAAATCATGTTATTTGTGCCCAATTAAAATTTCTGTTATGTTATAGTATTACTACTAAGGCATAGTATTTCTAACTAATCATAGTATTCCTTCAAAATCATAGTATTACTGTAATTTTGTAGTATTTGAGCAAAATCGTAGTATATGTGCAAAAACATACTATGTCTGCTAAATCACAGCATATCTGTTATGTTATTGTATTACTACTAAGGCATAGTATTTCTACCAAATCATAGAAATCCTTCAAAATCATAGTATTACTGCAATTTCATAGTATTTGAGCAAAATCCTAATATATGTGCAAAAATATACTATGTCTGCAAAATCCCAGTATATCTGTTATGTTATAGTATTACTACTAAGGCATAGTATTTCTACCAAATCATAGTATTCCTTCAAAATCATAGTATTACTGCAATTTCATAGTATTTGAGCAAAATCGTAGTATTTGTGAAAAAAACATACTATGTCTGCAAAATCACAGTATATCTGTTATGTTATAGTATTACTACAAAGGCATAGTATTTCTGCCAATAAGAGTATTTGTACTAAATCATAGTACTTGTGCCAAATCATAGTATTCCTTCAAAATCATAGTATTACTGCAATTTCATAGTATTTGAGCGAAATCGTATTATTCGTGCAAAAACATACTGTCTGTTAAATCACAGTATATGTGTGTTATGTATGTTATAGTATTACTAGTAAGGCATAGTATTTCTACCAAATCATAGTATTCCTTTAAAACCATAGTATTACTGCAATTTCATAGTATTTGAGCGAAATCGTAGCATATGTGCAAAAACATACTATGTCTGCAACATCACACTATATCTGTTATGTTATAGTATTACTACTAAGTCACAGTATTTTTGCCAATTCGTAGTATTTGTACTAAATCATACTACTCGTGCCAAATCATAGTATTTGTTGCAAGTCATAGTATTCAAATCAAAATATAGTATTTGTACCAAAGCATTGTATTTGTACCAAAGCATTGTATTTGTACGAAGTACAGTATTTCTGCCAAATCATAGAATTACTGCAATTTCATAGTATTTTGAGGAATCCCTTTTGTTGTAGTATTACTTCTAAGTCATAGTATTTGTACTGAAACGTAGTATTTGTGCCAAATCATGGTTTTGGGCAAAACCATAATATTTATTTCATGTTATAGTATTACTACTAAGTGGAGGAATGTCTGTTATGTTATAGTATATTTGCTGAATACAGTATATCTGCCAAATCATAGTATTTATCCCAAATCATAGTATTTATGCAAAATTACAGTATTTCTGCTAAAAAGTAGAAATAGTACATTTTAGCAGAAATTTATGTCAAAAGATATTATTTATGTTAAAACACAGTATTTCTGCTAAATCATAGTACTTGTGCCAAATCATAGTATTTGTACCCAATCATAGTATTTCTGCCATATCATAGTATTTTTTTTGCTAAATCATGTTATTTGTGCCCAATTAAAATTTCTGTTATGCTATAGTATTACTACTAAGGCATAGTATTTCTACCAAATCATAGTATTCCTTCAAAATCATAGTATTACTGCAATTTCATAGTATTTGAGTGAAATCATAGTATTTGTGCAAAAACATACTATGTCTGCAAAATCACAGTATATCTGTTATGTTATAGTATTACTAGTAAGGCATAGTATTTCTACCAAATCATAGTATTCCTTCAAAATCATAGTATTACTGCAATTTCATAGTATTTGAGTGAAATCATAGTATTTGTGCAAAAACATACTATGTCTGCAAAATCACAGTATATCTGTTATGTTATAGTATTACTAGTAAGGCATAGTATTTCTACCAAATCATAGTATTCCTTCAAAATCATAGTATTACTGCAATTTTACAGTATTTGAGCGACATCGTAGTATTTGTGCAAAAACATACTATGTCTGCAAAATCACAGTATATCTGTTATGTTATAGTATTACTACTAAGGCATAGTATTTCTACCAAATCATAGTATTCCTTCAAAATCATAGTATTACTGCAATTTCATAGTATTTGAGTGAAATCATAGTATTTGTGCAAAAACATACTATGTCTGCAAAATCACAGTATATCTGTTATGTTAAAGTATTAGTACTAAGTCACAGTATTTCTGCCAATTCGTAGTATTTGTACTAAATCATGGTACTTGTGCCAAATCATAGTATTTTTTGCAAATCATAGTATTCGAACCAAAACATAGTATTTTTACAAAGTCATAGTATTTCTTCTAAATCATAGTATTTCAATCAAATCTCAATAGTTGTGCTGAAATGCAGTATTATTGCCAAGTCATAGTATTTGTACTGAAACATAGTATTTCTGCCATTAAGAGTATTTCTACTAAATCATAGTACTTGTGCCAAATCATAGTATTTCTGCCACATTGTGCTAGTTGTGCAAAAACATAGACTCTCTGCAAAATCATAGTATATCTATTATGTTATAGTTTTACTACTAAGTCGTAGACTCTGTATTTTGTTAAAGTATATCTGCTGAATACAGTATATGTGCCAAATCATAGTATTTATAGCAAACCATAGTATTTGTGCTAAAACATAGTATTTCTGCCAAATTGTAGTATTTGTGCAAAAACATAGAATGTGTGCAAAATCATAGTATATCTGTTATGTTATAGTATTACTACTAAGGCATAGTGTTTCTACCAAACCATAGTATTCCCTCAAAATCATAGTTTTACTGCAATTTCATAGTATTTGAGTGAAATCTTAGTATTTGTGCAAAAACATACTATTTCTGCAAAATCACAGTATATCTGTTATGTTATAGTATTACTACTAAGGCATAGTAATTCTACCTATTCATAGTATCCCTTCAAAATCATAGTATTACTGCAGTTTCATAGTATTTGACCGACATTGTAGTATTTGTAATAAAACATACTATGTCTGCAAAATGACAGCATATCTGTTATGTTATAGTATTACTACTAAGTCACAGTATTTCTGCCAATTCGTAGTATTTGTACTAAATCATGGTACTTGTGCCAAATCATAGTATTTTTTGCAAATTATAGTATTCGAACCAAAACATAGTATTTCTACAAAGTCATAGTATTTCTTCTAAATCATAGTATTTCAATCGAATCTCAGTAGTTGTGCTGAAACGCAGTATTATTGCCAAATCATAGTATTTGTACTGAAACATAGTATTTGTGCCCAAAGAGTATTTCTACTAAATCATAGTACTTGTGCCAAATCATAGTATTTCTGCCACATTGTGCTAGTTGTGCAAAAACATAGACTCTCTGCAAAATCATAGTATATCTATTACGTTATAGTATTATTAGTAAGTCGTAGACTCTCTGTTTTGTTATAGTATATCTGCTGAATACAGTATATGTGCCTAATCATAGTATTTATAGCAAATCATAGTATTTGTGCTAAAACATGTCTGCAAAATCATCATGTATCTGTTATGTTATAGAAATAATACCCCGGCATAGTATTTCTGCAAAATCATAGTATTTTTGCAGAAACATTGTACCTCTGGTAAATCATAGTATTTCTACTAAATAATAGTATTTCTGCCAAATCATAGTATTTGTTTCAAATCATCGCATTTGTCAGTTCAACTTATTTAACTCTTCTCAACAGCTCAACACCTCTTCTTCACCCCGTTTCAGCAGAATTGTGAATTTTTTCACCCCTTTTCAGCACAAATCCCAGCTTTTTCAGGTGTTTTCAACAGAAATCTCTTTTTTACAGACATTCTGCTTTTTCACCTGTTTTCATCGCAAATACTTCTTTACCTCTTTTCAGTAGAAATTCTTCTGATTCACGTATTTTAAGCAGAATTTTCAGCCTTTCACCTCTTATCAATACAAATCTCAGTATCTTCTGCTCATTTCAGAGGAAACCCTTTCACCTCTTTTCAGTACAAATTTGAACTTCTGTACCCCTTTGAAGCAGAATCTTTGCCTTTTCACCTCTTTTAAGCAAAAGTTTCTGTTTTTTCACTTGTTTTCAGCATAATTTTTCAGTTTCTTTAATGCCATACAATATTTGCAGCTTTTCATCTTTTTCAGTCATTTTCAGCAGACAGCTTCAGCATTCCGGCATCCACACAGCATTTTCGCAGGAAATGCAAACTTTTTCTAGTTGTGTGGATGCCCTAAAAGGGCTTCCACACTATTGAGTTCCTGTTTCTCTTTATTGTGTGGATGCCCTCAAGGGCTTCCACACTATTGAGTTCCTGTTTCTCTTTATTCTTTATCTTTATTATTCTTCATCTGCAAGTTGCTTCCGTACGTTTTTCGGCACTTAACTACTCCCTCAGTTTTCAGCCGATTTTCACCGTTCAAACTCTAAACTGTTCTACTCTTTCTGCTAATTCCAGCTATGACTTTTGGTGTTTATTACTATTATACTTTTTAAAATATTACACTTTTTTCCTTTAATTTGTCCTATTGAAATGAATGGAAAACTTCCACAATTCTGCTAAAACTTGCTTGTTTTTGAAACTTAACTACTTCCTCATACTTTCACCTAGAAACTCCATTCAAACTTTAAAATGTTCTCAGATTATTGGGCTATTTCTGTATGATTCAGCTTTTTCAGATCTTCTACCGTTTTAATCTTATACCTCTTTAAGTTTTCAGTTGCAAAATTGTGATTTTTCAGAAAATACATGCGTTGTTATGGTTGCTATGCAATTAACTCAGAGTGTGCACTTGTCCATTCTGAATTTTCTCTTCATGTCTGAAAAACCTCTTGCTACTCGCTCAATTTCCACTCAACCCCCACAAATTATACATCAAAACGTAGGTATTTTTGCTGGCTTTCAGAAAATGTCACTATCATCATTGTAGGGCTTATACATTTTTTGCAAATCTCCTCAGAGTAACATGAAGTTTGAAAACTCTCCATAGAAACTCAATGGAGAGTTTCTTCAAAATCAGCGCTGGATTTCTCTAATGAGAGGCATTTTCAAATCGTCATATCTCCTTAACAAAACAAAGTTGAGACATGACGCTTGTGCCAATATATCTT
This sequence comes from Pelmatolapia mariae, assembly GCF_036321145.2. Taxonomy (NCBI): domain Eukaryota; kingdom Metazoa; phylum Chordata; class Actinopteri; order Cichliformes; family Cichlidae; genus Pelmatolapia; species Pelmatolapia mariae. Next base: position 1,573,419 of record NC_086245.2, read on the forward strand.
CAGGCATCCCTGATGCTCACAATTCAAGAATTTGTTCCTCACCTATTACCGTTTGGCCATGAATTACACTTGTTTGAGGGTAGGAAATTTGTCCCTCAATCAGATTTCTTCAGATTTCAAACTCTGGAAATGAGGCACTTTTTTCTCTCGTCATATCTTTTTGATGGATTTCCACAGATACCTGAAATTTTCCATGACTGTTCACCAAAGCCTGCTTTTTCTTACGGTGAAAGAAGGGTTTTGATGCTCCATATAGATTTAGAGTTACAAAACGTTGTTTGAGGGCAAGTCAAGGCAGTTTTGCTTCGCCTCTACTCAGTTACAGTGTATTACAAGTCATATAACTTCAATAATTTATAATTTATCTCTGAATTAAGAAGACTTGCAGATTCCCACATCTCTTCTGAACAGAACGGTGTTAGAATGAGCATTCTATCCCCTACGGTTAGGAAATTATGGCCATTTGTTCGAGGGGAATCCTGAATGTGAGAAATACACCGAAGAAAACCTATAGCTCTCTCTGTGTCTGTGTGTGTAAGTGCTGATTACAGCAGGTGCAGCCAATTTAGCTGACCTACATATACCAAGCCCAGACTCTTAACAGCCACTGCTCCCTTTAGGCTCTGTGTATGTGTGTGTGTGTATCAATATTTCTCCCATGTTAAAGTATTACTCCTCCATAATAGTATTTGTGCTAAATCAAAGTACTTCTACTACATCTTAGTACTTCTGCTCAATCACATTATTTCTGCTAAATCATGGTATTTGTGCCAAATCATGGTTTTGGGGCCAAACCAATAATATTTATTTCATGTTATGAGATTACTACTAAGTGGAGGAATGTCTGTTATGTTATAGTATATGTGCTGAATATAGTATATCTGCCAAATCATAGTATTTATCCCAAATCATAGTATTTATGCAAAATTACTGTATTTCTGCTAAAAATCAGAAATAATACCTTTTAGCAGAAATTTCTGTCAAAAGATATTATGTATATTAAAACATAGTATTTCTGCTAAATCATACTATTTGTGCCAAATCATAGTATTTGTACTAAGTCATAGTACTTGTGCCAAATCATAGTATTTGTACCCAATCATAGTATTTCTGCCATATCATCGTATTTGTGCCAAATTATGGTATTTTTTTGCCAAATCATAGTATTTGAGCCAAATCATGTTATTTGTGCCCAATTAAAATTTCTGCCATGTTATAGTATTACTACTAAGGCATAGTATTTCTACCAAATCATAGTATTCCTTCAAAATCATAGTATTACTGCAATTTCGTAGTATTTGAGCAAAATCGTAGTATATGTGCAAAAACATACTATGTCTGCAAAATCACAGTATATCTGTTATCTTATAGTATTACTACTAAGTCACAGTATTTCTGCCAATTCGTAGTATTTGTACTAAGTCATGGTACTTGTGCCAAATCATAGTATTTTTTGCAAATCAAAGTATTCGAACCAAAACATAGTATTTGTATGAAGACAAAGTATTTCTTCTAAATCATATTATTTCACCCAAATCTCAGTAGTTGTGCTGAAATGCAGTATTATTGCCAAATCATCGTATTTGTACTAAATCATAGTACTTCTGCCAAATCATAGCATTTCTGCCATATTGTGCTAGTTGTGCAAAAACATAGACATAATAGATAGTATATCTATTATGTTATAGTATTACTACTAAGTCGTAGACTTTCTGTTTTGTTATAGTATATGTGCTGAATATAGTATATGTGCGAAATCATAGTATTTATAGCAAATCATAGTATTTGTGCTAAAACATAGTATTTCTGCCACATTATAGTATTTGTGTAAAACCAGAATGTCTGCAAAATCATCATATATCTGTGATGTTATAGTATTACTACTAAGGCATAGTATTTCTGCAAAATCATAGTATTTTTGCAGAAACATTGTACTTCTGGTAAATCATAGTATTTCTACTAAATAATAGTATTTCTGCCAAATCATAATATTTGTTTCAAATCATACCATTCGAACCAAATCCTAGTACTTGTGCCAAAACATTGTATTTTTAGTCATAATATTTCTTCTAAATCATAGTATTTCAATCAAATCTCAGGAGTTGTGCTAAAATGCAGTATTATTGCAAAATCATAGTATTTGTACCCAAACATGTCAGTTCAACTTGTTTAACTCTTCTCAACAGCCCAACACCTCTTCTTCACCCCATTTCAGCAGAATTGTGAGTTTTTTCACCCCTTTTCAGCACAAATCCCAGCTTTTTCAGGTGTTTTCAACAGAAATCTCTTTTTTAGCAGAAATTCTGTTGATTTACCTGTTTTCAGTGCAACGTTCTACTTCTTTACCTCTTTTCAGTAGTAATTCTGCTGATTCACCTATTTTAAGCAGAATCTTCAGCCTTTCAACTCTTATCAATACAAATCTCAGTATCTTCTGCTCATTTCAGAGGAAACCCTTTCTACTCTTTTCAGTAGAAATTTGAACTTCTGCACCCCTTTTAAGCAGAATCTTTGCCTTTTCACCTCTTTTTCAGCAAAAGTTTCTGTTTTTTCACTTGTTTTCAGCATAATTTTTCAGTTTCTTTAATGCCATACAATTTTTGCAGCTTTTCATCTTTTTCAGTCATTTTCACCAGACAGCTTCAGCGTTCTGGCATCCACACAGCATTTTCGCAGGAAATGCAAAATTTTTCTAGTTGTGTGGATGCTTTAAGGCATCCACACTATTGTTTTCCTGTTTCTCTTTATTCTTTATACTTTATTCTTCAAGTTGCTTCCGTACGTTTTTTGGACCTTATCTACTTCCACAATTTTCAGCCGATTTTTGCCGTTCAAATTTTAAACTATTCTGCTATTTCTCCTAATTCCGGCTATGACTTTTGGTATTTTTTGCTATTATACTTTTTAAAATATTAAGCTTTTTATGCTTTTTTTTGTCCCATTGAAATGAATGGAAAACTTCCAAAATTCTGCTAAAACTTGCCTGTTTTTGAAACTTAACTACTTCCTCATACTTTCACCTAGAACAACCATTCAAACTTTAAAATGTTCACAAATTATTGGGCTATTCATGTATGATTCAGCTTTTTCATATCTGTTACCATTTTCATCTTATCCCTTTTTAAGTTTTGAGTTGCAAAATTGTGATTTTTCACAAAATACATGCGTTGTTATGGTTGCTATACACTTGGCTTTCAGTGAGCCACTGTAAATTTCGCAGTCTTCTCTTCATGTCCAAACAAGTTCTTGCTACTCGCTCAATTTTCACTCAACCCACACAAATTATACATCAAAACGTAGGTATTTTTGCTGGCTTTCAGGAAATGTCACTATCATTGTTGTGGGATTTATAGAATTTTGGCAAATCTCCTCAGACCAACACAAAGTCGGAAAACTTTCTATAGAAAGTCAATGGAGAGTTTGTTCAAAATCACCGCTTGATTTCTCTAATGAGAGGCATATTCGAATCGTCATATCTCCTTAACGAAGCGAAGTTAAGACATGACGCTTGTCCCAGTATATCTTCAGACACTCCTGACGCTCACAATTCAAGAATTTTTTTCTCACCTATTACCATTTGGCCATGAATTGGGTTTGTTTGAGGGTAGGAAATTGGTCCCTCGCTCAGATTTCTTCAGATTTCAAACTCTGGAAATGAGACACTTTTTTCTCTCGTCATATCTTTTTGATGGATTTCCACACAGACCTGAAAATTTCCATGACTGTTCACCAAAGCCTGCTGTCTCTTACGGTGAAAGAATGATATCGATACTCCAAATAGATTTAGAGTTACAAAGCGTTGTTTGAGGGCAAGTCAGGGCAGTTTTCGCTTTGCCTCTACTCAGTTATGGTGCATTACAAGTCAAATATCTTTAATAATTCATATTTTAATAATAAATCGTGAACACTTTAAGATTCCCCCATCTCTTCTGAACAAAACGGTGTAAGAATGACTGTTCTAGCCCCTACGGTTAGGAAATTATAGCCATTTGTTTGAGGGGAATCCTGACTATGAAAAATAGACAGCACAAATCCTGTCTCTGTGCTGCGTGTGTGTAAAAACCTGCACTTGGTGCACCAGTTTTGGCGGGAAAAAGTACACAGCCTCTCTGATTGGTGGATTCAAATTCAGCAGCTCCAGGCTGCTTGACTGACCTAGAGACATACAGGAAACACAGTATGCACAGTCCGTGTTTGTTCACTTGCTGCTGCTGTGTGTGTGTGTGTGTGTGTGTGTGTGTGTGTGTGAGACCCTTTTTATAGCAGCATGTCATTGTAGGATTCAAATTGATTATATTTAGACTGGTTGACTCGATTACATCCTGTGTGTGTGTCTCCCTGTGCATTTGTGTTTCCATTTGTGTCCATAATTGTAATTGTGTGTATCTGCTGGCTGTTATTTCTTTCTTTTCTTTTTTTGTCAATTTTTTACCTTTCAACAAGCACATTTGAGCGACCCTTACCATGTTCAGCATTTTTTCAGCTGTCCATTTTGCTTTTCCAATTTTTCTATTTAAGTTATTACTATTCTGTTAAATCATGCTATTTCTGCTATTTTATAAGATTTATGCTAAATATAGTATTTCTGCTTAATAATAGTATTTCTGATGAATTATAGGATTTCTACCAAATCATAGTATTTCTGCTACTTTTTGGTATTGGTGATAAGTACAGTATTTCTGCTAAAACATAGAGTTTCTGCTATATTATAGGATTTGTGCTAAATATAGTAATTCTGCTTAATAATAGTATTTCTGATGAATTATAGGATTTCTACCAAATCATAGTATTTCTGCTACTTTTTGGTATTGGTGATAAATACAGTATTTCTGCTAAAACATAGAGTTTCTGCTATATTATAGGATTTGTGCTAAATATAGTAATTCTGCTTAATAATAGTATTTCTGCTGAATTATAGGATTTCTACCAAATCATAGTGTTCCTGCTAAATCATAGTATTTCTGCTACTTTTTGGTATTTGTGTTAAATACAGTATTTCTGCTAAAACATAGAGTTTCTGCTATATTATAGGATTTGTGCTACATATAGTAATTCTGCTTAATAATAGTTTTTCTGCTGAATTATAGGATTTCTACCAAATCATAGTATTTCTGCTACTTTTTGGTATTTGTTATAAATACAGTATTTCTGCTAAAACATAGAATTTCTGCTATTTTATAGGATTTGTGCTAAATATAGTAATTCTGCTAAATCATAGTAATTAGCCAGAAGAGTCTGTTCAGTGACAGGTTGATTCTCCCAAAGACAAGAACCAACAGACTTAAAAACTCCTTTGTCCCACACGCCATCAGACTGTTTAACTCCTCTCTGGAGGGGAGAGGGAGGGGAAACAGGAGGACAAAGGAGGGGTGGGGGACAACTAAGCTGTAGTGCCTTTTCACTGTGCAATACTTTTTGTGCAATACTTTTTGTTAGTAGTCAACGGTGCAATAGACTTCAATATTTGAAATGTGCAATTCACTTGTAATCTTATTCCTATTTATTCTATTTATCCCTTTCATATATTTTATTTATATATATATCTCTGTATTTATATATGTGTGTATATATAATATTCTGCTTACGCTGTGTAACTTCTGTCGGTGTTGTGCTTTTGGAAACCGAATTTCCCAGAGGAACCCACCCGAGGGATTAATAAAGTCTTATCTTATCTTATCTTATCTAATTCTGCTAAATCATAGTATTTCTGCTTCTTTTTGGTATTTGTGATGAATACAGTATTTCTGTTAAAACATAGCATTTCTACTAAATGTAGTATTTCTGCTTAATTATAGTATGTCTACCAAATCATAATATTTCTGACACAAGCAGCGTGTGTGTGTGTGTGTGTGTGTGTGTGTGTGTGTGTGTGTGTGTGTGTGTGTGTGTGTGTGTGTGTGTGTGTGTGTGACCCTTTTTTTGGCAGCATCTCATTGTAGGATATAAATTGAACATATTGAGACTGGTTGACAGGCATAGATCCTGTGTGTGTGTGTCCCTCTGTGCATATGCGTCCATATTTGTAATTGTGTGTATCTGCTGGCTGTTATTTCTCTTTGTTTGTTTGTTTTTTAAAAAATTTCTGTGAATTTTTCACTGGAACCTAACCATGTTCAGCATTTTTTCAGCTGTTCATTTTGCTTTTCCAATATTTTTACTTAAGTTATTAAGTATTATAGTATTTGAAAAAGTTTTTTAACTTCTAATAACTTTACAGAAGTGTGTGTGTGTGTGTGTGTGTGTGTAAGAGAGAGAGAGAGCAAGAAAGAAAGACACACACACAAAGACCCTTTTTAGGGCAGCATCTCATTGTTGGATAAAAATATAATATATTCAGACTGGTTGACTGGCATAGACCCTGTGTGTGTGTGTCTCTCTCTGTACATTTGTGTATCCATATTTGATTTTCTGTGTATTTGGTGATTTGTGTATCCATATTTGATTTTGTGTATATCTGTTGGCTGTTCTTATTTGTTCTTTTTCTAAATGTATCTTTATTTTATTTTTTTCACAGGTGAACAAAAATTAGTTTTTAGCGAACTTAACCATGTTCCTTTTTATTCAGCTTGTCATTTTACCTTTCCAATATTTTCACTTAAGTTATTGCTATTGTGCACAATCATAGTATCTGTTCTAAATCATTCTTATTAAGCTATATTGTAGGATTTCTGCTAAATCATAGTATTTCTACTATATTATATTTTTCTTTCTAAATATAGCATTTCTGCTATAGAGTAGTATTTCTGCTATGTTATAATATTTGTGCTAAACTGGAGTATTTTTGCTAAAACATAGTATTTATTTAAAATTTTAATATTAATAGTACATTACAGTGTCTCTGGTAAATCACAGCATTTCGTCTATGTTGTACTGTTTTTCTAAATCATAGTATTTCTGTAATGTTTAAGAATGTTTGGCTAAATATATTCTTTCTGTTATCTTATACTATTTCTCCTAAATTCTTGTATTTTTGAGAAGTTATCGTGTTTCTGGTAAGTTACAATATTTCTGCTAAGTTCTGCTATGCTATTGTATTTCTGCCAAGTATTATGTTTCCTCTAAGGTATTACAGTTCTGCTAAGTTACTACATTTTAGCAAAGTTCCTTTGCTTCTGCAAAGTTTTTACAATTTCTGCAACTTTTCAGCTTTGTCAGCTAGTTTCAGCAGACAGCTTCAGCTTTAAAGCATCCACACTGCATTTTCGCAGGAAATGCAAATTTTTCTAGTTCTTTATTATTATTCTTCTAGTTGCTTCCGTACACTTTTTGGCACTTAACTACTTCCTCAGTTTTCAGCCGATTTTCTCAGTTCAAACTCTATACTGTTCTGCTCTTTCTGCTCTTTCCGGCAATGATTTTTGGTGTTTATTACTTTTATACTTTTTAAAATATTACACTTTTTTCCTTTAATTTGTCCCATTGAAATGAATGGAAATCTTCAGAAATTCTGCTAAAACTTGCTTGTTTTTGAAACTTAACTACTTCCTCATACTTTCACCCAGAAACTCCATTCAAACTTTAAAATGTTCTCAGATTATTGGGCTATTCCTGTATGATTCAGCTTTTTCAGATCTTCTACCATTTTAATTTTATACCTCTTTAAGTTTTCAGTTGCAAAATTGTGATTTTTCAGAAAATACATGCGTTGTTATGGTTGCTATGCAATTAACTCAGAGTGGACAGTGGAAATTTCTGAATTTTCTCTTCTTGTCTGAACAACTTCTTGCAACTCGCACAATTTACACTCAACCCCCACAAAGTATACATCAAAACGTAGGTATTTTTGCTGGCTTTCAGAAATTGTCACTATCATTGTTGTGGGACTTACAGAATTTTGGCACATCTCCTCAGAGCAACACAAAGTCTGTAAAGTCTCCTTAGAGAGTCAATGGAGAGTTTGTTCAAAATCAGCGCTGGATTTCTCTAATGACAGGCATTTTCAAATCGTCATATCTCCTTAATGAAACAAAGTTGACACATGACGCTTGTGCCAATATATCTTCAGACACCCCTGATGCTCACAATTCAAGAATTGTTTTCTCACCTATTACCGTTTGGCCATGAATTACATTTGTTTGAGGGTAGGAAATTCGTGCCTTGCTCAGATCTCTTCAGATTTCAAACTCTGGAAATGAGCAACTTTTTTCTCTCGTCAGATCTTTTTGATGGATTTCCACAGAGACCTGAAAATTCCCATGACTGTTCACCAAAGCCTGCTGTTTCTTACGGTGAAAGAATGATTTTGATGGTCCATATAGATTTAGAGTTACAAAACGTTGTTTGAGGGCAAGTCAAGGCAGTTTTGCTTTGCCTCTACTCAGTTACAATGTATTACAAGTCATATATCTTCAAAAAAGTATATTCTATCTCTGAATTAAGAAGACCTGCAGATTCCCCCATCTCTTCTGAACAAAACGGTGTCAGAATGAGCATTGTAGCCCCTACGGTTAGGAAATTATGGCCATTTGTTCGAGGGGAATCCTGAATGTGAGAAATACACTGCAGAAAACTTATACCTCTCTGTGTGTCTGTGTGTGTAAGGGCTGATTACAGCAGGTGCAGCCAATTTAGCTGACCTAGATATACCAAGCCCAGAGTCTTAACAGCCACTGCTCCCTTTAGGCTCTGTGTATATGTATGTTTGTGTGTCTGTATCAATATTTCTCCCATGTTAAAGTATTACTCCTCCATAATAGTATTTCTGTTAAATCAAAGTGGAGAAGTTTTTACAGTCATCTTACTGTTGAGCCATATATTATGTTTGTTTGAAGGGTGGAAATCTGTCCTCCCTTTCACTTTTCAAACTCTGAAAATGAAGCCGTTCCTTCCCTCGTCATATCTCCGCGACGGAGGTACAAAGAGCAATGAAAATCGCAGTCAAAGTACACCAAAGTCCGCTGATTCACCCAGTAGAAGAATTATGCTGCTAGCCCTCCTAGTTTTTGAGTTACACGACGTTTTGTAACTCCAAAAATCGGCGTTTTACGCCTCACCGCGATCTAATTCTGACAGTTCATCTTCCCCTTTTCTAAGCCACTGCTATGCTTCCCAGTGGCGCAGTTGGTAATGACACCGGTCTGCAGGTCGAAGATCGCCGGTTCAACACCACCTTGGTCATCGTTTTTTTCCCCCCTACAAATTAATGCACTATCACAGACAAGTAATTCATATTTTGTTTATTTATTACAATTCTGCAAACTTTTATGATTTTAGCAGCTTTCCTAATGGAAATCTGTCCTTCTCTCAGTCTTCAAACTCTGAAAATGAAGCCGTTTCTTCTCTCGTCATATCTCCGCGACGGAGGTACAAAGAGCTTTGAAAATCGCAGTCAAAGTACGCCAAAGTCCGCTGATTGACCCAGTACAAGAATTATGCTTCTATCCCTCCTAGTTTATGAGTTACACGACGTTTTGTAACTCCAAAAAACGGCGCTTTTCGCCTCTCACCGCGATCTATTTCTGATTCCTGATCTCTTAGTTTTTCAGCCGCTTGCACCCCTCTCAGGTGGCGCAATCAGTAATGACTCGGCTCTGCAGCTCAAAGGTCGTGGGTTCAATCGCACCTTAGTCAACATTTCTTTTTCACTACAAATTTATACACTATCACAGACCTGTAATTTATATTGCTATTTTTTTTCACTATAAATGAGTAGTGCAAAAACATACTATGTCTGCAACATCACAGTATATCTGTTATGTTATAGTATTACTACTAAATCACAGTATTTCTGCCGGAGGCTGACTGTTACTAAGTGCATCAGTGTACATAGGTCATCTCTTGTGTTGGAGTGCCCTCTTGTGGTGCCTTTTGGGTAGTGCCTTAGTAAACGTGAACACTGCAAATAAGTGGTATCAGACTGGTTTTGTAGTGGAGGAATTTGTTGCCAGTTTCTTTCATCTTTAATCTGTATTCATGTTGTAATGTAGTAGTACCACAATATGGCAGAAACACTATGTTTTGGCACAAATACTTTGATTTGGTATACTTTAGCTTCTTCACCCCTTTTCAGCAAAATTTTCATTTTTTTTTCACCCCTTTTCATCACAAATTCCAGCTTTTTTGGCTGTTTTCAGAAAAAAAAAACTCCTTTCAGCAGAAACTCTGCTGATTCATCTCTTTTCAGCGCAAGTTTCTGCTTCTTTGCCTCTTTTCTGCAGAAATTCTGCTGATTCACCTCTTTTCCAGTTTGGCTCAATGAGTATCTGAAAATTTTCAGCCTGTTCTGCTCTTTCAGAAGAATTTCAGCTTTTCCACCTCTTTTCAACACTATTTCAGCATTTTCACCTGTTTCGAGCATACAGTTCTGCTTCTTCCCCTCTTTTCACAACAATTCAGCTTCTTCGGCCCCCCTGCATATTTTTTCTCTCATCATATCTCTTGTTGGAACAAGAACTGCTTTGGCTCAGTGAGATGAGCAGCTACTGTGATTGCTTCTCTCCGTCTTTTCTGCAGAAAGTATTACTCCTCCATAATAGTATTTCTGTTAAATCAAAGTACTTCTACTACATCTTAGTACTCCTGCTCAATCAAAGTATTTCTGCCAAATCATGGTATTTGTGCCAAGTTATGGTATTTGTGCCAAATTAAAATTTCCGTTATGTTATAGTATTACTATTAAGGCATAGTATTTCTACCAAATCATAGTATTCCTTCAAAATCATAGTATTACTGCAATTTCATAGTATTTGAGCGAAATCGTAGTGTTCATGCAAAAACATACTATGTCTGCAAAATCACAGTATATCTGTTATGTTATAGTATTACTACTAAGGCATAGTATTTCTACCAAATCATAGTATTCCTTCAAAATCATAGTATTACTGCAATTTCATAGTATTTGAGCGAAATCGTAGTGTTCATGCAAAAACATACTATGTCTGCAAAATCACAGTATATCTGTTATGTTATAGAATTACTACTAAGGCATAGTATTTCTACCAAATCAAAGTATTCCTTCAAAATCATATTATTACTGCAATTTCATAGTATTTGAGTGAAATCGTAGTATTTGTGCAAAAACATACTATGTCTGCAAAATCACAGTATATCTGTTATGTTATAGTATTACTACTAAGGCATGGTATTTCTACCAAATCATAGTATTCCTTCAAAATCATAGTATTACTGCAATTTCATAGTATTTGAGCAAAATCGTAGTATTTGTGCAAAAACATACTATGTCTGCAAAATCACAGTATATCTGTTATGTTATAGTATTACTACTAAGGCATGGTATTTCTACCAAATCACAGTATTCCTTCAAAATCGTAGTATTACTGCAATTTCATAGTATTTGAGCGAAATCGTAGTATTTGTGCAAAAACATACTATGTCTGCAAAATGACAGTATATCTGTTATGTTAAAGTATTACTACTAAGTCACAGTATTTCTGCCAATTCGTAGTATTTGTACTAAATCATGGTACTTGTGCCAAATCATAGTATTTTTTGCAAATCATAGTATTCGAACCAAAACATAGTATTTGTACGCAGTCATAGTATGTCTTCTAAATCATAGTATTTCAATAAAATCTCAGTAGTTGTGCTAAAACGCAGTATTATTGCCAAATCATAGTATTTGTACTGAAACATAGTATTTCTGCCCAATCATAGTATTTGTACTAAATCATAGTACTTATGCCAAATCATGGTATTTTGCCATATTGTGCAGAGTTCTGCAAAAACATAGACTGTCTGCAAAATCATAGTATATCTATTTTGTTATAGTATTACTACTAAGTCGTAGACTTTCTATTTTAATATAGTATATCTGCTGAACATAGTATATGTGCGAAATCATAGTATTTAAAGCAAATCATAGTATTTGTGCTAAAACATAGTATTTCTGCCACATTATAGTATTTGTGTAAAACCAGAATGTCTGCAAAATCATCATACATCTGTTATGTTATAGTATTACTGCTAAGGCATAGTATTTCTGCAAAATCATAGTATTTTTGCAGAAACATAGTATTTCTGGTTAATTATAGTATTACTACTAAATAATAGTATTTCTGCCTAATCATAGTATTTGTTTCAAATCATAGCATCTGAACCAAATCATAGTACTTGTGCCAAAACATTGTATTTGTACAAAGTCGTAGTATGTCTTCTAAATCATAGTATTTCAATCAAATCTCAGGAGTTGTGCTAAAACGCAGTATTATTGCCAAATCATAGTATTTGTACCCAAACATATTAGTTCAACTTATTTAACTCTTCTCAACAGCCCAACACCTCTTCTTCACCGTTTCAGCAGAATTGTGAGTTTTTTCACCCCTTTTCAGCACAAATCCCAGCTTTTTAAAGTGTTTTCAACAGAAATCTCTTTTTTAGCAGAAATTCTGCTGATTCACCTGTTTTCAGTGCAACATTCTACTTCTTTAGCTCTTTTCAGTAGAGATTCTGCTGATTCACCTATTTTAAGCAGAATTTTCAGCCTTTCACCTCTTATCAGTACAAATCTCAGTATCTTCTGCTCATTTCAGAAGAAACTTTTTCACCTCTTTTCAGTACAAATTTGAACTTCTTTACCCCTTTGAAGCAGAATCTTTGCTTTTTCACCTCTTTTCAGCAAAAGATTCTGCATCTTCACCTGTTTTCAGCAGAATTTTTCAGTTTCTTTACTGCCATACAATTTTCGCAGCTTTTCATCTTTTTCAGTCATTTTAAGCAGACAGCTTCGGCGTTAAGGCATCCACACAGCATTTTCGCAGGAAATGCAAATTTTTCTAGTTGTGTGGATGCCCTCAAGGGCTTCCACACTATTGAGTTCCTGTTTCTCTTTATTCTTTATCTTTTCTTCATCTTCAAGTTGCTTCCGTACGTTTTTCGGCGCTTAACTACTTCCGCAGTTTTTGTCCGATTTTCTCCGTTCAAACTCTATACTGTTCTGCTCTTTCTGCTTATTGCAGCTATGACTTTTGGTGTTTATTACTATTATACTTTTTAAAATATTACACTTTTTTCCTTTAATTTGTCCCATTGAAATGAATGGAAAACTTCCGCAATTCTGCTAAAACTTGCTTGTTTTTGAAACTTAACTACTTCCTCATACTTTCACCTAGAAACTCCATTCAAACTTTAAAATGTTCTCAGATTATTGGGCTATTCCAGTATGATTCAGCTTTTTCAGATCTTCTACCGTTTTAATCTTATACCTCTTTAAGTTTTCAGTTGCAAAATTGTGATTTTTCAGAAAATACATGCGTTGTTATGGTTGCTATGCAATTAACTCAGACTGTGCACTTGTCCTTTCTGAATTTTCTCTTCATGTCTGAACAACCTCTTGCTACTCGCTCAATTTTCACTCAACCCCCACAAATTATACATCAAAACGTAGGTATTTTTGCTGGCTTTCAGAAAATGTCACTATCATTGTTGTGGGACTTACAGATTTTTTGCAAATCTCCTCACAGTAACATGAAGTTTGAAAACTCTCCATAGAAACTCAATGGAGAGTTTCTTCAAAATCAGTGCTGGAATTCTCTAATGAGAGGCATTTTCAAATCGTCATATCTCCTTAACGAAACAAAGTTGAGACATGATGCTTAGCCAATATATCTTCAGGCATCCCTGATTCTCACAATTCAAGAATTTTTTCCTCACCTATTACCGTTTGGCCATGAATTACACTTGTTTGAGGGTAGGAAATTTGTCCCTCGCTCAGATTTCTTCAGATTTCAAACTCTGGAAATGAGGCACTTTTTTCTCTCGTCATATCTTTTTGATGGATTTCAACAGAGACCTGAAAATTTCCATGACTGTTCACCAAAGCCTGCTGTTTCTTACGGTGAAAGAATGATTTAGATGCTCCATATAGATTTAGAGTTACATAACGTTGTTTGAGGGCAAGTCAAGGCAGTTTTGCTTCGCCTCTACTCAGTTACAGTGTATTACAAGTCATATATCTTTAATAATTTATATTTTATCTCTGAATTATGAAGGCCTGAAGTTTTCCCCATCTCTTCTGAACAGAACGGTGTCAGAATGAGCATTCTAGCCCCTACGGTTAGGAAATTATGGCCATTTGTTCGAGGGGAATCCTGAATGTGAGAAATACACTGAAGAAAACCCATAGCTCTCTCTGTGTCTGTGTGTGTAAGTGCTGATTACAGCAGGTGCAGCCAATTTAGCTGACCTAGATATACCAAGCCCAGACTCTTAACAGCCCCTGTACACTTTGCTCTCTGTGTATGTGTGTGTCTGTGTGTATCAATAATTCTCCCATGTTAAAGTATTACTCCTCCATAATAGTATTTCTGTTAAATCAAAGTACTTCTACTACATCTTAGTACTTCTGCTCAATCATAGTATTTCTGCTAAATCATAGTATTTTTGAAAATTCATGGTGTTTGTGCCAAATCATGGTTTTGGGGCAAAACCATAATATTTATTTTATGTTATAGTATTACTACTACGTGGAGGAATGTCTGTTATGTTATAGTATATTTGCTGAATACAGTATATCTGCCAAATCATAGTATTTATCCCAAATCATAGTATTTATGCCAAATTACAGTATTTCTGCTAAAAAGCAGAAACAGTACCTTTTAGCAGAAATTTCTGTCCAAAGATATTATTTATGTTAAAAGATAGTATTTCTGCTAAATCATAGTATTTGTGCCAAATCATAGTATTTGTACCCAATCATAGTATTTGTACTAAATCATGGTACTTGTGCCAAATCATAGTATTTTTTGCAAATCATATTATTCAAACCAAAACATTGTACTTGTACGAAGTCATAGTATTTCTTCTAAATCATAGTATTTTAATCAAATCTCAGTAGTTGTGCCAAAACGCAGTATTATTGCCAAATCATAGTATTTGAACTGAAACATAGTAATTCTGCCAATCATGGTATTTGTACTAAATCATAGTACTTGTGCCAAATCATAGTATTTGTACCCAATCATAGTATTTCTGCCATATCATCGTATTTTTTTGCCAAATCATGGTATTTGTGCCAAATTATAGTATTTGTGCCCAATTAAAATTTCTGTTATGTTATAGTATTACTACTAAGTCGTAGAATTTCTGTTATGTTATAGTATATCTGCTGATTATAGTATATGTGCCAAATCATAGTATTTATAACAAATCTTAGTATTTGTGCAAAAACATAGAATGTCTGCCAAATCACAGTATATCTGTTATGTTATAGTATTACTACTAAGGCATAGTATTTCTACCTAATCATAGTATTCCTTCAAAATCATAGTATTACTGCAATTTCATAGTATTTGATCAAAATCGTAGTATTTGTGCAAAAACATGCTATGTCTGCAAAATCACAGTATATCTGTTATGTTATTGTATTACTACTAAGTGACAGTATTTCTGCAAAATCATAGTATTCCTTCAAAATCATAGTATCACTGCAGTTTCGTAGTATTTGAGTGACATCGTAGTATTTGTGCAAAAACATACTATATCTGCTAAATCGCAGTATATCTGTTATGTTATTGTATTACTACTAAGTGACAGTATTTCTGCCAATTCGTAGTATTTGTACTAAGTCATGGTACTTGTGCCAAATCATAGTATTTTTTGCAAATCATAGTATTCGAACCAAAACATAGTATTTGTATGAAGACATAGTATTTCTTCTAAATCATAGTATTTCACCCAAATCTCAGTAGTTGTGCTGAAATGCAGTATTATTGCCAAATCATCGTATTTGTACTAAATCATAGTACTTCTGCCAAATCATAGCATTTCTGCCATATTGTGCTAGTTGTGCAAAAACATAGACTCTCTGCAAAATCATAGTATATCTATTATGTTATAGTATTACTACTAAGTCGTAGACTTTCTGTTTTGTTATAGTATATGTGCTGAATATAGTATATGTGCCAAATCATAGTATTTATAGCAAATCATAGTATTTGTGCTAAAACATAGTATACTGCCACATTATAGT
Organism: Pelmatolapia mariae; assembly: GCF_036321145.2. Classification (NCBI taxonomy): domain Eukaryota; kingdom Metazoa; phylum Chordata; class Actinopteri; order Cichliformes; family Cichlidae; genus Pelmatolapia; species Pelmatolapia mariae. The sequence goes on from NC_086245.2 coordinate 1,589,344, forward strand.
ATTTGTGTAAAACCAGAATGTCTGCAAAATCATCATATATCTGTGATGTTATAGTATTACTACTAAGGCATTGTATTTCTGCAAAATCATAGTATTTTTGCAGAAACATTGTACTTCTGGTAAATCATAGTATTTCTACTAAATAATAGTATTTCTGCCAAATCATAATATTTGTTTCAAATCATACCATTCGAACCAAATCCTAGTACTTGTGCCAAAACATTGTATTTTTAGTCATAATATTTCTTCTAAATCATAGTATTTCAATCAAATCTCAGGAGTTGTGCTAAAATGCAGTATTATTGCAAAATCATAGTATTTGTACCCAAACATGTCAGTTCAACTTGTTTAACTCTTCTCAACAGCCCAACACCTCTTCTTCACCCCGTTTCAGCAGAATTGTGAGTTTTTTCACCCCTTTTCAGCACAAATCCCAGATTTTTCAGGTGTTTTCAACAGAAATCTCTTTTTTAGCAGAAATTCTGTTGATTTACCTCTTTTCAGTAGAAATTCTGCTGATTCACCTATTTTAAGCAGAATCTTCAGCCTTTCAACTCTTATCAATACAAATCTCAGTATCTTCTGCTCATTTCAGAGGAAACCCTTTCTACTCTTTTCAGTAGAAATTTGAACTTCTGCACCCCTTTTAAGCAGAATCTTTGCCTTTTCACCTCTTTTTCAGCAAAAGTTTCTTTTTTTTCACTTGTTTTCAGCATAATTTTTCAGTTTCTTTAATGCCATACAATTTTTGCAGCTTTTCATCTTTTTCAGTCATTTTCACCAGACAGCTTCAGCGTTCTGGCATCCACACAGCATTTTCGCAGGAAATGCAAATTTTTTCTAGTTATTATTGTGTGGATGCCCTCAAAGGGCTTCCACACTATTGAGTTCCTGTTTCTCTTTATTCTTTATCTTTATCTTTATACTTTATTCTTCTAGTTGCTCCGTATTTCGCCGATTAACTACTCCCTCAGTTTTCAGCCGATTTTCTCAGTTCAAACTCTAAACTGTTCTGCTCTTTCTGCTAACGACTGCTATGACTTTTGGTGTTTATTACTATTATACTTTTTAAAATATTACACTTTTTTCCCTTTTTTTTGTCCCATTGAAATGAATGGAAATCTTCAGAAATTCTGCTAAAACTTGCTTGTTTTTGAAACTTAACTACCTCCTCATACTTTCACCTAGAAACTCCATTCAAACTTTAAAATGTTCTCAGATTATTGGGCTATTCCTGTATGATTCAGCTTTTTCAGATCTTCTACCGTTTTAATTTCATACCACCTTAAGTTTTCAGTTGCAAAATTGTGATTTTTCAGAAAATACATGTGTTGCTATGGTTGCTATGCAATTAACTCAGAGTGAACAGTGGAAATTTCTGAATTTTCTCTTCTTGTCTGAACAACTTCTTGCTACTCGCTCAATTTCCATTCAACCCCCACAAATTATACATCAAAACGTAGGTATTTTTGCTGGCTTTCAGAAATCGTTACTGTCTTCATTGTGGGAATTATAGAATTTTGGCAAATCTCCTCAGAGCAACACAAAGTCTGTAAAGTCTCCTTAAAGAGTCAATGGAGAGTTTGTTCAAAATCAGCACTGGATTTCTCTAATGACAGGCAGTTTCAAATCGTCATATCTCCTTAACGAAACAAAGTTGAGACATGACGCTTGTGCCAATATATCTTCAGACACCCCTTATGCTCACAATTCAAGAATTTTTTTCTCACCTATTACCGTTTGGCCATGAATTACATTTGTTTGAGGGTAGGAAATTCGTGCCTTGCTCAGATCTCTTCAGATTTCAAACTCTGGAAATGAGGCACTTTTTTCTCTCGTCAGATCTTTTTGATGGATTTCAACAGAGACCTGAAAATTCCCATGACTGTTCACCAAAGCCTGCTGTTTCTTACGGTGAAAGAATGATTTTGATGCTCCATATAGATTTAGAGTTAGAAAACGTTGTTTGAGGGCAAGTCAAGGCAGTTTTGCTTCGCCTCTACTCAGTTACAGTGTATTACAAGTCATATATCTTCAATAATTTATATTCTATCGCTGAATTAAGAAGACCTGCAGATTCCCCCATCTCTTCTGAACAAAACGGTGTCAGAATGAGCGTTGTAGCCCCTACGGTTAGGAAATTATGGCCATTTGTTCTAGGGGAATCCTGAATGTGAGAAATACACTGAAGAAAACTTATACCTCTCTATGTGTCTGTGTGTGTAAGGGCTGATTACAGCAGGTGCAGCCAATTTAACTGACCTAGATATACCAAGCCCAGACTCTTAACAGCCACTGCTCCCTTTAGGCTCTGTGTATGTGTATGTTTGTGTGTCTGTATCAATATTTCTCCCATGTTAAAGTATTACTCCTCCATAATAGTATTTGTGCTAAATCAAAGTACTTCTACCAAATCTTAGTACTTCTGCTCAATCACAGTATTTCTGCTAAATCATAGTATTTTTGAAAAATCATGGTATTTGTGCCAAATCATGGTTTTGGGGCCAAACCAATAATATTTATTTCATGTTATGAGATTACTACTAAGTGGAGGAATGTCTGTTATGTTATAGTATATGTGCTGAATATAGTATATCTGCCAAATCATAGTATTTATCCCAAATCATAGTATTTATGCAAAATTACAGTATTTCTGCTAAAAATCAGAAATAGTACCTTTTAGCAGAAATGTTTGTCAAAAGATATTATTTATATTAAAACATAGTATTTCTGCTAAATCATACTATTTGTGCGAAATCATAGTATTTGTACTAAGTCATAGTATTTCTGCCATATCATCATATTTGTGCCAAATCATGGTATTTTTTTTGCCAAATCATGGTATTTGTGCCAAATCATGTTATTTGTGCCCAATTAATATTTCTGTTACGTTATAGTATTACTACTAAGGCATAGTATTTCTACCTAATCATAGTATTCCTTCAAAATCATAGTATTACTGCAATTTTGTAGTATTTGAGCAAAATCGTAGTATATGTGCAAAAACATACTATGTCTGCTAAATCACAGCATATCTGTTATGTTATTGTATTACTACTAAGGCATAGTATTTCTACCTAATCATAGTATTCCTTCAAAATCATAGTATTACTGCAATTTCATAGTATTTGAGCGAAATCGTATTATTCGTGCAAAAACATATTGTCTGTTAAATCACAGTATATGAGTTATGTTATAGTATTACTACTAAGGCATAGTATTTCTACCTAATCATAGTATTCCTTCAAAATCATAGTATTACTGCAATTTCATGGTATTTGAGCAAAATCGTAGTATTTGTGAAAAAAACATACTATGTCTGGAAAATCACAGTATATCTGTTATGTTATAGTATTACTACAAAGGCATAGTATTTCTGCCAATAAGAGTATTTGTACTAAATCATAGTACTTGTGCCAAATCATAGTATTTTTTTCAAAATCATAGTATTACTGCAATTTCATAGTATTTGAGCGAAATCGTAGCATATGTGCAAAAACATACTATGTCTGCAACATCACAGTATATCTGTTATGTTATAGTATTACTACTAAGTCACAGTATTTCTGCCAATTCGTAGTATTTGTACTAAATCATACTACTCGTGCCAAATCATAGTATTTGTTGCAAATCATAGTATTCAAATCAAAATATAGTATTTGTACCAAAGCATTGTATTTGTACGAAGTACAGTATTTCTGCCAAATCATAGAATTACTGCAATTTCATAGTATTTTGAGGAATCCCTTTTGTTACAGTATTACTTCTAAGTCATAGTATTTGTACTGAAACATAGTATTTCTGCCAAATCATAGTATTACTGCTATTTCATAGTATTTGAGTGAAATTACAGTATTTCTGCAAAAACATTGTATTTCTGCTAAATCATAGTATTTCTCTCATCTTCAAGTACTCAATTATAGTATTTGTGCCAAAGTTTAGTATTTCTGCCAAATGATATTATCTCTGCTAAATCATAGTGTCTGCCAAAGCATAGTATTTGTGCCAAATTATGGGATTTTGCCAAAACATAGTACTTGTGCCAAATTATAGTATTTGTGCCCAATTAATATTTCTGTTATGTTACTACTAAGTAGTAGAATTTCTGTTATGTTCTTCCAAATCATAGTAGAGTGAAATTATAGTGTTTCTGCAAAAACATTGTATTTCTGATAAATCATAGTATTTCTGTTATCTTAAAGTACTTGCACTCAATTATAGTATTTGTTCCAAAGTTTTGTATTTCTGCCAAATTATATTATCTCTGCTAAATGATAGTGTCTGCCAAATCATAATATTTGTGCCTAAGCGCAGCATTTGTACCAAAACATAGTATTGCTGCTATATCATAGTATTTGAGCCAAATCATAGTATTTGTCCTAAAGCATAGTATTTCAACAAAATCACAGTATTTCTGCTATGTTATAGTATTTGTGCTTGTAGAAAAACCTGTGTTAGTGTTAGCTACATTACCCAGCAGCCTCTGAGCAGTGAGGGAATTCATGGGACTTCTGAGCTAGATGGTGTTCCTTCGTTCCTGGGCTAACGATTGAGGAAAGAGCTGCTGGGAAGGGGAGCAAATAGCCCATCCTGTATTTGTTGGGGATGGTGTGTGTCACATAAACGTGAGTTAATGTTCCATGCTTAAGATGTTTACCCTGCTACTTGTGTGTACTGGTTTTAGTTACCTTTAGCATATGTGCTAGTTAGCGATAGCTATGGCAGCCCAGTTATTTTATTGTTTTGGGCTTGTTCCTGCTTTGTTTGTTCACCCTGCAAATTTATGTGAATTTGTACACTGTAATATCGCTGTATTATGTAGTGGCTAAGTAGGAGGCTGACTGTTACTAAGTGCATCAGTGTACATAAGTCATCTCTTGTGTTGGAGTGCCCTCTTGTGGCGCCTTTTGGGTAGTGATTTAGTAAACGTGAACACTGCATCTCTCTCGTCATATCTCCGCGATGGAGGCACAAAGAGCTATGAAAATCGCAGTCAAAATACACCAAAGTCCGCTGATTCACCCAGTACAAGAATTATGCTGCCTAGTTTTTGAGTTACACGACGTTTTGTAACTCCAAAAAACGGCGTTTTTCGCCTCTCACCGCGATCTATTTCTGATTGCTGATGTCTTTGTTTTTTAGCTGCCCACCCCCTTCCCAGGTGGCGCAATCAGTAATGACACGGCTCTGCAGCTCAAAGGTCGTGGGTTCAAGCCCACCTTGGTCAACTTTTTTTTTTTTCACTACAAATTTATACACTATCACAGACCTGTAATTTATATTGCTAATTTTCTTCACTACAAATGAGTAGTGCAAAAACATACTATGTCTGCAACATCACAGTATATCTGTTATGTTATAGTATTACTACTAAATCACAGTATTTCTGCCATTTCAAGGAGGCTGACTGTTACTAAGCTTTTTTGGCTGTTTTTAGAAAAAAAAACTGTTTTCAGCAGAAACTCTGCTGATTCATCTCTTTTCAGCGCAAGTTTCTGCTTCTTTGCCTCTTTTCTGCAGAAATTCTGCTGATTCACCTCTTTTCTGCAAAATTTTCAGCCTTTTCACCTCTTATCAGCACACTTCTCAGCAGCTTCTGCTCATTTCAGCAGAATTGTCCGTCTCTCCACCTCTTCTTTGTAAGAATGTCTTTGGCTCAGGTAAATGGATAGCCGCCTTGAGACCAGGAGGGCCAGGTTCGAATCCTGCTCAGGGAGGCATTTTTTTTTTTCACCACCATACAACTTTTTGCAACTTTTCATCGTTTTCAGCTTTTCAGCAGACAGCTTCAGCGTTAAGGCATCCACACAGCATTTTCGCAGGAAATGCAAATTTTTCTAGTTCTAGTTGCTTCCGTACGTTTTTTGGACTTTAACTACTTCCACAATTTTCAGCCGATTTTCACCGTTCAAATTTTAAACTATTCAGCTTTTTCTGCTAACGACTGCTATGACTTTTGGTATTTTTAACTATTATACTTTTTAAAATATTAAGCTTTTTTCCTTTAATTTGTCCCATTGAAATGAATGGGAAACTTCCACAATTCTGCTAAAACTTGCTTGTTTTTGAAACTTAACTACTTTCTCATACTTTTGCCTAGAACAACCATTCAAATTGTAAAATGTTCACAAATTATTGGGCTATTCATGAATGATTCAACTTTTTCATATCTGTTACCGTTTTCATCTTATCCCTCTTTAAGTTTTGAGTTTCATTTTTGTGATTTTTCAGAAAATACATGCGTTGTTATGGTTGCTATGCACTTGGCTTTCAGTGTGCCACTGTAGGTTTCGCAGTCTTCTCTTCATGTCCGAACAACTTCTTGCTACTTGCTCAATTTTCACTCAACTTCCACAAATTATACATCAAAACGTAGGTATTTTTGCTGGCTTTCAGAAAATGTCACTGTTATTGTTGTGGGATTTATAGAATTTTGCCAAATCTCCTCAGACCAACACAAGGTCGGAAAAGTCTCCATACAAAGTCAATGGAGAGTTTGTTCAAAATCACCGCTTGATTTCTGTCATGAGAGGCATATTCGAATCGTCATATCTCCTTAACGAAGCGAAGTTAAAACATGAGGCTTGTCCCAGTATATCTTCAGACACTCCTGACGCTCACAATTCAAGAATTTTTTTCTCACCAATTACCCTTCTGAGATGAGTTACACTTGTTTGAGGGTAGGAAATTCGTCCTTCGCTCAGATTTCTTCAGATTTCAAACTCTGGAAATGACGCACTTTTTTCTCTCGTCATATCTTTTTGATGGATTTCCACAGAAACCTGAAAATTTCCATGACTGTTCACCAAAGCCTGCTGTCTCTTACAGTGAAAGAATGATATCGATACTCCAAATAGATTTAGAGTTACGAAGCTTTGTTCGAGGGCTGGTCAAGGCAGTTTTTCTTCGCCTCTACTCAGTTATGGTGCATTAGAAGTCAAATATCTTCAATAATTCATATTTTAATGATAAATTGTCAACACCTGAAGATTCCCCCATCTCTTCTGAACAAAACGGTGTAAGAATGACCGTTCTAGCCCCTACGGTTAGGAAATTATGGCCATTTGTTTGAGGCGAATGCTCACTATGACAAATACACTGCAGAAATCCTGTCTCTCTCTGTGTCTGTGTGTGTAAAAGCCTGCACTTGGCGCACCAGTTTTGGCGGGAAAAAGCACGCAGCCTCTCTGATTGGTGAATTCAAATTAAGCAGCTCCCAGGCTGCTTGACTGACCTAGAGTCTTGCTTGTCTCTCCCTGTGTGTGTGTGTATGTGTATGTGTGTGTGTGTGTGTGTGTGTGAGAGAGAGAGAGAGAGAGCTTTTTTATGGGAGCATCTCACTGTATGATTTAAATTCAATATATTTAGACTGGTTGACTGAATTTGGTCCTGTGTGTGTCTCTCTGTGCTTGTGTGTTTCTATATGTGTCCATCTTTGTGATTGTGTGACTGTTATACTTGTTTTTACTGATTTTTTTTTCATTTAACAATTACATTTGAGGGACCCTTAGCATGTTCAGGATTTTTTCAGCTGTCCATTTTGGTTTTCCAATTTTTCTATTTAAGTTATTACTATTGTGCTAAGTCATAGCATTTCTGCTGCTTTTCAGTATTTGTGCTAAATACAGCATTTCTGCTAAATCATACTATTTCTGCTATTTCATAAGATTTTTGCTACATGTAATGTTTCTGCTAAAAAATACAATTTCTCCCAAATATAGTATTTTTGATTAATTATAGTTTTTCTACCAAATCATAGTACAGTTTTACTGCTTTTTATATGGCGTCTAAGACAACCAATCATGTCTGAGGGCTTGCACATTCAAATTTGCATATTGGGGCCCTCGTGGCTTCTTAGATAACCAATCATCTATGTCATATATCTATGATATTTCATATTTTTATTTTAAATGGTCAACATTTCAAGATTCTCCCATGTCTTCTGCACAAAACGGTCTAAGAACGACCATTTTAGCCCCTATGGTTAGGAATTTATGGCTGTTTGTTTGAGGGGAGTCCTCACTATGAGAAATAGACTGCAAAAATCCTGTCTCTCTCTGTGTCTGTGTGTGTAAAAGCCTGCACTTGGTGCACCAGTTTTGGCGGGAAAAAGCACACAGCCTCTCTGATTGGTGAATTCAAATTAAGCAGCTCCCAGGCTGCTTGACTGACCTAGAGTCTTGCTTGTCTCTCCCTGTGTGTGTGTGTGTGTGTGTGTGTGTGTGTGTGTGTGTGTGTGTGTGTGTGTGTGTGTGTGAGAGAGAGAGAGCTTTTTTATGGGAGCATCTTACTGTATGATTTAAATTCAATATATTTAGACTGGTTGACTGAATTTGGTCCTGTGTGTGTCTCTCTGTGCTTGTGTGTTTCTATATGTGTCCATCTTTGTGATTGTGTGACTGTTATACTTTTTTTTACTGATTTTATTTTCATTTAACAATTACATTTGAGGGACCCTTAGCATGTTCAGGATTTGTTCAGCTGTCCATTTTGCTTTTCCAATTTTTCTATTTAAGTTATTACTATTGTGCTAAGTCATAGCATTTCTGCTGCTTTTCAGTATTTGTGCTAAATACAGCATTTCTGCTAAATCATACTATTTCTGCTATTTCATAAGATTTTTGCTACATGTAATGTTTCTGCTAAAAAATACAATTTCTCCCAAATATAGTATTTTTGATTAATTATAGTTTTTCTACCAAATCATAGTACAGTTTTACTGCTTTTTATATGGCTTCTAAGACAACCAATCATGTCTGAGGGCTTGCACATTCAAATTTGCATATTGGGGCCCTCGTGGCTTCTTAGATAACCAATCATCTATGTCATATATCTATGATATTTCATATTTTTATTTTAAATGGTCAACATTTCAAGATTCTCCCATGTCTTCTGAACAAAACGGTCTAAGAACGACCATTTTAGCCCCTACAGTTAGGAATTTATGGCTGTTTGTTTGAGGGGAGTCCTCACTATGAGAAATAGACTGCAAAAATCCTGTCTCTCTCTGTGCTGTAAGAGCCTGCACTTAGTGCACCAGTTTTGGTGGGAAAAATACACAGCCTCTCTGATTGGTGGATTCAAATTAAGAAGCTCACAGCCGTTTGACTGACCTAGAAACATGCTGTTAACAGCCCCTGTTCACTTGCTGATGCTGCTGCTGCTGCTGCTGCTGCTGTGTGTGTGTGTGTGTGTGTGTGTGTGTGTGTGTGTGTGTGTGTGTGTGTGAGTGTGTGAGTGAGTGAGTGAGAGAGAGAGAGAGAAAGAAAGACACACACACAAAGACCCTTTTTAGGGCAGCATCTCATTGTTGGATAAAAATATAATATATTCAGACTGGTTGACTGGCATAGACCCTGTGTGTGTGTCTCTCTCTGTACATTTGTGTACCCATATTTGATTTTCTGTGTATTTGGTGATTTGTGTATCTATATTTGATTTTGTGTATATCTGTTGGCTGTTCTTATTTGTTTTTTTTTCTAAATGTATTTTTATTTTATTTTTTTCACAGGTGAACAAAAATTAGTTTTGAGCAAATTTAACCTTGTTCCTTTTTATTCAGCTTGTCATTTTACCTTTCCAATATTTTCACTTAAGTTATTACTATTCTGCTCAATCATAGTATCTGTTCTAAATCATTGTTATTAAGCTATATTGTAAGATTTCTGCTAAATCATAGTATTTCTACTATATTATATTTTTTCTTTCTAAATATAGCATTTCTGCTATAGAATAGTATTTCTGCTATGTTACAATATTTGTGCTAAACTGGAGTATTTTTGCTAAAACATAGTATTTATTCAAAATTTCAATATTCATAGTATATTACAGTGTCTCTGGTAAATCACTGCATTTCTGCTTTGTTGTACTGTTTTTCTAAATCATAGTATTTCTGTAATGTTTAAGAATGTTTGGCTAAATATATTCTTTCTGTTATCTTATACTATTTCTCCTAATTTCTTGTATTTTTGAGAAGTTATCGTGTTTCTGGTAAGTTACAATATTTCTGCTAAGTTCTGCTATGCTATTGTATTTCTGCCAAGTATTATGTTTCCTCTAAGATATTACAGTTCTCCTAAGTTACTACATTTTAGCAAAGTTCCTTTGCTTCTGCAAAGTTTTTACAATTTCTGCAACTTTTCAGCTTTTTTAGCTAGTTTCAGCAGACAGCTTCAGCTGTAAAGCATCCACACTGCATTTTCGCAGGAAATGCAAATTTTTCTAGTTGTGTGGATGCTTTAAGCATCCACACTATTGAGTTCCTGTTTCTCTTTATTCTTTATTGTGTGGATGCCCTCAAGGGCTTCCACACTATTGAGTTCCTGTTTCTCTTTATTCTTTATACTTTATTCTAGTTGCTTCCGTACGTTTTTTGGACTTTAACTACTCTCTCAGTTTTCAGCCGATTTTTACCATTCAAACTCTATACTGTTCTGCTCTTTCTGGAGATGGGTGCTATATCTTTTGGTGTTTATTACTATTATACTTTTTAAAATATTACACTTTTTTCCTTTAATTTGTCCCATTGAAATGAATGGAAAACTTCCACAATTCTGGTAAAACTTGCTTGTTTTTGAAACTTAACTACTTTGTCATACTTTCACCTAGAAACTCCATTCAAACTTTAAAATGTTCTCAGATTATTGGGCTATTCATGAATGATTCAGCTTTTTCAGATCTTCTACCGTTTTAATCTTATACCTCTTTAAGTTTTCATTTGCAAAAATGTGATTTTTCAGAAAATACATGCGTTGCTATGGTTGCTATGCAATTAAGTCAGAGTGAGTGCTGGTCCGTTCTGAATTTTCTCTTCATGTCTAAACAACTTCTTGCTACTCACTCAATTTCCACTCAACTCCCACAAATTATACATCAAAACGTAGGTATTTTTGCTGGCTTTCACAAAATGTCACTATCATTCTTGTGGGATTTACACATTTTTTGCAAATCTCCTCAGAGCAACACAAAGTCTGAAAACTCTCCATACAAAGTCAATGGAGAGTTTGTTCAAAATCAGCGCTGGATTTCTCTAATGAGAGGCATTTTCAAATCGTCATATCTCCTTAACAAAACAGAGTTTAGACATGAGGCTTGTGCCAATATATCTTCAGACATCCCTGATGCTCACAATTCAAGAATTATTTCCTCACCTATTACCGTTTGGCCATGAATTACACTTGTTTGAGCATAGGAAATTTGTCCCTCGCTCAGATTTCTTCAGATTTCAAACTGTGGAAATGAGGCACTTTTTTCTCTCGTCATATCTTTTTGATGGATTTCCACAGAGACCTGAAAATTCCCATGACTGTTCACCAAAGCCTGCTGTTTCTTACGGTGAAAGAATGATTTTGATGCTCCATATAGATTTAGAGTTACAAAACATTGTTTGAGGGCAAGTCAAGGCAGTTTTGCTTTGCCTCTGCTCAGTTACAGTGTATTACAAGTCATATATCTTTAATAATTTATATTTTATCTCTGATTTATGAAGACCTGCAGATTCCCCCATCTCTTCTGAACAAAACGGTGTCAGAATGAGCGTTCTAGCCCCTACAGTTAGGAAATTATGGCCATTTGTTCGAGGGGAATCCTGAATGTGAGAAATACACTGCAGAAAACTCATACCTCTCTCTGTGTCTGTGTGTGTAAGTGCTGATTACAGCAGGTGCAGCTAATTTAGCTGACCTAGATATACCAAGCCCAGACTCTTAACAGCCACTGCTCCCTTTAGGCTCTGTGTTTGTGTGTCTGTATCAATATTTCTCCCATGTTACATATTACTCCTCCATAATAGTATTTGTGCTAAATCAAAGTACTTCTACTACATCTTAGTACTTCTGCTCAATCATAGTATTTCTGCTAAATCATAGTATTTTTGAAAAATCATGGTATTTGTGCCAAATCATGGTTTTAGGGCAGAACCATAATATTTATTTTATGTTATGAGATTACTACTAAGTGGAGGAATGTCTGTTATGTTATAGTTTATGTGCTGAATATAGTATATCTGCCAAATCATAGTATTTATCCTAAATCATAGTATTTATGCCAAATTACAGTATTTCTGCTAAAAAGCAGAAATAGTACCTTTTAGCAGAAATTTCTGTGAAAAGATATTATTTATGTTAAAACATAGTATTTCTGCTAAATCACAGTATTTCTGCCAAATCATAGTATTTGTACTTATTCATAGTACTTGTGCCAAATCATAGTATTTGTACCCAATCATAGTATTTCTGCAATATGATTGTATTTGTGGCAAATCATGGTATCTTTTTGCCAAATCATGGTATTTGTGCCAAATCATGTTATTTGTGCCCAGTTAAAATTTCTGTTATATTATGGTGTTACTACTAAGTCGTAGAATTTCTGTTATGTTATAGTATATCTGCTGATTATAGTATATGTGCCAAATAATAGTATTTATAGCAAATAATAGTATTACTGCCCAAACATTGTATTTCTTGTAGTATTTGTAGTAGTAGTTGTTGTAGTATTTGTGCAAAAACATAGAATTTCTGCAAAATCATAGTATATCTGTTATGTTATAGTATTACTACTAAGGCATAGTATTCCTACCAAATCATAGTATTCCAAATCATAGTATTACTGCAATTCCATAGTATTTGAACGAAATCATAGTATTTGTGCAAAAACATACTATGTCTGCAAAATCACATTATATCTGCTATGTTATAGTATTACTACTAAGGCATAGTATTTCTACCAAATCATAGTATTCCTTCAAAATCATAGTATCACTGCAATTTCATAGTATTTGAGCGAAATTGTAGTATTTGTACTAAATCATGGTACTTGTACCAAATCATAGTATTTTTTGCAAATCATATTATTTGAACCAAAACATTGTATTTGTACGAAGTCATAGTATTTCTTCTAAATCATAGTATTTCACCCAAATCTCAGTACTTGTGCTAAAACCCAGTATTATTGCGAAATCGTAGTATTTGTACTGAAACATAGTATTTGTGCCAATAAGAGTATTTGTACTAAATCATAGTACTTGTGCCAAATCATAGTATTTCTGCCATATTGTGCTAGTTGTGCAAAAACATAGACTGTCTGCAAAATCATAGTATATCTGTTATGTTATAGTATTACTACTGAGTCACAGTATTTCTGCCAATTCGTAGTATTTGTACTAAATCATACTACTCGTGCCAAATCATAGTATTCAAATCAAAATATAGTATTTGTATCAAAGCATGTATTTGTACGAAGAACAGTATTTCTGCCAAATCATAGAATTACTGCAATTTCATAGTATTTTGAGGAATCCCTTTTGTTATAGTATTACTTCTAAGTCATAGTATTTCTGCTTTGTCATAGTATTTGTACTGAAACATAGTATTTCTGCCAAATCATAGTATTACTGCTATTTCATAGTATTTGAGTGAAATTACAGTGTTTCTGCAAAAACATTGTATTTCTGCTAAATCATAGTATTTCTCTCATCTTAAAGTACTCAATTATTGTATTTGTGCCAAAGTTTAGTATTTCTGCCAAATGATATTATCTCTGCTAAATCATAGTGTCTGCCAAATCATAGTATTTGTGCCAAATTATGGGATTTTGCCAAAACATGGTACTTGTGCCAAATTATAGTATTTGTGCCCAATTAATATTTCTGTTATGTTACAGTATTACTACTAAGTCGTAGAATTTCTGTTATGTTCTGCCAAATCATAGTATTATGGCTATTTCAAAGTATTTGAGTGAAATTACAGTGTTTCTGCAAAAACATTGTATTTCTGCTAAATCACAGTATTTCTGTTATCTTAAAGTACTTGCACTCAATTATAGTATTTGTGCCAAAGTTTAGTATTTCTGCCAAATCATATTATCTCTGCTAAATCATAGTGTCTGCCAAATCATAATATTTGTGCCTAAGCGCAGCATTTGTACCAAAACATAGTATTGCTGCTATATCATAGTATTTGTCCTAAAGCATAGTATTTCAACAAAATCACAGTATTTCTGCTATGTTATAGTATTTGTGCTTGTAGAAAAACCTGTGTTAGTGTGAGCTACATTACCAAGCAGCCTCTGAGCAGTGAGGGAATTCATGGGACTTCTGAGCTAGATGGTCTTCCTTCGTTCCTGGGCTAACGATTGAGGAGAGAGCTGCTGGGAAGGGGAGCAAATAGCCCATCCTGTATTTGTTGGGGATGGTGTGTGTCACATAAACGTGAGTTAATGTTCCATGCTTAAGATGTTTACCCTGCTACTTGTGTGTATTGGTTTTAGTTACCTTTAGCGTATGTGCTAGTTAGCGATAGCTATGGCAGCCCAGTTATTTGATTGTTTTGGGCTTGTTCCTGCTTTGTTTGTTCCCCCTGCAAATTTATGTCAATTTGTACACTGTAATATCGCTGTATTACGTAGTGGCTAAGTAGGAGGCTGACTGTTACTAAGTGCATCAGTGTACATAGGTCATCTCTTGTGTTGGAGTGCCCTCTTGTGGCGCCTTTTGGGTAGTGCCTTAGTAAACGTGAACACTGCAAAGAAGTGGTATCAGACTGGTTTGTAGTGGAGGAATTTGTTGCCAGTTTCTTTCATCTTTAATCCGTATTCATGTTGTAATGTAGTAACTTTTGTGGCGCAAATACCACAATATGGCAGAAATACCATGTTTTGGCACAAATACTTTGATTTGGTATGCTTTAGCTTCTTCACCCCTTTTCAGCAAAATTTTCATTTTTTTCACCCCTTTTCAGCACAAATTCCAGCTTTTTTGGCGGTTTTCAGAAAAAAAAACTCTTTTCAGCAGAAACTCTGCTGATTCACCTCTTTTCAGTGCAACGTTCTGCTTCTTTGCCTCTTTTCTGCAGAAATTCTGCTGATTCACCTCTTTTCTGCAAAATTTTCATCCTTTTTGCCTCTTATCAGCACAGTTCTCAGCAGCTTCTGATAATTTCAGCACAATTGTCAGTCTGTCTACCTCTTTTTTGTGAGAATGAGTTTGGCTCAGTGAGATGAGTAGCTGCCTTGAGACCAGGAGGTTCGAGGGGAATCCTGAATGTGAATGTAAGAAATACACTGCAGAAAACTTATACCTCTCTCTGTGTCTGTGTGTGTATGGGCTGATTACAGCAGGTGCAGCTAATTTAACTGACCTAGATATACCAAGCCCAGACTCTTAACAGCCACTGTTCCCTTTAGGCTCTGTGTATGTGTATGTTTGTGTGTCTGTATCAATATTTCTCCCATGTTAAAGTATTACTCCTCCATAATAGTATTTCTGTTAAATCAAAGTACTTCTACTACATCTTAGTATTTCTGCTAAATCATAGTATTTTGGCCAAATCATGGTATTTGTGCCAAAGCATAGTATTTCCACAAAATAACAGTATTTCTGCTATGTTATATTATTACTGCTCATAGTATTTCTGCCAAATCTTGGTATTTGTTCCAAAGCATAGTATTTCTGCCATAATCACAATATAACTGCAAAATAAAGGGTTTTTTTTAGACAAATCATAGTGTTTGTGCTAAATCCTAGTAATTCTGATCAATCATAGAATTTCTGCTATGCTGAAGTGCTTTTTGCTAGATTACAGAATTTCTGCTAAGTCAAAGTATTTCATGTAAATCATAGTATTTATACCAAGTCCCAGTGTTTCTGCCAAATCATAATTCATAAATAATGTGGCGTGTTGGGGGAACAGCTAGTTCTCTCCCATCATGCCTTGGGACATGTGCTGCATTTTAGATGTTCTTGTTTCATTGTTTATGGTTACGTTACTTTTAACTGTTGTCTTGAATGCTGTGTTTATACTACGGTACAAAGTCACTGACAGTTATTGTTTTATAGGAAGAATGCAGTACCATAAGTGAGTTCTTTTTATGCTGTTAATGACCCTTGAAGCACATTGTGGCACAAGCAAGTATGTTCAATAAAAAACTCCTCCTACCAGCTTGGGGTGGAAATACAGGCTCAATCTCTCCCTGTGAGCTTCTTTGCAAGATTCATCTGCATGCCACAATAATTTTAATAAAGCAAAGTTAAGATGAGAGGCTTGTGCCAATTCATCTTCAGACACTGCTGACACTCACGGTTGGAGCAGTTTTTACTGTCATCTTACTGTTGAGCCATAAATTACGTTTGTTTTCAAACTCTTGAGCCATAAATTATGTTTGTTTTCAAACTCTTAAAATGAAGCCGTTTCTTCTCTCGTCATATCTCCGCGACGGAGGTACAAAGAGCTATCGCAGTCAAAGTTCATGAAATTCTGCTGATTCACCCAGTAAAGGAATTGTGCTTCTATCCCACCTAGTTTTTGAGTTACACGACATTTTGTAACTCCAGAAAACGGCGCTTTACGCCGCTCACCGCGATCTAATTCTGACTGCTCATCTCCCTGTTTTCCAGGCACTGGCTCTCTTTGCCGGTGGCGCATTTGGTAATTACACGGGTCTGCAGCCCAAAGGTCGTGGGTTCAATTCCACCTTGGTCCACATGGTTTTTTTTCACTACAAATTTATACACTATCACAGACCTGTAATTTATATTGCTAATTTATTACAATTCTGCAAAGTTTTATGATGTTAGCAGTTTGTCTAATACGGACCTCAGATTCTTGTTAACGCTCCATGGCAGAAATACATACAAGTACACAGCCTGATGAAGCAGACAGAAGCAGTACCTCTGATTGCAGAAAGTATTACTACTCCATAATAGTATTTCTGTTAAATCAAAGTACTTCTACTACATCTTAGTACTTCTGCTCAATCATAGTATTTCTGCTAAATCATAGTATTTTTGCCAAATCATGGTTTTTGTGCCAAAACATAACATTTCTGTTAAGCTATAGTATTACTAATAAGTGGAGGAATTTCTGTCATGTTATAGTATATGTGCTGATTACAGTATATCTCCCAAATCATAGTATTTATCCCGAATCATAGTATTTTACAGTATTTCTGCTAAAAAGCGGAACTAGTACCTTTTAGCAGAAATTTCTGTCAAAAGATATTAGTTATGTTAAAACATAGTATTTCTGCTAAATCATAGTATTTGTGCCTATTCATAGTATTTGTACCCAATCATAGTATTTCTGCCATATCATCGTATTTGTGCCAAATCATGGTATATTTTTGCCAAATCATGGTATTTGTTTCAAATCATAGTATTCAAACCAAATCATAGTATTTGTACCAAAGTATCATATTTGTACAAAGTCATAGTATTTCTTCTAAATCCTAAATTATAGTATTTGGCGGTGTCCAAATTCATACACCTCCTGAGGACCCGGGCTTCGTGGTCTACGTGGGCTGGGTTCTCAGGAGGCCGGGTAGGCCGAAAGTGAGCGGCTCTGAAATTGGACGGTCTGGCCTTCAGATTTGCGTCACCAGCTGTCTCGTGGAGTTCAATAAACTTAGCCATCTGCTCCTTACTGTCTAAAAGTAACAGGACACTGGCGTAAATTCTTGATCATGTGACACTTCTGTTTAATCAGTTTTCTGTTTGTGACAGGTTATACAGGAACGTGGAGGCCACACACACTACAGAGTCTAATTTTGATGTGTTTTAAGGACATTACATCAAAGTTGGATCAGCTTGTAGTGTGTTTTTCCTCTTTAATTTTGAGTGTGACACCAAATCCAGACCTCCATGGGTTGGTAAATTTGATTTCTATTGATAATTTTTGTGTGATTTTGTTGTCAGCACATTAAACTACATAAAGAACCAAATGTTTAATAAGAATATTTCATTCATTCAAATCTGAGATGTCTTATTTTTGTTCTCTTTATTTTTTTGAGCAGTGTATATTGCATAGTTTATACACTATCTTCATTTTTCCTATTACTCCAGTCATTGTCAATTTCCCTAAGTTTTGTGATGCGTTAATCAGAATCATAATACTTTATTAATCCCGAAGGAAATTAGGGCTTTAGCCAGCACATTAGCTTATGTGCTGGCTGAAGCCTGTGTTTTTGTGTGTGTAGAAGCCACCCTTACACTAAATACTGGTAATTGATGCCAAGTTTTTTGTATTAACTGGGTTCTACGCTATGAAAACATTTTTTATACACATGTGATTTTTACTTTAACATGTAGTTTCAGAAAGTGTACCTGTTAAGGCTATAGTAAAAATAGTTTTCTTTTATACCCTCACTGAAGAGCGTTGTTGGAGACAGCCTCACCTTTACCTCACTGCAGCAGGGGTGAACGAGTGGGGGCAAGTCCCTTTCTCTCATAATTCATATTATTACAACCAATTTTTATTAGAACTGTACTGTACTGTACTGTATTTATTCTTATTTTATTTTATTTTATTTTATTCTAATTTTTGCTTCATAACTTTTGCACTGTCCACTTCCTGCTGTGACAAAACAAATTTCCCACGTGTGGGACTAATAAAGGTTATCTTATCTTATCTTATCTTAATAAATGAAATAAATGTAAAAAGAACATGTGAGTAGTTGCTGTTAAAAAGCCTCATGGCACTGAACCTCTGAGTCCTGCAGTGCAGTGAGGATGCTTAGGTGACTGTGTTTATTGTTCTGTATTTTAGAACTTGTTCCTCATCTTCTCTGCACAATGTCTGACTAACTCCACATCTTTGCAGACTGTCCTGCACTGTTTTTTAGGTTTGGTGAACTCTTTACCAGCCACTTGGAGTTGAACGGTGTCCAGAACACTGTTCTGATTCCTCCAGTCAGTTAAATAAATCTACCATAATGCATTACATTTTAACATAATGGCGTTATATTTTATTATTTATTCACCTTGCAGTCACTTTAATTTTAAAGCTGATAAATTTTAAAACTGTATATACTGTATATTCTGTATATTTATTATCTCCCTCTTATTGCCTGTTTATGTCCTGTCCTTACATTCAATATCATGCTGCTCTGTTGTATGTTAATTGCCCATTGGGGAACAATAATATCTTTCTGATTCTGATTCACTGATATCAATTTATGAATTTTAGTCATCATTTCAAATTCAAATAATACTGTTTGGAATTTTCATTCAACTTATAGAATTAAAGTTCTGTTAGTTTTTTTCTGTAGCAAATAAGTATTGTACATAAATAATTAAATTAACATACATTTTTTACGTTTTCAATGACCATTTGTGTAATGGCGGGATATCCCACTACCCGTGAACGCCTCTTGTTTCTTATGTCTCCGGCTCATTCTGCCCCTCCGCCCACTTTCTCCGACTGCCGCTGGTAAGCACTACTTCTCTTCTCTTCTCTGAAATGAAATGTCTATAGTCTGTTTGAGTGATTTCCTGAGTTATTGTTACTGACTTTTAAAGCCAGTTGAAGTATAAGTCACATTAAAGTAACACAATGGCTGCTTTTAAAGGAGTTATATAGAAGATAGTCCTGACAACCCAATGTTAACTCCTAGCGCTCCTAAAGTCCCAGTGTGAAATGAGGGTTCATTTGACTGTTTACTGCAGTTTATTGTGTTGTTTTTTTTGCCTTCATTTAGTGTGTTAGTATTTCTGAGTCTGTTACAGAAGGTGCAGTTAGTTCTCCTCTTCACAAATCACTCGGTTAAAACAGGCTTTAGGTTATAATGTTTTGTAACGAGCCGCCATTGATTAACTGCTGGAGTGGCAGGTTCGGCAACTTCAAAGGAGCCATTTTACCGCTTCTGACTGAAAAAGAGTCACGTGCCTGTGCCCATGTGTCTGTGTTGCAGGTTAATTAACGGAAGGGAGAGAGAATGAGGATAAAACACGTAGTTACTACAAGAATAATAAGAACTCTTAATAGGAAGGACACTTTAAATTTATAATAACTGTTTAACAAACACTTGTTTGTGCAGACCCGCTTTTAAATAAAACTTTAATTTGCAGCTCTGTTTGACTTCTCACTTTGTGGAAAATTAATGAAATAAAAATGAGCCCACCTTCAAATAAATAAACTGCAGCAGTGAGCTATTAATATTGTTAATGTGGTATGTAGATATTTGTTTTAAACACCAGCATATTAAAATATACTAAATGATACTGTGTGCAGTTGATAATACTTTTAGGTAGTAGAATTTCATTCCAGGCCACGTCAAATGAGCCTACAAATATATAATCCAAGCATTTATTTATGATTGTTTCTGCTTTGAAATTGTTTTGTTACCATTTGATAAAGTGTTCAGTGCTGGGTGTAGCAAGTAATTTCTTATGATATCAAATATGTTATTTAATAGCATCAAAGTATTAGAGCATTATGTCTGTGAAGGTTCTCAGTCATCCAGGTCATTGAAGTCTAAGGAGTTTGGAAAGGAAAGTGTCTGGACTTGTTTAAATTGCTTGAAGCTTTTCACCTGTCATATGAGAAGCTTCTTCAGTGAAGAAGTGAAGAACTTAACAGGGTTCGTACGGGTGCTTGAAATCATTGAAAATGCTTGAAATTTAATGTTGTCCTTTCAAGATTTGAAAAGGGCTTGAATTTTCAGTTGTGAGAGATTTGTGACGTTTACCGTGTTTGGAGTCTCAAGTTAGTGTGTTGTCTTGTGTAATTAGTGTGTAGGCTAGTCGTTGTTTTGTTTTGTGTGTCAGTTCTACTAGTGAACGTCACAGTCGCAGGTTTATCCCTGTGCTGTTCTCATCTGTGTTATAGTGGACACAAACTATTTTAGGGAGTTGCATAAATAATTTGTGTGCCTTCTTATTTGATGCAGAACACTTGGTCTGTTCTGTTTTGTAAATAGTTATGAAATGGTTATATGAAAAATGTCTGAGCCCTGGCTGAATTTTTAGGTGAATAGTACCATATAACTTTGTATGCAAAACTTGTGCATTTTTTTAAAAGTTACAATTTCTATTTGCATTTCAAGTTTTGAAAATGATTTGTTAAACATGCTTATGGTTTTTACAGTCAAAAATATCACTTTCTACTGGCATTTTAAAATTGGTCGGAATTTAGATAAAATTGTGCTGATACAGTATATCAAAATGAAAAATAACAGATTAAAAACTCTTTATCTTGCAAAAGGTGAAATATAGTCAAATAGGGCTAATTATACCCTGGACACCAGAGGGTTAAAGGCTAAAAGCAAAGTTGTCACAAAGTACTGTTTATATTTGTGTGTATTGCTGCAGCTTTTTTTGGCTATTAACTTGGTGCCTTTGGCTGAAATAATGGTAATATGAGGGGTTAATCCATATGGTCACAAAGAATAGCCACTTGTTTCTGTGCTACCAAAATTCCCCGGCTTTCACTCCAAATGTGTTTATGGTCAGCACCTACACATTAAACTACTTAAACATTATAAATGTCTTCAAGCTCACACTGAGGCCACCGAGACAGTACACACATTTGTGTATTTGTATATGAATATTTCAGACTTTAAGGCTGCCTGTTTATTTAAGGGAGATGAACAAAATACATTGGAATTGTACATAATAATATCATCAATGATAAATTCAATAGATTTTAAGTAGATGCTTGTGCATTCTTAAAGTCTTATATGTTGAATTTAACTATGTGATCTGTTCAAAGCCTCTCCCAGTCAGTGCTGTTCTCCATGCCTGTCTAACTGTGCATGATGTTATTAGCACAAACACTTTAAAGGTGATCATTTAGGACTTCAGAAATAATACAGACAGCAATGTAGCTAGCAACAAAACAGTTTAATTGGGAATTAACTTACAAAACAAACAACCAACAAACAAACAAACATCTCCTATTTCTTGTCACACAGGAAAGAAGCATCAATGTGCTTGAAAAGCTTGAAAAGGGACCTTGAAAGTGCTTAAAAAGTGCTTGAATTTGACCCTAAAAAAGGCGTATGAACCCGGACTTAAAGAACTTCAGACGCTTTTCTTTCCAAGCTCCTTGGACTATTAGGGTATAACATGACTAAGAAACTTGTGTGGCTTATTGCAGATAGATGAAATTACATTTAATGAACATGGCAACCTTTAATAAGGTGTAGAAAAATTTTGTTGTTTGTATTCCAGGTGTGGTAAACAAAGAAGTTTACTGAATCTTTTTGACTACAGAGAGTGATGCATTATTGATTCTGATGCTGATCTGAGTTATCTCATTCTGTATTTTTGTTCTTTGTCTTTCGTTAGACGGAGTGAAATAGAAGCTTGGTTTTGCCGTTTGCAGTAAGTAAACAATGATTGTAACTGAAGCAATATGGACCTTGGGGTTGTGTAACATGTTTACAATTTATATACAATTGTTTAGATTTTTGTGACATCTTGCCATTTGCTTATGGGCAAAAACACATAGGATTTATAATCTGTCGCAGCAAAGCCCCCACACAGGACCTCTGACTGTCCCTGAAAGTGTCCCTGAAGTTTAATAGCACATTTTTCTGATTTTAATATTTGATGGCTTATCAAATCATACATGTTTTAGGACAGTCAGTATAAGTGGTAGCTTAAACGCTTGAGCAATAAGAAAAAAACTAAGAACTAGAGTTGTGAGTGGGCAGTCTTTGGTATATTAAAGCCAGTGTGTTCTTTATTTACGCTATAAGTTAAATTAGTTTATTAATTATTTAGTGACTTTAGTAACCCCAACTTGCTCTCCGATGCATCCATCGGAGTGTGAATGTACTTAGAAAGCACTGAGTACAGATGAAGTGCTTGTGAGAATGGGTGTGATTGGGTGAATGTGGTATGTTGTATACAGTACTTTGAGTACTCCAGGAGAGTAGAAAAGAGTTATATAAGAATCAGTCCATTTACACTTTAATTCTAATTACAAAAATGGTGTGCCACTGTTGTTGCTGTAACATCTCAATATATACATGTATTTTGGGATTTACATATTCTGTCCAAACTAACTAAAATCTGATGAAGTTTTCTGTTGCTTCTGATTTAAATAATTACTTTGTATCTAATAGTTTTAACCTGAAGAGACTCAACAGTCTGAATCATTACACAATGATCTGATGTATTGTTTCCTTTCTTTAGACTGCTCATCTGATCATCTCAAGTCTGGTAAGTAAAGGTTTGTCTGAGGTACAGTGCTGGGAAGTCTTTCTTCCTCGCAGATTTCGTTTGTTTGTATTTTTTTGTCACGTTTAAATGTTTCAAATCATCTAACAAAGATAACCTGGATAAATACAAAAAGCAGTTTTACAGTGATGATTTTACTTATGAAGCACAGAAATGCAAACCAGAACATCCTGGTATAATGTAAAAAACAGTTGTTCTCTAATACCCACATGTGGAAGCCCTGATAGCAACAACTACCATCAAATATTTACAGTAACTAGTAATGATTGATTTACATCACTGGGGGGATTTTGGAACACTCTACTTTCAGGATTGTTTTTAATTAAGGTCCAATATAGGGTTTCAGGCCATGCCAAGTATCTCAATTTCATTGAAGTCCAGAATCTGATTAGTCTACACCAAGAGTTTTGTTTCATTCACAGTTCCTTGCATTTTTTGGATCAATTTATCCATTTCTTGCTGTGAATCCTGAGTGTGATTAAACTGAAGCTCAGGACCTGATGGCATGATTCAGGTCCTGAAGTAGTAAAGGAACTCTGGACCATCACAGTAACAGCACCAAGTTTGACTTTAATGCTGTTGTTTTTCTGAAATGTTTCTCTCACTATAAGAGGCTCAGTTTAGTGCAGTGAGTCAGCACAGCTCTTGGTGATCATCAAGATGTTTTTAGGCAAATGTGAGAAAAGATTTGTGTTCTTTTTGGGCAATGAATCAATAAATTTGAGTTGAGTGGATGTAAAGTTAATGTAGAGCAGGGAGACTGAAACTGACTGCTGTAATGTCAGTGTGTAGGTTTATTTGGACCATGTAATATTTACAGCAACTGTTGCAGCACATCTTGGTTTAAGTCAATAGACTCTGTTTTTATTGTGTTAACAGAATGCAGAATGCAGAATGTCCTTATAACAGTTCAACCACCATTGAATATTGCATCTGTACTGTATATTTTAGGATTATAAGGCATAAGGGCAATGAATGGGTCTGTTTTAAGCACAAGGGACATTAAGCCAAACAAAACAGTCAGATAAGTCAAGCTTTGTTCAACTCATTTACAAGAACTCGCAACATTGTTCAGTAACACATAAAATATAGAACAATACACTCACTTTTTCTGTTTTTTCCTCTTTCACAAATTCTCCATGGGTTGATCAGTTTGAAATCTGCTTCACAAGTATGTCTCTTAACTGGTGCCAGGTCCTTATGCACACACACAGCGTCCTATTACGTTGAAGTACAGTGCGAATTACACCACGAGGCTCCTGACTACAGTACCGACAATCCATTAAGTGGGTGCGGCTTTGTAGCTTACCAAAGTCGTACTAAAACATTTTGAGAGATTTTTCAGCGCCGTGTCCCACATAGAATTGGTTTGAAGTCAGTAAGCACAGCCAGAATGAATACATAAGACGCACTGTCTATTTTTGAGAACATTAAAGATTTTAAGTGTGCCTTATTGTCTGAAAAATACAGTAAAGCCAGGTTTATTGGAAATATGTCTAATTCCAGTCCCTCTTTGTCTTACAGGTGACCTGCTACAGAAGCTCTCTCCCTCTATCATTAACAAGCAATTCAGTCTGTCCTATCACTCTCCCCACTCTATCTATTTTGACAAGACGTTCTATCTTGCTTCACTCTATCCCACAAGCTCTATCTAAGTTATCAAAAATCACGTTTTTGACTGGAATCAAATTTTGACTGGAATCAAGTTTTGACTGGAATAATCAAGTTTTGACATGGCCCCATTTTTGGGAAATTGAAGTTACCAGTACTTCATCGATCTGTTACAGAATTCTGAGAGGTCTCTGCTCTCACTGCTCCTTCTTTCCTATCGTTAAACTCTCTCACATCCAGTCTTTTTGCTGGAAATTACAAGTAGAAAGTTGAAAGCATAGTTGTAGAATTACAGTACAGTAGAACTTACAGTAGAAACTTCTTACACAGCCCTCCATTTGTCATTTTAATTTTGCATTAAACTTTGGAATTAACACTGATAGTTTGGCTTACTTTGATAAATTATATAAAATATCACCTTTTTAAAGGTTTATTTCTAATAAGAGAATCTGGTTATTTTGTAATACATACATTCAGACCGCTATATTCACATAAATAATAAATTAGATCCAAATACATTTTGCTAGTCTGTTTAATTGGCTATAACATTTGACTGCAAGTTTATACTATTATTATTTAAGGACAAACCCATTTGTCACTCAGTGTAAGTATTCAGTTAGTATCATCGAGAAGCTGCCTGAGGACCAGAGTTCCTGTTTCCTGACTGCTGCAGAACATCCAGCTGAAGAATCCTCATCGCCTGTCATCTGATCACCACACCACCACAGCTCCATATATTTGATTTAAATTTTAAATTTTAGAGCTAAGATTTTTATTATAGCCTGTTGATTTTTGAGATTTATTCGGCATATCTCTTTACAGAAGTTCTAATTATTTACCAGTCTGGTTAAAAAAAATATAAGAAGAAAAATTGTGTAATTTCTGAAAAGGCTACAATAAAACGGACCAAAGTGTTTCCAGAGAACTTTGAATATCTTTTATTTTGAGTTTGGAGTACAAATCAGATTTTTACATATATTTATATATTCATAAGAACATTTTAACATAGTATAATTGTACATTTCTCAGATTTAATAGTAACTTAAAGAGTTATACGTTTTTCTGTGTTTCAAGGTTGAGTTTTGTTTACATTTGTGTATAAACACATATAAGCTCCAGGTTATACTTCAACAAAATGCCAAGAAAAGGTCAAAGGTCGCAGTCCCAGAAGCTTAGACGTCAAAAGGAGAAAGAACAGGTAAATGTTTCTCAGAGCAGTGAGCAGGTAAAGGTGTCTGTCACAACTATTCCCAGTACAGAAGTGCAGAGCAGCGTTCAGACAACCACTGTGTCGTATGCAGATGTGGTAAAGAGAGGTGTTCCCTCAGTGTCTGTCCCAAAACCTAAAGTTACGCAGGTAAACCATATTGAACACCAGGTAACTGTACAAACACAGCATGATGGACTAACTCCAGGACCGTCTCATGTACAGGTTACAAACAGTGAAAGTCGTCCACGAGTGAGTAGCATCTGTGCGTCCCGAAGCCAGGCCTCTCCTAAGTATGGAAAGTACCGGAATCAGCAATGCATGGCTAACAGTTTGGTTTTCCTGTCATTCTTACATGAGGATGAATTCATTACCAGAGCAGATCTTAACCGTGTGTTGGACAAAGGCCATGCCGTATATTCAGATGCCAGAAAGAGGTTTGTGAACAGTGTGTTTCTAGCCTGCAATGAGCTTCCCACAGTGGTCACCAGCCGCAGACACGAGTATCAAGTGGACATGTCTCAGTTTGCTCGTTACGGCACATTTGATGGTACAGATCATTTTCCGAGCCTTGAACAGGGACTACAGTGTTTGGTTTCAGCGGTTCGCTATGCTTTGCTAGTCATGGGAGGAAACGTCATTGCAGTTTGCAGGCTGACTTCTGGTGAATATGCATATTTTGACCCTCACCCACGTAAGTCAACAGGAATGCCATTGTTGCTAGGTGTAAGTGGTGGAACTGCAGTTATGTTAAAATTCACACGTCTTAACGACATGATTGACAGGATCAAACGCATATACAGAATGTTTAGCATTGCCTCATCCTGCACTTATGAGCTACAGCCTGTCGAGTTTCACAGTGGAAACGCTGCTGACCAAAGAGATGCTAATCAACTCACCGAATACAGAAAAACTGCTTCAAGTGTTCTAGCTTTAAATGAACCTGTTCATGAATTAAACTCCCAAACATCCACTGAGCAGAGACAGAAAACTGTGACCAGCACTATAACCACTGATGTGAAGTCATCCAGAGTGGATTATTCAGACGAGAAGACTGCTACTGAAAACAACCACAATACTTCTGATTATTTACAAAAAGAAACATCTGTATCTTCTGTGAGAGAAACTCAGGTAACATCAGATTC
This sequence comes from Pelmatolapia mariae, assembly GCF_036321145.2. Classification (NCBI taxonomy): domain Eukaryota; kingdom Metazoa; phylum Chordata; class Actinopteri; order Cichliformes; family Cichlidae; genus Pelmatolapia; species Pelmatolapia mariae. The sequence continues at coordinate 1,616,261 of NC_086245.2, forward strand.
TGTTCCTCAGAATGATCCAAACACTGCCTCCTGTTCAACTAAGATAGCAGAGCAACTCTCACATAAACTTTTAAAATGTAATAAACAGAAAAGGAAAAAAATGAGGAGAAGATTATTGGCCCTAGAAAAACTACCACAAAGGAAGGAAAATCAGAAAAAGAAAGAAAGACAGATGTACACTTTTGATGAAAGCTTTAAGGCAAAGAAAAAAAATTCCAGTAGAAAGTCTAATGATCCTGATCACAGACAAAAGAAGAGTGTGTACAAAAATAATCTGTATAAAATAAATGCTACATATAGAGAGAAACAGAGAGAACATTTGAGAAGAATCTATAGAGAAAGTGCTAAAATTAGACACAAAAAAAGAGAACGTGTCATAAGGATGTATAAAGACAATCCTATATTCAGAGAAAAGCAGAAGGAACGTATGAGAAAAACATATAGAGAATCTTATAGACAATCTCCTATATTCAGACAACAGCAGAAAGATCGTGAAATGAGAACTTACAGGACTTGCACTGAATTCAGAGAGAAACATAAAGCTTACATGCGGTCATATGTTTCTAAACTCTATAAAGAAAGTGAAGAATTTAGACAGAAAAAACGATCTTACATCACGAAACGTTATGGAGAAGAGAGACAATTTCAGCACCAACACAAGGACAATATGAGAGAACGAATGAGAGTAAAATATTGGAAGTGTTTTTCTTTTAGACAGATGCATAATATCAGATGTGCAATGAACATAAAAAGAAAATATCGTCAGATGCATCGGCCAGCTGAAAGTTTACAGTCTCATCCAGATAACAGTTTAATGAATGAGGCCATATCTTGTTTCAGATCAAACATTAAGTCAGCACCATCTTATGTTTGTACTGTTTGTCTAAAAGCTTCTTTTCCTAATCAGGTGAAAATCTGCAAAAGAAACAATTACTCAAAACACCAAACTGTAGCTCAACAGTGTCTAACTGGTAAATTTGTTCATATGTGTGATGAAGCATGTAATGATCACTGCAGCTTTCCAGTTGAGAGAAAAAAGGAGTATATCTGTCACACGTGTCACAGTTCCCTCAAAAGTGGACGCATGCCAAGGCTTGCTGCTGTCAATGGTTTAGAACTGCAGGATATTCCAGCTGAACTGTGTGATCTCAACATTCTGGAGAGACATCTGATTGCCAAATGCATACCATTTGCTAAGATTATTCCTCTTCCAAAGGGCAGACAAAGACTCATACGTGGTAATGTGGTGTGTGTACCATCTGAGGTCCAACAAACAGTTGACTCTTTACCTCGGCTCAGAAACCAATCACAGATAATGAGGATCAAGCTGAAAAGACGACTGTGCTACAAAGGCCATCAGCTGTTCCAGACTGTCACCTGGTCTAAACTGATCCAAGCCCTGCGTAAACTCAAACAGATTCATCCACAGTACACAGATATTGTTATCAGAGACGATGCATTGCTTTGTGATCCAACGTTACCTGATGATGACAGCAGTGATGAAGCCAGCATGGCAAGTGATGATTATAATGAAGCAGATTTAATGGAAATTGACAACTATGAAAAAGATGCCCTTTTGTGTGAAACTGAGTCTGAAAGTGAACAAGATATTAATATGGTATCCTGTGATGAACAACCAGAGGAACAAAATCCTGAGGAACCAGAAAGTGATTTGAACAATGGAGGTTTTGCTCTAGAAAGTTGTCTGCAGCCTGTAGACATTTCAGAAGAGATTCTCTGTTTCACTGATAACACATATTGTGTGGCGCCTGCAGAAAGAAACAATCCTGTTAGCTTCTTCAGAACTCCTCATTTGGAAGCCATGGCATTTCCTGTGCAGTTTCCTACTGGTCAGAATACACTGGATGAAAAGAGACGTCTTAAACTCACACCAAGTGCTTACTTCAAGTCAAGGCTTTTCAACATTGATGCAAGATTTGCTAAAGATACAAATTATCTATTTTTCTCACAGTTTGTCACTGAAATACACTTGGCCAATTCCAGCATGACAATACAGCTAAGGAAAGGTAAAACTATGACCAAAGATGGACGCAAAATCACATCAGGAATGTTACAAAGTAAGACAGAAGTAGAGAAGCTGGTAAGAAATAAAGATGCAATCAGATTTATGCAGCCACTCAGAGGAACTCCAGCTTACTGGCAGAAAACTACCAAAGATCTATTCAGTATGCTTCGTCAAATAGGAACACCTCAGTTCTTTGTCACTTTCTCTGCTGCTGAGATGAGATGGCCTGAAGTGATTCAAGCAATAAAGAGACAGCAAGGTGAAGAGGTTGATTTTGAAGCCCTGGACTGGTCAGAAAAGTGTGAAATTCTAAGATCAAATCCAGTAACCACCATGCGAATGTTTGATAAGCGTGTTGAGGCTTTGTTCAGAGATTTGCTTTTTTCTCCTGCACAGCCCCTTGGTGAAATCATTGATTACTTTTACAGAGTTGAGTTCCAGCACAGAGGTAGTCCGCATATACACATGTTGCTGTGGATTCGAGAAAAGGTAGAAGTAGATGTGGATGATGACCAAACTGTCTGTGACTTTGTGGACAGATACATCTCAGCTCAACTCCCTGATCCAGAAAAACAACCTGAACTGCACAAAAAAGTCACTGAACTACAAAAGCACAGCAAAAACCACACAAAAACATGCTTTAAGAGTGTGAACTCTGGTTGTAGATTTGGGTTTCCAAAACCACCATCCACAAGAACAATGATTGTGAGACAGGATGAGGATTCAGACACTGAAGCTGCAAAAGCCAAACTCAGACCTTTGTTGAACCTGCTGAAGGAACCTGAAGCTGCTTCCCTCACCATAGAGCAGATTCTGTCACGATGCAACTTGACAATGAATGAGTATGAACAATGCCTCCAAGACATAAACAAGAAAACAGCTCTCATTCTGAAACGTGACCCAAAGGACTGTTGGATCAACAATTACAACCCACACCTGCTTGAAGCCTGGAACTCTAATTTAGATGTCTCGTTCATATTGAATGCCTATTCTTGTATAGAATACCTCTGTAAATATATAACGAAGAAAGAATCTGGCCTCTCTGAATACCTGAAGACAGTTATTGACAACTCTGATAAGAACACGGTCAATGAATGTGATGAAATGAGAGCTGTGATGCAGGCTTACTCAAAAAAGAGAGAAATCAGCGCACAGGAGTGTGTGACTCGAGTCTGTGGCCTAAAAATGAAAAAATGTTCCCGCAGTGTTGTATTTGTCCCAACCGATGATAACCCAGTAAAAATGAGTCGCCCAATGAGCTACCTGGAAAGCACAACACACGACAGTTGTAATATTTGGATGACAAGTTTGAGTGATAAATACAAATGCAGACCTGAGACACCAGAATATGAGGAAATGTCACTGGCTGATTTTGCTGCCTTGTGCCGGTTGGTGAGTGGTCCAAATGAAGGAAAAGATGTGCTTCCTCTTCTAAACCAGCTTGGATTTGTACAAACGCGAAAGAATGATAAACCAGCTATAATCAGGTATTACCACTGTTCACAGGAAAAAGATCCTGAGCAATATTATGGACGACTGTTGAGACTTTACCTTCCACACAGATCAGAGCAGGAACTGAAACCACAAGGGTTCCAAACCTATCAGTCCTTCTACAACTCAGGTTTTGTACGACTTCCATGTTCAGACTACAGTGAGTCTGTGAAAAGGGTTGTAAAGAGAAATAAAGACAAGTATGAGAAGAACTCTGAGGATATTGAGAGTGCACTGGAAGAATTTGAACAAAATAGGGATGTTGTGATTGATGAATGGTGTAATCTTGCCCCTGAATCTGAAGTTGTGAGGTTGCAATGTGATGAGAATCTTCCTGAGAGACATTCTGATGATGAGAACGAACAGGAGAATGTCCCCGACTACAGTCGTCAGTCTGGTGCTGTAACAGAGATCAGAGCCATCAGAGAACAACCTGCAGTAGATCCAGCTGTGGTACGTGTAATGTATCAGAATCTGAACCAGAAGCAGGCCTGCGTGTTCTATGCCATAAGAGACTGGTGTATTCAGCGAGTTTGTGGTTTGAACCCAAATCCATTTTTCTTGTATGTCAACGGTGGTGCAGGAACTGGAAAGTCACATCTGATTAAATGTATTCACTCTGAAGCATCAAAGATCCTGAGCAGACTGCCTTCTAATGCAGAAGAAGCTGACATATCAAATCCAACTGTTTTACTGACGTCATTTACCGGGACAGCAGCTTTTTCTATCAGTGGCTCTACATTACATTCTCTACTGAAACTACCCAGGAGTCTGAATCCACCCATTCAAGGACTTGGTAATCAACTGGATGAAGTCAGATCTGAGCTTATGAATGCTGAAATTATTGTTATTGATGAGATTTCAATGGTTTCAAAACCCCTTTTTGCTTATGTGGATGCAAGACTGAAACAAATCAAAGGCACTCAGAGACCTTTTGGTGGAATGTCAGTTTTAGCTGTTGGAGATTTTTACCAGCTGCCACCAGTGCGACAGTCTAAACCTCTCTGTGTTTATGATCCAGAACAGATTGACCTATGGCAGGAACATTTTCAGATGATCACTCTAACCGAGATCATGCGTCAGAAAGATGATGTGGCCTTTGCAGAGATGCTGAACAGGATTAGAGTCAAAGAAAAGACAGATGAGCTTTCTCAGTGCGACAGAGATTTGTTGTCACAGGCTGTGACTGCACCAGAAGAATGTCCAATCGAGGTCTTACACATTTATGCCACCAACAAGAATGTTGAATCCCACAACACAGATACGCTCAAGAAGCTTCATTCAAACATTATAATCATCAATGCAGACGATTTCCAGAAGGATAAACGTACAGGCAGAATGGAACGAAGAGACAAACCATTTACAGGTGGGAGAAATGATTTACCTGACACCCTGAATGTTGCTGAAGGAGCTCGAGTGATGCTGACCAGAAACCTGGACACACTAAACGGTTTGGTCAACGGTGCTTTTGGTATACTGATAAAGGTGGTGAGATCTGAAAATGATGGACACATAATTAAACTGGGCCTCAGAATGGACAACCGTCAGTCTGTGAGAAACAACCGCAGTGCTAATGCAGCATCTGATGATCTGGTTTATATTGAGAGAGCAGAGGAGAGTCTGAAGTTTAAAGGGGCGGTACGCAGACAGTTTCCTGTAAAGCTAGCATTCGCCTGCACAATTCACAAAACCCAGGGTCTTACAACACAGACAGCTGTAGTTTCAATGAAGAACATTTTTGAACCAGGTATGGCTTATGTTGCTCTCAGCAGGGTGACGTCTCTCAGTGGACTCTATTTACAGGACTTGGATGAGAAAAAGATTTACACCAATCCCGAGGTAACTGCAGCGCTCCAAACCATGAGACAAGCCAGCGTTGAGGAAATGATGCCTCTTCTTCAGGTCAGAGAAACAGCCAGCAGACCTGACACTCTTACACTGATCCATCACAATACGGAGGGTTTGCCATCTCACATCAGTGACATCAAGAGTCATCATGAAATGTGTTTAGCAGATGTTTTGTGTCTCACAGAGTCTCACCTCCAAGGCTCCTTTGTTGCAGACAGTCTTCATTTGGACGGCTACACCATGTTCAAACGCAACAGACATGTGTCCTACACAAACTTTCCTCACATGGCCAGCAGAAGTGGTGGTGGAGTTGTTGTGTATTTGAGGAATCACTTTCAGGTTCAGGTAAAACAGTATCTGCATAATGTCACTGATCTTGAGTTCTTAGTGTTAAAGGTTCAGGCTCCATTCCCTGCGCTCATTGCTGTTGTGTACAGACCTCCAGACTACAGTTTGATACCATTCATGCAAAACCTGGTAAGTCTTTTAGATTCACTTGAAATAATGGACTGTCACCCAATAATTGTGTGTGGAGATTTTAATGAGAACCAGTTACAGAGTGGAAGAAAACAGATTCTGGAGCAGTTTCAGTCGAGAGGGTATTCACAGCTGATCACTTCTGCCACTACAGACAAGAACACCCTGCTTGACCTCATTTTTATTTCTCAGCCACAGCAAAGTCTCCATTCAGGTGTCCTGAGGACATATTACAGTTACCACAACCCTGTGTTTTGTGTCCTGTCCTCCAGCCAATCATGAAGTCGTCTGGTAAGTTTTGAAACAATTACAGATCATGTTTTTTACAGAGTTTATTGTTTGTAGGATTTTTTTGTTGATAATGGAAGGCTTCCCAAAAATTGGCTTCCCTGCTCTGTCTGTAAGAAGACCATCCTTCAATTTATCAAACCTTTCTCATTGCAATGTTATTAATCATTTCACCAAATCATGGCTTTACTTCATGCAGAGCCGGGAGATCTGCCTTCTGTTATCATGCACCTCAGATCTGAAATATGCTGCAAAAAGTATTAAACGGACGTCATTTATTTTTTATTCTCATGTTTTAAATGACTAAATCTACTATTTTAAATGCATTTTTTCATGGATGTTAATTGTCATCTCCTTTTTGATAATTTTTTTACTGTGACATATGTATCTTAACAAAAGAGATCTTCCCCTCCAAGGGCTTTCAAATATGAAATAGTAAATAAACAAATCCCAGATAAATGCAGGTATTTATTATGGGTCACATTAAAAAAATTACAGACAATTATATTTTCTTGATTATAGTAGATTTTGTAGAATCAAACGTTTTGGGGATGAATGAGTTTTTGCTTATCATATAGTTATATCATTATAGTTAAAAAATGTCAAAAGTTTTAAACTATCTTTAGGCTACCAGAGATGTCTATAATGATACATTATGTAGAGAAAAAACATTTTTACAGCTTACAGAATTTGTATAAAAACTGATTTAGAAGTAAATGGAAAGTTTCTGCATCCATTTTCTGACTTGGCCTTTATCCGGGTGGGTTTGGGTTTGGGTGGATAAAGGCCAAGTCAGAATTTTCTGAGCAGCTGCAAAAAGACATCAGAAAGTGTGGGCTTTAGGTGTAGCCCACACTTTCTGATGCACTAATTAAATTTAGTAACTGACACCCCATACAAGCATTACATAGACACTTGGGGGCTGAGCTGGGTGGGTGGGGAGGGTGGGTGGTGTTACAAGCACTTTATGTTTTGTAGGTTTATTTTTTCAGACAGGGCACACACAGTCCTGTTTCCTTTGTGGCAAAACCTTCAAACGTCACCATCATCAGCTGAAACAACAACATCTTAACACCATCTTCATGAACTGCTGAGCCAAACCTGATCCATCAGTGCTGGACTGCACAGATAACTACATGCCACACAGAGACTGCTGTTTTATGAACTGCCATACCAGTGTGTCTTCAATGGAGAAGATGACACACACATCACCTGACCTCCTGCCTGATCTGGAGACCATCATCATGCTGCCACACTACACACCTCTGAGACCATCAATGATGACTGATACTGAGGAAACTGTATTTCCTGTCAGAGATGCTCAGTGATCCTCAGAGCAGAGAGAGGTACGATTCTTTATCTTTGATAAAAAAAAATGTCAGTGCTTTTAATTCAATTAATTAATTTAAATCCTATTTATTGCATAAATAATTCCATACTGAAATGATTATACTTGTTGACACTTTTTGAGTTTTAATTGACATTATGGATTACAAATCTATGCTTTTTCTACTCTGTCTCTCTGTGCAGGTATTGCTGTCTTCTGAGTTCTTCAGTGTCCCAACTGAGACATTCAAACCTCATCACAGAGCTCCTTTCTTTCCTCACCATCATGTGAGTGTGAGATTCCTCTGGAGTCTGGTGGCCTGCAGCACCTATAAGGTATTTCAATATTGTTCATTTTATAACTTATTTGTAGTTTTTAGGCCTTAACACAAATAAAATGTTCCCTTTTCTGTATTTTTTAGAACAAGCTCGTCCTGTGTGCCTGCATTCCAGCTTCTTAGACTCTACGCAAGTGGACAGAGTATCAGTGTTTGACCACTCTTACAGACACCGACTTCTGTCAACTCACTGCTACTGATCAGGCACCTGACTCCAGGAAGACAGAGGGTTGCAAGCCTGTCACCGTTTCCAGTGTGGCTTTGTATTCTTGGGGTAGCGTCAGATTTTTCCCACAAATATTCAAAGGTAACACTTATTTTAAGCTTAGTTATTAAATCAAAAGTCTTCCCTTGTGTTAATTACATTTTATTTGTTTTTGTTTTCTTTTAGATTTATATGCAGTGATCGGATGTGGTGGAGCGTTGTTAACTGTGTGGAAAACATCTGTTTGTGATGCTATTTACAATGAGGCTGTAAGGTGACGGTTTCCATGTAATTTCAATACTTTTACGAAGCAAAAACATGTTTTTAATTAACATATTTTTTCAGTTTTGTCTTTTGGACTTATGGTTAACATTCCTCTGTGACAGCAAATACTAAACTAGTCCCAGTGACCAGCATATCATTGGTCGAGGGTAAAAAGGACCACAATGAATTTTTGACTGTGTTTGTGTCACCAGATTTAACAAACAATATCAGACATATGAAACTGAACTCTGGATTAATGTGCAGATATATTGTTTTTTGTGGGGGGGGGGGGTTGTTTTTGTTTTTTGTTATTTTGTAGAACAAACCCAATCTATTTACCCAAACCATATAACTTGGTTTGGGTAAATAGTGGATTAATATATCTAAGTCTATAAGTATAGCAAGCTGAATTCATACAAACACACAGCTCTAAATCTTGAATTGTAGCATGTACAAAAATGATCATGTGATTATTATGGACATTTAAATAACTATATCTATTGAACCATTACACGTATTCTTTATAGAAATTACACAATCTCAAAATGTGAAAAAGTGTTTAAGAGAAAAGATAATGTGTGTTTGTATGAATCTTGCCTTAGTATGGGGTGTCAGTAACTACATTAGTATAGAGTAGGTCTAACTTTAGCTGACTTGAGTTTTGATCAGAGTAGAACCATAACATTCATGCTAATGGTTCTACTGTTTACAGTTACTTTATGATGAATTTCACCCTGATCACAGCACTATGTGAAAAGCTGTTAGAGGTAAAGTTAACCCAATTAATACCTCATCATAAGTCACTCTCAGTGGTTATTTTTAACTGTAATTTATTCTACAACAATGTTCTTTATTTGATCCCTGTTTCTTTAAATATGTGCATCGATTGGTCAGCTGTGTGACTCGACACCTGAAATATATCACAATGTCGACTTCATTTCGACAGTATTTTGTAGTTTGGTACCATATTTATCATCAAATCAGGAAGCAGTAAACTAATTGAAAAAAAGAAGCTTTTGAAAATTTTAATGTGGCATTGGAATATGCTGTTTATCCTTGCCAAATGGTATGTGCACAAAACTCCAGCAAATGAGAGGATATATTTTTGTCTCTCACTTGCTGTTTATATATGTATATATTTTTGCAGTTAATAGCCTATCATGTGTCTGCGCATCTTAGGGCCATAAACATAAACATGGAAAACAAGGATATGTTCACAATTCCAACATATGCTTCACTTGTTTGTATATTTAGATTCATTTGATTTGCATTTTCTATTAATATTTTTCTGTTTGTCCCAAATGGGATTTTTATTTCTGTATGCCATTATTGTAATCATTGGAAACAACTGAGTAAATATTTTGTATCGTATGTTTCTAAAAAATATTTAAATGTTCTACTTTTCTACTACTGGTTTTCTATTTTCTAAACTTTCTGCCACTCTTTGGCATTTCAATAACATTATTTTTGAGTGTTTTTATCTCTGACTGCAGCATCTTGTGCATTTATTACCTAACTGTTTTTGTGTGGTTTTCTTTGTTGTTTGTTTGTTTGTTTTTTGTTGCCATTTTTACATTTCACCCGCTGTGTAAACTCTGCAATTTTACCTTGTTTTTGGTCCACATCAGTTTATCTGCTGGCTGTTTTTTTTTTTTCCTTTTCTGTTTCTGGTCATTTTTCACAGTTAAATGAGTGACTTCGAGGTTAATTCTGCGTTTTCAGCTGTTATCTGTTGACAGTTTTGCCTAATTATTACATTTCTGCAAAATTAGAGCAGTTCTGGTAAGTTGTAATATTTCTGTGAAGTTATGTTATTCCAAAATGTTACATTTCTGCTAATTTGTAGCTTCTGGTAAACTACAATGTTTCTGCTGAATTGTTATGTTTCTTCTAAGTTATTGCATTTCTGCTAAATTATTACATTTTTGTTAACTCGATGTTGTTCTGCAAAGTTATTAAAATTTCAACAACTTTTTAAACACTGACTTTGATTTCTTCAGCTTCTTCAGCTATTTTCAACTATTTTCAGCAAACATGCGTTGTTATGGTTGCTATGCAATTAACTCAGAGTGGACAGTGGAAGTTTGTGAATTTTCTGTTCAAGTCCGAACAAGTTCTTGCTACTCGCTCAATTCTCACTCAACCCCCATAAATTATACATCAAAACGTAGGTATTTTTGCTGGCTTTCATTGTTATCATTGTTGTTGGAGTTACAGATGTTTTGCAGCGATCATAATTTTCAGCTTTTTCACCTGTTTTCAGTGGAATTTTCATTTTTTTCGCCTGTTTTAAGCGGAATTTTCAGATTTTTCACCTGTTTTCAGCGGAATGTCTGTTCTGTTCTGAACAAAGTTCAACTTATTGAAGTGTTTTCAGTAAAATTTAAACTTTTGCACCTCCTTCACTTACCTGAAAATCAGTTTGGCTCAGTAAAGTGAGCAGGATTTCTCAGAAGGAAAGGCCCGGGTTCAAATCCCACTTATGGCAAAAAACGCTTTAGTGAAAGCTTTTATTTTTCAACACAAATTTGAGCTTCTTCACCTCTTCTCAGCAGAATTTTCAGTTTTTCACCTCTTTTCTGCACAAAATTCAGATTCTTCAGCTGTTTTCAGCATAAACTTCAGCTTCTTTAGCTCTTGTTGTGTGGATGCCCTAAAAGGGCTTCCACACTATTGAGTTCCTGTTTCTCTTTATTTTTTATACTTTATTGTGTGGATGCTGGAGGCATCCACACTATTGAGTTCCTGTTTCTCTTTATTGTGTGGATGCCCTGAAAGGGCTTCCAGACTATTGAGTTCCTGTTTCTCTTTAAACTTTATTCTTCAAGTTGCTCCCCCGTTTTTTTGCCGCTTAACTACTCCCTCAGTTTTCAGCTGATTTTTTCCGTTCAAACTTTAAACTGTTCTGCTATTTCTGCTCTTTCCGGCTATATCTTTTGGTGTTTATTACTATTATACTTTTTAAAATATTACACTTTTTTTGTCCCATTGAAATGAATGGAAAACTTCCACAATTCTGCTGACACTAGCTTGTTTTTGAAACTTAACTACTTCCTCATACTTTCACCTAGAAACTCCATTCAAACTGTAAAACGTTCTCAAATTATAGGGCTATGCCTGTGTGATTCAGCTTCTTTATATCTTTTACCGTTTTAATTTAGTGCCTCTTTAAGTTTTCAGTTGCAGCTTTGTGATTTTTCAGAAAATACATGCGTTGCTATGGTTGCTATGCAATTAACTCAGAGTGAGCGCTGGTCTGTTCTGAATTTTCTCTTCATGTCTGAATAACTTCTTGCTACTCGCTCAATTTCCACTCAACCCCCACAAATTATTCATCAAAACGTAGGTATTTTTGCTGGCTTTCAGACAATGTCACTATCTTTATTGTGAGATTTACCGTTTCTTCGCAATTTGCCTCGAAGTGACACATGGTCTGGTTACTCCCCATTCAAAGTCTATGGGGAGGTTTTGAAATTCAGAGCTGAAATTCTGTAACGGGAGGCATTTTCAAATCGTCATATCTCTTAAACAAAACAAAGTTAGGACATGAGGCTTGTGCCAATATATCTTCAGACACTGCTGACACTCACAGTGGAAGCAGTTTTTACAATTATCTTACCGTTGAGCCATAAATTACGTTTGTTTGAGGGGTGGAAATCTGTCCTCCTCTCAGTTTTCACACTCTGAAAATGAAGCCGTTTCTTCTCTCGTCATATCTCCGCGACGGAGGGACAAAGAGCAATGAAAATCACAGTCAAAGTACGCCAAAGTGCGCTGATTCCCCCAGTACAAGAATTATGCTGCTAGCCCTCCTAGTTTTTAAGTTACACGACGTTTTGTAACTCCAAAAAACGGCGCTTTTCGCCTCTCACCGCGATCTATTTCTGATTGCTGATGTCTTTGTTTTTCAGCCGCCCGCCCCCTTCCCAGGTGGCGCAATCAGTGATGACACGGCTCTGCAGCTCAAAGGTCGTGGGTTCAATCCCACCTTGGTCAACATTTTATTTTCACTACAAATTTATACACTATCACAGACCTGTAATTTATATTGCTAATTTTTTTCACTACAAATGAGTAGTGCAAAAACATACTATGTCTGCAACATCACAGTATATCTGTTATGTTATAGTATTACTACTAAATCACAGTATTTCTGCCAATTCAAGGAGGCTGACTGTTACTAAGTGCATCAGTGTACATAGGTCATCTCTTGTGTTGGAGTGCCCTTTTGTGGCGCCTTTTGGGTAGTGCCTTAGTAAACGTGAACACTGCAAAGAAGTGGTATCAGACTGGTTTGTAGTGGAGGAATTTGTTGCCAGTTTCTTTCATCTTTAATCCGTATTCATGTTGTAATGTAGTAACTTTTGTGGCACAAATACCACAATATGGCAGAAATACTATGTTTTGGCACAAATACTTTGATTTGGTATACGTTAGCTTCTTCACCCCTTTTCAGCAAAATTTTCAATTTTTTCACCCCTTTTCAGCACAAATTCCAGCTTTTTTGGCGGTTTTCAGAAAAAAAAACTCTTTTCAGCAGAAACTCTGCTGATTCACCTCTTTTCTGCAAAATTTTCAGCCTTTTCACCTCTTATCAGCACAATTCTCAGCCGCTTCTGCTCATTTCAGCAAAATTGTCAGTCTCTCCACCTCTTCTTTGTGAGAATGAGTTTAGCTCAGTGAGATGAATAGCTACCTTGAGACCAGGAGGGCCAGGTTTGAATCCTGCTCAGGGCGACATGGTTTTTTTTCACCACCATACCACTTTTTGCAACTTTTCATCTTTTTCAGCTTTTCAGCAGACAGCTTCAGCGTTAAGGCATCCACACAGCATTTTCGCAGGAAATGCAAATTTTTCTAGTTATTCTTCAAGTTGCTTCCGTACGTTTTTCGTCCATTAACTACTTCCACAATTTTTGTGCTATTTTCACCATTCAAATTTTAAACTATTCTGCTATTTTTGCTAATTCCTGCTATGATTTTTGGTATTTTCTGCTATTATACTTTTTAAAATATTACGTTTTTTTCCTTTAATTTGTCCCATTGAAATGAATGGAAAACCTCCACAATTCTGCTAAAACTTGCTTGGTTTTGAAACTTAACTGCTTCCTCATACTTTCACCTAGAAACTCCATTCAAATTTTAAAATGTTCTCAGATTATTGGGCTATTCCTGTGTGATTCAGCTTTTTCAGATCTTCTACGGTTTTCATTTTATACCTCTTTAAGTTTTCAGTTGCAAAATTGTGATTTTTCAGAAAATACATGCGTTGCTATGGTTGCTATGCAATTAACTCAGAGTGTGTGCTGGTCTGTTCTGAATTTTCTCTTCATGTCTGAACAACTTCTTGCTACTCGCTCAATTTCCACTCAACCTCCACAAATTATACATCAAAACGTAGGTATTTTTGCTGGCTTTCAGACAATGTTACTATCTTTATTGTGAGTTTTACCGTTTTTTCGCAATTTGCCTCGAAGTGACACATAGTCTGGTTACTTCCCATTCAAAGTCTATAGGGAGGTTTTGAAATTCAGAGCTGAAATTCTGTAACGGGAGGCATTTTAAAATCGCCATATCTCCTTAACAAAGCAAAGTTAGGACATGAGGCTTGTGCCAATATATCTTCAGACACTGCTGACACTCACAGTGGAAGCAGTTTTTACATTCATCTTACCGTTGAGCCATAAATTACGTTTGTTTGAGGGGTGGAAATTTGTCCTCCTCTCAGTTCTCACACTCTGAAAATGAAGCCGTTTCTTCTCTCGTCATATCTCCGCGACAGAGGTACAAAGAGCTATGAAAATCGCAGTCAAAATACACCAAAGTCCGCTGATTCACCCAGTACAAGAATTATTCTGCTAGCCCTCCTAGTTTTTGAGTTACACGACGTTTTGTAACTCCAAAAAACGGCGCTTTTCGCCGCTCACCGCGATCTGTTTCTGATTGCTGATCTATTTGTTTTTCAGCCGCCCGCCCCCTTCCCAGGTGGCGCCATCAGTAATGACACGGCTCTGCACCTCAAAGGTCGTGGGTTCGATCCCACCTCGCTTCAACATTTTTTTTTCATTACAAATTTAAACACTATCACAGACCTGTCATTTATATTGATCATTTATTACAATTCTGCAAAGTTTTATCATTTTAGCAGCTTTTCTAATATAGACCGAAATACATACAAGTACCCAGCCTAATGAAGCAGACAGAGGCAGTAGCTCTGATTGGTGAATTTGAGCAGAATCAGGTTGTTCTTTCATTTCATTTCTTTATTTATTTCACACATGGTTCATCGTGTTTCTTTTTCTACATACAGAACCTTCTGCCTCTTTTCAGCAGAAATTCTGCCTCTTTTCAGCAGAAATTCTGCTCATTCACCTCTTTTCAGCGCAACGTTCTGCTTCTTTGCCACTTTTCAGCAGAAATTCTGCTCATTCACCTCTTTTCAGCGCAACGTTCTGCTTCTTTGCCTCTTTTCTGCAGAAATTCTGCTGATTGATCTCTTTTCTGCTCATTTTAGCCTTTTCACCTTTTTCAATGCTTTCATCTTTTTCAAATCATAGAGTTCAAATCAAAATATAGTATTTTTACCAAAGCGTTGTATTTGTACGAAGTACAGTATTTCTGCCAAATCATAGAATTACTGCAATTACATAGTATTTTGAGGAATCCCTTTTGTTATAGTATTACTTCTAAATCATAGTATTTCTGCTTTGTCATAGTATTTGTACTGAAACATAGTATTTCTGCCAAATCATAGTATTACTGCTATTTCATAGTATTTGAGTGAAATTACAGTGTTTCTGCAAAAACATTGTATTTCTGCTACTGTATTTCCGCTGTATTACGTAGTGGCAAAGTAGGAGGCTGACTGTTACTAAGTGCATCAGTGTACATAGGTCATCTCTTGTGTTGGAGTGCCCTCTTGTGGCGCCTTTTGGGTAGTGCCTTAGTAAACGTCAACACTGCAAAGTAGTGGTATCAGACTGGTTTGTAGTGGAGGAATTTGTTGCCAGTTTCTTTCATCTTTAATCCGTATTCATGTTGTAATGTAGTAGTACCACAATATGGAAGTTTTGGCACAAATACTTTGATTTGGTATACTTTAGCTTCTTCACCCCTTTTCAGCAAAATTTTCATTTTTTTCACCACTTTTCAGCACAAATTCCAGCTTTTTCGGCTGTTTTCATAAAAAAAAACCCTCTTTTCAGCAGAAACTCTGCCTATTCATCTCTTTTCAGTGCAGGTATCTGCTTCTTTGCCTCTTTTCTGCAGAAATTCTGCTGATTCACCTCTTTTCTGCAAAATTTTCAGCCTTTTCACCTCTTATCAGCACAATTGTTAACGCTCCATGGCAGAAACAAGTACACAGCCTGATGAAGCAGACAGAGGCAGTACCTCTGATTGGTGAGATTGAGCAGAACCAGGTTGTTCTTTCATTTCATTTATTTATTTATTTCACACATGGTTGAACAGTGTTTCTTTTTCTACATACAGAACCTTCTGCCTCTTTTCAGCAGAAATTCTGCTCATTCACCTCTTTTCAGCGCAACATTCTGCTTCTTTCCCTCTTTTCTGCAGAAATTCTGCTGAGTCACCTCTTTTCTGCAAAATTTTCAGCCTTTTCACCTCTTATCAGCACAATTCCCAGCAGCTTCTGCTAATTTCAGCAGATTTGTCAGTCTGTCCACCTCTTCTCTGTGAGAATGAGTTTGGCTCAGTGAGATGAGTAGCTGCCTTCAGCCCAAGAGGGCCAGGTTCAAATCCTGCTCATGGCAAAAAAAAATTTTTCACCACCATGCAACTTTTCATCTTTTTCAGCTTTTCAGCAGACAGCTTCAGCGATAAGGCATCCACACAGCATTTTCGCAGGAAATGCAATTTTTTCTAGTTGTGTGGATGCCCTCAAAGGGCTTCCACACTATTGAGTTCCTGTTTCTCTTTATTCTTTATACTTTATTCTGGTTGCTTCCGTACGTTTTTTGCCGTTTAACTACTTCCTCAGTTTTCAGCCGATTTTCTCCGTTCAAACTCTATACTGTTCTGCTCTTTCTGCTTATGGGTGCTATGACTTTTGGTGTTTATTACTATTATACTTTTTAAAATATTACACTTTTTTCCTTTAATTTGTCCCATTGAAATGAATGGAAAACTTCCACAAGTCTGCTAAAACTTGCTTGTTTTTGAAACTTAACTACTTCCTCATACTTTCACCTAGAAACTCCATTCAAACTTTAAAATGTTCTCAGATTATTGGGCTATTTCTGTATGATTCAGCTTTTTCAGATCTTCTACCGTTTTAATCTTATACCTCTTTAAGTTTTCAGTTGCAAAATTGTGATTTTTCAGAAAATACATGCGTTGTTATGGTTGCTATGCAATTAACTCAGAGTGTGCACTTGTCCTTTCTGAATTTTCTCTTCATGTCTGAACAACTTCTTGCTACTCGCTCAATTTCCACTCAACCCCCACAAATTATACATCAAAACGTAGGTATTTTTGCTGGCTTTCAGAAAATGTCACTATCATTGTTGTGGGACTTATACCTTTTTTGCAAATCTCCTCAGAGTAACATGAAGTTTGAAAACTCTCCATAGAAACTCAATGGAGAGTTTCTTCAAAATCAGCACTGGAATTCTCTAATGAGAGGCATTTTCAAATCGTCATATCTTCTTAACGAAACAAAGTTTAGACATGACGCTTGTGCCAATATATCTTCAGACATCCCTGATGCTCACAATTCAAGAATTTTTTCCTCACCTATTACCGTTTGGCCATGAATTACACTTGTTTGAGGGTAGGAAATTTGTACCTCGCTCAGATTTCTTCAGATTTCAAACTCTGGAAATGAGGCACTTTTTTCTCTCGTCATATCTTTTTGATGGATTTCAACAGAGACCTGACAATTTCCATGACTGTTCACCAAAGCCTGCTGTTTCTTACGGTGAAAGAATGATTTTGATGCTCCATATAGATTTAGAGTTACAAAACGTTGTTTGAGGGCAAGTCAAGGCAGTTTTGCTTCGCCTCTACTCAGTTACAGTGTATTACATGTCATATATCTTCAATAATTTATATTTTATCTCTGAATTAAGAAAACCTGCTGATTCCCCCATCTCTTCTGAACAAAACGGTGTCAGAATGAGCGTTCTATCCCCTACGGTTAGGAAATTATGGCCATTTGTTCGAGGGGAATCCTGAATGTGAGAAATACACTGAAGAAAACCCATAGCTCTCTCTGTGTCTCTGTGTGTAAGTGCTGATTACAGCAGGTGCAGCCAATTTAGCTGACCTAGATATACCAAGCCCAGACTCTTAACAGCCACTGTTCCCTTTGCTCTCTGTGTATGTGTGTGTGTGTATCAATAGTTCTCCCATGTTAAAGTATTACTCCTCCATAATAGTATTTGTGCTAAATCAAAGTACTTCTACTACATCTTAGTACTTCTGCTCAATCACAGTATTTCTGCTAAATCATAGTATTTTTGAAAAATCATGGTATTTGTGCCAAATCATGGTTTTGGGGCTAAACCAATAATATTTATTTCATGTTATGAGATTACTACTAAGTGGGGGAATGTCTGTTATGTTATAGTATATGTGCTGAATATAGTATATCTGCCAAATCATAGTATTTATCTCAAATTATAGTATTTATGCAAAATTACAGTATTTCTGCTAAAAATCTGAAATAGTACCTTTTAGCAGAAATTTCTGTCAAAAGATATTATTTATGTTAAAACATAGTACTTCTGCTAAATCATACTATTTGTGCCAAATCATAGTATTTCTGCCATATCATCGTATTTGTGCCAAATCATGGTATTTTTTTTGCCAAATCATAGTATTTGTATTAAGTCATAGTACTTGTGCCAAATCATAGTATTTGTACCCAATCATAGTATTTCTGCCATATCATTGTATTTGTGCCAAATCATGGTATTTTTTTGCCAAATCATGGTATTTGTGCCAAATCATGTTATTTGTGCCCAATTAAAATTTCTGTTATGTTATAGTATTACTACTAAATCGTAGAATTTCTGTTATGTTATAGTATATCTGCTGATTATAGTATATGTGCCAAATCATAGTATTTATAGCAAATCATAGTATTTATCCCAAATCATAATATTTATGCAAAATTACAGTATTTCTGCTAAAAGCAGAAATAGTACCTTTTAGCAGAAATTTATATCAAAAGATATTATTTATGTTAAAACATAGTGTTTCTGCTAAATCATAGTATTAGTGCCAAATCATAGTATTTGTACTAAGCCATAGTACTTGTGCCAAATCATAATATTTGTTCCCAATCATTGTATTTCTGCCAAATCATGGTATTTGTGCCAAATCATGGTATTTTTTTGCCAAATCATGGTATTTGTGCCAAATTAGAGTATTTGTGCCCAATTAAAATTTCTGTTATGTTATAGTATTACTACTAGGTCGTAGAATTTCTGTTATGTTATAGTATATCTGCTGATTATAGTATATGTGCCAAATCATAGAATTTATAGCAAATCATAGTATTTGTGCCCAAACATAGTATTTCTGCCAAATTGTAGTATTTGTGCAAAAACATATGTCTGCAAAATCACAGTATATCTGTTATGTTATAGTATTACTACTAAGGCATAGTATTTCTACCAAATCATAGTATTCCTTCAAAATCATAGTATTACTGCAATTTCATAGTATTTGAGCAAAACCGTAGTATTCGTGCAAAAACATACTATGTCTGCAAAATCACAGTATATCTGTTATGTTATAGTATTACTACTAAGGCATAGTATTTCTACCAAATCATAGTGTTCCTTCAAAATCATAGTATTACTGCAATTTCATAGTATTTGAGCGAAATCGTAGTATTCGTGCAAAAACATACTATGTCTGCAAAATCACAGCATGTCTGTTATGTTATAGTTTTACTACTAAGGCATAGTATTTCTACCTAAACATAGTATTCCTTCAAAATCATAGTATTACTGCAATTTCATAGTATTTGAGCAAAATTGTAGTATTTGTGCAAAAACATACTATGTCTACAAAATCACAGTATATCTGTTATGTTATAGTATTACTACTAAGGCATGGTATTTGTGCTAAATCATAGTATTCCTTCAATATCATAGTATTACTGCAATTTCATAATATTTGAGCGAAATCGTAGTATTTGTGCAAAAACATACTGTGTCTGCAATATCACAGTTTATCTGTTATGTTATAGTATTACTACTAAGGCATAGTATTTCTACCTAATCATAGTATTCCTTCAAAATCATAGTATTACTGCAATTTCATAGTATTTGAGCAAAGTCGTAGTATTTGTGCAAAAACATACTATATCTGCAAAATCACAGTATATCTGTTATGTTATAGTATTACTAATAAGGCACTGTATTTCTACCAAATCATAATATTCCTTCTAAATCATAGTATTACTGCAATTTCATAGTATTTGAGCGAAATCGTAGTATTTGTACTAAATCATGGTATTTGTGCCAAATCATAGTGTTTTTTGCAAATCATATTATTAGAACCAAAACATTGTATTTGTACGAAGTCATAGTATTTCTTCTAAATCATAGTATTTCACCCAAATCTCAGTAGTTGTGCTAAAACCCAGTATTATTGCCAAATCGTAGTATTTGTACTGAAACATAGTATTTCTGCCAATAAGAGTATTTGTACTAAATCATAGTACTTGTCCCAAATCATAGTATTTCTGCCATATTGTGCTAGTTGTGCAAAAACATAGGCTGTCTGCAAAATCATAGTATATCTATTATGTTATAGTATTACTACTAAGTCGTAGACTTTCTGTTTTGTTATAGTATATCTGCTGAATATAGTATATGTGCCAAATCATAGTATTTATAGCAAATCATTGTATTTGTGCTAAAACATAGTATTTCTGCCACATTATAGTATTTGTGTAAAACCAGAATGTCTGCAAAATCATCATATAACTGTGATGTTATGGTTTTACTACTAATGCATAATATTTCTGCAAAATGATAGTATTTTTGCAGAAACATAGTACTCCTGGTAAATCATAGTATTTCTACTAAATAATAGTATTTCTGCGAGATCATATTATTTGTTTCAAATCATAGCATTCGAACCAAATCATAGTATTTGTGCCAAAACATTGTATTTGTACAAAGTCATAATATTTCTTCTAAATCATAGTATTTCAATCAAATCTCAGTAGTTGTGCTAAAATGCAGTAGTATTGCCAAATCATCGTATTTGTACCCAAACATATGACTTCAACTTATTTAACTCTTCTCAACAGCCCAACACCTCTTCTTCACCCCGTTTCAGCAGAATTGTGAGTTTTTTCACCCCTTTTCAGCACAAATCCCAGCTTTTTCAGGTGTTTTCAACAGAAATCTCTTTTTTAGCAGACATTCTGCTGATTCACCCGTTTCAGTGCAACGTTCTACTTCTTTACCTCTTTTCAGTAGAAATTCTGCTGATTCACCTATTTTATGCAGAATTTTCAGCCTTTCACCTCTTATCAGTACAAATCTCAGTATCTTCTGCTCTTTTCAGAAGGAACCTTTTCACCTCTTTTCAGTACATATTTGAAATTCTTTACCCCTTTTGAGCAGAATGTTTGCCTTTTCACCTCTTTTCAGCAAATGATTCTGCTTCTTCACCTGTTTTCAGCAGAATTTTTCAGTTTCTTTACTGCCATACAATTTTTGCAGCTTTTCAAAATTTTCAGTGATTTTCAGCAGACAGCTTCAGCGTTCCGGCATCCACACAGCATTTTCGCAGGAAATGCAAATTTTTCTAGTTATTATTCTAGTTGCTTCCGTACGTTTTTTGGACTTTAACTACTTCCACAATTTTCAGCCGATTTTCACCGTTCAAATTTTAAACTATTCAGCTTTTTCTGCTAACGACTGCTATGACTTTTGGTATTTTTAACTATTATACTTTTTAAAATATTAAGCTTTTTTCCTTTAATTTGTCCCATTGAAATGAATGGGAAACTTCCACAATTCTGCTAAAACTTGCTTGTTTTTGAAACTTAACTACTTCCTCATATTTTCGCGTAGAACAACCATTCAAACTTTAAAATGTTCTCAAATTATTGGGCTATTCAGGTATAAATCAGCTTTTTCAAATCTTTTACCGTTTTATTTTTATCCCTCTTAAAGTTTTGAGTTGCAAAATTGTGATTTTTCACAAAATACATGCGTTGTTATGGTTGCTATGCACTTGGCTTTCAGTGTGCCACTGTAGGTTTCGCAGTCTTCTCTTCATGTCCGAACAACTTCTTGCTACTTGCTCAATTTTCACTCAACTTCCACAAATTATACATCAAAACGTAGGTATTTTTGCTGGCTTTCAGAAAATGTCACTGTCATTGTTGTGGGATTTATAGAATTTTGCCAAATCTCCTCAGACCAACACAAGGTCGGAAAAGTCTCCATACAAAGTCAATGGAAAGTTTGTTCAAAATCACCGCTTGATTTCTGTCATGAGAGGCATATTCGAATCGTCATATCTCCTTAATGAAGCGAAGTTAAAACATGAGGCTTGTCCCAGTATATCTTCAGACACTACTGACGCTCAAAATTCAAGAGTTATTTTCTCACCTATTACCGTTCTGAGATGAGTTACACTTGTTTGAGGGTAGGAAATTCATCCTTCGCTCAGATTTCTTCAGATTTCAAACTCTGGAAATGAACCACTTTTTTCTCTCGTCATATCTTTTTTTTGGATTTCCACAGAGACCTGAAAATTTCCATGACTGTTCACCAAAGCCTGCTGTCTCTTACGGTGAAAGAATGATATCGATACTCCAAATAGATTTAGAGTTAGAAAGCGTTGTTTGAGGGCAGGTCAAGGCAGTTTTTGCTTCGCCTCTACTCAGTTATGGTGCATTACAAGTCAAATATCTTTAATAATTCATATTTTAATGATAAATCGTGAACACTTTAAGATTCCCCCATCTCTTCTGAACAAAACGGTGTAAGAATGACCGTTCTAGCCTGTACGGTTAGGAAATTATGGCCATTTGTTTGAGGGGAATGCTCACTATGACAAATACTCTGCAGAAATCCTGTCTCTCTCTGTGTCTGTGTGTGTAAAAGCCTGCACTTGGTGCACCAGTTTTGGCGGGAAAAAGCACACAGCCTCTCTGATTGGTGAATTCAAATTAAGCAGCTCCCAGGCTGCTTGACTTGCCTAGAATCTTGCTTGTCTCTCCCTCTGTGTGTGTGTGTGTGTGTGTGTGTGTGTGTGTGTGTGTGTGTGTGTGTGTGTGTGTGTGTGACACAGAGAGAGAGAGAGAGCCTTTTTATGGGAGCATCTTATTGTATGATTTAAATTCAATATATTTATAGATTTACAGATTTTTTTTCATTTAACAATTACATTTGAGGGACCCTTAGCATGTTCAGCATTTGTTCAGCTCTCCATTTTGCTTTTCCAATTTTTCTATTTAAGTTATCACTATTGTGCTAAGTCATAGCATTGCTGCTGCTTTTCAGCATTTGTGCTAAATAGAGCATTTCTGCTAAATCATACTTTTTCTGCTATTTTATAAGATTTTTGCTAAATACAGCATTTCTGCTAAATCATACTTTTTCTGCTTTTTTATGAGATTTGTGCTAAATAGAGCATTTGTGCTAAATCATACTATTTCTGCTATTTTATAAGATTTGTACTTAATATAGTATTTCTACTTAATTATAGTATTTCTGCCATTTTATAGTATTTGTGCTAAAACATAGTATTTCTACTTAATGCAGTATTTCTGGGTAATCATTGTATTTCTATATATTTCTGCCAGCTCCCCAGGGAGCTAATCCTCTGTGAGGAGTGTAATATTCAAATTTACATATCAGGGCCTGCACGACTTCCCAACCAGCCAATCATATCCGAGGACTGACACATTCAAATTTGCATATGGGGGCATTCATGGCTTCTAAGACAACCAATCATCTATGTCATATATCTATAATTATTCATATTTAAAAAAAAAAAAAAAAAGAAAACACTTGACGATTCCCCCATCTCGTCTGAACAAAAGAATGTTAGACCTGAGACCTGAAAATTCCATGACTGTTCACCAAAGCCTGCTGTGTCTTACGGTGAAACAATGATATCTATACTCCAAATAGATTTAGAGTTAGAAAGCGTTGTTTGAGGGCAGGTCAAGGCAGTTTTTGCTTTGCCTCTACTCAGTTATGGTGCATTACAAGTCAAATATCTTTAATAATTCATATTTTAATGATAAATCGTGAACACCTTAAGATTCCCCCATCTCTTCTGAACAAAACGGTGTAAGAATGACCGTTCTAGCCCCTACGGTTAGGAAATTATGGCCATTTGTTTGAGGGGAGTCCTGACTATGAGAAATAGACAGCAAAAATCATGCCTCTCTGTGCAGCGTGTGTAAAAATGGCTGCACCTGTTTTGGCGGGAAAAAGTACACAGCCTCTCTGATTGGTGGATTCAAATTCAGCAGCTCCCAGACTTCTTGACTGAACTAAAGTTGCTTCTCTCTCCCTCTGTGTGTGTGTGTGTGTGTGTGTGTGTGAGACAGAGAGAGAGAGAGAGAGAGAGAGAGAGAGAGAAAGCCTGTTAATGGGATGATCTCATTGTAAGATTCAAATTCAATATATTTAGACTGGTTGACTGAATTGGATCTTGTGTGTGTGTCTCTGTTATATATTTTTTTGCCGATTTTTGTCATTTAACAAGTATATTTGAGGGACCCTCAGCATGTTCAGCATTTTTTCAGCTGTCCATTTTGCTTTTCCAATTTTTCTGTTTAAGTTATTACTATTGTGCTAAATCATACTATTTCTGCTATTTTATAAGATTTGTGCTAAATACAGTATTTCTGCCAAATATACTATTTCTGAATAATTATAGTTTTTCTACCAAATCATAGTACAGTATTTTTGCTTTTTATATGATTTTTATAGGATATTTATATTGCTTAATATAGTTTTTCTGCTTTTTATAGTGTTTGTGCTAAAACATAGTATTTCTACTAAATGTAGTATTTATGCTTAATCATACTATTTTTGCTTTTTATAAGATTTGTGCTTAATATAGTATATCTGCTAAATTTTAGTAATTCTGCTTTTTATAGTATTTTTGCTAAAATACAGTATTTCTACTAAATGTAGTATTTATGCTTAATCATACTCTTTCTGCTTTTTATAGTATTTGTGCTAAAATATAGTTTTTCTACTAAATGTAGTATTTATGGTTAATCATACTATTTCCATATATTACTGCCAGGTCCCCAGGCAGCCAATCCTCTGTGAGGCCTGAGACATTCAAATTTACAAATCAGGGCCTGCACGGCTTCCCAGCCAGCCAATCATATCTTAGGCATGGCACATTCAAATTTACAAATCAGGGCCTGCACGGCTTCCCAGCCAGCCAATCATATCTGAGGGCTGAGGCATTCAAATTTGCATATTGAGGCCTTCACGGCTTGTAAGCCAACCAGTCAGCCATGTCATATATCTCTAGAAATTCATATTTTTATTTTAAATAGACAACACTTGATGATTCCCCCATCTCTTCTGAACAAAACGGTCTAAGAACGACTGCTCTAGCCCCTAAGGTTAGGTAATTATGGCCATTTGTTGGAGGGGAATCCTCACTATGAGAAATAGACTGCAAAAATCCTGTGTCTCTCTGTGCTGCGTGCACCTGTTTTGGCGGGAAAAAGTACACAGCCTCTCTGATTGGTGGATTCAAATTCAGCAGCTCCCAGGCTGCTTGACTGACCTTGAAACTTGCTTCTCTCTCCCTGTGTGTGTGTGTGTGTGTGTGTGTGTGTGTGTGTGTGTGTGTGTGTGTGTGTGTGTGAATGTGAGTGAGAGAGAGAGAGAGAGAGAAAGAAAGACACACACACACAAAGACCCTTTTTAGGGCAGCATCTCATTGTTGGATAAAAATATAATATATTCAGACTGGTTGACTGGCATAGACCCTGTGTGTGTGTCTCTCTCTGTACATTTGTGTACCCATATTTGATTTTCTGTGTATTTGGTGATTTGTGTATCTATATTTGATTTTGTGTATATCTGTTGGCTGTTCTTATTTGTTGTTTTTTTTCTAAATGTATTTTAATTTTATTTTTTTCACAGGTGAACATAAATTAGTTTTGAGCGAACTTAACCATGTTCCTTTTTATTCAGCTTGTCATTTTACCTTTCCAATATTTTCACTTAAGTTATTACTATTCTGCTCAATCATAGTATCTGTTCTACATCATTGTTATTAAGCTATATTGTAGGATTTCTGCTAAATCATAGTATTTCTAATATATTATATTTTTTCTTTCTAAATATAGCATTTCTGCTATAGAATAGTATTTCTGCTATGTTATAATATTTGTGCTAAACTGGACTATTTTTGCTAAAACATAGTATTTATTTAAAATTTCAATATTAATAGTATATTACAGTGTCTCTGGTAAATCACAGCATTTCTGCTATGTTGTACTGTTTTTCTAAATCATAGTATTTCTGTAATGTTTAAGAATGTTTGGCTAAATATATTCTTTCTGTTATCTTATACTATTTCTCCTAAATTCTTGTATTTTTGAGAAGTTATCGTGTTTCTGGTAAGTTACAATATTTCTGCTAAGTTCTGCTATGCTATTGTAATTCTGCCAAGTATTATGTTTCCGCTAAGATATTACAGTTCTGCTAATTTACTACATTTTAGCAAAGTTCCTTTGCTTCTGCAAAGTTTTTACAATTTCTGCAACTTTTCAGCTTTTTCAGCTAGTTTCAGCTGACAGCTTCAGCGTTCCAGCATCCACACTGCATTTTCGCAGGAAATGCAAATTTTTCTAGTTGTGTGGATGCTGGAAGCATCCACACTATTGAGTTCCTGTTTCTCTTTATTCTTTATTCCACCATAATCTAGTTGCTTCCGTACGTTTTTCGGCACTTAACTACTCCCTCAGTTTTCAGCCGATTTTCTCCGTTCAAACTCTAAACTGTTCTGCTCTTTCTGCTAACGACTGCTATGACTTTTGGTGTTGGTTACTATTATACTTTTTAAAATATTACACTTTTTTCCTTTAATTTGTCCCATTGAAATGAATGGAAAACTTCCACAACTCTGCTAAAACTTGCTTGGTTTTGAAACTTAACTGCTTCTTCATACTTTCACCTAGAAAATCCATTCAAACTTTAAAATGTTCTCAGATTATTGGGCTATTCCTGTGTGATTCAGCTTTTTCAGATCTTCTACGGTTTTAATTTTATACCTCTTTAAGTTTTCAGTTGCAAAATTGTGATTTTTCAGAAAATACATGCGTTGTTATGGTTGCTATGCAATTAACTCAGAGTGTGTGCCGGTCTGTTCTGAATTTTCTCTTCATGTCTGAACAACTTCTTGCTACTCGCTCAATTTCCACTCAACCCCTACAAATTATACATCAAAATGTAGGTATTTTTGCTGGCTTTCAGACAATGTCACTATCATTCTTGTGGAATTTACCGTTTTTTCGCAATTTGCCTCGAAGTGACACATAGTCTGGTTACTTCCCATTCAAAGTCTATAGGGAGGTTTTGAAATTCAGAGCTGAAATTCTGTAATGGGAGGCATTTTAAAATCGCCATATCTCCTTAACAAAGCAAAGTTAGGACATGAGGCTTGTGCCAATTTATCTTCAGACACTGCTGACACTCACAGTGGAAGCAGTTTTTACATTCATCTTACCGTTGAGCCATAAATTACGTTTGTTTGAGGGGTGGAAATCTGTCCTCCTCTGAGTTCTCACACTCTGAAAATGAAGCCGTTTCTTCTCTCGTCATATCTCCGCGACGGAGGTACAAAGAGCTATGAAAATCGCAGTCAAAATACACCAAAGTCCGCTGATTCACCCAGTACAAGAATTATTCTGCTAGCCCTCCTAGTTTTTGAGTTACACGACGTTTTGTAACTCCCAAAAACGGCGCTTTTCGCCTCTCACCGCGATCTATTTCTGATTGCTGATCTATTTGTTTTTCA
Source organism: Pelmatolapia mariae (assembly GCF_036321145.2). Taxonomy (NCBI): domain Eukaryota; kingdom Metazoa; phylum Chordata; class Actinopteri; order Cichliformes; family Cichlidae; genus Pelmatolapia; species Pelmatolapia mariae. The sequence goes on from NC_086245.2 coordinate 1,643,532, forward strand.
GCCGCCCGCCCCCTTGCCAGGTGGCGCAATCGGTAATGACACGGCTCTGCAGCTCAAAGGTCGTGGGTTCAATCCCACCTTACTTCAACATTTTTTTTTCATTACAAATTTAAACACTATCACAGACCTGTCATTTATATTGATCATTTATTACAATTCTGCAAAGTTTTATAATTTTAGCAGCTTTTCTAATATGGACCGAAATACATACAAGTACCCAGCCTAATGAAGCAGACAGAGGCAGTAGCTCTAATTGGTGAATTTGAGCAGAATCAGGTTGTTCTTTCATTTCATTTCTTTATTTATTTCACACATGGTTCATCGTGTTTCTTTTTCTACATACAGAACCTTCTGCCTCTTTTCAGCAGAAATTCTGCCTCTTTTCAGCAGAAATTATGCTGATTCATCTCTTTTCTGCAAAATTTTCAGCCTTTTCACCTTTTTCAATGCTTTCATCTTTTTCAAATCATAGAGTTCAAATCAAAATATAGTATTTTTACCAAAGCATTGTATTTGTACGAAGTACAGTATTTCTGCCAAATCATAGAATTACTGCAATTTTATAGTATTTTGAGGAATCCCTTTTGTTATAGTATTACTTCTAAGTCATAGTATTTCTGCTTTGTCATAGTATTTGTACTGAAACATAGTATTTCTGCCAAATCATAGTTTTACTGCTATTTCATAGTATTTGAGTGAAATTACAGTGTTTCTGCAAAAACATTGTATTTCTGCTACTGTATTTCCGCTGTATTACGTAGTGGCAAAGTAGGAGGCTGACTGTTACTAAGTGCATCAGTGTACATAGGTCATCTCTTGTGTTGGAGTGCCCTCTTGTGGCGCCTTTTGGGTAGTGCCTTAGTAAACGTCAACAATGCAAAGAAGTGGTATCAGACTGGTTTGTTGCCAGTTTATTTCATCTTTAATCCGTATTCATGTTGTAATGTAGTAACTTTTGTAGCACAAATACCAAAATATGGCAGAAATACTGTTTTGCCACAAATACTTTGATTTGGTATACTTTAGCTTCTTCACCCTTTTTCAGCAAAGTTTACATTTTTTTCACCCCTTTTCAGCACAAATTCCAGGTTTTTTGGCTGTTTTCAGAAAAAAAAACTCTTTTCAGCAGAAACTCTGCTGATTCACCTCTTTTTAGCGCAAGTTTCTGCTTCTTTGCCTCTTTTCTGCAGAAATTCTGCTGATTCACCTCTTTTCTGCAAAATTTTCAGCCTTTTCACCTCTTATCAGCACAATTCTCAGCAGCTTTTGCTCATTTCAGCAGAATTGTCAGTCTGTCCACCTCTTCTTTCTGTAAATGAGTTTGGGTCAGTGAGATGAGTGGCTGCTTTGAGTCTGGCGGGGCCAGGTTCGAATCCTACTCAGGGTGACATTTTTTTTCACCACCAAAAAACTTTTTGCAACTTTTCAGCTTTTTCAGCTTTTCAGCAGACAGCTTCAGCATTAAGGCATCCACACAGCATTTTCGCAGGAAATGCAAATTTTCTAGTTATTCTTCAAGTTGCTTCCGTACGTTTTTCGTCCGTTAACTACTTCCACAATTTTTGTGCTATTTTCACCGTTCAAATTTTAAACTATTCTGCTATTTCTGCTAATTCCTGCTATGATTTTTGGTATTTTTTGCTATTATACTTTTTAAAATATTACGTTTTTTTCCTTTAATTTGTCCCATTGAAATGAATGGGAAACTTCCAAAATTCTGCTAAAACTTGCTTGTTTTTGAAACTTAACTACTTCCTCATACTTTCACCTAGAACAACCATTCAAACTTTAAAATGTTCACAATTTATTGGGCTATTCATACATGATTCAGCTTTTTCATATCTTTTATAGTTTTAATCTTATCCCTCTTTAAGTTCTGAGTTGCAAAATTATGATTTTTCAGAAAATACATGCGTTGTTATGGTTGCTATGCACTTGGCTTTCAGTGAGCCACTGTAAGTTTTGCAGTCTTCTCTTCATGTCCGAACAACTCCTTGCTACTCGCTCAATTTTCACTCAACCCCCACAAATTATACATCAAAATGTAGGTATTTTTGCTGGCTTTCAGGAAATGGTAATATCATTGTTGTGGGATTTATAGAATTTTCGCAAATCTCCTCAGAGCAACACAAAGTGTCAAAAATCCCCATAGAAAGTCAATGGAGAGTTCGTTTAAAATCACCGCTTGATTTCTGTAATGAGAGGCATTTTCGAATCGTCATATCTCCCGAACGAAGTGAAGTTAAGACATGAGGCTTGTGCCAATATATCTTCAGACACTCCTGACGCTCACAATTCAAGAATTTTTTTCTCATCTATTACCATTTGGCCATGAATTGGGTTTGTTTGAGGGTAGGAAATTCGTCCCTCGCTCAGATTTCTTCAGATTTCAAAATCTGGAAATGAGGCACTTTTTTCTCTCGTCATATCTTTTTGATAGATTTCCACAGAGACCTGAAAATTTCCATGACTGTTCACCAAAGCCTGCTGTCTCTTATGGTGAAAGAATTAGATCTATACTCCAAATAGATTTAGAGTTACAAAGCGTTGTTCGAGGGCAAGTCAAGGCAGTTTTCGCTTCGCCTCTACTCAGTTATGGTGCATTAGAAGTCAAATATCTTTAATAATTCATATTTTCATGATAAATTGTCAATACTTTAAGATTCCCCCATCTCTTCTGAACAAAACAGTGTAAGAATGACTGTTCTAGCCCCTACGGTTAGGAAATTATAGCCATTTGTTTGAGGGGAATCCTGACTATGAGAAATAGACAGCACAAATCCTGTCTCTGTGCTGCGTGTGTATAAAAAGAGGTGCACCTGTTTTGGCGGGAAAAAGTACACAGCCTCTCTGATTGGTGGATTCAAATTTAGCAGCTCCCAGGCTGCTTGACTAACCTAGAAACAGGCTGTTAACAACCCCTGTTCACTTGTTGATGCTGCTGCTGCTGCTGCTGCTGTGTGTGTGTGTGTGTGTGTGTGTGTGTGTGTGTATGTGTGTGTGTGTGTGTGTGTGTGTGTGTGTGACAGAGAGAGAGAGAGAGAGAGACTTTTTATGGGAGCATCTTATTGTATGATTTAAATTCAATATATTTAGTCTGGTTGACTGAATTTGATCCTGTGTGTGTCTTTCTGTACATGTGTGTTTCCATATGTGTACATATTTGTGATTGTGTGACTGTTATACTTTTTTTGCTGATTCTTTTTTCATTTAACAATTACATTTCAGGGACCCTTAGCATGTTCAGGATTTTTTCAGCTGTCCATTTTACTTTTCCAATTTTTCTATTTAACTTATTACTATTGTGCTAAGTCATAGCATTTCAGCTGCTTTTCTGTATTTGTGCTAAATACAGCATTTCTGCTAAATCATACTATTTCTGCTATTTTATAGCATTTGTACTTAATATAGTATTTCTGCTTAATTATAGTATTTGTGCCATTTTATACTATTTGTGCTAAAACATAGTATTTCTACTAAATGCAGTATTTCTGGGTAATCATTGTATTTCTATATATTTCTGCCAGGTCCCCAGGGAGTCAATCCTCTGTAAGGACTGTAATACTCAAATTTACATATCAGGACCTGGACGGCTTCCCAGCCAGCCAATCATATCTGAGGGCTTGCACATTCAAATTCGGATATTGGGGCATTCATGGCTTCTAAGACAACCAATCATCTATGTCATATATCTATAATTATTCATATTTTTTTTTTAAAAAAAAGAAAACACTTGACGATTCCCCCATCTCTTCTGAACAAAAAAATGTTAGACCTGAGGCCTGAAAATTTCCATGACTGTTCACCAAAGCCTGCTGTGTCTTACGGTGAAAGAATGATATAGAGACTCCAAATAGAATTAGAGTTAGAAAGTGTTGTTTGAGGGCAAGTCAAGGCAGTTTTCGCTTCGCCTCTACTCAGTTATGGTGCATTACAAGTCAAATATCTTCAATAATTTATATTTTAATGATAAATTGTCAACACTTGAAGATTCCCCCATCTCTTTTTAACAAAACAGTGTAAGAACGACCGTTCTAGCCCCTACGGTTAGGAAATTATAGCCATTTGTTTGAGGGGTGTCTTCACTATGAGAAATAGACTGCAGAAATCCAGTCTCTCTCTGTGTTGCGTGTGTAAAAGCCTGCACTTGGTGCACCAGTTTTGGCGGGAAAAAGCACACAGCCTCTCTGATTGGTGGATTCAAATTGAGAAGGTCACAGCTGTTTGACTGACCTAGAAAAATGCCCTGTTCACTTGCTGCTGCTGTGTGTGTGTGTGTGTGTGTGTATGTGTGTGTGTGTGTGTGTGTGTGTGAGAGAGAGAGAGAGAGAGAGAGAGAGAGAGACAAAGACCCTTTTTAGGGCAGCATGTCATTGTTGGATAAAAATATAATATATTCAGACTGGTTGACTGGCATAGACCCTGTGTGTGTGTCTTTCTCTGTACATTTGTGTATCCATATTTGGTTTTCTGTGTATTTGGTGATTTGTGTATCCATATTTGATTTTGTGTATATCTGTTGGCTGTTCTTATGTGTTTTTTTTCTAAATGTATTTTTATTTTATTTTTTCACAGATGAACAAAAATTAGTTTTCAGCGAACTTAACCTTGTTCCTTTTTATTCAGCTTGTCATTTTACCTTTCCAATATTTCCACTTAAGTTATTGCTATTGTGCACAATCATAGTATCTGTTCTAAATCATTGTTATTAAGCTATATTGTAGGATTTCTGCTAAATCATAGAATTTCTACTATATTATATTTTTCTTTCTAAATATAGCATTTCTACTATAGAATAGTATTTCTGCTATGTTATAATATTTGTGCTAAACTGGAGTATTTTTGCTAAAACATAGTATTTATTTAAAATTTCAATATTCATAGTATATTACAGTGTCTCTGGTAAATCACAGCATTTCTGCTATGTTGTACTGTTTTTCTAAATCATAGTATTTCTGTAATGTTCAAGAATGTTTGGCTAAATATATTCTTTCTGTTATCTTATATTATTTCTCCTAAATTGTTGTATTTTTGAGAAGTTATCGTGTTTCTGGTAAGTTACAATATTTCTGCTAGGTTCTGCTATGCTATTGTATTTCTGCCAAGTGTTATGTTTCCTCTAAGAGATTACAGTTCTGCTAAGTTACTACATTTTAGCAAAGTTTCTTTGCTTCTGCAAAGTTTTTTACAATTTCTGCAACTTTTCAGCTTTTTCAGCTAGTTTCAGCAGACAGCTTCAGCTGTCAAGCATCCACACTGCATTTTCGCAGGAAATGCAAATTTTTCTAGTTATTATTATTCTTCAGTTTCCGCCTGAAATTTTGCAGCGAATCTCGCCTCGCAGTTTTGAGACAAGCTTCATATATGTTACCTCATTTTGTGCGGCTGGATCAGGAATGGTGTGCTATGACTTTTGGTGTTTATGACTATTATAGTTTTTTAAATATTAATATTTTAGTGAAAATTTTCCCGCGCTTCTCTGCCAAACAGTTTTGACAATAGGGTTACATATGTTAGATCATTTTGTGCGGCTGGAGCTGGACTAGTATGGTATACACTTTTGGTGTTTATGACTTTTATAGTTTTTTAAATATTAATATTTTAGTGCAAATTTAGAAAGATTCTTCTTTTGGCGCCATAGAAACAGACTTCATTTGTGGTGTGTTGGCTCCATCTTTTGGTCCCACTGATACAAATTTCAAACTTCATTTGTGGTGTGTTGGCTCTCTCTAGTGGTATGCCGGGAGTAGTACGGCCTGTCTACCCTTATTTGGATTACCGTAATGATGACAATATCAACGGTGCGCACAGCGTCGCTGCTTTCAGGAGCCATTGGAATTTTTAAGGTTGCGCAAATCATTCAATAGTTACGGTAATGCTTGGTGGAAAACTCAATATCCCACAATTCATAGCACGCCTCTGCCGAGTCAAACAATGGCGGCCATCACTTAGTTTTTATTTTCCTCTTAATACTGTTTCTAGGTCACAAAATAAACTTTTAAGATATTTTCAGGCGAGAATATAGGTGTGTAAACTTCAAATATCTGCTCATTTTGTCAAAACATCCCATATTAGCGACAATGTTCTGACGATGTCGTTTCTGCTTGAGGCTAGCTGGCTAGTGTGGCTAGCGCGGCTTTGCTAACAAGCTACAGCCGGCCTGGATGACAGTGAGAGCGGCTTACTCTGGTTTCACACCCGGTCCTTCGTAAAGTCTCGTGGTCACAGCTGGACTTATTTTAAATAAATAAATGATTTATTTATTTATTCATTTTAGTAACGGTATAAACAGTGAAAGGTGGTGGATTGGCCAGATGTAAACTTCAAATATGTGCTCGTGTTACCAAGACATCCCATATTAGCTCTGATGGTTTCGGTGCCTGCAAAGAGCTAGACAGCTAGCTAGCTAACTGGCTGTCTTTTTGACTCAGGGTCATAGCTGGACTTATTTTTCGTTTTTATGAGCCGATGAGGGTTTTTTTTTAGTAACGGTACAAACAGTGAAAGGCGGTGGATTGTCCAGATGCTGGTCGATGTGGAAAAAATAACTGAGTTGTTTGGTGGTCGCTGACGCGGAGCTACAACCGAGGGCAGCTATCCACCGGTGTGTGTCAGACAGAGCATGCAGGGAACGAGGCGGCGAGGCGACCGCCGATCAACCGGTGGTAGATCGTGGATCAGGGAAACCGAAGGCAGGAGAAGCAGGCGGCTGCCGGTCAGAGCGTGAGGTGAACTGAATTTCAGGTAAGAAGTTATGAACTGCACTCTATTTGGGTCAGATATAAACCGAGTTTAGGTGTAGTTTGGTGGAAACCAGGAGATGACCTTACCGAATCATCAGAGCTGAACTGGTGATGGAGAAACAGGTTTACCTTTTTTTTAGGTGACATGAATGAGTTGAAGGGAAGTTATGAACTGTTTCTGAGAGAAATAAACACCAAGCTCCTTTTTTATTTAGCTGACAGCTGGTAACTGTGCAGGGGCGGATCTAGCAAAGCTTTTGCCAGGGGGCCAGGTAGGGCATCTTACAACCAAAGTTTGTATAATAATACACAAGATTGGCTGTAGACCATTGTTAATCATTCAGAACACTGTGTAAAAATAACAAAAAACAAAAAGTGAATGCAAAAGTGCATAAATATTTATTTTACGTGATTGATGTGTGTGGCGGGGCGTGGTCTGCAGTGCCGCTGCAGGGGAGGTGGACCCACCTGAGCGGCATCTGCAATCACGCCTCTCTGGCGTAGTCTGTGCTCTCTCGGCTGTTTTTTGGGTGTGTGTCAGGCTGTGAGTTGAAAAGCTACAGCCGGCTGTGTGGGTACACCAACCATGTGTGAAAAGTGGTCCATAACGTAATGCTTCAAAGCGTGTTCATGCAAACATTGTCGGGTCTGCCGTGGTACAATGGGACTTCTGCTCATGAAACTATGTGCACAGCGTCTGCAAATCGGGGCTGTACAAAGTCACTTCATCTTTACCCAAAATTGTAAGCTGTCATCTGTGAGGTGCGAGCGGTGTTTGTTTTTACCATAGTTCATGGTGGAGAATGGCTGCTCTGCTGAGTTTTGCTCTCTGTAGCTGTATGAATGGCAAACTACACTGTTTACCAGCGGCATAGGCACACTTAAAATTTCTTCTGAAATTTTCGCTTTCTAGTATTACTTTATTCTCGCTTATTTGGCACGGAAGCGTAGAGCTGCCACCCTGGCAAAAGAGAAATATAAGTATATCACTTTATAACGTGAAAAGTTTATCGTTCTAACAATATACTATCATGTTAGTACAATATACTTTTCATGTTTGAACAACATGTTTGAACAACATTGTACGAACAATGTACATAATTATCACGTCCGTACAATATTGTGCGAACGTGATAATTATGTATATTGTAATAACGTGATATTATATTATACAAACATGAAAAGCATAATGTTAGAACAATAAACATTTCACGTTATAACGTGATATAGCTCTATTTTTCTTTTGCCTGGGTGGCAGCTCCACGCTTCCATAATTTGGTAATCAAAATATGTAACTTAATTATATTGTGACGTACTTTTGCCTTTTCTTATTATTCTGCCTTCTCAGAAAGGGAAAAAAATACAAATAAAACTGTTTACACTTGTTATATACAATAACTATCAAAACCTATTCACATTTAATTTGGCTTTCACAGAAATCCCACCTCTCCTTCTGGCTACAGAGTACTTACCAAGGTTAGAAACAAAGCACAGTTATGCTTTATTAATGTTCGATAATTACAATGTTCCACATTTCCTTGCTTTTTAAGTCATTTTTAGGCTTTTTAGAGTTTTTGTTTTTTGTTTTTTTTAGCAGTAATGTTTCTGCCTGTTTATTTCAGCCCATGAAATCGAATGCAGATCTTCCTGATGTGAGATTTACATAAATGTAAGTAACTTTGTTTGTCATTGTCATTAATGTTGTTGCTGTTGTTGTTTTTGTGCAGTTTGCAATCATATAAACCTAGCAAGCATCAGTCAGCACAGTGACTAACCTAAACAGATTCTTGCTTTATTCACATATATTATATGTAATTATTTATACCTGCACATTGTACCTGGGGTTGCAGCCACTTGGCCCCACCCCATTGTTGTGACAGCCCTGATTGTACTTATACACTGCATCTGAACAGGGAACAGTCTACCACATTAATGTATTTTTAAGTGACTTGTTTGTAATACATGAATTTGTTTCTTACAGATGTCAACCTCATGCTGCCCTCCCCCATCCTCCTAAAGTAAGTATTTGTTGTTGTAGTTTTTTATGCAGTGTCTGTGTCACATGCTAATCATAATTATTGAAATAACTGTTTTCTAACAGATTTTCCAAAACACTAGTTATGTTTGTTGTCATTCAGACCAATACTACTGCTTAGACATTGCTTAGTGGTCATGCATGTTTGACAAGCTTGTTATGATACCAAAACAGTAGGCCTATCACAATAATCGATATATCGACTTAACACACAATGCATGTACATGACCTCAATAATTGTTGATGATGCAATTTATCTGCCATTATATTTACAAAAATAAAATATAATAATAACAACACAATAACATTAAATAACATTGTTTTCTATTTGTTAGAAAATTTACTATTTATTCAAGTTTATATGGTATCTAATATTTTGATACCTAATTTCCATGATCTAAATATTTTAAGAATTACATGTTGGTTTGTCAATTGAAAGTGTGTAGATCTTGCATTATTATGGTTTTATATTATGATTATACATTCAAAGACATAAAATGGTCTTAAAATGACAATGACATAACTTGTCGCAATTGTTTATGGGGCAATATACCGACCAACAAAAAGTTGTTATCGTAACAGGCCTACAAAACAGATGGTTTTATGATTGATAAATTCAAAAAATAAATACATTTAATTTCTCTGAGATTCTCTAATATTCAGTTACAGTTCACAACACAGCTACCTGTACATGCAGTATTATACTGTAAATATAAATCTCTGCATTTAGCATCCGACTAGAAGAGTCACAGTTACTGCCTCTTTTTTTTTTTTTTTTTTTACAAATACCTGTACTATTACTAACACATTTACTGTTTTACTTTTAGCCTGTGGATACAAATGCAGATTTCCTTAATGTAAGTTGTGCATTTTAATTACATCATGTTATTTTTATTATTATTTATTTATTTATTTTATTTTACATTCAAATATTTCAAGCTTCTTGGTTAAAGAAGCTTGATTGCTAGTAGGTAAAGAATAGTTCACCTATAATTGATATTCCCAATTAATTTCTCACCTCTGATTGAATGCCTTTGTTTGTTTGCCTTTTTTGACTATAACAAAACATTTTTGCAGGATATATATGGTGAATTTATATGCATAGATACAGTCGTAGTGCTTGACACATGCACACAGCAGTAGATGTACTAAAAAGGAAATAATTACAATCATGATGTTGATTGCTGATGTCAGTATATATATTTTAGAGGAATTTTGTTTTTCACCCAAAATGAACTATATTGCTTCAGAAGAGATTTATTACCCTACCTGACTCTTATATATTGTTCTGTTTTTTGCTTGTTTTTGTTATTTTCAGGTTCAGTGGTGCGTGTTCTTCTAATGGCCGCCTTCCCACTGGAGGTTTTGATCCACAGCAATTTAAAAGGTAAACAGCTTTGAAAGTCAGTTCAAATGGTTAGCTAATAGTATTCTAAAAAGCCTACAACTATGTCACCAGTTTCTTTACCAAAAAGTACCCATAAAAGTATCTCTCAATAGCAGATCATTGTAGTTCAAATGTTTAGTGTTACAAATATCAGATTTTTGGAAATCTAAAACTAGTCAAACAGTCAAATGTTCATGCTTTTTATAGGAGGACAGAGCAAAACGGACATCGGCGCAGAGTGAAGAACTGCCCTTGATAAGGACACTATGACAGCAATATATAGTAAGTGAAGACTTTCTGTGTATCTAAAATTGCATACATCACAAGTAACTTACTTTGCAACCATTAAAATAGGTTGCAAAGTAAGTTACCAATACAAATAGCTGATGATGCATTGTAGTGGTTGGTCTCAGACAAAGAAGGTCAACAGATTTATGAATGCTGGAGGGTAAGGAGGGACGACCAAAAGGGGTGTTAGCATTACTGTAATGTGAACTGGATAGACTTTCCATCTAGGAAAAAAAAGAGGTAAAATTATGCGTAAAATATATCTGTATTAATATCTGTATCTATATAAACAGAAATATCTGTTTGCTAAATGAAGCCAGCTAACATAAATCATATTTTTATTTTAACTCTGATAAAAGTAATAGAACTGTGACTTTTGTTTGTTACAGTGGCGGTAAGGAAGAGGTTTCCCAATGTGTCCAGAAGGGCTTTGAGGATTGCAGTGAAAGCTGGGGAAACTGAGACTGCTGGAAAAGGAAAAGAAATTACATTTTAAGTATGTTGACTTATGTTCATACAATCACACACACATATGTGTGTATCTATATATATATATATATATATATATATATATATATGTGTGTGTGTGTGTTTCTTTTAGAATGTTTAAGTATGTAATGAGAATAAAATTATAAAATGAATATTCCTTGCTTGATTGATATGCTATATGTATGTTTTAAACATCAAATAAAGATTTCTTTCAGCTGTTACATGTGAATGTGTTTTCTTAGAAATATATGAAGGGTTAAATTTATATATTTTTGAATGATTTTAAATAAGTTTAAATTGTATTTTGAAATATATTTTATAAATATATTTCAAAATATAAAAAAACAGCCAAAAAATATATGTGTTAAAACACATTTCAAAATATATTATAAATATATTTTTTAAATATTGTCACGGTCCGTATGGCAGACCGTGGGGGTGAGGGGAATGAGGACCCAAGATGCAGGACTTTGTGATGAAGGCAGTGCGTTTATTTACAGTGGTGTAAATAGTCACAGAATCAACCCCGTGTTTTCCCCTTGACTTCCATGTCGTGTCTTCACCCACAAGTCCGTACTCCGTGCTCTTCTGCTCCTGTGTGTCCCCGCACCCCGTGCTCGCTGCTCTTGTCTTCCCTGCTCCTTCCTGGAGAAAATAACAAAGAGGCAACTTGTCAGGACACTCGATTACCGCAGGCATGCACTCACTGGACTATCAATCGACACTAACGTGGAGTTTCACACAACGATCCCATGCCGAGGAGCGCTCAGCCACAGTCTTAAGAAACTCCCCAACGACACTCCATTAGCTGCAGGTGTGTCAGTCATCATCTGCTTCAGGTGTGGCCATCCTCTAGGCAGGACACGCCCACCAGGCCTACCTGAACCCAGTACTCAGCCACACTCACAGACACACCCACTTGCCTATACATACAAGGATGGGGAATACAAGAACAGCAGCAGTGCAGACAACACACACATCACAAAATAACAGCAATGATTATAATAGTGGTCCACACTGCCCACAAACCCTGAATCCCTGGAGCTGGGTCCGTGACAAATATATTTTAAAATATACAAAAAATGGCCAAAAAATATATGTGCTAAAATATATTTCAAAATATATAAATATATTTTAAAATGTATTTTAGCACATATATTTTTTGGCCATTTTTTGTATATTTTGAAATATATTTCAAAATGTATTTTAAAATATATTTTTTTACCGTATGGGAATCCAGATCACGGGAACTGAAGAAGTCCCGAAGAATAAAAGTTTTGTTTAAAACTGATCTGGCGTTCACCAGGCCAATCCTAGCGGGAGCTGGAGTTGGCGCTCGGGGTTCAGGAGGTCCAGAAACCCGCCGCAGCAATCTCAGGTTCCGATAATGTTGACAGCGGAGGTTTAGCCTGGGAGGGCATGGGCAGCGAGGCCGAGGAGCATCATCATCAAAGCCGACCACAGGCACCAAACAGGCATCAACAGGATCCAGAAAACGCCGAGACGCAAACAGCCTTGGCAAGAATCCATGCACTGGTCGGAAAACAGCAGAATAATTCTTTAGGTAAACCTTTAGCTTCACCAGGCGACCGCTTCGTTTACCCCGGCGACGATGACGCTTTCGCCGGGAAGGTAGCGTGGGAACCCGGTACAGGTAACCCAGGGTTTCCGATGCAAATGGGGGCAGGGGTTGCTGCCCACCAGCTCCAAAGGACACAATATTTTGGACCACAGGTTTGAGGTCCAATAGTGTCTGGCGATCATACCTCAGCAGAGACTTTGTTTCGTGGATGACACAAATTAGAAATAATATAAACAGGAACAAACTTGGCAGTGACAGACGAGCAGTCACACACACCGGCGCCATCTTGACACAGAGAGTCTCACCCTGAACAAGGAGCCCCAGGGTGCCCAGCAGTAGAGTCAGTGACATCATCATTGTGCTGCTGGTGTGTGAGTGGCTCTGAAAGGCCTGGACAGCCACTGATCAACACTGGCCTCTTAACAGCTGTGAGCAGAGAGGCAGGACACATATGCAAACACACAGAGTCAGTTAGTGATGGTAAATTTGATTCTTTTTACTAAATCGAGTTTTAATGAGTCACTCACCAAAGTGAATCGGGTTTTTTGAGTCATTTGATTCACTGAGTCAGTCGACCAGAGAGTGCAAAAAATGTACATTTTCACTCAAACTTAATTTGTTTCTCTTTTCATGTAAATCCTACTGCTAAGATGAATGATTGTAAAAGAAAACAACTATTTTATAGAGCAAAAAAGAGCAAAAACATTTCTAAAATTAAGCAATTTCCTATCAAAATTGCTTAATAAACATTTATTTATTTATTTTTTATTTTATTTTATTTTATTTTATTTTATTTTATTTTATTTTAAATGTCCACTGAGCTGTGAGCCAGGGGGCGGTAATGCGACTTAACATTGGTTGTCAACCAAGAAGAAGAAGAAGCTGTGAGCCAGAAGGGAGGGGGTGAGTGAGTGAGTGATTCGTTCGCTCTATGATTCAGCACAGGAGGGAGGGGGTGAGCGAGTCCTGAGTGATTCGCTTACGCTTACGATTCAGCACAGGAGGGAGGGGGTTAGTGAGTCCTGAGTGATTCGTTAGCTCTATGATTCAGCACAGGAGGGAGGGGGTGAGCGAGTCCTGAGTGATTCGCTTACGCTTACGATTCAGCACAGGAGGGAGGGGGTTAGTGAGTCCTGAGTGATTCGTTCGCTCTATGATTCAGCACAGGAGGGAGGGGGTGAGCGAGTCCTGAGTGATTCGCTCTATGATTCAGCACAGGAGGGAGGGGGTGAACGAGTCCTGAGTGATTCGCTTACGATTCAGCACAGGAAGGGAGGGGGTGAGTAGCTCAAATGTGCTGTTAGCATGTTAGCAGAGCGATGCTACTGTGAACCGAGGAGCTATTTTCTTGATGTGAGCTTCTACTCAGGGTTTTTTCTTCCAGTTCAGAGCAGAATTTTTTTTGTTAAGATACTGGATGTTGTGTTTTTCTCCACAATTTTAATTATAAGCTAGATATATTGCTGCTAACAGCAACAGGGATGAGTCAGTGAGTCAGTTGGGCTTGTGAATCATGATTCATGAGTCAGTAAAGTGATTCTCGAGTATTGAACGATTCGTTCATGATTCGCGCATCACTAGAGTCAGTCATCTTTCCTCATCATGTCATCCTGTGTCATGTGACATGTTCATCCTGCTTTTTTTTCATTTGTCTTTTTATTTATTTAATTTGCATTTATTAATTAAAGATATGTCAGCACACAGGAACATGTATATTTACTTAAGTATCCAAATCTCCACAATGTTTTGTCAACTTGCATTTAAATGGTTAAACTTGAAGAATTATTCTCTTCCCATTTCTTCCACATTTTACTTTCAGAGAGTGTGTAATTACTCATGCTTTGGTAGTTATGAATATAAATAATTATAAAAACATATACAAACAGTTTTACATAGAGGCAAATGTGTTTCTTCTTTTTATTATGCAAGTATTGGGTTTGCTTCAGGTTTTAATTTAAGAAAGAAATAATATCTTAATAAGAAGTCATGTGAACTGTGACACTGGGTTGTTAGACTTGTTGGCCAAACAGACAGGATGGTTACTTTATTAGACATTAATTATTACTTTTCTTGAAAATGTATCAGCATAACCTTGATACTACAATCCCACACACCTCTGCGAGTCCATAACCCAATAAAGACATAGTGTTAATCTTCAGGACCAGCACCTCAATACAGGAAGTCTGGATCAGCTCTCTGTTTAAAAAGTTCTAATCTCTGATCCTGTGAGATTTACCCAGCAGGCAATGCAGAGTTCAGACGGAGCTGAAGTCCTAACTGCCTCAACATCATCAGAGCGTTTATCCTTCTTATCTGTAATAAAAACCGGAGACCTGAGCAGCTTTACAGGCTCGGCCTCTGTGAGCCACATTAGTAGATTGGAGCACTTGAAATAACTGGGTTCGTTTTAAAGGCCTGGACAGTAGACCTCCTGTATCTCTATGGGTTAGAGAGACATTTCTTATCTTTTTACATTCCTGCAGTCACACAAAAATCTGCCAATGTTGTAACTGTATCATGTCCACACACACAAAATTCAAACATTTGAACATAGTTTTCATTTAACATATTAATCAGACTTATATTTTGATCATATCTGTGATTAAGAATTAAAATGATTTCCTATTAGCAAATACAGAAAAGCGCTGTTTTAACTAGTGATGCGCGAATCATGAACGAATCGTTCAATACTCGAGAATCACTTTACTGACTCATGAATCATGATTCACAAGCCCAACTGACTCACTGACTCATTCCTGTTGCTGTTAGCAAACTAATTTCATTAGCAGAAATATATCTAGCTTATAATTCAAATTGTGACGAAAAACACAACATCCAGTATCTTAACAAAAACATTTCTGCTCTGAACTGGAAGAAAAAACCCTGAGTAGAAGCTCACATCAAGACAATAGCTCCTCGGTTCACAGTAGCATTGCTCTGCTAACATGCTAACTGCACATTTGAGCTACTCACCCCCTTCCTCCTGTGCTGAATCATAGCGTAAGCAAATCACTCAGGACTCACTAACCCCCTCCCTCCTGTGCTGAATCATAGAGCCAGCGAATCACTCATGACTCGCTCACCCCCTTCCTCCTGTGCTGAATCGTAGAGCGAGCGAATCACTCATGACTCGCTCACCCCCTCCCTCCTGTGCTGAATCGTGGAGCGAGCGAATCACTCATGACTCGCTCACCCCCTTCCTCCTGTGCTGAATCGTGGAGCGAGCGAATCACTCATGACTCGCTCACCCCCTCCCTCCTGTGCTGAATCATAGAGCGAGCGAATCACTCATGACTCGCTAACCCCCTCCCTCCTGTGCTGAATCATAGAGCGAGCGAATCACTCATGACTCGCTCACCCCCTCCCTCCTGTGCTGAATCATAGAGCGAACGAATCACTCACTCACCCCCTCCCTCCTGTGCTGGCTCACAGCTTCTTCTTCTTCTTGGTTGGCAACCAATGTTTTTAATCAGTTTATTCAGTACTTTTTGACTGACAGGCCTCAGTCTGTCAGGATCGGCATCAGGACTTCAGCCAGCATTACCACAAACGCTAGAGTTTCACAGCCCCATCCTCTACACCCTGTACACTCACGACTGTGTCGCCTCCAACAAAGACAACATCATATTGAAGTTTGCGGACGACACTGCAGTGACCGGTCGCATTACTGGAGGGGACGAAGCGGCTTACATGAGAGAGGTGGCCAGTCTGGTGTCATGGTGTGAGGAAAACAACCTCACCCTCAACACTGATAAAACAAAGGAGATGATAGTGGACACGAGGAAGAAGAAGAGGCCTCACTAGCCGCTGTTTATCCAGGAGAGTGAAGTGGAGAGGGTGAGCAGCTTTACATACCTGGGCGTTCACATCAGTGAGGACCTCACCTGGACACTGAACACCACACAGCTGGTCAAGAAGGCTCAGCAGCGGCTGTATTTCCTGAGGAGGCCGAGGAAATTTGGTATGCCGGCCAAGATCCTCAGCAGGTTCTACAGCTGCACTGTGGGGAGCACACTGACCAGCTGCATCACTGCATGGTACGGCAGCACTACTGCTATGGACCGCAAACGCCTTCAGAGAGTGATAACAACTGCGGAGAAGATCACCAGGACCCCGCTGCCCTCTCTGCAGAGCATCTACCATTGCAGAGTCCAGAGGAGAGCTGCCTCCATCATTAGAGACCCCACACACCCCCAACACGGACTGTTTACACTTCTGCCCTCAAGACGAAGGTTTAGTGTGAAATCCAGAACATCTCGACTCAACAACTCCTTCTTCCCCACTGCCATGAGACTCCTGAACAGGTGACCTACCTCAACTGCAATTTGCACATCAGGACAATTTGCACACCAAGTACTTTGTACATCCTTTTACACTGACAACCGCACGCCTCACTTGTTTTCATTTACATATTTTGTACTTATTTATTTTTCTTTAACTATTTTTTTATCCTTATTTTTACCTTATTAAGCTTAATATCTCGTCTTATTTGTATCCTTTTGTAACCTACCTTGGCATTTGTGTATGGACAGCAAAGGAAGAATGTCATTGCACAGAGAAATGCTATTTCTTCTGTACACATGACAATAGACATTTTGAATCTTGAATCTTAATGATTCTGTACGGAGTCAAATATAAAGCATTTTCTAAAAGACATAAATGAATCATCACTGGCCTTTGACCTTAACTATGGTCACTCCCAGTGAAAAGCTAAACATCTTCACCTGTGCCACCTTGAACTCAGCCTGCTGTCTTTTTGTGAGTGCACCTCGTCTCCTAACCATATATCATAGCAGATCTTCCTTCTGTCACAAATCATCCCTGACACTTGTCTCCACCCACTCCACCCTGCCTACATTCGCTTCTTCATCTGCCGTGTGCACTGTCCATTGCTTTGGATGGCACAGGACACAGGACTGTAGCCTTGTATCCTCACTGTTGGATGTCAGCACCCATTGCAGAGAAAGAAAGAGAGAAACTGTTCAGTGTTTCACTTCCCTCTCAAAGCTCAGCAACCATGGCAACAGATTGCCAAACCCCATCAAACTTGTAAGGAGACATTGTATTTATTTCACATATTTCTGTTTAAATGGTTAATTAAAAATATCAGATAAAAGAAGCAGAAATGTCTAAAACGATTTAAAAAAAAATGGATCCAAATTTTAAAGACAGGAGGTCGTGGTGGAGGTGGCAGAGATTTCCATTAGGAGTGTCCAGGATGGATAAGATTATAAATAAGAACATCAAAGATTAGAATGATTACACTTAAGAGAGCTCAGGTGATATGAAGCTTCTAGGCAGGAGGGAAAGTGGAAGATCTCAGAGTTTGTTTATGGATGTAGAAGATGACCACTGTGGTGACCCATAAAGGAAGCAGTGGACATCAGATAAACATGCAGATCGGGTCTATGTTGGGTCCATCGCTCCAACCCTGACCCAACCTGGATGTCAGTCTGACGTTCAACATTTAAACTTTGGACTGGGTCATTGTTGGACGTCATGTGCACGTCTATTACAGGTGCAGGAAAATTACATTATTATATAAATTACATGATTAATAAATATAATTTTTTTTATTTACAAACATCATCATTATTGTTATCAACATGATACATATTAATACAAATTATTTATAAGCAAACACAATTTACACTTTACAATTTACAGCAAACAGAAGGGAAAGCCCTTGTTGGCCAGACATGTGAGCATGGCATTCCCCTGCTCCAGCTCCTTACTCGAGGGCGGCAGCACCGTCAGGGTGGAACGGACATCACCTAGGAGACACCAATCAGCTTAGAGAACAAGTAACAGTTTTTGTCAGATGTTTTTCTGCTCCAACAGTCACTCACACATTGTTTCGCTTCCCTCTCAGAACAGAAATAACAGCACTGAAATATGTCCAAACCACATAAAGAAGGAAGAAAATGCAACATTTTACAAACCAGTGTCAAAGTCACTAAAGTCTGACTCGTACATGATAGTGATGGGATTTCCGGCTCTTTTTAAAGAACCGGCTCTTTCGGCTCGGCTCACTAAAAAGAGCCGGCTCTTTCGGATCCAAACCGGCTCTTCAGGTTGTTTTATTGCTTTAATTGATTTATTATTAACAATAATATAAAATTATGCACAAAAGGAATTACTAATGTAAAAAAAAAAGTGGTTTTATTTATATATGTTTATATATAAATATATGCGGTGGTATGCGTAAATATACTTTTATTTATTCACTCCACATAAAAATTAATAAATAAGTCATATAATACAAAAACCAACTATTCACATTTCAACTTTTAACTATTTAAATTTTCAGCTTTTTCCTTTTAAACAAATTTAAAGTGAAACAACACAAAACACTGCAAACCACAACACAATTAAATATAAATTAAAATATGAAAACAAAAAGAAGATGCATATTCTCTGTCATATGGGCCTGCATGAATAAACTTTCTGAATCCTTTATCATCTGCAACTGAAAATAGTTGTGGATGATTACTATACCTTTCTGATGTGACGTTGTTGTCCCTGGCTCCCTTTCTCTCTCTTCCCCTCCCACTCTGTTCCTGTGCTACTGTGAGTGTAACCACCACCCCTCCCTCCTCTGCTCAGTGCAAGCACAAGGCTCACGTGAATGAAGCGAAAAAGCAGTGCGAGAGAGAGTCCCAGTGTCTTCCCCACAACGGCTCTTTTAACCCTTTAAAACCAGCCGGTAAACCCTGCTCACATGACCTAAGAGACCTAGTCTCTAAGACATTTTTGAATAACGTGTTTTCACTGAGTTAGCTATTTTTACCATCTTGGGTAGTGAAGTTGGTAGAAAACATTCTAAAATAACAGGGTGAGCTAGAGTAGGAACTGACAAAGCAGATGCTAAAAGTTTTTTTCCTTTTATCATTATTGCTATCTTTTGCATATGGAAGTTTAGGCTATGAGGACGATTGGAGATGAACAAAGGGTGGAGAGGAGAATAGTGAAGTGAGGATGCACATAGTGAAACCTCTTTGAGTGTACAATGGTGTTGATGTGATATACAGAATGTCAGAAAAGAAATGTCTGTTATTGATGTGATTAGCAAATCCAGAGAGTGGAAATGTGCTGGAAATTTCTTTTATTTTATGAATTTGTCACATGTTTTAGTAATATCACTTTTGGGTCACTTCAAGGTTCACATGTAGGAAAGCATTCAGCTTTAACTCTATTGCACAAAGTTAGGCATCGTGAGAAAGTTGGTGACACCCAGAGGGGGAGAATTCAACAGGTGGTGAAGTCTTTTGTTAATCAGGTCTTTGAGGATGTGGGGAAGAGGCAAGGAGCAGTCTCTATGTGACACTGGAAGAGGAGCTAAAGTTGTAAACTCTCTCCCTCTCTTGGAGGGTTCAAGGGTGTGAACAACAACTGTGGAAATGCCTTCTGTTTGACTGGGTTAAAGAGGGCTGCTATTCATCTTTAGAGACACGTATCAGTGCCCCACTGAATGTCCTCTCTCCCTCAACTGCTTGGGAATTAAAAAGGTGTTGGCTCATCGTGTCTGCAGACTTCGTTGATTATATTTCCATGACATCATTCTGCAGTGACAAAGTGAGATATGTCACAACAAAGGAGCGAAAACTGAAAAAGTGTTTGTTTACATTGTTGACTTAACACCTAATATAAAAGCTTCAGTGCTCTTTGGGACGGATTCTCCAGTTTTTTTTATTTAAAAGTATTACAATTACGATTTTGATTATGTCCCCACATTCAGTGTCAATGATGGTGATGATACTGGAGGATAAACGTGAGCTCTAACACATCTGTTCAAATTTACACAGCTTTCACATCACTTCATTGTAGGGGTCGAGTTTTTCTTTATTTGTTACCTGTCTGTGAATTCTACAGTGTTCAGTTGAGTCACATTCCAAATATACTGTGAAAAACTCTTTTTAAACAAGTCGTGCTAGAGTCAGTCAGTTCATTTCCATAGAGAGCCACTTTGCATCAGCAGCACCATGCTCCAGTGCTCTGGGAGAGTTTATAGTCCTGAGAGTTGAACACTGGATGACTGACAGCTGTCCTTCATCACAACAGAAGCCACAGAAATCCTCCTCATCAAAAACATGACTTTGATCTGCGTCCTCATCTGGACTCTCCTCTGCTGCTGCTTCACAGGTAAAGTCCAGAGAATCAAACTCCTCTCCTCTATCAACATCTGTCCCTCTGAAATGAAGCCCACAAAACCATGAAGCTGCTTTATGTTTTTGTCTCTGTATCCTCAGAGTCTAAACCTCAGGTCCTAGTGACTCAGCCTGGAGCAGTGAGCTCTGCTGTGGGAGGAACTGTGAACATCAAATGCAAGACGAGTCATAGAGTAGATAGTGGTGTTGACCTGTCATGGTACCAACAGAAAGATGGAGGATTTCCTAAACTACTTATTTACTATGCTAGCACTCGAGAATCAGGGATTCCAGCTCGTTTTACAGGCAGTGGATCAAACTCTGACTTCACTCTGACCATCAGTGGAGTCCAGGCTGAAGATGCAGCAGTTTATTACTGTATGGGTGAATTCCTTGTTAACAGTCAGTATTCGTTCACACAGTGAAAAACAGTCGTACAAAAACTTCCCTCAGTCAGACTGAACAGAAACTGAACTGACTGCTGCAGCTGGAAGATACTGCAGAGACTGATACAGTTCACTGAGGACACACACACACACACACACACACACACACACACACACACACACACACACACACACACACACACACACACACACACACACACACAGTAGTACAGGTCCTCCATCTTTTTTTCACCCAAAAAGGGTTTAATTTGTGAGAGTAAACTTGTGCAG
The DNA here is from genome assembly GCF_036321145.2 of Pelmatolapia mariae. Classification (NCBI taxonomy): domain Eukaryota; kingdom Metazoa; phylum Chordata; class Actinopteri; order Cichliformes; family Cichlidae; genus Pelmatolapia; species Pelmatolapia mariae. Next base: position 1,664,880 of record NC_086245.2, read on the forward strand.
TGTAAATAGTCATTTTAAACAGTAAAATGTAAACATTGCAGCAGTTAAGGAGTGAAAGGCCATTTTTGTTGACACACTTGTTTCCTGGTTAAGAGCATTGCTTAGAAACTCGTTTTTGGTTTACTTTTCATTTTCTGTTTGGGAAGATTGGGGAACATAAGGACCTGTTTTCGTGTTTTGGCATTGCTCACATCCAAAACAGATAAACTCCTCTATACCAAAAATGAACCTTCTTATCAACTCACATGATCTTGTTGTGCAAATAAAGTCATCCTGTTTTTATTAAGCTGTATATTTTCAAACACGAACATTGTTAAAATGATTTGGTCCATGTTTCATCTTTCACTTTGTTATTCTCCTGGTGTTTCATTTGTTCAACTGTAATGTTAAAGTTCAAAAAACAAATCCCAGAATTGTTTTCAGTTAAGCTAAGCAGTGCTTTCATGTTCTAATTATCTTTAACATTACAGGGCTCTAGAATAACTTTTTGCCATGGTTGCACTGGTGCGCCTTTTTTTCTTAGGCGCACCCATTTTTTCAACCGCATCGCTTAACACCACGGTTTTACATGTGCCCTTTTTTGGGGGGAAAATTGCTGTCCATGCAGACAATATTGATTTGTAAATGATTAACTAACAATCTTGTTCTTGTGTTTAAAGTGCTTTGGCACTCTTTGGCAATAAGAATGCAGAGATGGCACCGGGTGTTATGGCACGCCGTCTCTCTCTCGGTTCTGCAATGTTTGTATATTGTGCTTAGTGGTGTCCCTGCTAGCTTTTAAAACCCACTCCCTGTTGGTGTATGAGCGACAGACGCTTTTTAACATCCGTGACTCACTGCTGATGCTCCACAGTGTTAGCGAGCGATCTGGAGGAATCCCGCCGCCTCTGGCATCGGTGCCGGAGGAGCAGCTTCGCCGTGATCCATGGCGAAGCTGCTCTGCGGTTCCACAGGCCCCACTGGTTTAGAAACGTATTCCCGTTAACGATAAGGAAGCAAGATGAACAGCAATTTTACTTGCTAGCAAGGGAGGCTGGTCGGAACCAGGCTCCTCACTTGTCTCCTATCCAGCATCAAATAAACAGCCTTCCTTGCAGCTTTTTATTCTGAGAACACAAGCACCACTCATTGTAAAAACCCCCTATGGTCACAAAAGGTTAAAACACTGCGCGCGCGTGTGTGTGTGTGTGCGTGTGTGCGAGTGCGAGTATGTGTGTGTGTGTATGTGAGTGTGTATATTTGTTTGGTGGTGCGTTTGTGTGACCTCCTGTTTACCAAAAGGGTCATAAAAGCAGGAAGCTTACTAACCAAGAAAACAGAACCCTCACATAGGATGTCCCTATAATAAAACACTATAGCCTCCCCCACCAACAAACAGGCTGGAGAGGTGGTCAGAGACAAAGGAATGTCTTTGACCATGCTGCTTGAACTAACTAATCATTCTTATTCTCCTCGATCTGAGCGCTGCCTTCGACACTATTTCTCACTCCATTCTTCTCAGTAGGCTAGCCTCCATCGGTCTCTCCCATACTCCATTAGCCTGGTTTAAATCATACCTATCTGATCACACTCAGTTCATTCAACTCAAATCGTTTACTTCTCAGCCCTTTCCTCTGACCACTGGCATGCCCCAGGGATCTGTCCTGGGGCCCCTTCTTTTCATTATCTACCTTCTACCGCTTGGACACATTCTCCGTAAATACAATATCCATTTTCACTGTTATGCCGATGACACCCAGCTTTATCTGTCCACTAAACCTGATTCTGCTCTTCCCCCATCCTCCCTCACCCTCTGCTTAGCCGAACTAAATTCATGGTTCTCTTCTAATTTTCTCAAACTCAATAGTAATACATCCGAGCTCCTCTTGGTCGGCACTAAATCAACATTATCCAGAACCAACAGTTTCTCTATTACTATCAATAACTCGCCGGTCTTCGTTGCTTCCTCTGTGAAAAGTTTGGGTGTCATCCTCGACAGTACTCTATCTTTCAATTCACACATTAATAATGTCACTCGGTCTGCATATTTTCAATTGCACAACATTAATCGTCTCCGTCCTTTTCTCACCTCACATGCCACTGCCATTCTTGTCCATAGCCTTGTTACTTCCCGGATTGATTATTGTAATTCACTTCTTTTTGGTCTTACTCAAAAATCCATCCACAAGCTTCAACGCGTCCAGAACTCTGCTGCCCGTATCATCACCAGGACCCCTTCTGTCCACCACATCACTCCTGTCCTGCAGCAGCTTCATTGGCTCCCGGTCAAATATCGTATCAATTTCAAAATACTCTTGTACACATTTAAAGCTATTCATCATCTCTCTCCTCCATATCTCTCTGATCTGGTTAACATCACCGCTCCATCTCGTTGTCTCAGATCTTCTTCTTCCCTTTCACTCTCTGTCCCCTCCCCCCGTCTTGTCACCATGGGGAGCAGGGCTTTCAGCTGCTCTGCTCCACGACTCTGGAATTCCCTTCCTCCTGATTTAAGAAATATCTCTACCTTCTCTCTCTTTAAGTCCCAACTCAAAACCCACTTGTTCAAATTAGCTTATCCCACATAACCTCTCCATTCGACTATTTTAAATTTGTTTATGTCTTATGCTTTTATGATTGTGTGAACTCTTTGCTTTTATGTTGCTTTTTACTCTACTGTGTACAGTGACCTTGAGTGTTTTGAAAGGCGCTTTCAAATAAAATGTATTATTATTATTATTATTATTATTAAGTCTTACACATTTAAGTAACACAATGACAACATTTAACAATTTGACTCCAACAGTCCCCCCTTTTTGTCAACTTTGTACTTAAATTTCCACTTATGCACCCTTGTGTTTGACAGTTCAGTATAGGCTTCATTCACACACAGCTCCTCACATCATTCACTTCCTATTGCTGCAAAAGTTCACAGTTAATACATGTACTAAACGTGCTTAGCAATTATCCTACTTCTCATTCATCTCACACACAGTAAACTACATCCTGCAAGGAAACAAATGAATGTCAACAGTCAAAAACAAGAATCAAGCCCAGTAGCACAGCCCTCTGTGGGATGTCTGCTGTGCTGAAGGTGATCTCTGCTCCTCTCTGATCCTCCTGAAGCCTCTCTCCTGGCCTCAGCTTCCATCTTGTGGACGATCTTCCTCAGTTGCTCCTCATTGCACCTGCAAGTTAAAAATTGACACTCCTCTTTTGCCACATGGCCCATGCCATGTGTCAACTCCACACAATGACACATGCACAAGAATGATGCACATTCTCTCTGAAAAATTCTCCAGGGTTTCCCCCTTGGAGCAGCTTGACTCCAAACCTGTAACCCTGTGTCAAAGAAACACTGGTCAGTAGATAAATTTTAAGTTTGTTTAACTCCCAGCTCCACCTGGAGCCTGTATCCTTTCCTGTAAGACAAAACCCTTTAAGTAAAAACAAACCTCACATCTGCAAACGACTGTAGCTCATAAGAGTAATAAAGTATTCAGCATCACAGCGACAAGTATCAATGCAGGTTTATTCTAAATCATTAAACCCACTACTTTTTGCCAAATTTGCTCCAAATCATAGATCATCTCAATTTCATTCCACATTGTAATCAGTGACTTTCCTTAAGTTTGTCACTCACTTACTTCATCACTATGAGCTCAATAGTGGTCAGATAATGAGTCCCATATTAAACTATTCTGTAATCACTGCACATTTCATTTTTTTTCATGTCACTTGTCTGTCTGTGCTGAATCCTTTACAAGCACTCTTAAAGAGAAACATTATCAGTAGCATCCTAGGTCAGGCCTATGTCATCCAGATTCCAGAGGTGCTGTAAAAGACAAAAAGGTTAACACTCTGCTGTAAAAAGAAGTAACACTGGTTTCAAACACAGTATGTCTCACACTGTATTCACATTTCCCCTGTAACATTCACATTTTCTCCAACATTTTCTCAACAACACAATGTAATTGCATCACCAACATATAGCGTGTAATGGCGATTCCTTCACACATAAACCCAGTAATCCTGTGGAATATTTCTAACATTTTGAGTTATTTTCCATGTTAGAAAATCAGCACTGCTCAGTGTTAGTCATTGTTAATCTTCAAAACTGACTAGGTTACTTTTAAAATGATAACACTGTCAAAAGTGTTCATTTAACACTCAACAGTGTTAAATTTAACACTCAGAGCAGTCGACTCATATGGACACTCCCTATCGTCAATTTAAACCTGGAGATTTTGCTGTGTGCATGTGTGTGTGTGTGTTTCTAGCTATACCATACATAGACATACTGTTAAGGATGATGAGTTAGCGAACGCGGACCTCTCGCTTAAGTTGAACAGTGTCTTTATTTACAGTGAAGCAAAACCAGTCTACAGTTATCCACAGTGCAAGTCCTTTTAGTGATCCTCTCCCTCTTTCCCCTCGTGGTAGTGCGTTAGTGTCCACAAAACTCCCGAAACTCAGTGAGGTCTCTCATTCTGTCTCTCTGTCTCGTTCACTCTTGGGGACCGGCAGAAAACAAACACGGTTAGCTTCCCGCTATTTAGCACTATCCTTAACACTCACTGCGCTAGAGTCACTACCAGGCTTGGTGCAATACTCTCATGCTGTCTATCGCTCAGCCACACCATTAAATAGCCCTCCCAACGATGGTGAATAATTGGCAGCAGCTGGCGAGGAATCGGTCGCAGGTGAGGCAGCTCAGAGCGGCAGCGCTTCCGGGTCGGAAGTCTCTCGTTGCTACGTGACCTCGTAACAATTGAAGCGACCCGGAGAAAAAAAACAGAGCGAGAGTGAGGAGAACACACACACACACACACACAGGCAGGTCAACCGGTTGGGGCACCGTCCGACCCTGACACATACGACCTTTCAATGAAATTAAACTGTGTGTATGAGGTATGCAGAAAAGCAGAAGTAAGCGTCTTGCTAAACTATAAAAACAGGAACTTGCAATGGGTCATATCTCAAATGCACATTTAAATGTATCAAGTCTTGCACTTTTAAGAAACAGAACATGGTGCTTTCCAAATGTATAACATAGCTCATCTCTGGACTAAGCTGCACTCTAAATAAAGAAAGCACATTTACTCAGCACAGACACAGATAAAGGAAATGTTAGAAGGTTGAAAATAAATCCTTTGACTGTCTGGCTTTTTCTTCATAATGATAGCCATATTAGGACACATAAAGGCAATGGTTATATATCTATATATTTTAGCACAAATGACAATATAAAAATATCAATCCTAACAATGCCCATGTGTCAAAGTAACTGAGAATAAAACACAGAAAAAACATGAAGGAGATATTCCTGGCCTGGCTTTTTATAGCAGATAATCTTAAAAATATTCTGCAATATTCTGCAATTTTGCATAATTTAAAAAAAGTTTACATTTCTTCAGTATTGAACAACAGAAAATAGGCTTTCTTGTCAGAGGTCATTTAAGTAAAAGAAAAAAAGAAAAAAAAAGACAGAGGCTGACAGCGCTGTAAACAACAGTAGACTTGTGGGTAATAAGCGAAGGAATAATGCAGAAAACAGAGATTTGAGATGGGAAATTGTTCTTGAAGTACATAGAGAGAGAGAGAGAGCTGTGCATGAAGTGCAATTTTTATCTTGGTGGAAACAAAACAGTAAAGTAAAAGTAAGAGGGAATTCATGACGATGTTTATCAGATGTGAAGCATAGTTTGTTGCTTCTTTTGCTGCTGGTTCAGTCAATTTTGCTTGGAGAGAGACAAAACCTGCAGCTCAGAATCTAGCGCAAAAAAAACGTAAACAGCGCGGACCCGACGCATCAGAATCAGTGAGCTGTTGGCTTTCAGCCCGATGGCGTGTCCGTCTACGTGCCGTCATGTGAGAAAGCAGAGAAAGAGAAAGCTGATTCTGATGCGTCGGGTCCGCGCTGTGTGTTTACAATGTGTGTCTTTGTGTGGAATCCGTTTACCTGCTCTCATTTACTGTTTGGTGGTTGATAAAATACTTTTGTGATCTTTAACCTGAGATTCCGGCGTTTCTGGGAAAATATATTTATGTTTAAAACTCGATTTAGGATTTAATGAATCAATGTCGCTTTATTCAAGCTACTCACCTCTCTCTATCTGCCTGTACTTTCAAACGTACAGACGGACTACATGAATATCTGAACTACGACCAATCAGAGAGGTCCCACCCCTGATTATCTCTGATTGGTTTAGACCACGATAGGGGCATAATGTGTGTCGGTTGTTGACCACAGGGAGAGTTTCAGAGTTGCAGAGAGTATTTTTTTATTTTTTTTTTTTACTCGAATAGTTGGTCGTACCGGTGCGACCTGAGATTATCTTTAATCACACTTGCGACCAAATTGGTCGCACTCTAGAGCCCTGCATTACATTTAATTTTTCTAACTTAGCTTTGCTCCAGTGGTAATTAGAGTGAAAGGACTTGAAACTCAAAGTTTTACTCGTCTCTGTAAAACAAATTATTCATACCACCTTTACTTAACAGGAGCTTTACTGTGATAGTTTTAATACATTCTTCTATATTTAGTATGGTTTTAATATTTTCGTATTTTAAATTACGCAGGATATATGATAAAACAATAATTTACTTGCAAAGAGTTTTAATTTCTACACAAATACTTTCATTATTGAATATTTGTTTCTATCCCCCCATCATACGCTGCTACTCCCTTTATTCTATTGCACAATACTTTGTCACTTTCTAGAATCGCCTGCACTGATAGTTAAGTTATTTATTCACCAGGATATTGTTATGTATATTACTTCGTTAGAGTTATTTGATACCATGTCTTGCACTATCCTACTGTATATTACTGTACACTATTCTTATTGTATATATTGTATATCTTATATCTTATTCATCTGTTCCTCTGTCTCTCCTGCTGCTTTGAGCATGTACAGGACAAAAGAATTTCCCTCGGGATAAATAAAGTTGTTCTTATTCTTATTCTTATTATGTGGAAAAAAAAGTATTTGAGATGGAAGTGGTTTATTTGATCTGAGAACAAAAAGAAATTGTTTATTGTTAATTTATTTAGATCATATAAACGATATACAGGTACATTTAGCAAAGAAAATAAGAGAGAAAAAAATACTATAGTAAAATAAAGTTAATACATTTCAATATAGCTTCTGTTCGCTATAACGCTAAAAACCGATGAAAAACCCTGAAAACCATGCATTTCACACCCGAGCCTCAAGTCTCGCGGCCCGGTACCAAATGGGTCACGGACCGGTACCAGTCCGTGGCCCGGGAGTTGGGGACCGCTGGGTTAGATAACATTATTGGAAGGACAACGCCACCTAGGGGAATTTCACCCCCAGGAAATATAAAATCTTTTGAGAATAGGAGAAATATGTCACGGTTTGTGAGGCGAGCCGTATGGAATTGTTAGAACCCAAGATGCGGCACAATTGAGGTGAGGAAGCTTTATTGAGGGAGCGTACTCAATACAACAAGGCGAGGGAGGTGAAAAACAGAACTGAGTAAAACCTAAACTGGGAAAAACTAAGCATAGAAAACAAACCTGAAACCTAGAGACACACACAGAGATGCAGTGAGACATGGAGAGACTACCAGAGATGACAGAGGAGAATACACAGACGAACCAGCAACGCACATGAGAAAACACTGGGCTTAAATACACACAGGGCAATCAGGGAATGGGAAACAGGAGGGAGGCACGGCTGTGAGTAATTGGACATAACGAGACAAGGGGAGGTGAAACTGGAAACACTACAAAATAAAGCAGGAACTCACACATGCAAGGACACAGACTAAGAAACACGGACTTGACACAGGAATACACAGGCAGAAACGACTCAACACTAAACTGAGGAAGGACAGAACCAACAACCAAAGAAATAGAAAACTAGAACCAAAATACATTACAATAATAGAAAACACAAAACGCTGGGTCAAAAGACCCAGGATCATGACAAAATAACCATCAAAACCACACACAGGTTCAGGGATGCACACTGAGGCAGGTTGGCGCAGATATATCAGTTTTATTTATAATTCTAGAAATAAAATGAAGAATAAAACAGTAGGAAAACTGAATGTAGCACCGTTGCTGAAATTGTCATAAATTACAATAAAACAGTCATTGAACTAGGACTTACCAGCAGCCGTGGATCCAAAAGAAAATCACACGGAGAAATCACTACAGCCTGCACCCAGTGCTGTACGAAAAAAAGGAAAGTGTGAAAACGACCCACTACCTACAGTTCCAGGGCCACTGGCGCGTCCTCCGTTCACTAAAAATAAAAGCACAGGACAACACGTTAAAAGGGTAAAAAAAGACACCGAGCCTCAGACTTGCTACATATCACAAAAAAAATAAAAAAAACTTCAACCTTTAATCACACACACAGGAATTACTTGTACTCTGCGAGTCAACCCACAGCTGGTGCTGGTTATGATTGTCACAGCCTCAATCACAGTCCCATGCAGCTCCCCGCAAACTGGGACCAAAGAGCGGAGGCAATGTCGGATTCCTAGCACCGGCACGATACACAGCGGAAGGTCGTTCTAGCCAGCCATGGAAGCGGAAGTGCAGACAATAGTCCAGAATGGGCTAAATAAAACCAGGCAAACCAAGAAAGGTAAGCCCACCTAAAAGCAAAATAAAAGCCAAAGCCCTGATTAGGCGAGGCAAAACGGCAGGAGCAAAACAGTAAGACAGTACACAAAGGCAATAAACAAGACAGCAGCACCACTGAGGAGGAACCCTGAAACAGCGACTAGTTTGAGCGAATAAAAATAGTTTGACCGCAGGAACGGAGGTCCTATACTGTGCTGCTAGAAATATCTTGAGGACCTCTCTCCGTGACGGCTGGACTAAAAAGAGAGAAATGGCCGTGCTACAACGGGGCCGCAAAAATATTACTATAAATTCCGATACTCCGAGGGAATTGGAGGTCAAGCAAGAGCCTACCTGTAGCTGTCATGCGATCTGATCAACGCGCTGTATTGATCCCTAGCAGTGTGTCAGCATTTACTGCTGCATTTTGCCAAAAGCACAGGAGGAATAAACCAGAAGAAAATTGGTGTTCTGGGAATCTATCCTACCTCAAAAACCATCCTACCCGTTGTTTCTGCGCATGCGCAGTGCATGCACATAACACAAACCCCAAATTTACATCAGTTTTTTAACCAATTGTTAATATTTCTTATGGTTATGGTTAGGATTAGTCAAAAGCCGCCGTCAAATTATAATACAGGCTGTACGATTTGCCAAATTAGGACGGTTTCTTAGAACACCGGCTTCCCTTTATATGGACCGGCGCTGCATTACAATCAATGTGCCGGTGGGTTCCCAATTAACCCAGTCACGTGACAGTGAAGAACGACCGCTTAAAAGAGCGAAAGAAAGAGAGGGGATGGTAAAGCAAGTGAGAGAGGGAGAGAGAGAAAGGAAGAGAGAGGCGAGTAGCCCATCTGGCTACATCTAACCCAGTGTCTGTCAGACCACGACACAAAGCCCCGCCCACTTTCAAATCCATGCTCAGTAGTTCCTGCATTTTATATACTGATGTAATCTCAGCGATTTTTGTAAAGCCTGTTCACTTTTGTTATATAAAAGAAATTTTGCTGATCTTGCCTCATGCCCCAGGATATGGATGAATCTGCAAGAGTCTTTGGAAAGGGAAGCAGGAGACTGTTGTTGTGGAGTGGATTGAGTAGAAAGGAGAGTGGAACTGTTCAGTTACAGAGTTAGTTCCTTACAAAACAAACAAGAAAAAAAGGAGAAAAAAGTTCAAATGTTCTTCTGGAGGCTAAGCCTACGCTTGAAGCCACTGAGGTGTTTGTTAACGGGGGTGACGCGATGTCACTGGGATCCTGATTTTCGTCTTGATGCATGCTCAATCATCCAGTTAAGTAAATCTCCAAAAGTTGATTCTGTTCATCTGGACGTAGCGTTTTGTGGGAGAAAAGTTTCGTCACTCATCCAAGTGACTTCTTCAGTCTCAGCTGACTGCAGGTTTCCCCAATCTTATAGTGTGTCCAAACGGCATCAAGAGAAGAAGAGAAAACCCATTATCCTGATTGACTGGATGAATAGCACTGTGTTTCACTGTGCGTGAAGGACCTTTGAGGAGACTGTCTGAGGTTGACATTTGCCATGTTTGGAGTGGAATGGCAATGAAAGAGACCGTGGGGAGTTGCGCAGGACGAAGCTGATCTGGTGCTACACTGCTTTGAGTGAGAGAGGAGACCAAGTGCTAGATGGAATAGGTGAGGACACAGAGGAATGCTGTCATTTAATGTGGGACATCGAATTTGGTTAGAAACCTGGGAAAAAGAAAACTGACTGCTTAAGTGGGAAACTTGAGAAGGAGTCTGAAACACTGCAAAGAGAGACATATACAAAATCACACACACAAACAGAAAATGCATGAACCATACTAACACTTACAAATACAATAAAGATGAAGATTAGACACCATCTTAAGCATCTGATTCTGTTTATCGTCTTGTCCAAGTCACTTAGAGAGATGAAAAGTAATAAAGAGAACAGGGGACTAATAGTACAGGTCCTTCTCAAAAAATTAGCATATTGTGATAAAGTTCATTATTTCCTGTAATGTACTGATAAACATTAGACTTTCATATATTTTAGATTCATTACACACAACTGAAGTAGTTCAAGCCTTTCATTGTTTTAATATTGATGATTTTGGCATACATAACTCATGAAAACCCAAAATTCCTGTCTCAAAAAATTAGCATGTTTCATCCGACCAATAAAAGAAAAGTGTTTTTAATACAAAAAAAGTCAACCTTCAAATAATTATGTTCAGTTATGCACTCAATACTTGGTCGGGAATCCTTTTGCAGAAATGACTGCTTCAATGCGGCGTGGCATGGAGGCAATCAGCCTGTGGCACTGCTGAGGTGTTATGGAGGCCCAGGATGCTTCGATAGCGGCCTTAAGCTCATCCAGAGTGTTGGGTCTTGCGTCTCTCAACTTTCTCTTCACAATATCCCACAGATTCTCTATGGGGTTCAGGTCAGGAGAGTTGGCAGGCCAATTGAGCACAGTAATACCATGGTCAGTAAACCAATTACCAGTGGTTTTGGCACTGTGAGCAGGTGCCAGGTCGTGCTGAAAAATGAAATCTTCATCTCCATAAAGCTTTTCAGCAGATGGAAGCATGAAGCGCTCCAAAATCTCCTGATAGCTAGCTGCATTGACCCTGCCCTTGATAAAACACAGTGGACCAACACCGGCAGCTGACATGGCACCCCAGACCATCACTGACTGTGGGTACTTGACACTGGACTTCAGGCATTTTGGCATTTCCCTCTCCCCAGTCTTCCTCCAGACTCTGGCACCTTGATTTCCGAATGACATGCAAAAGTTGCTTTCATCCGAAAAAAGTACTTTGGACCACTGAGCAACAGTCCAGTGCTGCTTCTCTGTAGCCCAGGTCAGGCGCTTCTGCCGCTGTTTCTGGTTCAAAAGTGGCTTGACCTGGGGAATGCGGCACCTGTAGCCCATTTCCTGCACACGCCTGTACACGGTGGCTCTGGATGTTTCTACTCCAGACTCAGTCCACTGCTTCCACAGGTTGGGAACAGCCTATTCGTTCAGAAATTTCTTTCTGTGTCTTACCCTCTTGATGAGGGTGTCAATGATGGCCTTCTGGAAAGCAGTCAGGTCGGCAGTCTTACCCATGATTGCGGTTTTGAGTAATGAACCAGGCTGGGCGTTTTTAAAAGCCTCAGGAATCTTTTGCAGGTGTTTAGAGTTAATTCGTTGATTCAGATGGTTAGGTTAATAGCTCGTTTAGAGAACCTTCTCATGATATGCTAATTTTTTGAGATAGGAATTTTGGGTTTTCATGAGTTATGTATGCCAAAATCATCAATATTAAAACAATGAAAGGCTTGAACTACTTCAGTTGTGTGTAATGAATCTAAAATATATGAAAGTCTAATGTTTATCAGTACATTACAGGAAATAATGAACTTTATCACAATATGCTAATTTGTTGAGAAGGACCTGTATATTAGGAAAAATGATTAAATTATAGCAGGGAAAACTTAACAGACAGGTTTTGTTATCAAATGTTGAATTTATCCACTGCTGATAACAGGTTGCAGGACAACCGTTTAACTTTTGTAAAAGGAAAAAAGATTCTGGTGTGACTAACCAGTGATGAGACAATAAATGTAGTTGTTAATATAGTAAATTGTGAGATGTTTTCTGCTTGATTGATGCAGCACAAGTAATTTACTGTATGAAGGAAATTCTCTTTTGTGATAATATTTTGAAAATGCATTTCTGTTGTCCTATCAATTTAGTGGGTTATGAGCTGATATGCAAATTAGTTGATTGTTATTAGATTAGGGAAAGATGACTGAATTATAACACAAGTGAATAGGATGTATTAGAGTCTGTTAGAGTGGAGACTCTGAAGGAGAGAGTTTCCTGTTTCTGATGTATGGGTGAATCCTGCACCCAGATACAGACCTCTGAATACATAAAAACAAACTTTTTTTGTGAAATACACAACGACACGTCACATGTTTCAAGTTGGAAAAAAAAGGAAAGCTAAATAAAATGGCTGGGTCTGTGACATAAAGGGATTTTCATGATTCCGATTCCATTTTCCATTCTGTTTAACGATTCGATTCTTTATCGATTCTTTTTTAAAAAAAAGGAGAACACTAAGGTCGATTAGCTTAGAACTTTGTTTTATATCATCTCTTTGAATGAGATAGAAATTTAGGAGTAACATGGCCTTACAAACCCAACAGTGAGATCTTAAGAGATCCAGCCTACAGCTCTTCAATGGGGTGTCACAGGGTCCCCAGGAAAAAAATATTGCAAATGTAAAATAATAAAATAAATATTCTTCTGTAGCAATAACAAAGTATAACATAAATTATTCTGTAGCAATTACACAAGAATATCCAGTAACGTCCCTGCCTACAATTAAACACATTCACTTACCGAAAATCGGGGGCATCTGCTGTGGCAAATAGGTGCAAGCCTTTTACCACAAACTACGCTACCGGTAGACTGCAGTGAGAACTGCCAGCATCTGAGCCAGCCAAACTCGCGCTAACATAATATGCACTGTTAGTTGATTATTTACCCGCCGCATTAACGCGAGAGGACGTGCAAACATTACCGCTGCTGCTGGGTTGAGATTCACGAGTCCGGAGCGGAATTAAAAACACGACATTCATTTAAGGTTATCGCGTGTTTTGTGAGCAAATGCTTTTGCATATTCGTAGTGTTTCCTCCCTTAAATTAAATGTCTACTTTGCAAGTACTGCAAGTTGCCCTGTTGTCATCCGTTCTCGTAAAGTATGACCAAACTTTTGAGCATTTGAGCCGCTTAGGCACCGTGTTTCCTGCCAGGTAAATGACGCTCAGCAACGTGGTGACGTCATTCGGGGCGACTGGAATCGATAAGGGAATCGTTTGCAAAAATGCCAAACAATTCCAAGGAATTTAAACAGTGGGAACCGGTTGTCAACAAGAACCGGTTTTTGATTTCCATCCCTAGTGACCTAAATGAGTGAAAAGCACAGACCTGGGGAAGAAACTCATATCTAATAAGACAATACGGCTGTGTTGTGTCGTGTGTGGCTGGTGGATGAATGTTTTGGGATTAATCTGGTTGATGATTTTTCTTTTGTTGCAAAGTTGAACCTGTCAATTAGGTTTGGTATGGTTTACCCTCCTGAGATGAGGAGCATGTGTCATGACTTAACTAGGCCTTTTTATGTCTTATTTTGTTACTTTCACAGTGCACTGAAAGTTTTGTTTGATAATCTCTGTCGTCGGAGCAGATCTGCAGATTAGAAAGGAAAGCGCTATACGACACATGCCGGGAAAACCGTTGCAAGTGAGCTTTTCTACATTAAAATGGGTTCTGGAGAAAGCCACTTATTTGGGACACAATCAGAAAGTGAGTCCCTGTCTAAAAGGATTCGGCAATCCAGGTAATCCAGTCTAAATTCTTCTTTTTCTTTTTAAAATTGCATCATATTGCTGACGGTGAGAAACTTAATGCGACGACAGATTCCACTATCTGCAAAGAATAAATAATAAAAAAAGACCTGACAGGACTGACAGGAGTTGACTGACTTAATGCCAACATGTGAGGTTGCACCTCCACCCGGACATGACAAAAGGGTGGATGTATCTATGCATGTTTCTGTGTTTTTACAGGAACAGAAATGTGCAGCAACATTGTAGGTTGCATGAGCTTTGGGCCATGCTGACTTAACCTTTTAATTGCCACTTTCTGTGTCTGTGAATTTACCAGTGTTATTCATGACCTTGTATTGCTCACAATGCAGAGGTCACTGTGAGAAAGTGTGCATACACCTGCGCTGCACTAACATTTACATCACCTTTTCTACAGCAGAGGTTTAATCATGTTATAGCATGACACACCACTGGTTAATGTTTTTCAAATACAGGATTACTGTTTTTTGTGTGAAGGAAACTGTGTTTACAGGCTATGTGTTGGTGATCCAATTACACTGTGTTGTTCGAAAAATGTTGAAGATTACTGTGAGAATGTGTATACAATGTGAGACACATACTGTGTTGAAACCAGTGTCACTCCTTTTCAGTTACAGATGGTTAACTTTATTACCTTTCACAGTACCTCTGGAACCTGTTGACCTAGGCCTGAGCTCCACGACGCTCCAAGACTGATGTTTGATTTTCCATAAGAGTGCTTGTGAAGGATTCAGCACAGACAGACAAGTGATGTTAGAGCAGATGTGAAATGAGTAGAGGACATTTTTAATGTTGGGCTCATTATCTGACTCCTGTTGTGCTCATAGTGATGAAACGAGTAAGTGACATTACTTAAGGAAGGTCTCTGATTACAGTAATGTGGAATAAATACATGGGATGATCCATGATTTGGGGCAAATTATGGCAATAATAGTTGTTTAATAATTTGACAAGAAAAACCGCATATTACACTTGTCTTTGTGACAGGCACGTGCAGAGGGGGGGGGGCTGGAGGGGCTTGAGCACCCGCCCCTTTCCTGATGGGTGCACAAAGTGCCCTTTTGTTGAGGCAACTTTTTAAAAAAAATTACTTATTTATTTTTTTAAATGTGTGTGTGCGTGCGGAGTCCTGTCTGTGCCCCTCAACAATAATATTTAACTAATAATCACAGTTTTGCTAAATAAAAGGATCTGGCTTGCATCAGTCACATGATCACCATTAACCAATGATCGCCCTTGACGGCAGAACGCGCTGGTTACGAGCGGGGAACGAGCTCATAAAGAGCACGCGCATTTTTAGCGGTCCGGAGCTGTAGGAGAAATACAAATTACCTCAGAGACAGACTGATGCGACAAAACTAGTAAGTAGGTAGGTGTACAGCATATACTGTAGTCTATAGCACACAGGAGTATTAGCTTATTACGTACACGTTGGTAAGCTGTCTTGTTGCAACTGACGAACTGAAACAAACAAGCGTGTTGTGGGTGTAACAGCGCGACAAACATTACCTGTCCTTTTATTAACTGCACAAGTAGTGCTGGTCGTAGCTGCTGGCTAACTGGGTAAGGCTGTCATGGGTCTGTAGCTCTGTCCACCGTTTTAGGGAACATATTCAGTTTTAAAGTAAGTTACAGGGCTTTTCCTGCCTTTCTGGGGGGATTATATTTCACTTAAAATGATCTAATATGCATGTCCACATAATTATGGATTATTATAATTATAATATTTAAAAAACATACGCTGTCTTTTGAAGAACATACATTAAGACACAGATTATAGTAGATTTATATTTTAAAATGCTGATTTTATAGCAGTAAAATTACTGTATCTCTACAGTTTAAAAATGTAATAAGCTTTCTGCCTGCACAGAGTAGATAGTGAAACAAATGGAATCATCATAAATACATTATTTCATATTTATTACTTTTTTCCCCTCATTGCTTTATTATTGTAGCTCTAGTAATAAATAATAATGGAAGGATTCTGGATCAGCACCATGATACCCACAGTATATACAGTATTCTTAAGAAGGTCTAAAATGTCCCTGTGTGTGCGTGCATGTGTGTGTTTTATTTATATGGATTTTAAAAAAAAATTATTACTAATGATATAACATTGTCCAGACATGGCTGGTAAGGACATGAGGAGGAAACAGTAGGAGCTGTGTGAGGCTACTAAAGGCAGTGGATCCCTCAGCAGCTGGATTACAAAGAGCACAGGTAACATTAACACATGTACCAGTTGTTGGAGACGTATTCCAGTATAAAAATAATAATAAGCACAACTGTAATGTTTTGCTTCTATAACATTTTTCTGTCATCATTTTATTATAGATTATGTGCAGGAGTTGTTAGGTGTGGATAATTAAATTATAGTTTATTGCAAAAGCAAGTTGTGCCTTGTTCTCAGATAGACAGCAAGTGGAGAGTGATAGATGAAAGGAGGGGATGGAAGGAAGAAGAGAAGCAGAGTGATTCACAGGCAGGGTCTAGTTTATTTCTCACAGTTTTTTGTTGCCTTGTGGTTCCAAGCACATTTTGTTATTATCTCATGACACTTGTTTAATCAGCTACCATCTCTCCTATGAACTTTTTAATGTCTACAGTCTCAGATCAACACAGCCCTGCCCTCCAGCACTATCAGCAGCAGGAGCAGCAGAAACCCCTCAACAGCAACATTGTACCCATCAGGTAAAACATAGGGCTACGTTTGCTTTGCCTTGTCGCCACCTCACAACAGTGATATAGTATGATGCGATCCCATATTAGATTCCTGATGAATGTTGTTGTTATTCAGCCTGGTTCAATGTGCCCCTTTTTAACTTTGAGCACCCGCCCCTTTAAACGTCTCTGCACGGCCCTGCTTTGTGATGCTGAATACTTTATTACTCTTATGACCTCCAGTTGTTTGCAAGTGTGAAGGTTGATTTAACTTACAGATTTTGTTTTCCAGGCAATGATAGTGTGGATGCAGGCTCCAGGCAGAACCAGGAGTTAGGCATACTTAATATGCAAAAGATGCTGACATCTTTTAACACAGGGGTACAGGGCTGGAGTGAAATTACTCCGGAGGAGAAGCCCTGATGTTGCCTGGGAAATGATCTAACTAACCTTTTTCTTTTGTTATTCCCCTAGTTTTGTTGAGTTGACTCATGGGAGAGACCATGTGTCAAAAGGGGGGTTTCCAGATTTAACATGAAACAATGTTTTCTATGTTTTTTACTGTGATTTGTGGGATTAGCAGTTCATTTACAGGAATTAAACCTATACAAGTGGCACATCCATGGTCGAATAAGGTTTTGATGACCCATAAGTAAAGTTAACTGAACTAAAAGGAAAATATGGATTGATATTGATTGATGTGTTTTCTAAATGTTTAGAGGTTTTTCCTTCTAGTAAGGAGATACAGGTACAGCAGCCAGAGTAATTGCTGGAAGAAATCATCTCCAGACTGACGTTGAGGCTGAGTGCTGATCAAAAATCTTCAGAGACTCACCGAGAAGTAAGGACCATTCAATGCATGGCTGACAGTTGTTGAGGTCAAAGGTCTGATGTGTGGTGTCCTGCTGGTCATCATGAGAAGATTCCGGAACTACAGCAGTAACCATAAAGCTGCGATGGAAGGAGAGCTGTGCCACTGGGCTTTCCAGGGATCATCAAGAGGAGATTGTGGACAACAGACAGGCATCTGAGGGTGAGGGGAGCGTGCCAAGCTCCAATCGACAGCACAGAGGGAGTTCAAGGATGACATCATGATTCTGTGAGCAGCACAGAAACCAGAAGCTAGGGTGGTGATGGGGAATGACCGACGGCAATTTCCTATGAACATCACCTAATACTGTGTCACTGTGCTAAGCATACTTTGACAATCTGAAGAGGGTCTTCCTTTGTGTCATTGTTGTTGTCATTTGCATCATGACCACTTCTACGAGACTGCTAAAGTGATTCAACAGGTGGAATCATAACAGCAGTAAAACAACTGGATCCAATACCCTTTCCGAGAAAGGGTTTCTGCAGAGATAAAAAGGACAATAGAGGAGTCATAAGTATTCCCCCCCACAGGAAGAATGCCTGAAGTGAGGTAATGAGGGTTGATAGAGGCCATAAAAAAAGGGCTCTATCATATAATCATATATGCTTAGAGGTATATAATCAATTGTATAATGATAGAGGTCTGATCCTTAGTAGTCTGCAAAGACTCTGTGTGCCTTCCAGAGTGTTCTGGCATGCACACACATCCTAAGGTCGTGAGTGAGGTCGTACCTTCTCTTTCTGATATATAGTATGGGGGGGACACCTACTCTGTATTTGTTTAAGTGTAAACAAAAGGCTCTTTTGTTTAGGTGGACCGCTGGACTCCTGGCACCGGCTTTTAAGGAGACGTTCACAGGGCCATATCTCGATACACACATACACACACACATACACACATACCTACACGTACACACAGACGGTACTCTTTGTTCACATTTATGCCTGTGTAAGATATATGTTAATGAACTGTGGAGACCAGGGAAATATTTTACTGCTACTATTCATAACCATCATCATTACCATTACCTTAATTATCATTTCATCAAAGCATTTATTGAAGCTGTTGGCCTTACGTTAAAACTTGTATTACAGGTGCGGCTATAATCACTGTATACACATATTGCATTTCTGTGCCTATTAAAGAGTTGAAGCTCAGACAGTTAATTGAGGGTCGTAAGCTTTGTTTGGCGCTATGTCCAGACAATCTATTGTGTAAGTGACTTTGAGCTGTGAAAGATGGCCTACACGCTTACAAAACACATATACCACGTTATTCATTATTATCTTTTATTTTGTGTATATCCTTTTTATTAAGCTTTGAGTAGTGGCATTTGATTAAAACATTTATTCAGCATATTACATATATAGTTTCATTTAGGTTATTACACACATGAGAGTGGGCCTCTGTCTGTAAGGTTGTCGACGGGGTATCAGCATTTTGAGGTTGACACACACACATACACACAAACAGTAGTTAGACTCATGTCTAGGTAAGAGTTCAAATAATAGTTTGCAAAAGCTTGTGACTGCAAAATTGTGTCTGCCTAAGGGACAGTTTGTTCCAGGAGATAAGCGAGAGTTAGAAGATTAACAGGAAGCACCTCGCCTCGAGACGGAGAAGATGTTCTTTTTATATGTGTCAAAAGTCGTCAACAGAACATTTGTGGTTTTGAAACTTATGCATGTATTGTATCTGCTTGACGCATGAGGGGGCGTCCAACCCTGATGTTATAAAACAACTGCTTGTGTAGTCTTGGGTGGAGATCAATGCTGGTGTGTGCAGTGTTCATCTCCCCACGCTGCGTGTGTTTAGTAAAATCATTGTTTGACCAACTCTTCTGGACCATTGTTGTTTTTGTGCTCATCCTCAATATTTGAACCCGCAACAGAACCTATGCATATTCATGTCATCACAATAAAGAGCTGTACTACGGGGGAGCTGACTGAGAGTATAACTGGGGTTCAAGCGGCAGGAACAGCGCTTGATCTTGTCATCTCCCTTGTGCAAGAGATGACACAAAGTGTTCTGCCTGGTGCTCCATGCTTTGCTAGCTGCAGTAGAATTGTCTCTGATTGTTCCAGCGATAGGTTTGTGCTAGACAGACCTATCAGTAAGACCTGCATGTTAACATATATAAAAATAAAATCATTAAATATATAAATTTTAAATAAATAAATAAATATAAATTTTAAATATATAATAAATAAATTTTATTTTAAATAATAGAAACATAAATTGGTATTATGCATGGTGGCACGGTGGTTAGCACTGTTGCCAGACAGCAAGAAGGTCCTGAGTTCAATTCCACCATCAGGCCGGGGTCTTTCTGTGTGGAGTTTGCATGTTCTCCCCGTGTTTGCGTGGGTTCTCCCTGGGTAAAAACATGCAGCTTGTGGGGATAGGTTAATTGGTTAATCCAAATTGCCCATAGATGTGAATGTGAGTGCGAATGGTTGTCTGTCCGTGTGTTTTGGCCCTACGACAGACTGGCCACCTGTCCAGGGTGTACCCTGCCTCTCGCCCTATGACAGCTGGGATAGGCTCCAGCACCCCCCGCGACCCTGAGAAGGATAAGAGAAAGCGAATGGATGGATGGAAAAATTTGAGGCTCAAAAATCTGACTCAATGTAAAAAATCAGAAGTCATGAGGTGCTTTCATGAGTAAATCATATGTGTCCATAACTACATATACATAGCATCTAAATCATATGCAGTGACATATTTGTCACATATATACAGCCCTTACTCTGAGATTCAAAGTTCATCCTGCACTTTAGACTCTCAGATGAAACAATCTCACCATGAGATACAGCTTCATTAGCAGATGGAGGCGTCCATTTATTATTGATGTGGTGGTGTGGGAGCCACACCACCACATGCAAACTGCTGTGTGTGTGCCGATCGGGAGATTGTGGGAGACTGTCAGCATCAATTGTAGGACCAGTAAGAATGTTTATCATGGCAGCTATCACTATTTAAACTGGTACCAACAGAAAGATTGAAACCCTCCCAGATGTCTCATTTAAGCTGCTAGGTATCGAGCATCAGAGATTTCAGCTCATTTTACAGGCAGTGGATCAAACTCTGACTTCACTCTGACCATCAGTGGAGTCCAGGCTGAAGATGCAGCAGTTTATTACTGTCAGAGTTGGCACTATCCTAACAGTCAGTGGGTGTTCACACATTGAAAAGCAGTCGTACAAAAACTTCCCTCAGTCAGACTGAACAGAAACTGAACTGACTGCTGCAGCTGGAAGATACTGCAGAGACTGATACAGTTCACTGAGGACACACACACACACACACACACACACACACACACACACACACACACACAAATGGCATGACATCTTATATGTAGTCTCCACTTAGGTAACAAATCTGTACAATAAAATCATAGCAGCCTTTTATATTCTCCACCAATCACAGGGAGGCACCTTCACACTGAGATTTATATAATCACATGAATCAGCATTTGAAAGTCAGAATGACAGAAGAGCACAGAGATTTGAAGCACCAAGAACACACGCTGCTTGGATGTAATGGATATCATACATTTATAAATGCTGCATAAAACTGAAAAAGCACTGTAGTTTTTAAAAATGAGTCTAACTCATTAAACTGACTCATATGTTATACTGGCTGGATTTGAAATATTAAAGCTGAATCCCTATAAATCTATACTTCTATAGCTCTCAAAACAGTCTGCATTGGTCTCATTTTATCAGAAGCTTAATAAAAATATGTAAAATGTTTTAAAAGCAAATGTTAGAATTGAAACTGTTATTAAATGATGAAATAGTTTACGTCTCTGAGCAGCTGTTGATTCCGATTTTCTTCTTCTCAGTTACTCTCCAGCTGAGGGAGGGTTTTTTTTATAGTGTTGTTTCACTGTGTGAGTGGGTAGTTGTGAAGCTGCTGACAGTGATAAACCCCTGCATCTTCAGCCTGAACTCCACTGATGGTCAGAGTGAAGTCAGTTCCAGACTGACTCCCAGTGAAACTCCCAGTCTGACAGGAGGTAACATCATGAATCAGCAGTGTAGGAACTTCCCCAGATTTCTGAAGATACCACCAGTGTTGGTCAAGTTACTTGAAAAAAGTAATTAGTTACTAATTACTGATTACTTATAATCCATCATATAAAATTAAATCAAATGAAAAAGTCTCTTTTTAAAACTTGTTTTATTAGTTTTAATCTTTTAATTTTATGCACACTGTATCAAGCAAAAATAAAATTATATGCCACAGTCTTTGACTTGAAGAAATTTTTTTAACATTTAAACCTATTTTCTGCATATTCAAGCATATAAAATAAAATAATGTTTTGTGTTTACACTCTTTCAAACAGATGCAAGTAAAACACAGCAGAAAATAAATAAAATCAATGATTCAGTGGCACTGAGTCATTCTTAAATGTATTGTCACCTGTTTAGCAGGAGTGGGACTGGTGGAGGTTTGCCTGGTGCCACAGCGATCATGTCAGTGGGAGGATCCGGGGGTTTCTCTGTGAATGTCACATTTCCGTGGCAGCGTGCTCGGTGCTTGCTCAGAAGTTTAGGGTTTTTTTTCCCCTGTAAAAAGAGCTTTTCTTCCCACACAGAGTGTACAGTGGACGCTGTTTTTGTCACTCTTTACGGACTCAAACTCAAAGTAATGTCAGTACTTCCAAGCTTTAAACGCTACATGGTTGTACTCTCTCCCGCACTCCATATTATCTATTGTTGATCTGCACACGTCTGTTGCTGCCACGGACATCGCACACGCTTATGTCATTGTCATGAGACACTTTGACAAATAAAATCACTGTTTAGTAACGCAGTAACACAGCGTGCTTATGGGAAAGTAACAGTAATTTATTTACTTTTTTTTCAATAGTAAACCCTTACTTTACTCGTTACTTGAAAAAAATAATCGGATTACAGTAACGCGTGGTCCTGGATACCGCGCAATGTCATCACTAACACCTGAGCTGGCTTTACATCTGATAGAGACAGTCTGTCCTGGAACAACAGACTGAGCTTTAGGAGTCTGAGTCAGGATGATTTCTGCTGATGAAGCTGGAAATATGAAAAACAAGAATTAATGAGACAAATCCAGCTTTAAAATGTACATCAGACAAAATTTATTGGTTTTGTTTTTTATATGCTGCATGTTCCTGTTGGTGTAGTTGGGTTAGTTGGTCAATCATGTTTTGTCTTGTTGACTTTGGACTTTCCATTAGGAAGGTTGTCTTTCATTTTAAAGAGATTCGTAAGTTTTCTGAGGCTGTTATATTTCTCAGTATTTTAACAGGGTTTACAGTGAAGTCATTTGACCCAGTCTGAACCTGAAATCAAAGGTCATGACCCAAATTTTAGACATTAACATTTCCACTTTGACTCCTTTTTGAGTTTCTGAGAAATCAGATAAAGAGTTGGGATTCTAATGGAATTAAACGTGATGATTGATTTTAAGAACATGGAGAATATAGCAAAGTGTATGTGTGTGTGTCTGTGTGTCCTCGGTGAACTGTGTCAGTCTTTGCAGTAGCTTCCAGCTGCAGCTGTCAGTTCAGTTTCTCGTTAGTCTGACTGAGAGAAGTTTTGGTACAGTGCTTTTTCACTGTGAGATCACCCATTGATTGTTAGGATAGTGGGTTTGTAGACAAAAACATGGACGTGCCATGGGCTCCCCGGTGTCACTGATTGTAGCAAACCTTTACATGGAGGAAGTGGAAAGAAAGACTCTGTTCTTTTTTTAAAGGGACAGTACCCAGCCACTGGTACAGATATGGTGATGACACCTGGGTCAAAATCAAAGCCCAAGAAGTGAAATCTGTCACTGCGCACAGTAACGCTGTGGATAAAAAGTTCACCAGGGAGGATACAATGGATAACAGTTTGACTTTTGACACACCGCACACTTATTTCCACACTGTTATCCTCATCCTCGTGTAGGTGAGAGGGAATGATGTCTTGCCCCCAAGACATTTTGTAGGTTTGGTGGCTCCTTAGAGTACGATGACCTGGATGACTGAGAACCTTCACGGATCTATTTTCAAGCTGAGCTCAAAGGTCATAGCCAAGCTTTTTTCAATACACTGCTCAGCTTTCTTTATCATAACTGTACACATCATGGTTTTGTCAGCTTCATTTCAGAGAAATCATTTTTTCAAGATGAGAGATTGTTTCTCGAGACTTTCTCCAACTTTTCCTTGCTATGCAAAAAATGATGGTATTTGTTTAAGAGATATACATTGTGTGTGTGTGTGTGTGTGTGTGTGTGTGTCTGTGTGTGTCCTCAATGAACTGTATCAGTCTCTTCCAGCTGCAGCAGTCAGTTCAATTTCTGTTCAGTCTGACTGAGGGAAGTTTTTGTACGACTGTTTTTCACTGTGTGCACACCCACTGACTGTTAGGATAGTGCCAACTCTGACAGTAATAAACTGCTGCATCTTCAGCCTGGACTCCACTGATGGTCAGAGTGAAGTCAGAGTTCGATCCACTGCCTGTAAATCGAGCTGGAATCCCTGATTGTCGAGTGCTAGCAACATAAACGAGCAGTTTAGGAACTCCTCCATCTTTCTGTTGGTACCAGGCTAACAAGTTGTTGTTATAAACATCCTGACTGGTCCCACACTTGATGCTCACAGATCCTCCCACAGCAGAGCTCACTGCTCCAGACTGAGTCACTGTGATCTGTCCTCTGGACTCTGAGGATACAGAGACAAAAACATAAAGCAGCTTCATGGTTTTGTGGGCTTCATTTCAGAGGGACAGATGTTGATAGAGGAGAGGAGTTTGATTCTCTGGACTTTACCTGTGAAGCAGCAGCAGAGGAGAGTCCAGATGAGGACGCAGATCAAAGTCATGTTTTTGATGAGGAGGATTTCTGTGGCTTCTGTTGTGATGAAGGACAGCTGTCAGTCATCCAGTGTTCAACTCTCAGGACTATAAACTCTCCCAGAGCACTGGAGCATGGTGCTGCTGATGCAAAGTGGCTCTCTATGGAAATCATCTGACTGACTCACACAGAGACTTAGATCAAATAGTTGATGCTGTTTATCATTTAATCAGTCAGTTTTTCATATTATTCACTGTAAAATATTTTAAAAAGATGAATTTTTTGGAAAGAATATTTCTTCTGTGTGTCATGGTCCTGGTGAGCTTTATTTTTGTCCCTATGCCCTCTCTGTGTTCCCCGGTATCCGCCCTGCGCTGAGCCCTCATCATGCCACTTGCTCAGCTCACCTGTTCCTGATCCACAAGCAATCAGCAGAACATATTTAAGATCAGTCAAAGGAGCTTGCAAAGAAAAGCATCTGGACTTCTTTAAGTTGCTTGAAGACGTTTCACCTCTCATCCGAGAAGCTTCTTCAGTTCCAAACTTCAAGCAACTTAAAGAAGTCCAGATGCTTTTCTTTGCAAGCTCCTTTGACTACGATGACCTGGATGACTGAGAACCTCCACAGACACATTTAAGATCAGCATCCTCATCTCTGCTTTGCAAGTTCATCAACTAACCTCACGATGGTAACAGGCCTCTTCGGTCCATGTTCCAGGTTAAAGTCTTGTACTTACCTTATCTTGTCTGTGCTTCTAGTTGCCACATCTCACCATCATTACACTACCCACAGCTCAGGTTCTTCTGGACACAGATCTCCACAGCAAGGCTTCCATTTTTTCACTGCACACTTCACTGCTCAGATTTGTATCATTCACCACCTCCACCTGCCTGTCCTCCTGCTACCGTCTCTTGTGGATCACTGGAAAATAAGGTTGGAATCATCCCACTCACTCACCAATCTAGGAGCTCACCTGGCCATCAACTCCCCTAGAGGTGTTTTACCCTCCACCTGGCAAGTAAGAATACCTTTCCAATATTCCTCACCTCTCCAGTCGAGCTTCCCCTGCAGTCCTCTCTAATCACGCTCTCCCTCTTCCCATAATTCTGACTCGCTTGCCTTCTTGCCAAGAATCCCTCCTTCGTGTTGCCAGTAACTCCTGTGTTTAAGTGATTAAATAGTTGAAACTTTATTGTTGCCTCCCATGCTTGAATCTGCTTTTGGGTCCTAGTTCTAGCAACAACCTCCAGGCTCTCATGAAAATTTGCTTTATCTTGATCAGGAGGTGAAACAATTCGTCAGATTACTGGTTGGAAATATATTTTTTAATTTTTATAGACATCTTTAAGTATATGAACATTTTTTTTCTTGTCTCTTTGGATACATCTACACATGTTTTTTTTGTTTTTTTTAATTGGGCATTTCTGCAATGTTGAATTCCTCATTTTGACAAACATATCTATTGGCCGGAAAAGGCAAGAAACAGTTTCAAGAGCAAACCAAAGCCATACATTATGATATAACCTCAAGTCCGGGCCAATCATGACTGTGTAGGGTGCCAGTTTAGCTCAGTGGGTAAGCCAGCGACCAGATGCCCCAGTGGGGGGAGGGCAGCATCCTGCGTTTGAGTCTGACCTGTGGCCTTTGCTGTTTGTTGTATCTGATAAGTTTGAAGTTTTGTGAATGTAGATTGGGAATTAAGTTTCATGTTTAAAGTTCTAGAATTTAAGAGTTAGTTTGTTTCTTTCAGATCCGTGTCTCTCTACAGTCAAAAATGCATAACTATTTAAAACAGAGTAAAAAGTCCTCAATTTTAATGTTATTTTCCTAAATAGTGTGCTGTTGCAGAGTTTACACTAAAAAGTTCACAATGAAAAATTTTAATGGAAATTCTTGATTGTGATGCTGCAGGTAATAAAGTGAATAATGGATGTTTTGATGCTGGTTCATGTTTAAAGCTGCGATATTTCAAGTCTGTAAAAGAGTGTGTGTGTGTGTGTGTGTGTGTGTGTGTGTGTGTGTGTGTGTGTGTGTGTGTGTGTGTGTGTGTGTGTGTGTGTGTGTGTGTCCTCAGTGAACTGTATCAGTCTCTGCAGTATCTTCCAGCTGCAGCAGTCACTTCAGTTTCTGTTCAGTCTGACTGAGGGAGGTTTTTGTACGACTGTTTTTCACTGTGTGAACACCCACTGACTGTTAGGATAGTGAAAACTCTGACAGTAATAAACTGCTGTATCTTCAGCCTGGACTCCACTGATGGTCAGAGTGAAGTCAGAGTTTGATCCACTGCCCGTAAAACGACCTGGAATTGTCGACTGCTAGCAACATAAATGAGCCGTTTAGGAACTCCTCCATCTTTCTGTTGGTACCAGGCTAAATGGTGGGTGCTGCCAGAAACATAAACATTCTGACTGGTCCTACACTTGATGCTCACATATCCTCCCACAGCAGAGCTCACTGCTCCAGGCTGAGTCACTGTGATCTGTCCTCTGGACTCTGAGGATACAGAGACAAAAACATAAAGCAGCTTCATGGTTTTGTGGGCTTCATTTCAGAGGGACAGATGTTGATAGAGGAGAGGAGTTTGATTCTCTGGACTTTACCTGTGAAGCAGCAGCAGAGGAGAGTCCAGATGAGGACGCAGATCAAAGTCATGTTTTTGATGATGAGGATTTCTGTGGCTTCTGTTGTGATGAAGGACAGCTGTCAGTCATCCAGTGTTCAACTCTCAGGACTATAAACTCTCCCAGAGCACTGGAGCATGGTGCTGCTGATGCAAAGTGCCTCTCTATGGAAATGATCTGACTGACTCACACAGTCATTGACTTTTCTTGTTTGTTTGTTTTATGATGTTGTCTTTATTTGTATTTCATGTTTATGATTATGTGCGTGAGAAATACAAATAAGCAGTTCATGCCAAACTGCTGTTCAGTATCTTCATCTGTATATTAGTTTGTATTATATTAGGTGAAGGTAATTATGATGTACAAAGCTGAGGTACAAACTTCATGGCCAAGCATTTTCTCATTTCCTCTAACAACTCTTGATCTTGATATTGTTGGTCAGATAAAAATGTGGGGAACATAATAGCATATAGATCTGTCTCTCTTATTAAGGTTTTCAGACAGTAAACATTCGTTCTATAAATAGATTCTGATTCCATCGGTCAGCTCTCTGACATATTTCCATTCTGCACATCTCCAGATCCTTCTTCACGTTTGTTTGTACAGCAGGATGTTCTTCCTTAATGTAGCAGTAATATGAAGGACAGCTGTCTTCAACATAACATACTGTTTTCCTCTCACTGATTCCTAATTAAATAAATATTTCATGGCGTCTTGATAAAGAACATAAGATTGATTTCTACCAGTGAAAAAGGTGAAACTCTAAAAGCAGAGAAAACATTTTAGACACATTTCTAACAAAGATGATTTTAATTGTGTGTCTTTTAGAACTGAAGAAGCTTCTTGGATGAGAGGTGAAACATCTTCAAGAAACTATTTTAAAACACAGCAGAAGATTTATTTTGAATTCATGTTTTTGAAACTCCATCTGCTGAAGAAAATCATAAGTTTTGACTGAAGTCTTCACACCTCCACAATGTTTTGTCAGCTTCTGTTTTCGAGGTCAAACTGAAACAATTACACTTGTTGGATTTTTTCTGTGATTTTCTTTACTGTTCAGCAGTGTTGGGCAAGTTACTTTGAAAAAGTAATTAATTATAGTTACCAGTTACTTTTTCAAAAAAGTAACTGAGTTACTAGATTCTAAAAGTAATTAATTACTTGAAAAGTAACTATTGCGTTACTTTAAAAAAAGGTTTAACCCTCTGGGGTCCAGGGTATAATTGGCCATTTTTGACTACTTTTGATTTTCCCTCCACATTTTACCTTTAAAAGAGATCCTTTGGCTCTCGGCGAAGCCGGTCGCACTTTCCTCCTCTCCTCTCCCTTATCTTTCCTGCTTAGCTTCTAATGTCCTTGTCTTGTCTCGTGTTTTTACTTTTCCCTGGAACACTCTCTCACAGTCTGTTTTCTAAAACCTAAAAGAGAATTATGGATTTGATCAATTGGTCTCTGAATGCTATTGACACCCTCTTCTCAACGAGAAGCCTGGGCTCGGGAGAGCCCGCGTGTCCTAGAGGTACTTTCCCTGCCTGATACATGATGGACGGGTGGCAGAACTGGAGGGTCGTGTGCCTGGCGGGACTGTCGATCGAGGACGCTGAAGATATCTACCTATTCGGAACCATGATAACAGGGTTCTTGCTGATCGGAGCTGGCTTGGCCCTGGTTTATCGAAGAATAAAGAAAGCGGAACCGGCTGTTCAAACCCCCCCAAGGCTGCCCGCTGGGATTGAAACGATGGGACGAGGCGTGAGTTTCTCAAAATGGGCTCACTGAGTGCAGCATGGATAAGATCTTGGAGAAGCTTACGGCTGCCGTGAATACTCAGAATAAGACCTCTGAGCAGAAGTTGGATCACATCTTGGAGCAGCTCACTGTGGTTGTGAGGTCTCAGAATCTGCTCTCTGAGCACAAGAACGACAAGACCACGGAGCGCAAGTTTGATAACATCATGGAGAAGCTCGCGGCTCTCCAAAGGGAGATTGAGAGACCAGTGTCGGAGTGTTAAAGAACAGCTTTGAAATTCATATGAGTTGTTCGCATAAAAGAAAAACCACCATCATAATGCGGCTATCCCTTCGGCGCCAGCTGTGGGCTCAAGACTGGAGCTGAACAAAAACTCCCTGATAACGACTGTGTTTAGACTGTTCTTCCCATTCCATGCAAGGCCACCTGGGTTGGCTGGAATACTGTTTACTTAGCCTGGCAGGGTGAAGGACACTGTCTCAGCTGAACTCTGGACACGCACACACATACACTGATACGCACTCACTCATCCTCCCTCCCTTTCCAAACGCCTTCAATGCTTGTTCCCTCCTGGAGAACACGGCGGGTCTGAGCCTGCGCTGGAATGGTAGCGCTGGGCAGGACGGCTGCTGTGTTTGCTTCAGATTACTCCTCAACCCCCACCCAACCCTGTGGCTTGTCACGTGTTCCATAATGTTGTGCTGTGGACATTTATGTGCATTTTGTGCAGAGGAGTTTTTTTTTGTCTCCTGTTCTCATGCTGTCCTCCCATAGGAGCCCAGCATGAGTAGAGGTCTCTTTTTTTCCTTTTGTACTTTCCCATTGTAGTGTATATTTCAGTGTTTTTCTGTAACGCTACCGATCTCCGACCTGTATCCCCATGTAATGTCTGTGTTGTGTGTGTAAGGTCGGGGGGGGGGGGATCCCATTTCACTGCAAGGCAACCTGCATGTGGCGAATAAAGCCTTGATTGATTGATTGATTGATTGATTGATAAAATCTATTTACTTTGCCTTAGTATCTTTTCACCACAACCTCACGTGTCTGAATTTACAGTCATGTTTTCATTTTTTACATACTGTATTAACACAATTGATCTAAAATCAGACAAAAAACATAAAATCAGAGTAGAAAAAGTTATATTTTTTACTGTAACAACCACAAACATGTTTAATGAATCATATTTCATAACTTTAAATGCAAATATAAATTGTCAATTTTAAAATCCCATGCACAATTTTTGCAAACAACAAAGTTATTACCCCTTTTTTTAAATAACCATTTCAAACTATTTACAGAACAATCAGCTGTTCTTCAATAAGATGCCACACAAATTATTTGTGCCACTCCAAAAAGTTCTGTCCACTATGAAGGAGAACATCACAGCCTGATACCTGAAGGTCTGACAGCAGCAGGTGTATCACTCCTGTTTCTACCTGTAGACAGCAGTCACCTTATTGTTCTAATACACAACACAAAACTATCCACAACACTACACACTAACTACACAAGACAACACATTAACTACACACTCCAAACACACTAAACGTCACATCTCAAAACTCTCTTTCTTTTTCTTCTGTCTCTCTCTCTCTCTCTCTCTCTCTGTCACTCCTAAAACTTCCTCCTCTTCCTAAACAACCAAATGTCATTTTGCCATATCATTTTCTGATTGGTTGACATGGTGCATTTTTCCACCAACATGAAAGGGCTGTTTTTTTGTTTTGTTTTGGTTTTTTGGGGTTTTTTTGCTCATAAGCAGAGAGTGCTTGCTAGCGCTGTCTTTAGACAGTAAACGTGACAAAACTATTGAGGGAAAAAACGCTGCGCATATATTGTTTATCATGATTCTGGTTTTAAGTGGCCTATCAACAAAATTTAAAAACTGGTATATATCACCTTGTTGCTTTGTCCTCTTGAAGTGGTCATGTGATTGGTTTACCACGACTACTTTATTCTTCCTCAGCCAAACAGCAGCACTCATGTGATTGTTTTGCACCCTGAGCTCCAGGTGTTGTGCCAAAAAGTGATCGTCTGCTAGAAAGTGATTGCCGTCTGTGGGAGCGCGCAGCTGCTTAAAGCTGTAGTGCCCAGATTACTTACAGCTACTTCCGTGCAACTGATATAAGGTGCGGTAAGCTGAAGACAGCTTCAACCGTCTGTTTGCTGAAAAATAGTAACGCGACCGCACCGCATTTTCTTGTCAGTAACGGTAACTGCGTTGTAACAATAGAAATAGTAATTAGTTAGATTACATGTTACTGAAAAAAGTAACGCCGTTAGTAACGCCGTTACTTGTAATGCTGTTATTCCCATCATTGCTGTTCAGAGAGTGTGTGACTGTCACGGTCCAGCATTTTGAGTTTCTCATGTTTTGGTTGGATTTTGTATTTTTGGTTATTTTGTTGATTTCTTGTCTGGCTGTGACGATGATGAATATTAATAAGTATGTTCCAGCTTATTCTGGTTCAGGTTTAGTTCTGCCTGTGTAAAGTCCGTGTTTTCTTAGTCTGCGTCTTTGTGTATTGCTTCCTGTTTTATTTTGAAGGGTTATGTTTTATGTCAGTGTGTCTAACTTCGCTCCTCCTGTCTCGTTAGCCCGTTCTCTCCCAGCTGTGTCTCCCTCCTGTTTTCCATTGCCTGATTACTCCTCTGTGTATATAAGCCCTGTGTTTCCTTTGTTCTCTGTCGCATCGTTAACGTCTCCTCACCCTCTGATTTTGCTGTGTGTTCTGTTGCCTGTTTTGCCTGCCTGTTAGTTTGCTTTCCCCTCAGATTAGTTAGCCTCATGTTCAGTCTGCAACCCGTAATAAAACTGTTTATTTTGAGTTCAACTTTGCATGAGCTAGTCCTGCAATTTGGTTTCTTCCTCCCCCCTGCCTGCACACAACCATGACAGTGATTTCTTATGCTTTGGTAGTTTATAATATTAATAATTACATAAATATGTACAAGAGGTTTAATATAGAGCCCAATGTATGTCTCCTTTTATTTTCATAGTATTGTTTTTTCTTCCATCATGACAGTTTTTACATTTGCAGTAATATTTTAGATTAGGTTTGGGTAAATGTTTATCATAAAGATATGTTGATTTTTATTATTTAGTCCAGCTTAGAGACTGTATAACAAATACAAAGATGTCTGTTATTGTCTGTTTCAGTGCAAAGATGAAGTCAGACACACAGAAACTGTGACACACTGGGTTGTTTGACTTGTTGGCCAATCAGACAGGATGGTCAGTGTCAGGGTCATTACTAAAAAGAGTACAACATAAGCCTGAGGCTACAGTCCCACACACTGACGTAAATCCCTGTCCTAATAAAGACGTACATATGATCTTTCTTTTAATATTAAGATAACACGATTTGTTCCCAGTGATCACTAATGTCATTAAACAGTTCAGTCTTGAGCTGAGTGATCTCTTCCAGGATGACAGGAAGCACTAGAGACCAATGAATGTTTGAATGAGAATAAAAATGATGTGATTCTCGTGCTGTTTTCTACAGTCACCTGAGCTCGACACAGCTGAACATCTCTGGGAGATTTTGGAGCGATGTGTTAGACAGAGGTCTCTACATGTTTTTGGAGAATGGCCTTCATCCCTCCAGCAGAGTTCACAGTCTTAGTCTTGCTGTTCAGTGCTGGCTCAATACCATTGTATGTTTGTGTCCTTTGTCAATATATATGCATCTTTGTATGGAGTGGATCAGCCAGTTTATCAGAGGATCAAACACAAATATATCTGATTTTTCTATATTTATGAATATAGTCTCTAAAAATGTAGGAAATCAACAAAGTCTTAATTTACACTGATATGTTTTAATTAACATTTAAATTTCTGAAAACTGTGTTATTGTCAAATTTTGATATCAGAAAAAGTCCAAAGACATCAAAGTCAAAAGTTTTATTATTCCAAATAAATTACTTATTATTTTAATGTGATGCACTGTAATATTTTCAGTTTTCACATCAGCTGAAAAAATGATACAAACAGTGAATTATTTTGTTGAGTTTGTTTCAGAGTCAGAGAGCCGTGTCTCTCTACAGTCAGAGGTTTTTGTACGGCGGCTCAATGAGTTTGTATCACTGTGGTTGACTTTTGGTGGAGGAACCAGACTGGATGTTGGAAGTAAGTTAATTAAAATGTGTTTATTATGAAATGTTTTATCATTTTATTTAATAATTATCTCTTAGGCTGCTTAGATGAGACAAAAGAATTTTTTTTATTTAAAACAATTTAGTTTTTGATGTTTGTCCTTTTTACTGGACTAATTCAGATTAGCTCTGCAAGTTTCTCTTGTTTAATCTACATTTCTGTCATAGTAAAATATATGTAGACAAGAGTAAACTTCATCTTATGATTAGTTTGTAAATTTCCACCACATCAGCTGCTGTTTGGATGAGTTAAAGTTTGCTTTCTGATGTTTTTATCGTGTCAGATGTTTCAGATTTAGTTTGAAATCATGTGAGCTGTTCAATAACATTTCAAATCTATATGAATGAGTAGCTGCTCTGTGCTTGTGTCCACTCATTTCTTCAGTCATCCATGATTTAGACTTCGAATCATTTTAAAGCCAAACTTCTGCTGTAAATGTTTCCACATCTGCTTCTTTTATTTCCAGTGTAGTTTGAACATATTTCAGGTCAAACTGTGTGATGATTCTCTCTGTGCTGATATGCATGAGAGGTTTCTTAAAGGGAAGTGAAACAATGTGTGAGTTAATGACTGGTGGAGCAGAAAAAACACCTGACAGAAACTTCTTAACGGAGAAATTCAAATTGTGGTTTGTGTCCTCTAAGCTGATTGGTGTTTCCTAGGTAATACCCGCCCCGCCCTGACAGTGCTGCCCCCCTCCAACAAGGAGCTGGAGAATGGGAAGGCCACGCTCATGTGTGTGGCCAACAAGGGCTTCCCCTCAGACTGGAGTCTGTCCTGGAAGACGAGCGACAGCAGTGGCAGCAGCAGCATCAGAGGGGAGGAGAGCAGGACTCCTGGAGTGCTGCAGAATGACGGCCTCTACAGCTGGAGCAGCACCCTGACGCTCACTGCAGACCAGTGGGGGAAGGTGGGCTCTGTGACCTGTGAGGCCACCCAGGGCTCCCAGACTCTGGTCTCAGAGATACTGAGGAGAGACCAGTGTTCCCAGTCCTGATGTCAATCACTGAGTCTTTGATGATGTTTTTCTTCTGTCTCTTTGTTTCTTCTTCTTTGCAGATTTTTCAAAAACCATAAAATATTCATATTTCCATCCCATAATGGCAATAATCACAGCAACAATCTCCTCTAGTTTCATCCTTTTGTGTCTGTTGTAAAGCTGATATTTCAACCTTTTAAAAGAATAAAAACGTAACGAGGAAACATGTTCTTTGACTCTGTGAGTTTAATAAATGCACATTAACATTAAAAAATAAAGATTTCAAAAGATTTATTTAGACAGACCAAAAGAAAAAAAATGTCCACAAACACACTGAGTGTAAAGCATAGTAATATGGTTAAATATATTTTTATACACGCAATATTTATAAGATGTTGAGGTCATGTCAACCATAGATTATCTGTGTGCTCTTTATAATTTCCAGTCTCAAAGCTGTTTTATGATCTACATTTTAATCTGATCTAAAACCTGATAATTAAAATTAAAGAGCAGGGTGTCATCTGTATGTTTAGACAGAGATGTGACGGTTCTGGGTCATTTTGACACATCATGGCCAGCAATAAAGCTGTGGTTTTTTAGTTGCACATCTCCACGAGTCCTGCATTTGGATCATCATCTCCGCCTGCCCGCACACAGAGCCCTGACAAGAGATCATTTTAATCAAGTTTAAATGAAGATTTACTGATGTTTGATTAATGAACTATTTGGCAGTGAAACTCTGATGAAGCAACAAAGCAGAGAAGAGTTCCTTCTCTCACCCCAACCGGTCGCAGCAGATGGCCCCGCCCCTCCCTGAGCCTGGTTCTGCCAGAGGTTTCTTCCTGTTAAAAGGGAGTTTTTCCTTCCCACTGTTGCCAAAGTGCTTGCTCATAGGGGGTCATATGATTGTTGGGTTTTTCTCTGTATCTATTATTGTATGATCTGCTGTACAACATAAAGTGCCTTGAGGCGACTATTGTTGTGATTTGGCGCTGTATAAATAAATAAATAAATTTGAATAGTCTCAAAACTGTTTTATGATCTACATTTTAATCTGATCTGAAACCTAATAAGTAAAATTAAAGAGCACGGTGTCATCTGTATGTTTAAACAGAGATCATTTAAACCAAGTTTAAATGAAGATTTATTGAAGTTTGATTAATGAACTATTTGGCAGTGAAACTCTGGTGAAGCAACAAAGCAGAGAAGAGTCTAGAAGCTGGTGGTGGCAGAGATGAAGCAGGTGGAGAGTCAGTTGAGGATCTCTAATTGTCCAGGATGAGGTGGAGATAAGGAGTCTGAGATTTAAAGCACACAAAACAGAGGCTGAGTAACTCACAGAAGGCGGTGTTAAACGGGTTCAAATATTGAGGATGAGTACAAAAACAACCATGGTCCAGAAGAGTCGGTCAAACAATGATTTTTAATGAACACACGCGTGGGGAGATGAACACTGCACACACCAGCATTGATCTCCGCCCAATAATGCACAAGCAGTTGTTTTTATAACATCAGGGTTGGACGCCCCCTCATGTGTCAAAGCAGATACAATACATGCAGAAGTTTCAAAACCACACATGTTCTGTTGACGACTTCTGACACCATTAGGAAGGACATCTTCTCCGTCTCGAGGCCAGGTGCCTCCTGGTAATCTTCTAACTCTCGCTTATCTCCTAGAACAAACTGTCCCTTATGCAAACATAATCTCACAGTGACAAGGTTTTGCAAACTATTATTGGAATATTTGAACTTTTACCTAAACATGAGTCTAACTACTGTTTGTGTGTGTGTGTCTCGACTTCAACATACACTCGGCCTCACCCCGCCCGTTGACGCTTCTGACCTTTTGCCAGACAGAAGCTCTCTGTGATATGTGTAATAATCTTAACTAAGAACATATGTAATCTATTGAATAAATGCTTTACCAAAATGCCACTACCCAAAGCTTAATAGAAAAGATATAAATGAATACAGAAATACTAATGGATAACCTGACATATGTGTTTTGTAAGCGTGTTCTTTCCATAGCTCAAAGTCCCTAACACAATAGATTGTCTGGACGTAGCGCCAAACAAAGCTTACGACCCTCCACTAGTTGACTGAGCTCCCCTCTTTAGCAAGCATAAAAATACAAAGCATGTATATAAAAGGGTTATCACTGCACCTGTAATAAAAATGTTAATGTGAGGTCAGCATGTTCAATAACAATCTTAATGCAATGGTAATGATGATGATTATGAATATTAGCAGTAAAATAATTTCTCTAATTCCACAGCGGCGAGACAATAACTGGACTCAAATAATGACGACAGAATTGAGCTTGACAGTGGACATGATGTTAAGAACAGACTAACAGAACAAACACACAGAAATGCAGGCAGGTGAGAGACGACAGGTCTTCTTTAATCAACTTAAACATAGTGTTTGTTTTTGCTCAGTTAGTTAGTTGTGTCTTAGTCCCCTCTTTCTTTTGTTTTGTATTTTTCATGCAGTCTCAATAAACGGTTCGTTTTCTGTTCAGTTTCATCCTGTTTCCACGTGTCTGATTTTGGGTCCTCTCACTCTCCACTCCGCACAATCTGCTGCTGCAGATCGCGACATTAAATGAATTATTCATTCTTTTTTTTAAAGCCTTTATGAGTTTATTATTTTCATTATTATTATTATTGTCAAATTTTTAGCATGTGATAATGTGGATATAGCACCAAAATAGTAAATTATCTTCTTTTTGTATTTATTATTATTTAATTTTGAAATTGTACAATTAAGAAGAAAGCTGTGTTTCTTTTGTTCAGTCTCTGTTGTTATGATGCAAACTCTTTTCTTTCAGGAGCCAGACTGGATGTCTGGAAATAAATCAAATTTAAATCATCATTTTAACAACACTTTGTGTTTCTGTTTTAATTTCAGCATGCTGTTTAGAAACTGACATTTAAATAAAACATTTGTACACACAGAGTCAGCCAGATGTAGAAGTGTGATGTGATGTGTCTCATGTGATGGTGTTTTAACCTGAGTGAGCACTTAATTAAATTATTCATGATATCCATATCCATTTCATTTTCCCAGTAAATCAGTGCATTTAAACCGTTAACAGAGTCCGAGAGCCTGAAAGTGGGAAAATAAAATGACAAAATGTAAAAACTTGACAGGAAAAGTTTATGAGGTCAGAAATGAATACAGTTTATTCTTAACTTAACTTATATTTTTACCACTTTGCTTCCTTTTAGTTAATTTTATATCTAAATGTTTACAAATTACATTTATTTCATTTTTAAATCATAATATTAAAGTCGAGTAGAGAGACATTGTTCTGGTAATTTTAACATTTTTGTGTTTGTTTTTAATTCCTTAAATGGTTTTGCTCTGTATTCTCTCTGAGCTACTTTACCCCCACACTCCTGTCCACAAATAAATTATTAATATATATTTTTAATCCTGTGCTGTCTGGCAGCTTTTGCAAACTGAAGTATGAT
Source organism: Pelmatolapia mariae (assembly GCF_036321145.2). Lineage (NCBI taxonomy): Eukaryota > Metazoa > Chordata > Actinopteri > Cichliformes > Cichlidae > Pelmatolapia > Pelmatolapia mariae. The sequence continues at coordinate 1,702,215 of NC_086245.2, forward strand.
CTGAATGGTGCTAAAAACATTTTACTTTTCCAAGATAAGCTCTATAAATTCTCTATAGGTTCCTCTTGTTTTCTTTTGTCTGCGTTTAATGTTATTTCAGTTATTACATTATATGTGCAGTATGGCCTTTTTTAAGCTGACAGACAGGAAAGAAAAACCGGAAGAGGGAAGAAAACAGGTGAAAATATGATAAAAGGATCGAACACAAAGAAAAGCGCGATGTAAATGGACTTATTCTTATTTAGCCCTTTTCTACTCTCCCGGAGTACTCAAAGTGCTGTATACAACATGCCTCATTCACCCATTCATACAAGCACTTCTAAACACAAGTGCTAACTAAACTACATTCACACACATTCACACTCCGATGAATGCATCGGAGGGCAACTTGGGGTTAGTATCTTGCCCAAGGATATTTGACATGCAGACTGGGGAAGCCAAGGATCGAACCACCAACCAGTAGCTGATCTGCTCTACCACCTGAGCCACAGCCACCCTGATGTATCACCAACTGCTGCACCTGTAAGAAGAAACAGAGGGAACAAAAACATATGAAAATGCATAGATACATAAATCAACGGCCTTCTTGTGGTGCGTGTGTGTGAGGTAGACAACAGTGAGAATGGGAAGGTGCAATAATGTCCCCTAGGAGTCAGAGGCAGACAGAGAGATAGATCCAGGAGATTCAGGCACTGACAGGTAGTCACGCAATGATCCAGCGTCGGCAAGAGCTCCACCACACTCCTAAGTAGCTCCTCCGACAAGGCTTGATCAGCTGCAGGTGTGTGTGATCATTTCCTCAGGTGTGGCCAGTCACCTGGCAGGGACACACTCACCAGGTCTGAAGGTGCCTGTAACCCAGCCTACCAGATACAGCCACAAACACACCCGCAAGCAGGGAAACAGGAACAGCAGCATAATATACACACACATCAACAACAAATCAACAAGTCCATCGACTGCTCATGAACTTTGGGTCCCTCAGACTGAGGTCCCTGATAGTGCTGCTTGTTTCAGAGTTTCTCCATCAGAGCAGAACATCATTGTGGTGAACCTGGCTGCATGCTGAAGCAGAGGGAGGCCAGCAGTTGAGTCAGTGACATCATTATTGTGCTGCTGGTGTGTGAAGGGCCTGAACAGGCGCTGATCAACACTGACCTCTTAAAAGCTGGAAGCATGAAGCAGTTTGTTCTAACTGGTAATTTTTGTAGACATTTGCACATATTTATATTACAAATGTATATGATATTATATCTGCAGCATTGGCATATTCAGGTCTTTCTACTTTGTAGAGTAAATCAAGTGGTTTAAGAGTATTCTCTGACCTGAGATCTTAAATCATCCACTACACAGAAAAAAATACAATTTGTCAGACCTTCAAAAACTCTTCATCTTTTATGGGTTCAAAGATTGTGATTTAAAGTTTTTATTCAATGCGGTCAAAAAGTAACCTTTGAGGAATGGTATGTTTATCACATAGATGTCAATAATAAATGGACGCCTCCATCTGCTGAGGAAGCTCATGTGTTGTAACTGAAAGCTCATCAACAGGTACTGGCTGTATCTCATGGTGAGATTGTTTCATCTGAAAGTCTAAAGTGCAGGATGAACTTTGAATCTCAGAGTAAGGGTTGTATATATGTGACAAATATGTCACTGCATATGATTTGGATGTTATGTGTATGTATTTATGGCCACATATGATTTAATCATGAAAACACCTCATGACTTCTGTTTTTTGACACTCAGTCATTTGTTGACCTTTAAATTTATGTTTATGCTATTTAAAATAAAATGTATTTTTTATGTAGAGCTGTATGATATTTAATGATTTTATTTTTATATATGTTAACAGAAAGGTCTTATTTTACATCTATGATTTGTTAAATTTGATAATTGTTCAAATTTAACAAATCATAGATGATATTACGGTGGCTCTAGTTGTCGTGGTGTGTGGAAAAAGCGGACTCGAGCGCAGACCTCCTTGCAATGAGACAGTGAATTTATTTACAGAGTGAAACAGTAACAGTCCAGTGAAATCCCTCAGCCGTGGCTCCCCGTGGTCCATTCACCTAGCTCCAGTGTTCTCCTCTCCACCTCCTGGTGCGAAAGACAAAAAAGGAGTAAACAGCAATCCGAAAGCGAGTTGGAAAGAGCACACGATCAAAACACTACTAACGAGCTTAGTCTTGTACCCTGTACAATGACAATAAAGGCTATTCTATTCTATTCTCTATTCTATTCTATTCTAGTCTAATGATCCAGCGCTGACTGAAGCCTGGTCACCGTGTTAAATACACCGGGGTCTGATGGTGGATAATTCACGGCAGCTGGTGAATGTTAATTAATCGGCGGTGTGCCGAAGCGCCGAACGGAGCTACTTCCGGGTCGGCGGACCTGCCTCCGGGGAAGCGCGGCTCCATCAAAATAAACAAACATAAATGATCAGGTCGCCCAGCAGGGCTGGTCAGACCATGACAGTACCCCCCCCTTAACGGGAGCCTCCCGGCGACCTACCAAACTTGTCCGGGTGCCGACCGCGGAATTCTCTCACCATGCCATCATCAAGAATCGCGGACCACGGCACCCAAGAGCGCTCTTCCGGACCATACCCTTCCCAATCCACCAAAAATTGAAAGCCCCTACCGCGACGCCTAGCATCCATAATACGTATTATGGAGTAAGCTGGCGCGCCGTCGATAATCCGGGCTGGTGGCGGGGCCCTGGAAGGTGGGCATAACGGGCTGGTCTGGACCGGTTTCACCTGAGACACATGAAACACATTGTGAACACGCATAGTGCAAGGGAGGGTCAAACGCACAGTCACAGGATTGAGGACCTCTTGCACAGGAAATGGGCCGACGAATCTAGGAGCAAGTTTCTTAGACTCAGTCCGCAGTGGGATGTGTTTAGAGGAGAGCCATACCTGCTGCCTCACACGGTAAACAGGAGCCGGAACGCGATGACGGTCTGCCAGCTTCTTATTCTGCTCTGCTGTCCCGAGCAATGCCGCCCTGGTAGTCCGCCATGCCCGTCGGCAACGCCACATGTGATGTTGCACTGAAGGAACCGCCAACTCACTCTCAGTGATGGAAAGGAGCGGGGGTTGGCTATCCCAAGGACGCCTCGAAGGGAGACACCCCTGTGGCTGTTGAGGTGCTAGCGTTGTGGGCATACTCCACCCAGGCCAAATGCTCGCTCCAGGAGGACTGGTTGGAGGAGGCAACGCACCGCAACATCGCTTCCAGCTCCTGGTTAGCCCTTTCAACCTGGCCATTAGTCTGAGGGTGAAAACCAGATGACAAACTGACTCGGGCCCCCAGCTCAGAACAAAATTCCCTCCACACCTGGGAGGTGAACTGGGGACCCCGATCAGAGACAACATCTTGAGGAATGCCATGTAGCCGGAACACATGTTGTGTGAGCAGCTGAGCCATCTCCAAGGCAGAGGGAAGTTCGGGCAAGGCCACAAAATGCGCCGCCTTGGAGAAGCGGTCAATGATTGTGAGTATGGTGGTATTACCTGCTGAGGGCGGCAGTCCTGTGACAAAATCCACGGCAATGTGTGACCATGGGCGTTTAGGGACGGGGAGCGGTCGCAGGTGGCCCGACGGTGGGGAGCTTGGCACCTTGTTTTGAGCACAAATAGGGCAGGCAGCCACATATTCCCAGACGTCCTTGGCGAGGGAGGGCCACCAAAACAGACGCTGGAGGAAGCTAAGGGTGCGATGTCGACCCGGATGGCAGGAGAATTTTGCCGTATGTACCCAATGGATCACCTTGCCCCGAACGGCCACAGGGACATACTGTCGGCCCGCCGGGCCAGACCCAGGGTCAGGGTCCTGCTGCAGGGCGTTTCTGATCAGCCTCTCGATTTCCCAGGTGACTGCCCCGACGATACAGGACGCAGGCAGGATGGGTTTGTCTCTGTCCTCTGCATCCCCCACCGGTGAGAATTGACGTGAGAGGGCGTCGGGTTTAGTGTTGCGTGAGCCTGGCCTATAAGTGATGACAAGGTTGAAACGGGTGAAAAACAAGGCCCACCTGGCTTGTCTGGCGTTGAGGCGTTTAGCCGCTTGAAGGTAGGCCAGGTTCTTGTGATCCGTCCAAACGAGAACGGGGTGCTCGCTCCCCTCCAGCCAGTGACGCCACTCCTCAAGGGCCAGTTTGATAGCAAGCAGCTCTCGGTCCCCCACATCATAGTTGCGCTTGGCCTGAGACAGACGACGTGAGAAGAAGGCACACGGATGTAATTTACCTTCCAATCGCTGCGAGAGCACCGCCCCCACACCAGAGTCCGATGCATCCACCTCCACTACGAATGGTCGAGTAAGGTCCGCCTGGATGAGAACAGGCGCAGAAGAAAACAGCTGGTCGAAGGCCTGCTGTGCCGCCGGTAACAACAGGAACTGCTGTTTGGGAGAGGTGAGGTGGGTTAAAGGGGACACCACTTTACTGAAGTTGCGGATAAACCGTCGGTAAAAGTTGGCAAACCCCAGGAACTTCTGGACCGCTTTCCGGTTCTTGGGTTCTGGCCACTCCACCACCACCTTAACCTTCGCAGGATCCGCCCTCAGTCGCCCCTGTTCCACAATAAAGCCCAAAAAAGAGACAGACTGCACATGGAACTCACACTTCTCGCCCTTCACAAACAATCGATTTGCTAGTAGCCGCTGCAGCACCAGACGTACGTGTGTAATGTGTTCTGCACGGGACTTGGAGAAAAGGAGGATGTCATCCAGATAGACAAAAGCAAAATGATTAATGAAGTCCCGAAGGACATCATTCACCATGGCCTGAAAAACCGCTGGAGCGTTGGTGAGGCCAAATGGCATGACGAGATACTCGAAATGCCCCAGGTGAGTGTTAAACGCAGTCTTCCACTCATCCCCCTCCCGAATGCAGACCAGATGGTAGGCATTGCGGAGGTCGAGTTTAGAAAAAATAACGGCACCCTGCAGGAGCTCAAATGCGGATGCTAGCAGCGGGAGGGAGTACTTGTTCTTGACAGTTATGTTATTTAACCCCCGAAAGTCAATGCAGGGACGCAGGGTCTTATCTTTCTTCTCAACAAAGAAGAATCCCGCCCCGAGGGGAGACGTGGAGGGCCGAATAATACCTGATGCGAGGGAATCTGTGATGTAACGCTCCATGGCCTCGCGTTCAGGCTTAGAAATACTGTACAAACGGCTGGTAGGCAGGGATGCTCCAGGAAGAAGATCAATACAGCAGTCATAGGGGCGGTGGGAGCGACAGTGCTCGGTCCTTACAAAACACTGGGGCAAGGTCGTGATAATCGCTGGGAACGTTAGAGAGGTCAGGGGTCGTGGAAACCTCTGCTGGGATATTATCTGTGATGTTAGGTACTGCCGACTTTAAACATAGCTCGTGGCATTTAACACTCCATCCTGTCACGCAGCTGTGAGACCAGTCTATTTGGGGGTTGTGCTGCTGTAGCCATGGATAACCTAATACCAGAGGTGTTTCAGGGGCTTTGAATAAAAACAGACTGATCTTCTCAACATGGTTGCCGGAGAGTACCAATTGGATCTCCTGAGTACAGTGAGTCACTTCGGCAAGTAATTTCCCATTCAAGGCTGACACTCTTAAAGGTTCCCGTAATGCAATTAATGGGATCTCTAACTCCCTAGCAAGTGCTTCATCAATAAAGCTTTGCTCAGCCCCAGAGTCTATTAAGGCTTCGCACGGGTGAGTGCGCGAGAGAAAAATAAGCTTCGCAGGGCAACTGAGATGGGGCAACATGATTTTAGTAGCACCAGATAATACTCTCACTGACACCGAGGATCCAGGTTCTTGAGACTGGACTGGACAACTATCAACAACCTGTCCCTTTCTCTCACACAAAACACACTCACCCGTTTGGCGTTTCTTCCTCCATCTAGCAGTCCTGAAGCTCGCTCGCCCCAACTGCATAGGCTGTTCCTCGTCATCTCCAGGTTCCTGTTCAGCTTTTCTCCATTCAGAGGGAACAGGATGCCCCCATGCATTCGAGGAATGCATGGGGGCAATGTTAATTAATCGGCGTTGTGCCGAAGTGCCGAACGGAGCGACTTCCGGGTCGGCGGACCTGCCTCCGGGGAAGCGCGGCTCCATCAAAATAAACAAACATAAATGATCAGGTCGCCCAGAAGGGCTGGTCAGACCATGACACTAGTATGAAACTGAGGTCAAAGGTCATGATGAAGAGTTTTCTCAATAACTGCTCGACTTTGGAACCTCTTGACTTATTTTTACTTAAAATAAAAAAAGAAAAGAAAGAAAGAAACTATTTTTTAGATTGAAAGCAAACCTGTATGTGTGTGTGCGTGTGTGTGTGTGTAAGTGTGCATGCGTGCGTGCGTGCGTGCGTGCGTGTGTGTGTGTGTGTGTCCTCAGTGAACTGTATCAGTCTCTGCAGTATCTTCCAGCTGCAGCAGTCAGTTCAGTTTCTGTTCAGTCTGACTGAGGGAGGTTTTTGTACGACTGTTTTTCACTGTGTGAACACATACTGACTGTTGATGTAGTGAAAACTCTGACAGTAATAAACTGCTGCATCTTCAGCCTGGACTCCACTGATGGTCAGAGTGAAGTCAGAATATGATCCACTGCCTGTAAAACGACCTGGAATCCCTGATGCTCGAGTTCTAGCATAGTAAATGAGCAGTTTAGGAACTCCTCCATCTTTCTGTTGGTACCAGGCTAAACAGTGATCTGGGCTGCTGTAGTAAACATTCTGACTGGTCCTACACTTGATGCTCACAGATCCTCCCACAGCAGAGCTCACTGATCCAGGCTGAGTCACTGTGATCTGTCCTCTGGACTCTGAGGATACAGAGACAAAAACATAAAGCAGCTTCATGGTTTTGTGGGCTTCATTTCAGAGGGACAGATGTTGATAGAGGAGAGGAGTTTGATTCTCTGGACTTTACCTGTGAAGCAGCAGCAGAGGAGAGTCCAGATGAGGACGCAGATCAAAGTCATGTTTTTGATGAGGAGGATTTCTGTGGCTTCTGTTGTGATGAAGGACAGCTGTCAGTCATCCAGTGTTCAACTCTCAGGACTATAAACTCTCCCAGAGCACTGGAGCATGGTGCTGCTGATGCAAAGTGCCTCTCTATGGAAATGATCTGACATATTTTTCTTTCCTTTTGTTTAATTCTGTGGACTGAAATCAACGCTTCAAGTTCACAGAATTTGTAAAGGCTTTAAAGATTCACATGCGAAAAAAAACCCCTGTTAAAACCCTCTCAGTCTGGAATATGTAATTATAATGATTTTTTACGTATGTATTTTCATATGTCTTAACATACATCCCAATCTTTACCAGATGGGCCAATCTGAACGAAATTTTACATGAACATCGTCACACATGCAGCAATCAATATGTTTTTAAAACAATGAAGTGACTTGTTTATCACCTTTAAACACTAAAAGTTTATTGTAGGTGGAGCTTTAAGGAGCCGAGATGAGACATTTTTTCACTTCCGTCTGTCTGCCAGCTTTCTTCAACATCTTCATCATCACTGTCCAGTATAGCTGCTATCCCTCCTCTGCACATATTCCAAACTATCTCAGCCTCACCTCTCTAACCACTGGTTATGTAGGAGAGCTAAGACTAACACTTCTCCTCTCATCTGCTTTTAGATATAAGTGAAATATGTAAGTCAGAGTTTAAAACTGTTTCACGCTAAAGAAAAAAAAGACTTTCCATCATCATTTCATATTTATACCTTATTTATACCTAATTTTTTTTAACCCTTTTTTGCTTTGTGCCATGTATTTGCATCTTTTATTTGTTTCTTTCATGTACTCTATGTGTGAGTGATTGCATAGGTTGGTTTTCCCATTTGTGCTTCTTTTTTGGAATCATGTGTGTTTGTGTTGTTGCTTTTGTCATTTTGCACTTGTGTAGTCAGTGGCGGTCCTAGCCTGTTTGGCGCCCCGGGCGAACACTCCCTCTGGCGCCCCCCCCCCACACACACACACACACATAAATCATTTTTTTTTTTTTTTCCCCCCTGTCCCGTTTGGATCTTTAGCCATCAGAATTGTTGTCTTACGGCCAAGAGAGATGCCAAGCGGATTTACTTTACCAAGTGGATCATCATGGCCTTGCCATATTGGTCCATTTGATTGACCTTTATTATAATTATGTATTTATTTTATTTTCGGTTGTTACAGTCGGGACAGACATGACTGGGGGATAGGACAGGGAGAAAGAATGAAAGAAAGAGGGAGAGAAAGAAAAATAGAGGGGAGAAGAGATGGTGAGAAAGGGGAGAAGAAAGAAAGAGAAAACAAACAAAACACCTGGATCACCTGTATGGAGAAAAAAAAAACAGAAGAGAAAACAAACAAACAAAAAACAGCAACATAATAAAATACAGCACCATCACAATAAACTAGCTAGCAGTAGATAACAGTAGATACTAAATATTAAATGTTATTGTGCAGCACGCAAGACAAGATAGCGCACAATGTGCTTTGAGGTAGCAGCCAAGAAAGGTGTAGTTTGTGTCTGTGAACACCCGTGTGTACACCTGTGTGGATAAGCATGCTTGTATTCCAAAGGTTTCTCCATGTAACGATCTGCTAGGGAGTGTGGGGAGCCATAGCCCCATCCCCCAGGGCATGAAGCAGGTATGGAGGAGATCCAGGCCCCAGACATCCAGAGGCCCCAGAGTACGAGGACCCAAGGAGGACCACTAAAGGGGGGGAACCGTGCCACCCTCCTGGAAAGAGCTGAGTAGAGCCCCAAACGAGAGGTCACCCAGCAGCCACAGAGCAGAGGCCAGAGGGGGTTGCAGTGGCGTGCCCGCGGGCTCTGCCGGCAGCCAGCTGCGCCAGAGAGGACCGAGCTTCAGGCCCAGAGGCCAGAGGCCTGAGGACACCCCACCCCCCGGAAGGGGCCCAGCCGGGCCACAGGCGCCAGGCCCCGCCAATCGGCCACCAGGAGTGAGCCGGTACATACATGAGTGCCCAGCCCCAGTCGACAAGAACCACCAGCACACCAACGTCTGAGGGCATCAGCCACCGGCAGGGAGTGTGGTGAGGGGAGATAGGCCTCCGTACTTTGGAGGGCCTGAGATGTTCCCAGAGAGGTGGAGTCTAAGACCCAACCTGACATATAGACACAGACGAACAGGCGCACGCAGACTCAAACGTGTATTCCCACCCCCATATACACAACCAAATACTCGGCACTTACCCAACGTGTAGACAGACACAAATAGACACTGCACAGACAATCACACTCCCCAAACATACTCTATATCCCAGGTCCAGGTACCCCCGCCCCCATAAAACATATTAAGGATTGTACATTAACATAAAACTGTTGTCAGAACTAATTGATATTAAAATCTGTAACATAATGTATTGTTTGGAGTTTAGTCTGTTACTGTTACTATTTTCACCATTTCTTTTTGGAGCAACTGTAACCCACATCATTTCCTTAGGGATTATTAAAGTATTCTGATTCTGATTCTGATTGTTTCAGGATGACCTGCCATTATCCAATGACAGATCTGCTTACCTGTATCTTTTGCTAGTTTCTCCTCCTCTTATTTTCTGTTTTTTTCTAAACTAAGCACCTGATGGCTTTGAACTTTTCTTGTCCATCTTCCATTGGTTTTAATGTTGCACTCCAGCACTGGCGGTCCTAGCCCCCCCCCCACACACACACACACACACGCACGCACACACACATATATGACCCTATATATGAAGAGAGAGAGAGTATGCATAGTATGCAAACGGCTACCAAACAGACATCATAATTCGTCATACAATGGGAACAGGACAAATCAACAATTGACACTGACTAATTAATATTATATTATTGTATATATTGTTTGGAGTTTAGTCTCTTACTGTTACTATTTTTACCATTTCTTTTTGGAGGAACTGTAACCCACATAATTTCCTTAGGGATTAAGAAAGTATTCTGATTCTTAATGTTTTAGGATACATGACCTGCCATTATCCAATGACACATCTGCTTACCTGTATCTTTTGCTCGTTTCTCCTTGTAGGAGCCATAATTAAATGTATTGAATTTTAATGATCACTGGGTTTTCATTTGTTTGGTTGCTATGGTGATGTGTAACGGGAGTCACGTGGGTGCTAGCGGTGACATTAAGAGGGCGTTGTCAGTCTGTCTTTCACTGGTTTGATTTTGACAGAGAGGAGGGCTGGGTAGCCGTAGTTTTTGTTGACCGCAGCCAACGAGTTTCCCCTTGGTGCATTAGAGCTGTGATGTTTTAAGAGTTTGAATCGCGAGCCGATCACATTGCTCTGTAAACTTTTCAAGCACTTTAATAAACAAGCAAGCACTTCCACCTCTCGCATTATTGCGTACAGTTGACAGCGCGTCAGGCAAATAGGCAGGCTCAATCCCCGGCATCTAGCGACTGTGGAAGTCGCTATACTCCTCCTCTTCTTTTCTCTTTTTTTTAAACTTTAAAAACGGGTTGTGTGTGAGACTTTAAATCAACAAAATATAAAATATACATTTTAAATTGTTATTGATCCCTTTACCCCTGGTCATAAAGTGTATATTTATTTACTTACTCTTCTTATATTTATTGTTTGTTTACTTGCACTGCTGTAACTGGAGCCTCGTCGTCTCGTCTCTCTATATACTGGACTGTATGTAGCAGAGATGACAATAAAGTTTACTTTACTTCAGCAGCGAGCAGGCGCACCGAGGGCTCTCGCGCTCACTTTTCGCGTATAGAATTTCGAAAAAACATCGGTGCAAATTATAAGTCTGTATCATAATGTCTGCTGTTTTCGTGTTTGTTGGTTTGTTTTTATTTTGTTTTATTTTGCAAGTTGGTTATTAGACGCTGCTCCAGCCACCCAGAGAATCCCCCGACGCCCCGCCCTCTCCTCCCTGTGCCGCAAGCAGCAGGCGCACCTCGCAAACGGAGGGCGCCCTTACTCCCAGCAAATGGGCGATAGAAAACCGATCGGTGCCTATGCCATTCCCAATATGCACTGGCATGATGTCGGGGCAGCATGAGTACGAGCAATTTTTTTTTTTTGCCGATGCCCGTGATGCCGCCCCCCACCACGATGCCGCCCCGGGCAACCGCCCGTGTCGCCCGTATCTAAAACCGCTACTGTGTGTAGTAATCCCAAACCCGGATTTGAACCCCCAACACCCAGTTATTATTCCATGTCCTTTTCCCCTTGCCTTTCTTCATCATTAATTTGATTTTTTTTCACAAATGATCTTCAAGGTTGGAGATAGATGCCGCTGAAATCAAATAATTGTAAAACAAAAATAACAGTTGTATAAGTTTACGTGTGCTGTAAGCCTGTTGTGGACATTTTTCTCTGACTGCTTTGAAGTTTGTTTTTATATAATTTTTACTCTTTTACCTGGTTACAAGTAACATTAATATTACGTTCAAGTTCAAGTTCAAATTTATTTATATAGCACTTTTTAAAAGTGGTGACCAAAGTACTGTACCATAAAATGGACAAAGCAGAAGACATCAACAAAAAATAGAATGGTGTTTTAGAAGAGAATAAAAAGAAAAAAGAATAATGGTAACAAACTCATGATGAATCAAAAGCCAGAGAATAAAAATTGGTCTTTAGACAGATTTTAAAAGTATCCAGTGTTGGGGAGGACCTGATATGCAAAGGCAATGTATTCCACAGTTTTTGGGCAGTCACGGCAAATGACCGGTCTCCTCTGTGTTTTAGTCTGGACCTAAGGACAACCAAAAGCATTTGGTCTGCAGACCTCAAGGATCTTGTGGGAGAATACCAGGTTAGGAGATCAGCAAGATATGTAGGGGCTAGTCCATGCAACGCCTTAAAAACAAGTGTTAAGATCTTAAAGTCAATTTGAAAGCTGACTGGCAGCCAGTGTAGTGATGCAAGTATAGGAGCTATATGATCTCGCTTGTGTGTGCCAGTTAGGAGCCGTGCTGCAGCATTTTGGACTAGCTGCAGTCGGCCAATCGATGAAGAGGTAACACCAGAGTAGAGGCTATTACAGAAGTCGAGGCGAGATGAGATGAAGGCATGGATCGCTTTCTCAAAATCCTCTGAAACAGAGAAAGGGCTTAACTTTTGCAAGGAGGCAGAGATTAAGAAGCAGGTTTGACTACATTATTTATTTGTTCATCAAAGATTAAATTGCTTTAAAATCACCCCTAAATTTCTTTCAAATGGTTTTCTATAGTTTATAGTTTAAGGTCATAATGGTCAGAAGGACCAAAGACAATGACCTAAGTTTTCTCTTCATTTAAATTTAGAAAATTTAGAACCATCCAAATTTTTGAAATTGTTTTTCTTTTTTTTATGTTTTTGCGAATGAAAACATGTATCCATAAGGAAGTGATTTTGAAAAAGGTCACAGTTGAAAATTTCCAGAGATGCCAGAGGGATGCACTGTCCAAAATGTTAAATGATTCATTTATTGCACAATACTTTCACTGAATGCCCAGGAGATGCTGTTTCCCTGTCAGGTGATTATCATCAACTTGGAACACAGAGATAAGTACATCTGATCCAGTTGTATTTATCTTCTCCAACTTTCTCCTCTAAAGAATCAGAACAAAATAACTCAGAGAAAGTAAATTAGATACGTATATTTCAGGTCACTTGATTATTGATTGTTTTGTGACTATTATTGTTGCTCTTGTTAAATTGCTTTAATCAAATTTCCTGACATTAACTTTTTTTTTTTTTACTTTTTTTTTTTATAAACCTGTCCCGTTTGGTTCTTTTGCCATCAGAATTATTGTCTAAAGGCGAAGAAAGATGCCCAACGGATTTACTTTACCAAATGGACCATCCCAGCCTTGCCGTAATGGTCCATTTGATTTACCTTTTATTGTTTATTTTATTTTATTTTATTTTTTTTACTTGCTAGATACGGGACAGGGGAAAAGAAAAGGGAGAAAGAAAGAGGGGGGAAAAAACAAACCAAACAAAAAAAAAAAAACAGTGGAGAAGAGGGACGGGGATAAAGGGCAAAAAACAAAAACCAGCAAAATAAGCTGACATTAACTTTTTAACATTTTGTGGAATAGTAAAGATAAAATTCAGAGTATTAATCCATATTGTCACTGTCCTGGGTCTGTGACCCAGTGTTTTATGTTTTTGGTTTAAGTTTAATTCTGCGAATTATGGTTTTCTGTCTTTATGCCTTCCCTGTGTTTAGTGTTATGCCTACTCTGTTCCTTTTTCATGGTCCAGGGTTCATGTTCTGTCTCAGTGTCAAGCCTGCGTTTCTGTGTTATACCTCCTGTTTTACTTTGACAGTTTATGTCCCATGTCGGTGTGTCGTCATGTGTAATTAGTCCCAGCTGTTTTCCCTCCTTGTTACCGTCTGTGTATTTAAGCCCTGTGTGTTCTTCTGCTTGTTACTGGTCTGTCTGCGTTACATCTGCATAGCATTCAGTGTGTCGCCCTCCATGGTGTCTCTGCCTGTTGTTCCCCATGTTCCGTGTTTCAGGTTTGTTTAGTTATTCTTCACAGTTTAGGTTTTCTTAGGTGGTCCCTGCTGTCCCTGCTTCTATTAATTTTGTCATCACTTGTAAATAAAGCTCACTCACAATAAATTGGTACCTGCACTTGGGTGCTTCTCTCGCCACTTTACATATCTGCCGCTGTGACACAAATCAGCTTAAATAACTCTTACAGGTTACTCCAATCTTTTAAATGTTCACAGTGAGCAAGTCAGGAACCTTGCCATTGCTCTGGACAGTGACCTCAGTTTTAATGATCACTTCAATAAGTTTACCAGAACTATGTCTATACTTAAAACCCTTTTTAAAAAAAAAAAAATTCTCACAGGCTTACATTTAATTACTCTGTGTGTGTGTGTGTGTGTGTGTGTGTGTGTGTGTGTGTGTGTGTGTGTGTGTGTGTGTGTGGACAAGTATTAACATCTTTGTGTGGACCAAAAATTGGAAGTTTATTATACTTGTGGGGACCGTCAGCCCTTGTGGGGACCCAAATCTGGGTCCTCACGAGTTTGAAGGCATTTTTGAAAATGTGGTTTTAGTGTCAGGGTTACAAGTAGGTTATGGTTAGGTATCAGGAAGTTTTGCTTAGTTTTCTTTTAATTAAGCTTTGGTGCACGGTCCTAGGGGCCGACCGGACACCCTCATTCTCCTTCTGATCCTCTTGTGTGATTTCTGTGCTCCTCCTCTGCTTCACCTTGTGTGGTCTCGCTGAGTTGCATTTGGAGACTTGTAACGTTGGGTTGTGTTCAGTGGTTGAGAGGAGGCGGAAGAAACCTTAGCAGGATAGTAGGAAGAATACACGATCACACTGGTACCGGGAATTCCACAGCGTATCCTTTAATGCACATTCTCTTCATTAACCATACAAGGCCTGGTTGAACGGCTGCTGCTTATCAAACATGACAGTGTTCATACAACCCGTAACGTTGCAAAGGTTTCTGGAGAGGTAAAACATATAAAGTCCATCTCTCTCCATGTATTCTCGTGCAAGCACGTTGCTCCCATAAATCACAGAGAGGGCAGTGGCGCACACTAATGACATCATAAACCTTCGACTTATGTTACATTAAAGAGACACCACACCATTGTGACTGTTACAGACTGATCCACATAATTTCTCTATGAAGTGCAAAGCTTTAATCCCCATTAAAATTAAAAGATTGCCTACCACCAACAGGTGGGCAACCTTCCAGCACCTGCATAGAGGGGATCTCACCTCCACAGAATTAAACTTTTGTTTTATGTTTTTTGTTTTATTTCTGTAGTTGTTAGGGATTTTGGAGCTCATGCAGCTGTTGGTAGTCACAGCAAGTATCAAGCAACTAGTTTTAGTTTTGAACTCACACTTTATTTACACATTGTGGAGGTAAGTAATAACGACATGAGAGGTTCCTGTGTCTCACTCCAACTGTTTATTCACACCCTGTCTCTCAGAACTTAAGATACAGTAAGCGCCAAAATCTCCACCCAGCTCTTCCCTTCAACTTGGGTGTGAGTGGAGCCATCTGGTGGTCCGCCACACATACCCCCCCGTGAACACACAGTTAGGTCTCTATTCAGTCCAGGACCCTGGGCCTAAGCAAACGACCCGAACGACTGAACCTGAGAGGGAGAGAACAGGCAGAGGAAGGTCCATCCTGTGAACGAGGCTGGTGAAGGCGAGCAGGAAAGGCAGAAGGGGGCTCAAACGTTGGTGGTCCGGGGGTAGTCCTGCGGGGGAAACCAGAGTCTGTCAACCCCATTGAAGGAGGGCGGCCACGGCGAGGGGCCTGGGCCGGCACTACATTACTGTCCGGAAGAACATGTGCAGGCTTAAGTCTGTCAACACACACAGTCTCCCTGCGACCCCCAAAATCCAAAACAAAATGTTTCTGGCCCGGTTCGATAACCCTGAATGGGCCGTCATACAGCGGCCGCAGCGGTGTCTTGTGGGCATCGTGCCTGACAAAAACAAACTTAGCAGTCTCTAAGGTCTTTGGAACAAAAGTGTCAGGCATGCAATGGTGCACAGGACCAGGAACCCGAAGCGAGCGCAAAAGTGGGTTGAGCGATAGCACTGATGGATCGAAGCAAGGGGGGGGGGTTCTCAGGCAAGAATTCTCCAGGCACGCGGAGGGGCTGACCAAACACGAGCTCAGCTGGGGAAGCGCCGAGATCCTCCTTAACTGCACAGCGCAGCCCAAGCAAAACCCACGGGAGGCGGTCAACCCAATTGCCATCTTGTAAGGAGGCACGAAAAGCAGCCTTAAGCGACCGGTGGAACTGTTCACACATCCCATTAGCTTGCGGGTTGTATGCAGTTGTGCGGTGGACTTTAGCCCCCAGTCCATCAGCCATGGCCGACCAAAGCTCGGAAATGAACTGGGGGCCTCTGTCTGACGTAATGTCCGCGGGCGGGCCGAAACGCGAGACCCAGGTTGACAAAAATGCCCTGGCCACCACTGCTGCAGTAGTGGATGCCAGGGGGACTGCCTCCGGCCACCTGGTGGTCCCCCTGGCAACAACTGTCAAAAGGTGCGTAAAACCTTGTGACTGCGGCAGAGGACCCACCAGATTGACATGCACATGATCGAAACGTTTGCCGGGTATAAAGAACTGCTCCAGAGGCGCCTTGATGTGTTTATGAACCTTCGCACGCTGGCAGGGAATGCACGCCGACGCCCATTCCTTAACTGATTTGCGAAGGCCTGGCCAAACAAATTTAGAGCTGACCAGTTTAACAGAGGCCCGGACCCCCGGATGAGAGAGAGCATGTACCGAGTCAAAAACCCGACGACGCCAGGAAACAGGAACCACTGGGCGAGGGCGGCCGGTGGAAACGTCACAGACCAGGAAAGGACCACCGTCCTGCATGGGTCTGTCCTCCAGTATGAGGCCCGTCTGGGTGGATTTAAGCTCGAGGATGTCCGGGTCACCGCTCTGATCGGCAGCCATGGCGGAGTAGTCTATGCCGAGAAAGACAGGAGAAACCAGCGCACGGGACAAACAGTCAGCCACATGATTGGATTTACCAGCCACGTGCCGAATGTCTGTTGTGAACTCAGAAATGGCTGCCAACTGGCGCTGCTGGCGTGCACTCCATGGATCAGAAACCTTGGACATGGCAAACGTCAAGGGTTTGTGGTCCACGTATGCGGTAAAGTGACGACCCTCGAGAAAAAAGCGGAAATGGCGAGTCGCCAGGTGGAGCGCGAGTAGCTCCCTGTCAAAAACGCTGTAATTGCGTTCGCTGTCACGCAGCGTACGGCTGAAAAAGGCGAGCGCTTGCCAGACACCCGAGATTCGCTGTTCCAGCACCGCACCCACCGCTATGTCCGACGCATCGGTGGTCAACGCAATCGGCGCTGAGGGGGACGGGTGGGCCAGAAGGGCAGCATTAGCTAACGCTGACTTAGCATCAGAAAACGCTTGGATGCCTTCTGGACACCAGTCGACGGCGTCATTAGCCTTGCTACCTTTTAACGCCCCGTAAAGGGGCTTCAGCAGATGTGCCGCCCTGGGGAGAAAACGATTGTAAAAATTCACCATCCCCAAAAATTCCTGCAGTGCTTTAACGTTTGCAGGACGCGGAAATTCCGAAACAGCGCAGACTTTGTCAGGCAATGGAACCGCGCCCTCAGCGGAAATGCGGTGCCCAAGAAAATCGAGAACGGGCAACCCAAACTGGCATTTAGACGGATTAATAATCAGTCCATGCTCCGTCAAACGCTGAAAAACCTGACGCAGATGGAACAGGTGCTGCTCCTTCGAGCTGCTGGCCACCAGTATATCATCAAGATATACAAAAACAAAGGGCAGCCCGCGCAAGACAGAGTCCATCAACCGCTGGAAGGTTTGGGCGGCACCTTTCAGGCCAAACGGCATGCGCAGGAACTCAAAAAGGCCGAAAGGTGTAATAACGGCGGTTTTGGGGACGTCCTCCGCGTGCACGGGAACCTGATGATATCCCCGTACCAAATCGATCTTTGAAAAAACCGAGGTCCCCGCAAGATGGGCGGAAAAATCTTGGATGTGGGGAATGGGGTAACGGTCGTTCTCTGTGACGTTATTAAGACGGCGGAAATCCCCACAAGGTCGCCACCGACCATCAGATTTAGGCACCATGTGTAACGGAGAAGCCCAGGCACTATTCGAACGCTGCACGATGCCCAGGCGGTCCATGGTGGCAAATTCTTCCCGAGCGACAGCCAGTTTAGCAGGGTCGAGGCGCGAAAACCGGGGGCCCTACTGTAGGTATGTAATGCTCCACCCCATGCTTCGTCACAGCGCTCGAGAAAGTGGGGACAGTGAGTGAGGGAAACTCAGAAAGCAAACATTGAAAAACGTCACTCGAATCCACTGAGTTAGCATGCACCACGGGCTGAGCACCCCAAGTAAAACAGGGTAATGAGGAAAATGACACAGCATCAATTAAACGTCTGTTAGCAACATCAACCAGCAGTCCGTGAGCACAAAGAAAATCAGCGCCTATTATAGGCACAGAGCTAGCAGCAACAACAAAGTTCCACTGAAAGTCACGGTCATGAAAGCAAACAGTCACCAACCTTTCACCGAAGGTTTTGATGGGAGAGCCATTAGCCGCTGTTAGCAATGGCCCGCACCCCTCAGCTAGCCTGTCCGAGCCAGCCGGGGGAAGAAGGCTCTTCTGTGAGCCGGAGTCCACCAGGAAACGCCTCCCCGAGCGTGAGTCCTCTAAGAAAAGCAGCCTTTCCTTGTTGCCAGCGGTCGCGGCTGCTACCGAGCGCTGACATGCCCGTTTCCCTGGGTCTGGAAACTGCAAGGCGGAAGACAGCGCCGGGCCTTCGCCCCAAAACGCTGGTGATAAAAGCAAAGCCCTTTTCCGCGGTGCTGCCGCGCAGTGATTCCGGCCACCGTGGACGAGTCGGAGGGTCCCTGGAGCATCGGTGAGGAGCCAGGGGAAAATGCTGGTGAGTTCTGAACAACCGCCTGGACGCCGAAACTCCTGGTAGCAAGGAGGATGCGATCTGCCTCTTCCGCCAGAGAGCGGTAATCCTTCGTGGCCAATAGCGGGGAGTTGGCAAGGCCAGCGCGCACTGGAGCCGGCAACTGTCGGAGAAAGAGGTGGGTGAAGAGAAATCCTCCATCATCCACGCCCAACAAGGACAGCATGCTCTCCATGAGCTCGAGGGCGGTGCCGTCGCCCAGGCCCGCGAGGGAAAGGAGTTTCTCGGCTCGCTCAGCATCAGAGAGGGAGTAACGCCGCAGCAGCAGCGCCTTGAGAGCGGTGTACTTGCCTTGGGCTGGGGGGTACCGGAGGAGAGTCATCACGCGGCGGGTTGACAGCGGGTCAAGAGAGGCCACCACATGGTGGTATTTAGTATCGTCGGCTGAAACTCCACGAAGAGCAAACTGAGCTTCTACGTGCACGAACCATGAAGGGGGATCGTGAAGCCAAAAATCCGGCAATTTAAGCGCCACAGCAAACGCAGCCATCGGCGGAGGTGCAAATCCGGCGGCAGCCGATGCTTCCAGGCCGGAGCTGGCTTCGTCGTCGAGCCTTAGCATGTTCGCTACCGGGGTCACCAATGTGGAGGTAAGTAATAACGACATGAGAGGTTCCTGTGTCTCACTCCAACTGTTTATTCACACCCTGTCTCTCAGAACTTAAGATACAGTAAGCGCCAAAATCTCCACCCAGCTCTTCCCTTCAACTTGGGTGTGAGTGGAGCCATCTGGTGGTCCGCCACAACATAAACATTAGTAACATCTTACAGTGATGGAAGATCTGCTTAACCTGTCAGTGCCTTTATTAACCACACAAAACTTGGCTAATTCTTTTAATAAATAAGTAAACTATAAAAACCTCATATATAAAATAACAGACCAATTTCTCCTCCCCTTGTAAATATTACATAAAAAAACATGCTACAGGTAAATGGACTGATTCTTATATAGTGCTTTTCTGCTCTCCTGGAGTACTCAAAGCGCTGTATACAACACGCCGCATTCACCCATACACACAAGCACTGTTGTCTATGCTTTGTCAGCGCTTTCTAACTAACATACATTCATACGCATTCATACTCCAATGGATGCGTCGGAGAGCATGTGGGGGTTAGACTGAGTCACTGTGATCTGTCCTCTGGACTCTGAGGATAAAGAGACAAAAACATAAACCAGCTTCATGGTTTTGTTTTATGTAACTGAAATGTTTAACTATGTGGGCTACAGAAAATAATTCAGTTATAGTCTGTATTTATATAAAACAATTATACTTACTGCATTTGAATCTTTTAAACCATATGTAACACCTACATATGTGTTTTTTTGTCTTGGATTTTTTTAAGGTTTTGATTTTGACACACCATTTGATTTCCACTCCACCCTAAGAAAATTTCTTTAGATCCGCCCCTGGCCTGATACATAACTAGCCAACTTAAGGTTTTCTGATTAAAGGTTAAAAGCGAAGTTGATACCAAGTAAACAGAATACTGTTTATATTTGTTTGTGTACTGCTGCAGCTTTTTCAAGTATTAACTTGATGCCTTCTGCAACACCTTAGGGGGAAATGATGGTAATATGACTGAAATGCAGAATGCTGCCCAGAAGTGACTACACTAGTTTTGAACTACAACTGTTTATGCTGGATCTGTCCTCTCCTGTACTCTGAGCTCTAGTACATCGACCTCCTCACCTTAACAAAGATTTCATTCAGGAATTTTCTGACTTTCTATCTGTGATATTGCCAACCACTGATAGGCTGCTAATCCTTGGTGACGGTGATCAGTGTTGAAGTGATTGATGTCCATCTGATCATAATTTCATTTTGTTTAATATTCCCATTGCTCTCTCATCTTCTAAACAAAACCAGACCCCCTCTGTTATACGCCCTATAACATCTGAAACTGCTCCCAAGTTCCCAGCCGCCTTTGCTGTATCTCCATTAGCCTTAGACAAGAAGAACCAAATAAACTCTGATCTCATAAGAGCTGAATGTAAAACTGTATGTTTGACTTTAAACTGATTCAGTTTCTGGATTGAAATTATTTCCTTTTCCCTTAAATTAAATTTCTCTATTAAAAAAAACACCTGGAGAACCACACTGACACTGAACTGACTGAGAGCAGTGTTTGTTTTCTTAAAACTAATCATTTTAATAATCTTTAGAAATCGTTGAGTTTCAGGGTGACTGAGTGTTAGATTTGTTTCTTTTATTTAAAGATAGTGTGTTCTGTGATCCATTATGAAGCTGAGGTCAAAGTTCATGATCAAGCATCTTCTAACTACTCAAAGATTCACAGCAACAACTGTGACACTTTGAGATTTCCTGAGTTTTGAGTGGGTAGAAAGCAGTTTCCACAATAATAATCATTTAACAGTTGTGGAAAATATATTATGTAGTAGTATTTCAGTAAGTGTCATAGTAATCCAGAAGTTAATAAATGTGCAAATCATAAAATAACACCTGGAGAACTCTTGGTGTTCGCTCGCTTTGTGGTAGAGTATCACTTCCTGTTCAAACACAGTGGTGTTTCTGAGTAGCTTTTCTGCTTAGCAATTTAATTAAAATCTTTTGATACATCCCTTTTTCATAGTATAATCTTAACGTGCTTCATCTGAATCACCCTTTCTGTGTGCTCACTACCTAATTTATAGCCAAAGTATTCACTCACTGTGTCTGTACTGTTTCGCTAGCTTAGCTTAGCTCGTAGCTGACTCGTTAGCACCATGGCTACTTCACCTGTCCCTCCTGCACTTTCCTGCTCATTGTGTCAGATGTTTAGTTACTCCTCGGCCTCCTTTAGCAGTAATGATACCTGTAACAAATGTAGCATATTTGCAGCTCTGGAGGCCAGGATTACTGAATTGGAGACTCGGCTTCGCACCCTTCATTCACCCGTAGCTAGCCAGGCCCCTGCAGCTGGTGCAGCCGAAGATAGCGTAGGCCCCGCTAGCTGTTCCCCGGCAGACCCCAAGCAGCTGGGGAAAGAGGGCGGCTGGGTGACGGTGAGGAGGAAGCATAGTCCTAAACAGAAGCCCCAGGTACACCACCAACCTGTTCATGTGTCTAACCGTTTTTCCCCACTCGGCGACACACCCGCCGGGGGTCAAACTCTGGTAATTGGCGATTCTGTTCTCAGACATGTGAAGCTAGAGACACCGGCAACCATAGTCAATTGTCTTCCAGGGGCCAGAGCAGGCGACATTGAAGGAAAGGGTAAACGTAAATACAGTAAGATCATAATTCACGTCGGCAGTAATGACACCCGGTTATGCCAATCGGAGGTCACTAAAATCAATATTGAATCGGTGTGTAACTTTGCCAAAACAATGTCGGACTCTGTAGTTTTCTCTGGTCCCCTCCCCAATCAGACCAGGAGTGACATGTTTAGCCGCATGTTCTCCTTAAATTGCTGGCTGTCTGAGTGGTGTCCCAGAAACGATGTGGGCTTCATAGATAATTGGCAAACATTCTGGAGGAAACCTGGTCTTGTTAGGAGAGACGGTATCCATCCCACTTTGGATGGAGCAGCTCTCATTTCTAGAAATATGGACAAATTTATTAAACCCCCCAAAATATGACTATCCAGAGTTGGGACCAGGAAGCAGAGTTGCAGTCTTACACGCCTCTCTGCAGCTTCTCTCCTCCTGCTACCCGCCCAAAAACCCATCTCCATTGAGACTGTGTCAGCTCCCAAAAAGACAAAAAACTAACCAAAAACCAGCAATAAACAACTTAAACATAAAAAATCACAAAGAAAGAACAATACAGTATCCACATCTGAACCAAAGAGTAAAACAGTGAAATGTGGATTATTAAATATTAGGTCTCTCTCCTCCAAGTCTCTGTTAGTACATGACTTAATAATTGATCAACAAATCGATTTACTCTGCCTTACAGAAACCTGGTTGCAGCAGGATGAGTATGTTAGTTTAAATGAATCAACACCCCCGAGTCATTCTAACTACCAGAAATCTCGAAGCACAGGCCGAGGGGGCGGTGTGGCAGCAATTTTTCACACCAGCCTATTAATTAACGAAAGACCAAGACGGACTTTTAATTCATTAATGATGCTTAGCCTTGTCCAACCCAGCTGTAAAACTCAGAAACCAGTCTTACTTGTTATCATCTATCGTCCACCTGGGCCTTACACAGAGTTTCTCTCTGATTTCTTAGACTTTTTATCTGATTTAGTGCTCAGCTCAGATAAAATAATTATTGTGGGTGATTTTAACATCCATGTAGATGCTAAAAATGACAGCCTCAACATCGCATTTAATCTGTTATTAGACTCAATTGGCTTCTCTCAAAATGTAAAAGAACCCACCCACCACTTTAATCACACTCTAGATCTTGTTTTAACATATGGCATAGAAACTGAACATTTAACAGTGTTTCCTGAAAACCCTCTGCTGTCTGATCATTTCCTGATAACATTCACATTTACAATAATTGATTACACAGCAGTGGAGAGTAGACTTTATCACAGTAGATGTCTTTCTGAAAGTGCTGTAACTAAGTTTAAGAATATAATCCACCCACTGTTATCATCTTCAGTGCCCTGTACCAACATAGAGCAGAGCAGCTATCTGAACGCTACTCCAACAGAGGTCGATTATCTTGTTAATAATTTTACCTCCTCACTACGTACGACTCTGGATACTGTAGCTCCTGTGAAAACTAAGGCCTCAAATCCGAAGTACCTGACTCTGTGGTATAATTCTCAAACACGTAGCCTAAAGCAGATAACTCGTAAGCTGGAGAGGAAATGGTGTGTCACAAATTTAGAGGATCATCATTTAGCCTGGAGAAATAGTTTGCTGCTTTATAAGAAAGCCCTCCGCAAAGTCAGAACATCTTACTATTCGTCACTGATTGAAGAAAATAAGAACAACCCCAGGTTTCTCTTCAGCACTGTAGCCAGGCTGACAAACAGTCAGAGCTCTACTGAGCCAACCATCCCTTTAACGTTAACTAGTAATGACTTCATGAATTTCTTCACAAATAAAATTTTTATCATTAGAGAAAAAATTACCAATAATCATCCCACAGATGTATTATTATCTACAGCTACTTTTAGTACCATTGATGTTAAGTTAGACTCTTTTTCTCCAATTGATCTTTCTGAGTTAACTTCAATAATTACTTCCTCCAAACCATCAACGTGTCTTTTAAACCCCATTCCTACAAAACTGCTCAAAGAAGTCCTGCCATTAATTAATTCTTCAATCTTAAATATGATCAACCTATCTCTAATAATCGGCTATGTACCACAGGCCTTCAAGGTGGCTGTAGTTAAACCTTTACTTAAAAAGCCATCTCTAGACCCAGCTGTCTTAGCTAATTATAGGCCAATCTCCAACCTTCCTTTCATATCACAAAATCCTTGAAAGAGTAGTTGTCAAACAGCTAACAGATCATCTGCAGAGGAATGGCTTATTTGAAGAGTTTCAGTCAGGTTTCAGAGCTCATCACAGCACAGAAACAGCTTTAGTGAAGGTTACAAATGATCTTCTTATGGCCTCTGACAGTGGACTCATCTCTGTGCTTGTCCTGCTAGACCTTAGTGCTGCGTTCGATACTGTTGATCATAATATCCTATTAGAGCGATTAGAACATGCTGTAGGTATTACAGGTACTGTGCTGCAGTGGTTTGTATCATATCTATCTAATAGACTCCAAATTGTTCAAGTAAATGGAGAGTCTTCTTCACACACTAAGGTCAATTATGGTGTTCCACAGGGTTCAGTGCTAGGACCAATTCTATTTACATTATACATGCTTCCCCTAGGCAGCATCATTAGAAGACATAGCATAAATTTTCACTGCTATGCAGATGACATGCAGCTCTATCTATCCATGAAGCCAGGTAACACACACCAATTAGTTAAACTGCAGGAATGTCTTAAAGACATAAAGACCTGGATGGCCGCTAACTTTCTGCTTCTTAATTCAGATAAAACTGAGGTTATTGTACTCGGCCCTGAAAATCTTAGAAATATGGTATCTAAGCAGATTCTTACTCTGGATGGCATTACCTTGGCCTCCAGTAATGCTGTGAGGAACCTTGGAGTCATTTTTGACCAGGACATGTCCTTCAATGCACATATTAAACAAATATGTAAGACTGCTTTCTTCCATTTGCGCAACATCTCTAAAATTAGAAATATCCTGTCTCAGAGTGACGCTGAAAAACTAGTTCATGCATTTATTACTTCCAGGCTGGACTACTGTAATTCTTTATTATCAGGATGTCCTAAAAACTCTCTGAAAAGCCTTCAGTTAATCATAAATGCTGCAGCAAGAGTACTGACAGGGACTAGAAAGAGAGAGCATATTTCTCCTGTTTTGGCTTCCCTTCATTGGCTTCCTGTTAAATCCAGAATTGAATTCAAAATCCTGCTCCTCACATACAAGGTCTTAAATAATCAGACAATATCTCTACTTTTAAGATTAGGCTTAAAACTTGACTTTTTGCTAAAGCATATAGTTAGGGCTGGACCAGGTGACCCTGAATCCTCCCTTAGTTATGCTGCAATAGACGTAGGCTGCCGGGGATTCCCATGATGCATTGAGTTTTTCCTTTCCAGTCACCTTTCTCACTCACTATGTGTTAATAGACCTCTCTGCATTGAATCGTACCTGCTATAAATCTCTGTCTCTCTTCCACAGCATGTCTTTCATCCTGTTTTCCTTCTTTCACCCCAACCGGTCGCAGCAGATGGCCCCGCCCCTCCCTGAGCCTGGTTCTGCCGGAGGTTTCTTCCTGTTAAAAGGGAGTTTTTCCTTCCCACTGTCGCCAAAGTGCTTGCTCATAGGGGGTGATATGATTGTTGGGTTTTTCTCTGTATTTATTATTGTGCTATCTACTGTACAATATAAAGCGCCTTGAGGCGACTTTTGTTGTGATTTGGCGCTATATAAATAAAATTGAATTGAATTGAATTGAATTGAATATTGTTTGTATCTGTGTGTGTCCGTGTACAAGGTTTAGAAGTTCAGAAAGTAAACAATATGTTCAATAATTATTAAACATACAGGAGGAAACTTTAGCTTCTTTATGTTTCTGGTTGACACTGAGATTTTCTTTTCCATAAATATAAATATTATAAAAGGACATTTTGAGAATCGTCTTATGTTTTTGTGTTGCTGACTGTGAAGGATTCTGATGCTGATCTTTGTCTTCATGTGTGTCATTTTTAATTGTGAGTAGCTTAGACATGTGTGAAGTTCAGGTGAAGAACTGAACATTTTCTCATTAGGTGTCACAGCTCAGTTCATGTTGATATTTTTGGAAATGAGATAAAATGTGGGATCATGATGGGATAGAGATGGATGCAGAGAAATTTCCTCCAATCATTCATTTTAAACATGTTTTAGTTTCACCTCAGTGTGTGTGTTTGTGTGTGTTTGTGTCTTCAGTGAACTGTATCAGTCTCTGCAGTATCTTCCAGCTGCAGCAGTCACTTCAGTTTCTGTTCAGTCTGACTGAGGGAGGTTTTTGTACAACTGTTTTTCACTGTGTGAACACAGGCTGACTGTTAGGATAATGAAGACTCTGACAGTAATAAACTGCTGCATCTTCAGCCTGGACTCCACTGATGGTCAGAGTGAAGTCAGAATTTGATCCACTGCCTGTAAAACGAGCTGGAATCCCTGATTGTCGATTTCTAGCAGTATAAATGAAAAGTTTAGGAACTCCTCCATCTTTCTGTTGATACCAGCCTAAACGGTCCCCACTATCAACACGCTGACTGGTCCTACACTTGATGTTCACAGATCCTCCCACAGCAGAGCTCACTGCTCCAGTCTGAGTCACTGTGTATTGTCCTCTGGACTCTGAGGATACAGAGACAAAAACATAAAGCAGCTTCATGGTTTTGTGGGCTTCATTTCAGAGGGACAGATGTTGATAGAGGAGAGGAGTTTGATTCTCTGGACTTTACCTGTGAAGCAGCAGCAGAGGAGAGTCCAGATGAGGACGCAGATCAAAGTCATGTTTTTGATGAGGAGGATTTCTGTGGCTTCTGTTGTGATGAAGGACAGCTGTCAGTCATCCAGTGTTCAACTCTCAGGACTATAAACTCTCCCAGAGCACTGGAGCATGGTGCTGCTGATGCAAAGTGGCTCTCTATGGAAATGATCTGACTGACTCCAGCAGAGACTTGGATCAATCTGATGTGTCTAAAAAGAGTTTTCACTGCATATTTGGCATGTGACTCACATGAACCCTTCATGATTTATAGACAGATGTAAAATTAAGTCAAAATTTGCCCGTGCAGTGAGGAGATGTGAAGGCTGTTCTCCTGCAGGGGCATTTTGCTGAAATGATTCAAGACCACTTGTCATTGTCTTGGGTCATTCAACCTAGCGGTTTGAGTTTCCTGTGTTTTTGTCATTTTTTATTTTATGTTAAGTCTACTTGTTTATGTAAAGGGTCATTCTTTAATGCCTGGATTGTTCTGTTTAGATTTGGTTATTAGATTTCCCTTGTGTCGTTGCCCTCTGTGTCTCCCTCTGTGTGTCTGTGTTTATATTCTCCACTCCTGCATCATGTTTCCTGTTTTATTGTGAAGGTCTTGTGTTTCCATGTTCGTTCTGTCTCGTTATGGTTATTCGTGTTAGCTGGGTTCCTCGTGTGTTCTCGCTTCCTTGTTATCCCTCTGTGTATTTAGGTCAGCGTCTCCCTCAGTCCTGTGTTGCGTCCTCCCTCATGGCGTTGTTTCCCTGTGTGCCTCTTTGTGTTTGTAGTTTATACTTTCCCCAGTCTAGTTTTGTTTTGTATTTCCATTCAGCAAATAAAGCTGGTTTTTGATTTTACGTCCTGTTTCTGGGAGTCTGCATTTGAGACTTTTCCTGCCTGCCTGTGTAACGATGTAAAAGAATGAATATGGTTTTGTTCTTGTTAAATTCCTGTTAAACTTGGGATCGCAACCATGGGTTTATTTTGAAAGATTTGATTTAAAAAAAAAACCTTTATTTTGAAAATCCGCAGCAGAAGTCTGCTACTGGTAAACCGGTTTTCCTTTAGCTTATCGTTAGTAGCAATGAAGCTTTTGCTGTGGTAAGTTCTTCCTCAGTCCGCCCTGACTGAACATGAGTTAAAAACATATTTGAAGATCCTCATTGAGGTTAACATGACAGTGTGATAGGTTTGTAGCATAAACCTATTCGCTGGAACGTTCAGGACAATTCGCTGCACAGCAAAGAACAAGACACAAGTAGGCAACGTCTTTGTGTTACTCATGCATGAGGAGGCCTGTCTGGAGCCAAGTGTCGTTCCACCCACTTGACCACCGTCAGACTCTCAGCCAGGTTCCCCATAGCACTCCTTTTATTGTGGTTACATGAATATGCATAGGTTCATCAACATATAACATCTTACATAGTGTGTGTGTGTGTGTGTGTGTGTGTGTGTGAGAATCCATTAATGACTTCCTAAACCTACTGGCCTGGAAGTCCAGCAGTTCATCTAAACAAAATGCACTTAGCCTAAAACAGACATAGATACGTTTATCCTACCATAAAACAATAAGACAAGGTACGACCTCTCCCATGCTCCCAGGATGTGGGTGTGAAAGCCAGAGTGCTCTGGAATGCACACAACGTGTGTCTGCAGACTACTAAGGATCAAACTTCTATTAATCTACAACTAATTATAAAACTCTAAGCATATATGAGTAGATATTTCTAAGCATAAATGACAATCAACAATACAAAACCTAACACAGTGCATTAACAGCATGAACTGCCCATACAGTAGCATCTGAGTAGATTTCAGTTTTATGATCTTGTTTTGCAATTAATGGGTTAGACGGTAGGAAAAATGGACACGCTGAGCTAGCGGCTAACAGCTAGAGGAGACTGTCGTGTCTAATAATTTGAAACTTTTCTTGATAGTTTGGGCGGAATCCTGTTGCTGGAAACCCATGGTTATTCATGTCCCATGTTATTGCAGGTATGTGTATTTTGAAACATGTATTTGGTTGAGCTGCAGACTAATTCTGTTTAAGAAATACTGCTTATTAAGTTTTGCCCAGTAGATGGCAGCATTGTTCCATTTACTATTGTACATGAACGGAAATTTTGGCTTTGGTCTGGAAGTTTATTTATTTTCACATGAATATTCATTTAAGTGAATTAATTTCTCATTTTACCTAAACCACAATGCAGAAATATTTTTATTTTATTTTCTGTAATAAGTTTTGTTGCCATTTTATTTTTCAATCAATATTTGGTTTTTATTTATTTTGAGAAAACTAAGAGTTCCACTATACGATCATTAGCTTATCCGTTAGTAGCAATGAAGCTTTTGCTGTGTTTGGGCAGAATCCTGTTGCTGGAAACCCATGGTTATTCATGTCCCATGTTATTGCAGAGACCCACAAAAGGGGAATAAACCACGCCTGAGCTCTACCCATCTCGAGTCCAGAGAGTTTTACTCATACTGCACCGGAGGTAGAGACTGAGTGGGGTTACATTGGTGCCGTGAGCCATCAATCAGCTGGTTGGACGGTGGACTCCTCTCAGCGATGTGGGGCCAGTTTCAGCGCTGCACATTTGTGATTTATTGTTGTTCTTTCTGACACATTTTTTTAAAGGAACAAATATAGCATTTTTGTTTTATTCTAGTCGCCGTGATGGACATCACAGAGGAGGGATCGAGTACTCCTAATGTTGTTGGTAGGGGTAGGGGGTTGTTATGTTCCCCTTTGCGTTTGCGTTATGACACTCCTGTTAGTGGGCGTGGTTTTATTAGAGGGGATAGTCAGAGGATCCCAGGGTCCCAGGGTTGTTGTCCCTCCCCCTAGCCCTGTGTCACACATGTCTCAGAACAACAATCCACCTTCTCCTAACCCAGATACTATTGCCACGGAGACTGTGAGTCAGATGGGGGATGTGATCCAGCTGGTTGGTCAGAGGGTAGCACAGAGTATCTTAACCCAGCTCAGCTCGTCTGCTAGTACCCCTTTACCTGCACCTGCTGCCACATCTTTCCATGCTGTGTCGTCTACACCTGCTGTTGATGCTGCGCCTGTGCAGTTTGTGTCCCACAGGAAGCTTAAGGACCCACCATGCTTCAGAGGGGATGGTTCTGATCTCATTTCTGTGAGAGAGTGGGAGGATCTGATGAGAGCCTTTATGAAGCTGGGGAGTCTGAGATCTGAAGAACAAGCTGAAGAGATCCTTGTTCATTTGAGAGGCAAAGCTAAAGATGTGGTCCAGGTTGGCATTAGAAACAGTGTCGTAGATGTCACACGTGATCCTGAGGCTATTTATGGAATCCTGAGGAGACACTTTGGCTCTGCTCAGTGCTCACCTCTTCCACTGGCAGACTTCTACACCACTCTCCCAGAGAAAGGTGAAAGTGCATTTGATTACTGGCTTAGGCTGCACCGTGCTGTTGATCTTGCTGTTGAGCGTCTGAAGGAACGAGGACAGGCATTGGGTAGCCCCAGCACTGAGGTCACCCGAATGTTCATCAAAAACTGTCCCTCTCCTGAGCTTGCCGTGATTTTTAGATCAAAGACAATTGATAAATGGACGGCCCACGAGGTCCAGGAGATCCTATGTGAGTCCCACTCTGGAGGAACGCTGATTTCAAGCAGCATGACAACTGGGAGAGTTGCGATGAATGCACAGCAGATATCAGCAGCATCGCCTGCCCAGCCAACAGAGAAACACATTCAGCCACAGTCGACAGATTCAGCTACTTTGGAGCGGCTCATAGGCATGCTTGAGAAGGTTCTTCTGCAAGGATCCTTTCAGCCTGGTTTGACCACGCGGCCTAATTCCAGACGTTCCAGGATTGAGGGCCTACATGATAAACCCTGCTCCGTCTGTCTTGATATGTCTCACACAGCTTTTATGCACTGTCGAGATCACAAACTCTGTTTTCTGTGCCACTCACCTGACCACGCCAGGCGTGCTTGTCCTAGATCCTCGTCGTCTTCTGTCCCTCAACAGTCGGAAAACTAGTTGATCCACATTTGAGGGAGGACGGTGTGGATCATCTGAGTGACTCTCCCAGCTGCGACAGTGATGACCTGGGATCCATGTATGAATCTCTGTGTTCTGCTTCGCCACCTGGTGTGACAGTTGTCCTCCAAATGGCGCAAAGAATTAAGAAATCTGACAGTTTGTTTTACACAACTGTAGGAACTGTGGGTGGAATTTCACTGAGAGCCATGATCGACAGTGGTTCTATGTCATGCTCTATTAGTGAGGCTGCTGCTATGCGGATTTTACAGTCCTGCCCTGATCTGAAGGTCAAACCAGCTAATGACATTGTTGTTGTTGGTGCTGGGGGTCACCAGATCCAACCAAAAGCAGTTTGTGATTTGGAAGTGACTATTTATGGTTTCAAGCTGCTCATCCCCACACTGGTTATTCCAGGCCAAAGTGATGACATGATTATTGGCAGTAACGCTATTAAGTCGTTGATTCATGTGATGAAGAATACGGATGAGTATTGGAGGCTTCTATCTATTTCAGGTGATGTCACCAATGATGACTGTGGCCAGTTTTTATCCTTGCTTTCCAATGTTGAGCGTTGGAAGGGAGGGGCGGTGCCTGATAAGATTGGCACAGTGAAGTTGAGACAGCATGTTACGCTGGAACCTCTTCAGGAACACCTTGTGTGGGGTAAATTACCTCCCTCTTCACCTCTATCAGCAGGCTGCACTGTTATTGTTGAGCCTACACAGTCAAGATGTAGACCCAGAGACATCCTGGTTGGCCGTTCCATCTCATCACTGTGGGGTGACAAATGGTTTCCCCTCAAGCTGATTAACCCCAGCAACAAGCGTGTGACTCTGAGGAAGAACTGTAAAATCGCTGATGTCTACCCTTGTATCGCGGTTGAAGAGCTGTCTCCTCCTGAAGGGATCATGGCTAACAGCCACTCTTTTGAACAGGGTTCTGTGCCCATAAGGTCTGTTGAACAAAGGAAGGAACTCTTGCACAGACTAGGACTACAAGACTTGGACTTAGACAGTTGTGAGGTGTCTGACAGATGGAAAGATCAGCTTCTGCAGCTTGTGGAAAAGTATGAGTCTATCTTTTCTAGGGATAAAATGGACTGTGGAGAAGCTACTGATGGGCTACGGTCAGGGAGTCCCCCCCCTCCCTGACCGTGCTGGCGCCCTCTAGTGAGGAGCTGCAGCAGGGGAAGGCTACAGTCATGTGTGTGGCCAAAAAAGGTCCTGAGCTGACTCACTGGGACTCTGATACTGGCTTTAGTCTGCAGCTTCGCTCAGTCTGCTCCCTCTGTGTCTGTATTGCTTTGATAGTTTTCATGTTTTCATGCTTGTGGCACTGTTGATGGTTTTAATACTTCAAATAAAAACTGAGGTCTTCAAATAGTGGTTTTCATGTGTTTCCATTCAGCTGCTCTTCTGTCTGATAATCATCCTTCAGGTTCAGCAGTGATGCTTCCACACACTGAAAATCTCTCCTTCAGTCACATTTCTACTGTTTCTCTTGTTAGGATTCAAAAATTGGAGAAAAGGAGTACGGAGGGCTCTCAAGCAAAAACAACTCTGGTCCACGAGGTATGATCAAAGCGAAGATTTATTGATTACATGCACGGAGTTCAACACTGACCAAATTTCAGCATTGAACTGTCTGACAAAGAATAAGACAAAGGCTTTATAGGAATGAAACAGTACATCTCCTCCCCTGTTGTTAGGCAGATACAACAGAATCATACGTCACCCCAAAACCACAAACGTTCAGTTAACTTTTGACACAATTTAGAAAAAACAGTATGTCTCGTCTCCATCCAGGTGTTGTCCCCACAAGCTCGCTTCTTATCTCTGGGACATCTGATGTCTTCCTGGAACAGACATTCTCAGCACAATTTTGCAAATACAGCAACAACTCATCTCAACTTCTTACTTACAAAACTAAGTCTACTCATGTGTGTGTGTGTGAGGGTGTGTGTGAGTGTGTGTGTGTGTGCGAGTGCGGTATGCGCGTCATTGACCTCTTCTGCACCTCGGCTCACCTCGCACCTGCAGTCATCCCGAGACAGGAGGCCCTCGCCTACGCGGCTGAACTGTATGTGTAAGTTCTAGGCTAAATGTCACACTCGAAAGAAGCTACGGAGAGTATAAATGAGACTGCTTAACTCTTAGAACTTAAAACTTCACTCCAAAAGAATATAAGTAATAAAAATGATAAAACTTAAACCTTAACCTTAACTCTAAGAGAATATAAGTAATAAAGAATGATAAAACTTAAAACTATGACATGTAAGCAGGTGTGTTGCAATTTCCTCTCACAGGCTCCGTCGTCCTCACCATGTATTGGCCGATCATAACGCCGGCCAAGCGTTTCTGACCTTCACTTGACCCAGAGCCACAGCTCTTTTAATAAGCACAAATGCAATCATGTATAAAAGATTAAAATCATTTTCCTTATGGAGGGGTACTCCCCAAGCTGCCAATATGTTTGCTCATATCACTTACAGGCCTACCGCTGCGAATTACAATGATCAACCTGCTCTTCTGAAAATCGCCAATTACCTCACGCAGGGGCAGTTTACCTAATCCGACACTCTTCACATCAGACTCTAAACCTGGAAAAAAAAAACAAAACATGAATGAATGAATTATTAAATTGCAGCAAAAGATGGTGACAGATTACTATAACCTGCATGTGACCCGTGATGGGACCCTTAACTGTTTTATTCAAATTCATTCAGTGAATCTGGAACTTTTCATCTTTTTTTTTTTTATAAAATTGAGAAACACTGAAAAAAGTTTAATGAAAAAAATCACTTTAGAACAAAACGTGTAAATTTCACAGTAAGTTTACGCTTTAATTTTGGAAATAATAAATGCGAGGCAGTTTTATCCATTTTTTTCTGTTCATTGACAGTTAACTGATGGTAGAAGCAGGAAGTTGAAACATAAATTGCAATAAAGACATATGTTTGATTTTTTGTTTGTATATTCAATTGTCTTTATTTCATGAGTGCTATTTTAACTTTTATTAAAGTGTGTGTGTGTGTGTGTGTGTGTGTGTGTGTGTGCGTGCGTCTATGTGGTATGGATGGACAGTTGACCTGACGCTGTACCTGGGCTACAGGGACATTTCGACTTTTTGCTGTGTATTCATGTGTCCCCCTAAAACATGAATTGTAAATGCATTTTTAAGTGTCTAAATAATAATTTTTTCTACTTCTTTTGAGGTCATTATTTATCTTTTGACCTGTATTTGCTTAAACTGTACTGTAAATTCATTTATTAAACTATAATTAAAAGATTTTCTGATTTTCTTAAAAGTCCACCTATACCACTCACCTGATTTTTGTGTATTCCAGTTTATTGCACAGCGACGTTTCGAGTTAGACTGGATGTGTGTAAGTACTACAATTTAATACACATTTTCAATACACACGGCCGGAAGTCATTGTGATTGGTAGGCTATATATATAGGCGGTACCTACCGGAAATGATTTCGCGCGCGTGCCCTTTAACAAGTACATGTCGACGGCAATACGAAGACTGATTAAAACCACAAAGGTAAGCCTTTTTTAATGTAAAATGCACCATGACTTTAATACTATATGAAATTATAGGTGCACAGGCTTATATTAAACTGCTTTAATATATGCTTTGTGGACTGTTAGCTAGTTTTTGAAGAAGTAAAACTGCCTCAGCGTTTGTCATTGAGTAAATAAAATAGGGCTGATGACTTAACCGCGTCAACGCGATAAAGCGGGCTAACCCGTGTTAGGATTTACTCGGTGTTAAAGCATTAATGTGGCTTAAACGTGTTAATGCCGACATCGCGACTAACGTGATTAACAATTAAACCAGCGCAGTCTGAGTCAAAATCCCTGATGTCGCTGTCATCTAATTTCGGGCAGTTTGTCCAATGTCTATCCATTCTGCTAACAGCCCTAAAATAAAAGCAAGGGGTATAAGTGTATTTAATCGTGTATTTATTTATATGCCTGAAGAAAAAACTTCTTACAGTTTTGATGCCTAAGCTTTCTCAGTACTTGTATCACTCTCTGCAGTCGCCATTGCAGAAATGTCACATGGCCTTTAACATTTTAAAAGAAGGCATAAATTAGGACTATGAATAAGTCAGCTGTGTTTATGCTGTAAACTACACTACTGCTAGTTCTACTACTACTGATGATGATGACAATGATGACGATAATCGTAATACTTTATATGCTTTGGTAATACAGGCAATCAAAACGTACAGGAGAACATGCGAAGGAGACGCATTCCTCCACGGGAGGATGCAGTCTGTCATGTTTCTGCTGGAAGGGACAAACTGGGACTTGATATCCACTACATAAATGCCTTCAAAGGTAAGTTGGTCTTTAGTTTGGATTAGATTTGGAGTTTGTCACTTTGTCTTTTGCCACTCACTTGGTATGCCTCTGCAATTCAGGTCGGGGCATTTTCACGACTGTTCCATTCCAAAAAGGAGACTTCCTTTTGGAATACAGAGGTAAACTCATAACAAAAGACGAATGTGAGCGGAGACACAGAGTTTATCATGACAGCCTGAAGGTGTTCATGTTTGAATTCAAGTTTGATGGAAAACTCTGGTGGTGCGTATTATATCAGTGTAGTTTGATTAAGAATAAATTACACTTTGCTTTTGATTTATGAAAAAAAAAGCTTCCTAACAAAAACTAGTTAAGCTAATACTTTTTTGCCTAACCCCACAGTGTGGATGCATCTCAAGAAGATGGGTCATTAGGCAGACTTGTCAACGACAACCACATCAGTCCAAGTGCTAAGATGAAAATATTAAATATCAATGGAAAGCCCCATCTATGCTTATTTGCAAGCAGAGACATAAGTCCAGGCGAAGAAATAGACTATAATTATGGTGACTCGGATTGGCCCTGGAGATGCAAGGTATTTCTACAATTGTACTTTTTGGAACTGATAAATTGCATACCGTAAGCCATTTTTACATTTGTACCTACTCAAATTGGCTTAACGTGACTTAGGGCATCTAGTTTTCCATTGAAATTGAGTATCACCTACTGTGCCTGGGGTCACTATAGCAATGCAGCCGAGCATCCAGTGATATAAATGCCACAGCAAGCATGGATGTCAAGGTGACACAATGCCTGCTGCTCAGTCTATACTTTAGTGTTCAATTCAGGGATCATGCTGTTAATTTTGGTAGCCATTTCAAACATTTCAGAGTTTCAAAAATGATGGCTTGGATTTTCATGAAGGAGGCGCACTCATAACTTATCGAGTGACACCATTGACCAGCCACCTGTTGGCATTCAGTCTGTCTATGTCAAATTTTCTGATCACTTTGGATCACTTGGAACCTTGGTGCAGTAGTTACTGAAAAACTACATGGTACTATAACCTACTGGAAAAACCGGGGTAGGTACTAATGGAAAACAGGCAATTGTGATTGCTGCCACATCAGAGCCCTCTAAAAGCACTAAAAAAATATCAGCAGGTATGCAGAAATAAAAAATGGCTTTCGGTTTCTAAATGTTAACAGTGATTGATGTTTAATGTGATTCTAACCTCTTTAGTTAGATTCAGTTTAAATTTTGTCCCTCGGGGATAAATGGGCCCTAGTGATAGTTCGTTGCTGCTACAGGTGATTGTTTTACTCCTTTAGCAATGGCTTAAAAAAGATTAAAGAAATCACACAGACTATTTTTCTCTATATTCTCTATACATGACAGTGAATATTTTAAAGACATTAGCTTGAAACTTATCATTCTCATAGAGTTTCTTTAATGTTTCAAAAACCTCTTCAAAAATGCACTGTATTTTCATTTTCTATCTGTTACACACGAAGACTGAGACCAGCCAGATTCAGAAGACTGTGAGCTGCCTAAAGCCGCAACCAAACTGCATTCCAAACAATGATCTGGACCTGAAACATCCAGAGCCTGAAAGGGTAAATATAATCCAGTGTACCACTTAATGAACTAATAATTTAATCTATCATCATTCTTTATGGATGCTGTGTGTGTGTGTGTGTTTGGCAGTCACTTGGGTGTAATGTGATTTACATGGACCGTGGCTTGTAGGTCCTTTTCATTGTTTCAAAGTGCAAGTCTGGACAGCATCTGAGTGTGTGTGTGTGTGTTAACCACCCAAATGTGACTTAGGAGGACCACACTGTTATTGGGGGACTCCGTCAAAGTTTGCTTCATGGTGACATCACTCTAGTTTTAGGAGGGGTCTTCTCTTATTTTTTGACAGTTTCACCTACAGCATGCAGAACTGATTGCATGTGCTTTGTTTCTATGTTGAAATGGTTTGAAACTCAGGCTTGAACATTAAGATAGATAGTACTATACAACTTCTTAACTTGTTTTAGGCACTTTTTACTGCTGTAGTGCATGGGTTCTCTCTGGCTGTGTACTCTGGCTTCTTCCCACAGTCCAAAGATGTAGCTTATGGGGTTAGGTTAACTGGTGATTCAAAACTGCCCTTTGGTGTGAATGCAAATGCTTCTCCTTCCATGTTAAACTGGTGATCTGTCCAGGTTGTACTGCCCTATGGTAGCTGGTATAGGCCCCAAACCTGCTACCCCACAATCCTGATAAGGATAAGTGGAAGAGGATGGATGATTGCAAAGGAATCAGTTGTTAATTGGAGTGAGAGGCTGTCGCAGGGTATTACACTGACAGACTCTACCACACTCACACCTATGGGCAATTTAGAATTACCAGTCCAGCTAACCCCACTAACTGCATGTCTTTGGGCGGAATCTGTAGTTCCCAGATACAACTCGGGTGAGAGGCACTGTACACCCATCATATTTGGAATAGGTTCCAGCCGCAAGGATAAGCAAATAAGGAAGGATTGTTTTTTTTAATTTTGTTTTTGGTTTTTTGTTTTTTACTCTGACCCACTCCACACAGATAAGAATGCATGTGCCGTTTTTAAGAAGTTGCAGTGTTTTAACTCAATTAACTATTCTAGATAACAACAAAGTGAAAGAATCAATTCCCCTAATCCCAGTAAAATGGTTCCAGTAGAAAAAAGTGAAGAGGTTGATTGCCTTCAAATTTTATACTGGGATGAAGTGTATTAGTTGATATCTGCAACTGAATTGAAAACACCTCACCTTTCCAACTGTCCAAAACAAATACAGTCAGGTCCATAAATATTGGGACATCGACACAATTCTAACATTTTTGGCTCCATACACCACCACAATGGATTCCAAATGAAACGAACAAGACATGCTTTAACTGCAGAGTGTCAGCTTTTATTTGAGGGTATTTACATCCAAATCAGGTGAATGGTGTAGGAATTACAACAGTTTGCAAATGTGCCTCCCACTTCTTGAGGGACCAAAAGTAATGGGACAGAATAAGAACCATAAATCAAACATTCATTTTTTAATACTTGGTTGCAAATCCTTTACAGTCAATCACAGCCTGAAGTCTGGAACACATAGACATCACCAGACGCCGGGTTTCATCCCTGGTGATGCTCTGCCAGGCCTCTACTGCAACAGTCTTCAGTTCCTGCTTGTTCTTGGGGCATTTTCCCTTCAGTTTTGTCTTCAGCAAGTGAAATACATGCTCAATCGGATTCAGGTCAGGTGATTGACTTGGCCATTGCAAAACAGTCCACTTCTTTCCCTTCAAAAACTCTTTGGTTGCTTTTGCAGTATGCTTTGGGTTGTTGTCCACCTGCACTGTGAAGCGCCGTCCAATGAGTTTTGAAGCATTTGTCTGAATATGAGCAGATAATATTGCCCGAAACACTTCAGAATTCATTGTGCTGCTTTTGTCAGCAGTCACATCATCAATAAATACAAGAGAACCAGTTCCACTGGCAGCCATACATGCCCACGCCATGACACTTCCACCACAATGCTTCACTGATGAGGTGGTATGCTTAGGATCATGAGCAGTTCCTTTCCTTCTCCATACTCTTCTCTTCCCATCACTCTGGTACAAGTTGATGTTGGTCTCATCTGTCCATAGGATGTTGTTCCAGAACTGCGGCGGCTTTTTCAGATGTCGTTTGGCAAACTCTAATCTGGCCTGCCTGTTTTTGGGGCTCACCAAAGGTTTACATCTTGTGGTGAACCCTCTGTATTCACACTGGTGGAGTCTTCTCTTGATTGTTGACTCTGACGCACATACACCTACCTCCTAGAGAGTGTTCTTGATCTGGCCAACTGTTGTGAAGGGTGTTTTCTTCACCAGGGAAAGGATTCTTTGGTCATCCACCACAGTTGTGTTCCGTGGTCTTCCGGGTCTTTTGGTGTTGCTGAGCTCACCAGTGCGTTCCTTCTTTTTGGGAATGTTCTAAACAGTTGTTTTGGCCACGCCTGATGTTTTTGCAATCTCTCTGATGGGTTTGTTTTGTTTTTTCAGCCTAATGATGGCTTGCTTCACTGGTAGTGACAGCTCTTTGGATCTCATCCTGGCAGTTGACAGCAACAGGTTCAAAAAGCAAACAGCACACTTGAAATGAACTCTGGACCTTTTATTTGTTCATTGTAATTGGGGTAATGAGGGAATAACACACACCTGGCCATGGAACAGCTGAGAAGCCAATTGTCCCATTACTTTTGGTCCCTTAAGAAGTGGGAGGCACATATACAAACTGTCATAATTCCTATACTGTTCACCTGATTTGGATGTAAATACCCTCAAATAAAAGCTGGCAGTCTGCAGTTAAAGCACATCTTGTTTGTTTCATTTGGAATCCATTGTGGTTGTGTATAGAGCCAAAAATGTTAGAATTGTGTCGATGTCCCAATATTTATGGACCTGACTGTAAATGTTGCAATATTTTGCTAACAGTGTCACAGTCATCGTCTGGTGTGCACAACAATATCATCTTTGGACAAGTGCATTCAGTGTGTGGGACCGGTTTCCTCCCTCAAGTGGCTTGGCTATAAGTGCAAAGGTGAGACACTTAGTGAATAGGTACAGTATATAGTAAAAAGCATTAATAGAGTTCAACAAGTTAAGACTAGCTGAAATGAACACTGCTCCCTTTTTAATCAGTGGGTGGTCACATCTAATTAAAGAAATGTAGTATTACCTCTTTGGTGCAGGACCTTGTAAAAATGGTATACTTGGGATTGTCCTCAATTCCCCATTCCATAACATAAACTGCTCAAAATAATAAAGGGAACACTTAAACAATGCGATGTAACTCCACAGACCACTTCTCAGCACCTATGCTTTCTGGCTGATGTTATGGTCACTTTTGATGGTGGTGATTTCATTTTAGTGGTAGCATGAGACAGAGTCTACAACCCACACAAGTGGCTCAGGTAGTGCAGCTCATCTAGTGTAGCACATCAATGTGAGCTGTGGCAAGAAGGTTTGCTGTGTCTGTTAGTGTAGTGTCCAGAGCATGGAGGTGTTACCTGGATGTGGAGTAGGCCATAGGAGGGCAACAACCCAGCAGCAGGACCGCTACCTCCACCTTTGTGCAAGGAGGAACAAGAGGAGCCTTGCAAAATGACCTCAAACAGGCCACAAATGTGCATCTGTCTGCTCAAATGGTCAGATGGCTTGAGGGTCCAGCGTCCACAGGTGGGGATTGAGCTTGCAGCCCAACACCATGCGGGACGTTTGACATTTGCCAGAAAACACAAAGTTTGGCAACTTCGGCACTGGCACCCTATGCTCCTCACAGCTGAAAGGAGGTTCAAACTGAGCACATGTGACAGTCTGGAGATGCCGTGGGGAACGTTCTGCTGTCTGCAACATCCTCCAGCATGATCATATTGGCAGTGGGTCAGTAATGGTGTGGGGTGGCATTTCTGTGCCTGCCAGAGAGCCTGACTGTCATTAGGTAACAAGATGAGATCCTCGGACACTTTGTGAGACCACATGCTAGTGCGTTTGGCCCTGGGGTCCACCTAATGCGAGATGACACTGGACCTCATGTGGCTGGAGTATGTCAGCAGTTCCTCCATGACAAAGGCATTGATGCTATGGACTGGCCCGCCTGTTCCCCAGACCTGAATCCAATTGAGCACATCTGGGACATCGCGTCTCACTCCATCCACCACAAACTGTCCAGGGGTTGGCGGATGCTTTAGTCTGGGTCTTGGAGGAGATCCTTCAGGAGACCGTCCGCCACCTCATCCCGAGCATGCCCAGGCATTGTAGGGAAGTCATACAGGCATCTGGAGGCCACACACATTCAACTACACACTTTCATGCCATTCAACTACCTGAAGAACAAAGTATTTAATAAGAATAATTCATTCATTCACATCTGGGATGTCCTTTTGGGGGGGGAGGGGGTTAGCAGTGTATGTGTAGTCATTAAAATATCCTTAAGTGTGAACAGTTTGTTTTTTGGTTTTTTTTCAGCATTTGACATTACTGCAGTGCTTTGACAAAAAACTACTTCACTTAAATAGAACTGCAAAGCTAAATGAAGTCTATCAAAATGTGTTTCAGTTTGTTTAGGGGTCTGGCACAAATCCTGCCTTGCAAAATTGTCAAATCAGAATTGTCACCAGTCAACACAGGTGTGTATCCCATTCATATTTGGCTTGACTTTTTTTCAGTTTATTTTTTTTACCTGTCTAAAGTATTGATCAATTAAAATAACTTTTATTCTTACATTCCAGAAAGAAGAAATTTCTGAATATTCAGGGGAAGATGGATTGCCACATTCAGTTCTGGATCAAATATCAAGCGATGATGATGGCAACCACAGCATATCAGAAGAAGAATATGTGCCAGATTCAGAGTCATATGATGAAGATTCAGATGAAGACATCTCATTATTGCCAAGCACATCAAAAGGTCTGCTATGCCAAGATGACATCTCCAAAGCGCATGAACAATCAGATTCAACGAATTTAATCCACAACTTGACAAAGGACAAGCCAGAAGATAAAAGTGAGCTTTGCGAAACTGAATCAGAAAAAATGACTTTAAGTAAAAGAAATTACTGCTATTTTTGTGGCAAACCACAAGCTAAAATTTCCCGCCACCTGAAAACGCACAAAACAGCTCCTGATGTTGTGCATGCATTTTCCCTGCCTAGAGACTCAAACGAGCGTAAAAGCCTGTTAGAGAAATTGAGAAATAAGGGAAATTTTAAGCATAATGCTGCAGTTTTGCATGGTGGAGTGGGACCACTGAAAGTGAAGAGAAGACCCAAGATTAAAGCAGTAGAGGGAAAGTTTGCTCATTGCTTTTATTGTCAAGGGATGTATGTTCGCAAGGATCTTTGGAGACATGTCCGCAGATGTCCTAACAAACCAAAAGATGACACGGATAAAGAACCTGGAAGAACCAAAGTACTCGGCCTGGCTTTAACTCTGGAGTCTCAGTGTTATCCGCAGGTGTCAAGTGGAGTGTGGAAGGTTCTTGCTGTTATGAAACAAGATAAGATTGCCTCAGCTGTGCGAAATGACTTTACTGTTATTCAGTTTGCCCAGTCCCTCTACAATAAACATGGACAAGACCCTACTAAGTATGATTATATACGACAGAAGCTTCGTGAAGCAGGACGTTTGTTGTTGTGTCTGCGTACAGAATTCTCAGTGCATAACATCGAAGAAGCTATTAAGCCTGCTAACTTCCAGAGAGTTGTGCAAGCAGTAAAGAAAGTTTCAGGTTTTGATGAAGAGACACTGTCATACAAAACTCCAAGCCTTGCGCTGAAACTGGGACATACACTGCATAAAATGTCTGACATTATCCATTGTCGTGCCCTCATGACAGAGGATGAAGCCCTAATCAAGTCCACTGATGCGTTCAAGAAGTTGTATGTCTCCAAATGGTCCGAGATGGTGTCTCACCGTGCCTTGAACACATTGAGTGAGGCAAAGTTTAACAAGCCATCAACATTGCCCTTTACAGAAGATGTTCGGATTCTCCATCACTACCTTCAAAAATCTGCAGAAAGTGCCTTTTGCAGCTTGGAGAACAAAGCCACAGCTCAGAATTATGCCCAACTTGCACAAGTTACACTCTCACAAATCATTGTGTTCAATCGAAGACGTTCTGGAGAGGTTTCAAAGATGCGCCTCAAAAGTTTTCTTGAAAGAGACAAAACGGCACTCCACACAGATGTTTCCATGGGGCTCTCAGAAATGGAACAGAGACTCTGTAACTATTTCTGTAGAATAGAAATAATGGGAAAAAGGGACAGAAATGTTCCAGTTCTGCTAACACCAAGCATGCTGGATGCTCTGTCACTACTGGTTAGTAGGAGGCCTGACTGTGGTATTTGTGCCACTAATATCTACCTCTTTGCAAGACCCCGATCAATGAGTCATTACAGAGGAATGGACTCCTTGCGTGTTCATGCACACCAGTGTGGAGCAAAGCACCCTGAGTATCTAAGATCGACACAGCTCAGAAAACATGTTGCCACACTCTCACAAGTCCTTAATTTGAAAAACAATGAACTTGATCAGATTGCAGATTTCCTGGGTCATGATATCCGCGTTCACCGCGAATTCTACAGATTACCAGTTCCCACAACACAGCTGGCCAAGATTTCCAAACTGCTTTTAACACTGGAAAAAGGACATCTTTCCCAGATCCAGGGGAAATCACTGGATGAGATCGAAATTGAAGGTTTGTATTGAAAGGAGCAAATATTAGGGCAGTAGTTGAATATTATGCTTTATCAACAGAATTAAAACCTAAAAGCACAGACCATTCTGTTAAATGTCCATGATTTAAGGTTCTTGAAGTCTGTTGTTTCATCACTTTGCAACATTTGGCAAACTGCAGAGTGGTGGCCTTAAATAGTAAAACTATGTACTGTGGAAAAAGTATAATTTCCAGTATTTGTTCTGTATTTTGTCATCTCGTTGTTAATGTGAGGTTTTTGGGGGGTTTGTGTATGTGTTGGGGTTTTTTTTTCCCACAATTTCTCAGATGAAATTGCATTAAGTGATGCTGAAACAAAGGACAGTGAGAGTGAATCAGATGATGATGACACAGCACTCACAATGTCGGCGTGTGGCACCAGTGAGCCTGTACATGCAGTAGCTGATTCCACAAACACAGCGCAGCTCCAAGACACTGTAGATTGTGGTAAGTTACCACTAGCTTGGTTTCTGTGGATAAAATGTTTGTTACAAATATTAAAACTTAATCAAATTGTGTAATCAGCAGATGAAGAACCACTCATAATGCCTGCAGCAAGTGAGACTGCTGCTCCCTCTGAAGGTAAGGGGTGCAGTTGGTTCTCTAAGCTTATGGACACGTTCTTTGTAATTGCGTTGCAATTCTGTCTCTCTACACCACCACAATGGATTTTAAAATCAAACAATATCCATATGTGTTAAAGTAGACTTCCTGCTTTAATTCTAGGGATTTGACAGAATCATCACATCACAGCCATTATGCATAGTCTATTATTCTCAGAAGCTCAAGGGTAATTGTATAGCTGACAAACAATTTAATGACTGGGTGAGGCCTGTCTACAGACTACTTCATGGGACATACTATGGTGCTTGCATGATGCATTCTCATTATCCAGTTAAGTAAGTAAAAAGGTTGATTCTGTTCATCTGAACGTAGTTTTTTCAGTGGGAGAAATGTTTCGTCACTTAGATGTTTGTGCTTTAAGGTTCTTGAATTGTTCATCATCTATTGTTTCATCACTTTGCAACATATGGCAAACTGCAGAGTGGTGGCAAAAAGTCAC
This sequence comes from Pelmatolapia mariae, assembly GCF_036321145.2. NCBI lineage: Eukaryota > Metazoa > Chordata > Actinopteri > Cichliformes > Cichlidae > Pelmatolapia > Pelmatolapia mariae. The sequence continues at coordinate 1,746,305 of NC_086245.2, forward strand.
TTGGATGAGTGACAAAATGTTTCTCCCACTGAAAACGCTACATCCAGATTAACAGAATCAACGTTTTGGGATTTACTTACCTGGATGATTGAGCATGCATCAAGAGACTTTTATTCAACTTTTTATTCAGTCTTTTATTCACAGTGGAACACTAAATGTTGTCTCATTTTAGAAATTTGATAAATTTTCAAAGAGAATTTTAGCTCGTTTTGATATTGATGGTACCAACACATTTCAGAAGTTAGGACAGGGTAGCATCCATTCTTTTTACCAGCAAATGATTTTTGGGTTTTTTTTTTGTTTGGTTTGTTTGTTTTAACTACTACTACTTTATATATCTTCCAGATAAAAATGCTGCTCAATCCCACAATTCCCGAAGAGCTCCCAAAAACATGTGGTCCAAGGCTGAGGTTGCTGCAGTGATGAGGCATTTTAAAGATCACATAAACGAAGGGAAACTGGCCACCAAAAATGAATGCAGTCATTGCAAATTGGTAGAAGATCCGATGTTGGCAGGAAGAACAGTTCAAAACATAAGAGATTTTGTAAGAAACATAGGATTAACTGCAAAAAGGCAGAAAAAAATGAACTAAAATAACTGTTTAGCCAGATGTGGTTTTACATCTTGGTCAGATGGCCAAACTGTTGTTAAAACTGAGTTATTGTGCAGCAGGCTGCCTGATGTTCTGTTTAAAAAAAAGTTCTTGTTAATTACAGAAGTAGTTTGCATTTCATAATTTTTTTATTTAATTTATTTAGTTTTTTTGACAGGTTCTTATTTTAATATATTTTTTTTGACAGGTTATATTTAAAATAAAAAAATATAAATGCATATTTTCTCCCCTTAATATTTACCTTTAAACTTCTATATTTTTATATTTCTGTGGTTAGCGTGGGCATTTTTGTCCATAGGGTTAGGGTTAGGGTTAGATTTCTTTTTTATTTATGGTTAAAATTAATGTTCAGATCCATTAATTTTATGGTTAAAATTAATGTTCAGATACAAGAACACTAATAAAATGATGTCCCAGTAATCCTGTGTCCTGTCAGATGTGTATTCATGGTAATGATGAGCTATTTAATAATGACATCATTGTCCCTTTAAAGTCCCGATATTGGTTTTTTTGGACCTCATAAAACACATCGTTGTCAAGTGGACAATGTCTCCACAAAACACAATAGAGTCTGGTTGGTGTGTATCGGTGTATCTAGACTTCTATAGGGAGTGTATTAGGCCTGAAGTGACCCAAATTTTTTTCAGATTTTTTCGAACACTTTAACCTCGCTCCCTTGGCTCTAAGTCCTCTGGAAATGGTAGTCCCCGTAAACCACGGCCGGGCGGATTGACGTAGTATAGTCCCGCCATACCACATACACCCGTATGTGTGTGTGTGTGTGTGTGTGTGTGTGTGTGTCCTCAGTGAACTGTATCAGTCTCTGCAGTATCTTCCAGCTGCAGCAGTCAGTTCAGTTTCTGTTCAGTCTGACTGAGGGAGGTTTTTGTACGACTGTTTTTCACTGTGTGAACACATACTGACTGTTAGGATAGTGCCAACTCTGACAGTAATAAACTGCTGCATCTTCAGCCTGGACTCCACTGATGGTCAGAGTGAAGTCAGAGTTTGATCCACTGCCTGTAAAACGATCTGGAATCCCTGATTCTCGAGAGCTAGCAGCATAAATGAGCAGTTTGGGAGATTCTCCACCTTTTTGTTTGTACCAGGCTAAATTGCTATAAGCACCCTGACTGGTCCTACACTTGATGGTCACAGATCCTCCCACAGCAGAGCTCACTGCTCCAGGCTGAGTCACTGTGATCTGTCCTCTGGACTCTGAGGATACAGAGACAAAAACATAAAGCAGCTTCATGGTTTTGTGGGCTTCATTTCAGAGGGACAGATGTTGATAGAGGAGAGGAGTTTGATTCTCTGGACTTTACCTGTGAAGCAGCAGCAGAGGAGAGTCCAGATGAGGACGCAGATCAAAGTCATGTTTTTGATGAGGAGGATTTCTGTGGCTTCTGTTGTGATGAAGGACAGCTGTCAGTCATCCAGTGTTCAACTCTCAGGACTATAAACTCTCCCAGAGCACTGGAGCATGGTGCTGCTGATGCAAAGTGCCTCTCTATGGAAATGATCTGACTCCTTTGCTGTGAGTCAGTTTGCTGCATTGACTTGGAACCAATTGTCCTCTTAGAGTGAACGGTCACTAAAAATGTACACTGTTCCAAAAAATAGTAATGTCAAAGTATTTTACTGTGTATTTTACAGTTGTGTACTGTTTTTCCACAATATCATCAAATTTACATCAATAGACTGTGATGTCACATGTGAAATGTAAAATAACATAAAATCACTGTAAATGTAATAAAACATAATCTCCTTGTTACCCAAATCTATTTTTCTGTACATATGCGTAGTTAGATTGTGAAAATACATTGCACCTGGGGTGAGGGCGTGGTCATGAAAACAATGTGACATGCCATTGGATGTTCGGACACATAACAACATGACCATAAACATCGGCCAATGAATTAGAACTGACAACCACAAGGTGGAAAGCGCAGTGGAAGAGAGAGATTGAAAGATCATCTACGCAGTGCTGCAAGGCAAGTATATCAAACTCAGCTCAGTAGAATTAACTTGGCATTGCTTGACCACTATGGCTCGTAGTTTACTGAGACGGTAGAAGGCATGGCATCCCTAGCTATGAAGGAAAAGCACGTTGTCTGTCAGTTTAAGGTCCAGTTAGCGGCTGGTCTAGCTATATACTAATTTGCTGGCTAGCAGAGTTGTTTTTCGTTAATTTGTCAGCTGCCCGCTTTATGTGACCGTGTAAACACAGCAGTTGCTACGCGTATAGTTTCTACATCGCTAATACGCGTTAGGCGGCCCGCAACGAAAGCTGCCACTGATGCATTTGTCTCAATGTGAAATGAAGTGTGCAACATAACAGCTAATAGGCGAGCTGTTCCACTCCAGCAACACACCTGCACTCCTGTAGAGAGCTCGTGTGCGCCTTGATGTGCTGCGTGATGAAGTGAGAGAAATAGGAAATAGAAGTAGCCCACTGTGCTAGCTTTGCCCTGTAAAATGTAATGGACATGTAAAGGATAAGCCAAGTATTACCTTTTATTTTGTGGAGAGGAAGTAGGCTAAAGCACCTGAGGCGAATTATTAGACTACATATAAACGTACATTGCATACATGTAGCATACAGTGTGTGAATGTGTGTGTGAATGACTGAATGTAGTGTAAAGTGCTTTGGGGTCCTCAGGGACTAAGTAAAGCGCAATACAAATACAGGCCTTATTTTGTTTTTTTTACCATTTACATGTATTTTGATTTTGGCAGGTTTCATGATTCATAAGGGTTTTTTTTCTGTCTCTGCAGATTAGTGCCGTGTGTTCTAAGATTTACTCAGTAAGTTGTAAAGGTGAGTATTGTGCTGCATTGAAGGATGTCAAAACATTGCACCTGTCGCAGTTGTGGTGCTTCAATGAGAACCCTAAAAGGGTATGTTCAGCATCAAGGGCTCCATAAAAATGAGCCACATTATCAGTTTGTGTGTTGTATAGAAGGTTGCAAGTTTCAGTTCAGAAATTATAATTCTTTTAAAAGTCATGTTTACCGCCATCATCAGCGGTCATCTGCTGTGTCACAGTGTCCGACTTTGCAAGCACCCTTTATATGTGAACGACCTCATTGTCAGAAACAGTTGATTGATCTGAAAGACCTATTCTGTCATCTAAAATCGCACATTTCAAGAAGAGAGAAAGTGCGTTGCCCTTTTAAAAACTGTGAAAAAGCTTTTTCAGTGGTGTCGTCTTTCACAGCCCACTTATCTAGAAATCACAAACACTCTACAGCTGTCCATGTCTGTGGTTCATACTGTTTCCCATCAGTTCCTAGTGAAGTTCAGTCCCCTGTTGCTGAAAGCCAGTTAGATGAAGGGTCACAGGATGATGTCCCTGAGGAGGAGGATGTACTAGACATTGCACAAATGAAAAGTTTGTACATGAAGAATCTGTGCATGTTTTACATGAAATTACAGGCAAAACACCTCATCCCTTCCTCTACAATACAGCTGATAATAGAAGAAATGAATACTCTTAATGGAATGTGCCTGCAATACACCAAGAATCCACTGAAAACAGTGTTACAAACAAGAACCAAACTATCTGAGATAGAAATGAAAGATGTGTTCAAGACCCTAGATGAGATAGATATCCATGCATCCTGCAGCTCAGCCCTTTCAACAGAGTACAAAAGACAACAGTATTTCGAGGATAATTTCCCGTATGTACATCCACAGCCCATATTTTTGGGGTTTGACGAAAACAGAAAGGAGTAATATGCTCAATATGTACCCATAAAACATACATTGAAAGCTCTGCTACAATATGCTGGTATGCTGGACCAGGGTTCTACATCAATGAATGAAAGTGCACCTCATATTTTAAATGATGTATGCGATGGATCTGTATTTCAATCCAATCCTCTTTTTTCTGAGTCAGGTCTCACTTTAAAAGTGATACTGTATCAGGATACTTTCGAGGTGGTCAATCCCCTTGGATCGGCAAAGAAAAAACACAAAATGCTGGGTGTCTATTTCACTTTAGCAAATTTTGATGCTTTTCATCGATCCACTGTTGACAACTTGCAGCTTTTGCTTTTGTGCCGAGAAGCTGATTTTATACGTTTTGGCCATGAGAAAGTTTTTTCTCAATTGGTAGCAGATCTTAGAGAACTGGAGATAGATGGACGGAATGTTCATGGAAACATTGCTAAGGCAACTGTCTTTTGCATTGCTGGTGATAATTTGGGGTCACATAATGTCGGTGGATTCACAGAAAATTTTAGTACCTCTCACCATTTCTGCCGTTATTGTCTCATAACCAGAAGTGAGCTAGAAAATTCTGAACACCATGCCCCAATCCATACAGTACAGGAGTACAATTACACTGTTCAAGAACTGCAAAATGGTGATGCAAGTGTAGTCAGAGGTTTGAAATTTAACTCTGTCTTTAATTCACTGGCATTTTTCCATGTTTGCCAGCCAGGCCTCCCACCCTGTATTGGTCATGATCTGTTTGAGGGTGTAGTGGCATCTGACCTATCCATTTACCTGAACTATTTTGTCAAAGTGAAGAAATTCTTCACATATGCACAGCTTAATCGTAGGATCAGACAGTTTAGTTACCAAGGATCTGATGGTAGCTCTAAACCAGCTGAAGTTCCAGAAAAGGGTGTAAAAAGATTAGGTGGCCAGGCAACAGAAAACTGGTGTTTGCTGAGGCTCCTCCCCATTATCATTGGTGAAAAGATCACAGACACAGAGGATCCTGTTTGGCAACTGACTGTCCAGTTGAAAGAACTAGTGGAACTGATTTGTGCCCCAACCATATCAGTATCTCAGGTTGCTTTGCTAAATGTTCTAATTGGTGATTATCTGGAGGTAAGGAAAGAAATTTTTCCTGCACAAAAACTAAAACCAAAGCATCATTACCTCACTCATTACCCTGCTCTAAAACTAAAGTTTGGCCCACTCATTCAACTGTGGACGATGAGGTTCGAGAGCAAACATTCCTATTTCAAAAGATGCCTGAGAAGGACACAAAATTTCAGAAATGTATGTCACACACTTGCAAAGAACCATCAGCTACTGCAGGCGTACTTACATTCTGGCTCCTTTTTTGCACCCTCATTGGTGGTTGAGGACCCCACTCCTTTCCATGCTGAACTGTATAGTGAAGCAGTGCGCACTGCAGTTGGACATACTTTAGTCAAAGAACCCAATGTTTTGTCAACTACTGAGGTGCAGTGGAAAGGCACAAAATACAAAAAGGGACTCTTTCTGTGTCTAAACCAAGGTGAGGCACTTGAATTCGGACAGATCGAGCTCATGCTGGTGAAGCAGGACCAGCATGTTTATTTTATTGTTACACCTCATGATGTGTCCTATATGCCAGAATTTGGATTGTACAAAGTGAAAAAAGCAAGGCAGAGCATGAGGTGCTGGAAACCTGGGCTGAGACTAGATTATTATCCTTTGCCTGTGTACAAGCTGTGTGGGACAAGAGTAATTTCACTTAAGCATAGCATTCTTGACCCAGAGTAAGGATCAAGTTTCTGACATTTCACACCCATGCTCCAAAAAGCAATCTCTCATCCCTTCTAGTCCTCCTAGTCATGGATACAAAAATTGCGCTTCTGTCCTTCATCTAGTCAAGTCTACCTAAATTGAAAGACCCTGAGCCTTTGCTTGAGCGTCTACAAGATTTAGGAGTTGATGGACTGGAGGACCTGAGCTATCTGCAGGAAAGTGACCTCCTACCTGTCCTGCGGCCAGTTGAAGTGAGAAAACTTCTCTCACAGTCCAAACAGACAAGTATGTATTCCAAGTCAGTATTTAACGAAACTTCCATGTCAGAAAAATATGCATAGTCGAATAAACTTACTGGGCACACTTATTGACACAGTCAATAGTGGATGGTAGTTGTGTTGTACTGCGTGGCATCATAGTGAGAGACGAACACTTCGAAGTGTATCAATTGAGCTGAGTGTACAATTGCCTTACGTATTGATATTCCCAGATTGAGCTTTGTGATGTCTGTGTACAAACGTAATTCCAGTACAGTGTCCCTTATTAGGCCATCAAGATGTGTTTGACAGTCCTCCAACCAACCAACAGTACAGCAGAGCTAGTACCAGTACAAGTCCAGTGACGCGGTCTGACGAGTTGCTCAGTTCTGGTGAGTACAAGCCTCTGTTTAACAGAAGGACCCTCTTGAAGTGTCAGCATAGATAGGTTATGAAGACTGTAAGATCACTCATGAATGTTTTTAGTGTTCTACCTTGTGGCTGCAAGCAGCGGGGCTGGGGGAGGGTCTGTGCTGGGTAACTGACCTGGTAATCTGGCTGCCCCTGGGTGGGTCCGGGACGGGCGTGGGGTTCTGGGGGTGCTCTGTCTCTGGGCTGGGGCCCTGGCTGGGCCTTGGGGGCTTTGGGCCTGGTTGGTGTGTCGCCGAAGTTGTGGGCAGGTGAGTGCATGGGGACTCAGCCTTGGCGCAGGGGGCCTCTGGTGCATCGAGCCAACTGGGGGCTCTTCAACTGGTGGGGGAGGCTGTTGCAGAGGGTCTCTGGTCACAGGGACTTCACCCTGCAGGTGGGAGAGAGACTACAGGAGAGGTGGAGGAAAAACTCAACCTGGGTGTCTATTGTCTTGTTTAGTCTGGGAGATGGGTGAATGTTGGGGTGGGTGGAGTGTTCTCTGTGGTGGGGCCGGGCAGTGCTGCTGCTGTGGGCCCCGGTCCAGATGGGCCTGGGCCCCCTTGCCTCTGGTGGGGGTGCCTACTGGGGTCAGCGGGGGAGCTGGCCCCAGTGAGGGGCCTCTTGCCCCTCCCTTCCTTAACTCCCCATCTCCAGCTGCCTCCCTCTTCCACCACAATCACCAACACACGCAGGGCCTTGGGGTGCAGGTGTGTCACCAGGGTGCAAGGGAGGCATTCCCCCCCACCTCTGTCTCCTTCTGGCTGCCTGTGCCTCAATTTGATTACACATCTTAGAGATCCACATTGCTCACACACTCATAACACATACATACAGGACTTTGGGGGTGGGCACACCACACGGCATCCAGAAGATCGACAGGGTATACAACCTCACCTCTGGCGCCGATGCCCACCTTTCAATTTTAAATGCATCTATACATTGAGGGTTCTCAGGAGGGGCTATACGCTAACCTACTGATCTCTGGGAGGTAGCACTATGCCCCCCCTGGGTTTTAAATGCACCTTGGCACACACATGCATCAACACTACACATGAGTGGGCGGAGGGAGGTTTGGAGTCGTCACACTCCCGTGCTCTGTTGCCCGTTGGGGCGGGGGGGCTGGGAGGAGGAGTTGGCTGTCCGATTGGGGTCTGGAATGTGGGGCCTACCTGCTACTGCAGAGTGGGGAGCGGTCTGCTTGTCTCCACCCCAGGGAAAAGGATGACACCTCCTGGGTGTGGGTGCAGTTTCCCCCTCCAGGGGCAAGGGCACCTAGACTGGGGGTATAGAGTAAGTTTGGGGAGTGTGATTGTCTGTACAGTGTCTACTCATGTAGACACTGAACAAACTACTTATGTAGGGGAAGGGGAGATGGATGTCCGTATCTGTGTGTGCCTGTTTGCCTGTGTCTATATGTCAGGTCGGGTATTAGACGCCACCTCTCTGAGAACATCTAAGGAAAGTATGGAGGCCTAGCTCCCCTCACCAATCTCCCTGCCGGTGGCTGATGCCCTCAGACATCGGTGCGTTGGTGGTTCTTGGTGTCCGGGGCTGCGCGCTCAGGTATGCGCCGGCTCACTCCCGGTGGCTGCTTGTCAGGGCCTGGCACCTGTAGCTCGGTCGGGCCCCTTCAGGGGTGGGGTGCCATCGGCCTCTGGGCCTGGGACTCGGTCCACTGTGGCACAGCTGGCTGCCGGCAGAGCTCACGGGCACGTCACTGCAACCCCCTTTGGCTTCTGCTCCGCAGCTGCTGAGTGATCCCTCATCTGGGACTCTCCTCAGCTCTTACCAGGAGGGTGGCATGGTTGCCCCTCCATTGGTCATCCCTGGTTCCTTGTTCTGTGAGGGTATTTGGATGTCTGGAGCCTGGATCTCCACCATACCACCTTCATGCCCAGGTGGACAGGGCTCTGGCCCCCCACACCCTCTAGCAGATTATTACATGAGGGACCTTTTGAATACAAGCACGCTCATGCTCATAGGTGTACACACAGGTGCACACAGACACAAACTACACCCCTTTTGGCTGCTACCTCAAAGCACACTGTGCGCTGTCGATCTGACATGCTGCACAATAACATCCAATATGTAGTATTTACTGTTGTATACACAGATTAGCATGATGATGTTGTATATTATATTGCTCTGTTCTTTGCTTGTTCCCTCTGCCTTTGTTATTGTCGCCCAACAGGGGTGTGTGTGTGTGTGTGTGTGTGTGTGTGTGTGGTATAACTAAAAAGGTCAATGAAATGGACCAAAACGGCAAGGCCGGGATGGTCCACTTGGTAAAGTGAATCCGTTGGGCATCCTTTATGGCCTTTAGACACTAATTCTGATGGCAAAAGAACCAAACGGGACAGGCTGGGGAAAAAAAGGAAACCCAAAGTAGAAAATAATGGAGGTCATATTATATGAATTGCTGGCTTCAAAGTGTTGTATTATTATGTCCAAACAGCCTCTGTTCTATGTTGCTACTCGTCAGGTGGTTCTGGCTCAGCAAGTACACTCTCACCACAGTCAAGTGGTTCCATGGATGTGGCTTTTAGACCTCGTCGACTGCCTGACAACAGTTAGTTGGCATTTTCAATTTCAAATTCCTTGGCATAAGACTCCATCTGATCTCATCAGGAAGCTGGAAACAGGGAAACGGCCAATAAGACGTGAGACTTGAAATCATCCGACTCATTGTCAGTGAAATTTTGACCATATGCCCAACAACTGGGAAGAAACACCTCAGTGAGATAGCAAGACGGATGACAAAGACCTACCCTGTGGCATTTACTGATGTAATTGAAGGGGAAGTTGTAGGCAGTGGGTATGACGCTCTCACCAAACAGATGGTCAGCAGAGTGGATAACCTTAGGAGAGGAATGACTTCACTTGCCATGAAGAGACAGCTTATTAGCAGCAGTGGAGGAGAGGGTAGCACCACCCAAAAGAGAAGGCTAGACAGTTATGGGTGCATAAACTGGCAACCAACACTGCTTCCGCCTGGTGAAACCCCTGGGTCCCAAAAATGTGGAAAGGAAGAGTTACAAAAAATGTACAGAGAAAGATGCTGTGACTCCAAGGCTATAGAGAATATGATGAGGGTCACATTCTTCACTCAGAGACAGGACATTATTAGTGGAACTGAGACCTCTGACTTGACGGAGGAATGGCCATATCTGTTTGAGATAACTGGCATGAAGATTCATTTTGAAGAGCTCACCGGCATGGACATAGATGAGCATGACATAGCAAATAAATGTGCCAGAGTTGTTTCATTCCTTAAACACAATGACAAGACCGAGAGAATGGCGGCCATCTTCAGAGAAATGGAAACATCTAGCAAGAATGTTGCAGACATCAATGTTGCAGTGTTTCTTCCACTACTGCTCAAATACTTCAATGAAGAGGAAGACCAGATGTTCTTCAAAGTGGATCAAACAACCCTGCCCTCTGAAGTGGACTGTACTGAACTCCCAAGTTCACCATGCATTGTCCTTTGTGGTATTAATATTTGTCTTTATCTATTTAAACATTTTGTGCATGATACCTCTTTATATTTTGGTCACTAACACTTACGGTGTGTTCACACCGAACACGATAGAGGCGGCCAGAGCGTCAGGTTTACATGTAAAGTCAATGGAAAGAGCGCGATGACACGCGATTGCGCGTCCGGCGACAATTCGGAAGCATATTTGCGTCGCGAAAACGCCAAAACCCGTGAAACGCGCGTCAGTGTACCGCGTCTGGCGCGTTTGACTCGCGAAGAAAACCACGCGCGTGAGTTTTTGTGTTGCATTTTGTGCATACGCGTGTTTCGCCTCTACCGCTCAAGTTGGAAAAATCTGAACTCCAGCGTCAAATCGCGCCGCGGCAACCAATCAGGAGCCTGGTGACGTGGCTGTAACCTAGGTCAAAGGGGCAGATCCAGCCAAAGCCCTTCATTCTTCAATGGAGGGAAGGCTAATCAACGCCATAGCAAACAACCCGGAGCTGTACGACACCAGCTGCTTTCTGTACTGAGACAGGAATATAAAGGACCGAGCTTGGAGGAAGAAACGTGAAGAGATCGGGCAACCTGGTAAGTTCATTCATTTCTCTTTTTACAGTTTTCACTGACCCGGGAAGCCGCACAAAAGCTAGCAAGCCACCGTTATTTTCCCACTGATGTACAAATACCGTTCTGCTTTTATGCATGTTGTCATATAGGAATATATTTTGTTTATTAATAAACAGCACACAGTGGTCCCGCTCATCCGTCACTGCCTCGCTTTTTCGCTGATTTATTTTTTTTAATTTTTTTTTTTTTTTGCACAGTACAGCATTGCATTCTGCAGCCTGATTGAAAAATCTCCGTGTCGTGTCTCCTGCGCTTGTCAAATTTATCATGTTTTGTTTTGATAACCATCACATCCAATAGATAAAACAGCACAAAAACACCCATAACTATGACCCTCATTCGGAAATAGACACCTGCACCGCGAGGGAAAAAGGCGCACAAAAGTGGCAGGCAGACGAAGACAAAACACGGCATAATAATACTTTTACGTTTTGCAATCTACAAAGGTTTGCACTTTGAGAAACAACTTGTGAGAACTGTGACTAATGTTCATGTGTGTGTGAAAAAAAGTGTATAAAGTGCGTGGCGAGGGGCTAGTTATTCTGACAACCCCTGCTGCAATAAATGAGGGACCACTGTATATAATTTCTCTATGACTATTGTTTAAAACCTGTTAACATTTAATATTGTCTTGATAGAACCAGCTGATTCTGCAGCAGAGCATCACCTGTTGCTTCTCCTGGCTCCCCAGTCCCTGAGCTCCTGCTGCTGCACCCACAGGTATGCAATTGTAGCATCAGATGTACAGCACGCACTGATAGCTTTTTACTCAGTGGGATTCCCTTGTGATCACCTTTACTAAATATCTACAACCAATCTGATTATATCCTGTTGTTTTTTTTTCAATGTTGAAATTAAAATCTAGTAGCAGCCTTCTCATTTCTTTGTGTTTTGTGCTGTTTTACAGGCCCACAGAGGAGGACAGCTCCGAGGCAGATGAGGGACTGGTCCCAGGACGGTCATCCTGGAGTCCCTGAAGAGGCCACGCCAGTCTCCAATGGAGCATTTCCTCCTCAGCCTTGTTCCTGCTCTGGAGAGCAGCTGGGTCCTTTTTATTCCTGTCTCTCTTTAAATACTTATATTTTATATATTTATGTTTAATGTTTTTCTGTTTGAGAATTTTATTATTATTTCAAATAAATTTTTATAATGACTAATGTCTCAGTTCTACTACACAGCAAATGTTGGCACACGACTTGACACATGTAGAATTTATTTCATATTATACTAATGACAAAATATACTAATACAGTGGGATGCAAAAGTTTGGGCAACCTTGATAATAGCCAGTATTTTCCTGTATAAATCGTTGGTTGTTACAATAAAAAAGGTCAGTTAAATATATCATACAGGAGACACACACAGTGATATTTCAGAAGTGAAAAGAAGTTTACTGGATTTACAAAAAGTGTGCAATAATTGTTTAAACAAAATCAAGCAGGTGCATAAATTTGGGCACCACAAAAAAAGAAATGGATTAAATATTTAGTGTATATCAATGTGTGTGTGTCTCCTATATGATATATGGGGTGCCTTTGTCTGGACGTGCTTCCCATCCAGAGCTCCACAGCAGAGAAGGAAGTTCCAGCGCTCCTGGAATCCCTCTGTGATAGACCGCCGGTCTCCAGGTGAAGGCACAGCCATAAAGTCGTCCACTAGACAGTCCCAGATGGCCGTCGCTACCTGGGGGGTGATCTGGCACACCGTGGACACACCGACTCTGAAACTGAACGCGATGGTCCTGAAGGAGTCCCCAGGTGGCAAGGAACCTGGACAAAATTGTTCAAAATTAGTATTATGAGTACTGCAGTTACAAAATATATTATTCAAATTCCAAAATACTTTTGTGATGTCAGATTTAAATCACAAAACATAAATCTTACATAAAACATTATGTAATTATAAGGATAATTACATAATATATATTAGATATAATATAAAACAGTCAGTTGTGTTTTATTTTAACTTTCAAATATCATAATTTGATTGGTAGCAACTTTTACCACTACAGTGAGCCAATGACTTATAATTCCTCAACATGTGAATCAGGTAGGAATGAAGTAAGACATTAACCCTAGAACACTATCGCTATAAATAGTAACACGATCACTAGTGCCGGGTGATTTTTACCCGATATAATATAACCAATGAAAAGTAATCAAATATATCAAAATATGACAACACATGACAAATTAGAGTGGTCTTCTTTTACTTTCAACTGTGCCATGTCTAACAAAATGAAAAATAAACCTCCTAAAACAAAATAATGACTCTGGAAAGCTGGTCTTTGGTCCACCCATTCCTGGGACATTTGAGACTTCCGTGGTGAAGGCACAGGCTCCCCGACACGCAAACAGCTGGAGGAGGGAGAAATCATGTAAATGTATTTTCTCGGGTATAAATCACCCGGCGATAGTGTTCTAGGGTTAATAGAAATAAAGAGTTGTATTTTGACATGTAGCCCTTTCCTTGCTTAAATCATTGTTAATATTTTTGAAAAATTAACCTGTGATAAGACATAGCTTATCAAGATAGAATATGCTAGATAGAACCATATAACTAAAGATGAACCAAACTGTTCACAATTTCATCTAGCTCTCAGATTTAAGAAAGGCTGGTGACCCCTGTTATAGAGTCTGACAGCTGCAGGGATTATATACAAATATTCAACTATACCAGAATTAAACCAGGTCTAAATAAAAAAAAAATAAAAAAAGGAGTATCACTACAAAGATTAACTCTCAGTGATCCTCGTACCACAGTTTGATATCAGCAAACACGGAGAGCATACACCGATAGACACCACAGCCATGCTATCATTGCAAACACTGATAACAGCATAAATCGAATTAAATCGGGACTTGATGAGACCTTTCGAGTATCACTAGAAATATTATAAACAGTCGTCTCCATACCACAGTTTGCTTTCAGTAAACACCGACGGCATTCACTGTTAGCATACCACATCCATGTTAGCAGTGTATAAACGGATGGTTTAGCATATATTAGCACAGGTATCAATAAAGGACTACCGTATTAAAGACTTTTACTAACCTCAGGCAGATGGACAGGCGCTCTGCAGGTGGGATTGAGCGCCTGTAGTTGGTGTCTAGGCGGGCGATCCTGGGACCGACGCGGGACAGCAGGTCCTCAAACTGGGCAAGTGAAAGACAGTGATATCGCTGTCATCGCCGTCATCCAGGCGCAGCTCCTGGAGCAAGGGGTGAAACTCACCAAACTGCTCACGTCTCTGGAGGACCGGACCCAGGTACGGCGAGGACGTCCTTAACGCCGCTGCTCTGCTCTCCACAGTAAATAGAGAAGGGAGACTCTCTCTTCAAGCGCTAGCTCGACAGCTGCCATCTAGCAAAGATACCATCTGGCACAACTTCCTCCCACATCCCTCCCACATTTCCGGTTCACACGTGTCAAAATATGCAATTTTGAGGCGCGATGGATTTCTGTTGGACACGCGTCGAGGTGCGAATGTACACACGTCAAATTAGGGGCGTTTGGGGCGTTTTCGCTCGCGCCTATCGCGTTCGGTGTGAACACACCGTTAGAGTTTACACTTCTGAGTTGCATTGTGGTCTGATTGGTTGTTGTGGCTTTCCTCAATTCCATAGTAATGGTATGGTATAATAAGACCATTGACATTTGATGTGATTATTATACTGCTAATTTCTGTCTGATTGGCTTAAGCATTCCTGGGATTTCCCTATACACAAAAGTTTGGGCACCTTGTGGTTGACCGGGGGGCCCAAGCTGCGTGCCAGTGTATGTAATTGATATACATCAGTTGTAACATAGAAGTTGTTTGAGTCATGTGTGGATTTGTTTTTTGTCTTTTTTAAATGTCGTTGTCCCCTTGTCTCATGTTCGTGTACACAACAGGGAACTCTACTTTGGCGGCAGAGCACTACATGTTATCTGTGGACCAGACCATTGTGAATGGCCATATCACTGTCTTCAGCAAGGCACTTATCCTGATGTTTGGCTCTTACTATTGCATGAACATTTCCTATCCAGCAGGCCAAGCAGCAACCTTGGAATTCTTGCAAAGGTAAGGCGGCACCAGTCAATTTTATACATTGAAACATCTCCTTTCATTTGCAGCTAAAACGCACACGACTGAGCTAGAGTGTTGGGAAGATTTGTAGATTGATAAATCAACATATGCTCAATATTTGCTTTTCAAATGGCTGTCTCTGAAATATACTTGAGTGGTGCTCATGTCAAGTTATAGAGAGGGACCTTTGAGTAGTAGATGTTCACAGATGTTTCACTACCCTGAAATAGTATTTGCAATGGATACTCACAGGTTAACCAAACATCGTTGCATCACCCCTCTGTTCCACAATGACCTGTATGTCCAAACACGCACTCAAAAGCAAGCTCAATCTACACTTAGATTATTTGCAAACGTGAAAAACACATACAGTCCAGTCCTGTGTTTTCTGATTAAGTTGTTGTTTTCCATTTGACAGATGCCTCTTTAAGATAAACCCCGACAAGGGATCCAAAGTGGTGCGGATCTAAGACACACCTCGCGGTCAATCCAAGGGTCCTGACGTTGATAACCAAAATTGCAGACTATGAGTGGAGAGCCTAAAAAGGTCTTATTTTCATCCTGTGGTTGACATAATCTGGTCAACCAGCCGGTGTCAACAGCACAGGTGGTCCACTTGATAGGGGAAGAGTGAAATATAAGCTGCAACTCCTATTCACATTTAGTTTGCATTCGAGCTAGCCAGTTTGTATGTTACTGTCTGCTGACAGGTATCTCTGTTCATGCTTCAGGTGTAGCATTGTCTTAAGTATTATCTTCATTTCAGTTTATTGTAAAAGGCTATACATTGACACTTGTGGTGCTTACTCTGCAAACACAGTACCATCCGTTCAGTTATTTTCATGAAAGTCTGTATTACAGTGACAACTTACAACATATCAATACTTATCAGTTTATAATCAGCATAACACTGAGGCTTTTGTTTTACTCTATTTGTTCTTTGCATATAATTCCATTTCACAATTCTCCAGGGGAACCCAAATGGCCAGCAGCATCCCTAACTGTGAGACTTTATGACAACTAGGGCTGCATCTAATCCCCCCCTCACCCAACTAACCCCACCACCACCCCCTCACCCAGATGGACATGGTGTAATAATGTAGTATGCAGTGGGTTTGCCTTAGTGCCTTAATAGGTAGATGATGTACAATGCAATGAAGTCAGTTTTAGTAATTAATTGTGATCGTTAAGAGTATTTAGTGTCCTCTTTTCGTTGTTCCAGATGTGGGGAGGCAGATGGACCTTCTCGGTGACAGTGTCCCCTTCTTTTGAATTGTTGTTGGTTTTTTTGGGTTTTTTTCCCCCAATGTGCCTTTGTTTAGCACAAGTGGGAGTTCTTGGGTTGTTCCAGGAATGGTTGTTTTTTTTGTCATTAAAATTCATGTTACTGATTGAAACAATGTCTCCTGTCTTATAAGTAAGATACACATCTACAGACTACTCATACACAACATATGATAGAGAATTAACATGATCTTGATGTAATTATAATCAGGGGTTGACAGATATGACCCACAATCTTACAGTGAGTACACTTAATCCAAACTGAAAGTCTAGTAAGTATTCAGGAAATTTATGTTAAATTACACTTGAAAATTTAAATTTACATGTGATATTATGTAGTATTGACAGTGAATTGTAGTTTTGAAGCCAATATCTAGTTTTTTGACATGTTTTGACAGATAAATCAAATTATTTTGTGCTGTGTAATGTAGTATTACATCAAAGATGATTGAATATACAACTTTTTTACATCAAATGATGTTATGTGACCCAACTGTTAACTGTATATTTCCGTGGATTTAAGCATTATTATTCATCTTGCCACATTCATTGACCTTGTTTGTAGGTAATTTCATTGTGTAATCACATTATAATGTTCCTAGTTTAATGTCTAAAAGCACTTGGAAAAGGCAGAATCCCATGTAAAATTAGAGCAACAAACTCTATTTTCATTACGGAAAATAACCGTATTTTTATGGGACAGTTATTTCCGGTTATTTTACGGTAGTATTTTGGCGCCCCAGCTGCCGGAAGATTACCGTTGTTTTACGATGTTTTTTTTAACAGTGTACTAAAGTTGCTCTAAGAAGTCATCACTATCCCAAAATTGCATATTTATATCCCGATGGTTTGGTCTCTCTTCATTCTTTTACAAATGTATTAGACAGAGCTCTCTGTCACATCAAATGAGGGAATATGTTTGGGGAAAATAACTTCCATCCCTTCATTCCTCTTATACCATGGAGACTCTCTCACATCAGCTGTTTTCTCTACATTTATGTCAAACTGAATTTTATCTGTAAACAAGATTACAAGACTACATCCTCATATGATTCATTTTGAAATTTGTACCACATTAGTTGTTCTTTGAGTTCATTAAATTTCATTTATTCAAATAAAACTGGATATTTGTGAATATATAAACTCTCTCATATTTGTATTTAGTCAGTTATTGCTTCAGATTTATTCTGTTCATGATTGAAATTTACATTAAATATATTTTATAGCAGTGAGTAGCTGTAGTACTTCTCTCCTGTAATTCCTTCAGTCTCATGTATGATCCAGACTTTAAATGATCTCAGAGAAAAATGTTACTGTAAGTGTTCCCATATCTGTCATGCTGTATAGTCCTGCCTACATTTAGGGGGAAGAATGAAGAAGTCATAACATAAAACCACATAAAATCCTACCAGGACAAAGACAAGGCAACTGTCTGCTGCTTTTTCTCACATGTTTCTTTGTCTGAAGTTTATATATTAACATGTGTTACAGCAATGTGAGTGTTCTGAAGCTCTTCATGTTTCGTTAAGAATATTTCAATCATTCTGGACTCTTGAGGATACAAAACAAGTTCATACTTGATGATAAAAACAACACATTCTAGAGTCTCATAGTTCTGCCTCTAGTTTCCTGTGATGGGTAGAGAACATCTCTCTGTATGTTCACGCCTTCAGTGGAAGCAGGGTGGACATTCAGAGGACCAGCATTTAGAGCTGGGCGAGTCTCCTCAAGCCAGACTTCCTGTATTGGGGCCGACTGGTCGAATCTACATTGTAATGCAGCACGAGCGATGAGCCGTCATTACAAGGGGACAATGCAACTGAAAATAAACTGGATCATAACCTTCATATTGATCAATATTCATGAGGTTCTTTGCACTGACTGTTTAAAGGTTCAATATTAGTGTTTAAAGGGTGTAATATGAGGCTAATCATGTGTGGATACTTTCAGCTGGACTGTGATCTATAAAGAAATCTTTTTTTTTTCCTTTTTAGGACAAATATAAAACCTTACAGTCAATATGGACAAGAAATCAAAAAAAAAAATGTGTGACACTGTGTCCTGACTGAAAACTGAAAGATTTGACTGTTTGTATTTTTGTTATCTGTATTGTTTGTATCTGTGTGTCCGTGTATAAGGTTTAGAAGTTTAGACAGTAAACAATATGTTCAATAATTATTAAACATACAGGAGGAAACTTTAACTTCTTTATGATTCTGGTTGACACTGAGATTTTCTTTTCCATAAATATAAATATTATAAAAGGACATTTTGAGCGTCGTCTTATGTTTTTGTGTTGCTGACTGTGAAGGATTCTGATGCTGATCTTTGTCTTCATGTGTCTGTGTGTGTGTGTGTCCTCAGTGAACTGTATCAGTCTCTGCAGTATCTTCCAGCTGCAGCAGTCAGTTCAGTTTCTGTTCAGTCTGACTGAGGGAGGTTTTTGTACGACTGTTTTTCACTGTGTGAACACAGCTTGACTGTTGATGTAGTGATAACTCTGACAGTAATAAACTGCTGCATCTTCAGCCTGGACTCCACTGATGGTCAGAGTGAAGTCAGAGTTTGATCCACTGCCTGTAAAACGAGCTGGAATCCCTGATTCTCGACTGCTAGCAGAGTAAATGAGCAGTTTAGGTACTGCTCCATCTTTCTGTTGGTACCAGGCTAAAAGGTTAGAGTTATAAACATTCTGACTGGTCGTACACTTGATGCTCACAGTTCCTCCCACAGCAGAGCTCTCTGCTCCAGGCTGAGTCACTGTGATCTGTCCTCTGGACTCTGAGGATACAGAAACAAAAACATAAAGCAGCTTCATGGTTTTGTGGGCTTCATTTCAGAGGGACAGATGTTGATAGAGGAGAGGAGTTTGATTCTCTGGACTTTACCTGTGAAGCAGCAGCAGAGGAGAGTCCAGATGAGGATGCAGATCAAAGTCATGTTTTTGATGAGGAGGATTTCTGTGGCTTCTGTTGTGATGAAGGACAGCTGTCAGTCATCCAGTGTTCAACTCTCAGGACTATAAACTCTCCCAGAGCACTGGAGCATGGTGCTGCTGATGCAAAGTGGCTCTCTATGGAAATGATCTGACTTTAGCTGTTTATCAATAGATCAAACAGTATGTTTGGAATTTATTCTGTTTACGATGACTATATGCAACATTTGACTGCTCTTGTTTATGTCATGTCCTCAAAGCAAATCGCTTATTTCCCTTAATTATCAGTGAAATGAAATAGAATCCATAATCTTTCTGTCTATATAAAATATGATTTATATTTATTAATTATATTTAATAATCTATTTCAAATGTGTTGATTCCAACTTTTTTCCCTGGTAACAAAATTCTAAAACCACTAACACTGGTATAATGTTTAGAATCAGAAATCACTTACCGCTGTGGTTGAAGACTCTAACTTCTGTTTAGAAATTGTTCATTTATATTTCTGTACTTTTTTCAAAACTAAAAAAAAATATTCTAAAGTCTGCTCTACACACACAGTGAGGCCATTGAAATGGGAGACGTTAAACAGATAGTGAGACTCCTTCTCCCTATCAGGGATATAAATCCTTGGGTGACTGCTAAGCAGAAAACAAGGTCATAATTCTCTCTGTGAGGGAGAACGTATAACCCCCCTGTGAGAGGGGCCAACATGTAAGAGTTCTTTGTTTGGGAAGGTAAATAAGAGTTCAGGGCGGTGTCCATCCTCAGAAAACTGTTTAGTGTTTGATCTGAACATTTTCTCCAATACAGTATTTTTCAATTTCTTTAATAAACCTCACTTCAAAAGACACGCTCACCTGGTAGTTGCAGTTTTATTTAAGATTTTCCACAACGATCCTTTTCTATAACTCCATGTATTTCAGTGTAATATAAGTTTTGTGTGTTTTCAGTTGAGGGTAATACTGTAATTAAGATTAAGAGGAACTTCTTTTTTTACACTTGATGGTGGAAATACCTGATGGCAGTGTAAGATCTATTAAAGATTATTTGATAATGTATATTGTGTATTTATGATTTAATAATTTTTACACTAAAGACAGTATATAGGTTGTGTTGTGGTTGACTGGGTGAGTGAGTTGTTGAATTGTCTAGTTTTTATTATTCTGTGTAGTTTGTTTTTCATTTCTATTTGTTAGTTTGAGTTTTTTTCTTTCTATTATATTTTTAGTGGCTTGTGTGGATTTTTTTCTACTTTTTTTCAATGTCATTGTATTTTATTTATTTATTTATTTCGTTATTGATTTATTCTTTATCTACAGTCATTTGTTTCTAGGAAACATGCATCGTTTTTCATTATAGGATCAGATTTTTGATTGGATGTTACCGGTCATGTGACCATTCACAGTTGATTAGTGTTTAGTGTTTCATTGAGTGATAAAGAGCTTGAAACATCACTTGTTGCAAGAAACACGTAAACTGGAGTTCTGCAGGGTGGGAATCATGAATTCTTTTTTCTTTGTCTCATGTTTCTGGCTCTACACCTTCCCCACAGGATGAGGAGGATGTGCGTAGATTTCTTTTTGTGCTCCATTGGTCTTTCTCCTTTTATATCATGGAGGATGAGATCAGCTATGCTGGAAATTGTAGCTCAACCTTTGCTTTTTTCTGTATCTATAATATTATACAGCCATACACAGGATACTGTCACAGTCCAGGTGAGCTGCTGGAAAATTCCACTGAGTCCATTTTCTCCTGTGCCTGCCCCAGGGCGGAGCTGTCATCACCTCAGCAATCTGATCAGGATATTTAAGTCCAGTGTTGCCATTTCTTCACCACCAGTTCGTCAACTTACTCACATTGGTAACAGGCTCTCATGTTTTTTTCTCAAATCTATGTACTTACCATGTTTTTTTTGTGCTACAGTTCTTTCGTAATGGCACGGCTCCACTCTTCGGTTCAGCTCCTCACTTGGACACCCAGACATACTCACTGCCATTAATGCTCCTGTCATGGCCGGGTGGCCAACACAGGAGAGCACTCGGAGGCACAGGAAATGTGTAGAAGTGAACTTTATTACAGAAAGTCAGGGGTGTCAAACAGTGAAAGCAAAAGCAATAAATGCTTAGCAAGTAAACCATAAACTAAAGGCGAGCGACCCAAAAACAGGCTCTATATTACAACTCAAAATAATACTATGATCTAATATGAACTATGATGCACTGGACAGTTGCACGGTACCAGAGCATAACTAAAAGAATTCTATGACACGCTATGAATAATCCTATGAGACACTTCTAGCAGTACTATGAGTCACACAAAATCACAACATTGAGCTAGAGCTTTGAGCTAGAATGTCACCTTCCTGTCGTGTTTACAAATAAAAAAACTCATAAATATTGTGTTTTACATCCAGTTACCTCAAGGCCTTATGACATCCTCCACACTATGCGCGTGAACATATAAGAGTGATGAGCACCTCTTTCGTTGAATTTTGAGTGTTTTAATCCACTTTGTTGCATCTGTGGTGTTCCCGGTCACAAGTGACTGCCATAGAAAATGAATGGGAATCCACCCCCCACCCACCCCTTTGGCATCTGACCTGTTAAAACTGACTGGTCAATTGTGACTGGAACACTAAAGTAAGGGGGGTGGGGGTGCACACAACAGGAGGGTTAACAGGACAGTGATGGAGTCCTATGAGGGAGCCTTGGGGCTGTTGAGGACAAGGGCTGGGAAACCTGGCACTAGTTAACATCCAGTGTAGGAACTTTGAATCAGGAGGCAAGGGGTAGTTATGAGGTGGGGATCTCAGAGTCATTGTAATGAGGGAAACAGGAGTTAACAGGGATTCCAGATGCAGATCCGGAGAGAGAGTAGCAATTTACAACAGTCTTGCTTATCGCAGGTGGAGGTGAAGCGTAGAGAGGAAAGACTCACTCTGAATGAAAAGTCAGAAGGTGGTTTATTTACCTGGGACACCTACTTTCACCTGGACCATCTTCCCCCTCTATGCTTTGCCTCCGCCTGTCGAAAGTAACATTCTCTGTTTGCAAATGTAACCCACACACAGGATCTGCGTCCTGAAACAGATGCATTACCACCTAGTATGGCAACAGCACCGCTTACAACCGCAAAGCTCTCCAGAGAGTAGTGCGGTGCTCTGAACGGATAATTGGAGGTGAGCTTCCCTCCCTCCAGGACATTTACAGGAAGCGGTGCCTGAGGATCATCCTCAGGGGAGGATCATCAAGGACTCCAGTCACCCCAGCCATAAACTGTTCAGACTACTTCCATCAGGAACGAGGTTCTGCAGCATCCGGTCCGGTACCAGCAGACTGAGAGACAGCTTTTTCCATCAGGCCATCAGACTGCTGAACACGTCATAGACACCTCACCCTCACTACTGGAACTTCAACATTATGCACTCCATACTGTACATTAATGCCACTGTTTTGCACATGTCAACTACCATCCTCTGTATATTTCATATATTTATTTTATTGTTTACTCTATTTAATTTGTAAAATATGTATATATATATATACACACACACACACACACACACACACACACACGTAGAAAAACATATTTAGTATACACATCCAGTAATGCATATACTCTTATACATTGTACATATATTTATTACTCTCAGATTTAGCCATTCTTATATTTCCTTGTTTACGTTATTGTATTTTTTGCACAACTCTGTTGCTTGTGAACCCCGCACACAAGAATTTCACTCTCATGTACTGTACCAGTGTACCTGCACATGTGATGTGACAATAAAAGTGATTTGATTTGATTTGATTTGAATTGTAACTAACATGTTGTTTCCTTGTTTCAGTGACTTTGAGTTTCACCATTCCTCCCTATCTCGCTCATCCCCATTTCCCAGGTTCCTGCTCTGGACATTACCCAGTGTTGGGTTCCCAACTCATATCCACAACAGCCCCAAAGCTCCCTCATGGACTCCCTCACTGACCACTTAATGATTGATGTGCACCTCGTTCTCTCAGTAGTGTTTTTAGAGTAACTCATGTAGCATTTCATTGTAAGGCTCCGCTTATGTAATTTCTCAGGTTGTGTTTGTGTTGTGCTTGTGTTACTTTTCTAGGATCCAGCAGATCTGAGTCTAACGTTCATTCATAGTATGTCTAAGAGGCATTGAGTACATGACTGTTATTTGCTTCTGGCCTTTCCTTAGCGCATTGTGAAGTGCATCAACCTGTTGATCTAGTATTTGAAGTTATAGCCTAAGTCAGTCATACCTGCATTTATGTTATTACCACGAGTTAGTAAATCACGCTTAGCATCACTTTAATTTAAGTGTCACCCTGACATTCCTGTTATACTCTGTAAATAAAGTTTTGAAATTTTTGTATTCACTTTTGAGTGGTGTCTGCACCTGAGTCCCTTCACCTGTGTTGCCCTGCCGGCTGTGACACCCTGACTTTGGCACAAGTCATCTCTTTTTATGTGACATCCCCTTGCGATTAATACATGAACAGAATCGCCTTTCATGTGTCCCTGATTAGGCTTAATTGGTTTTATGTGTGAAGGCTTGCAGTGACGAAATAATAACTCCCCTCAAATGATAACGCAAAAGCA
Organism: Pelmatolapia mariae; assembly: GCF_036321145.2. NCBI lineage: Eukaryota > Metazoa > Chordata > Actinopteri > Cichliformes > Cichlidae > Pelmatolapia > Pelmatolapia mariae. Next base: position 1,770,088 of record NC_086245.2, read on the forward strand.
ACGAGCCTTTTTTGAAAATGTAAGGAGTAGAAAGTAAAAAGTAGGAAAAAAAAGTAAAGTATGCAGCTCAAGCCCTTGCAACTGTTACAGTATATTAAAATTAGTCTTAGAGAGCTTTAAAGCATAATTTTTATTTTTTATGACAATTTTAATATTTATTATTCTTCTGTTATATGATGGAAGGTCACTCAGTGACTGGTGGAGCAGAAAAAACACCTGAAGGAAACTTCTTAACGGAGACAAACAACTTGTGGTTTCTGTCCTCTAATCTGATATTTGTTTTCTAGATGACACCCGCCCCACTCTGACAGTGTTGCCCCCCTCCATTAAGGAGCTGGAGAATGGGAAGGCCACATTAACATGTCTGGCCAACAAGGGCTTCCCCTCAGACTGGACTCTGTCCTGGAAGGTGGATGGAAGAAGCAGCAGTGACGAGGAGGAGAGCAGGAGCCCTGGTGTGCTGCAGAGTGACGGCCTGTATAGTTGGAGCAGCACCCTGAAGCTCTCTACATACCAGTGGATGAAGGTGGGCTCTGTGACCTGTGAGGCAACCCAGGGCTCCCAGACTCTGGTCTCAAAGATACTGAGCAGAGATCAGTGTTCACATTTGTGACCTGACTCACTGAGACTCTGCTGCTGCCCTCAGTCTGTTCTCTCTCTGTCTCTGTTTCACTCTGATTTCAAATGTCATGTTTTACTGCTTGTAGTATTGCTAATGATTTTAAAAAATAACAATAAAAAAAATCTTCAAATGGTGATTTTCATGTGTTTCAATTTAACTGTTGTTCTGTCTGAAAACCATCCTGAGGTTTCAGTAAGGACGTTTCCACAGATCAGCAAATCTGTCTCTGACACACATTTATGACACTCACATGTGCTGCATCACTTCACATCAAATTCTTGACTGTAGTTATTTATAAAAACTGACAAATAACAGAGAAAAATGAATTGCATCCACCAGCTTCACCCAGGTATGAGTAGTTTCTTTGTTGTAGTTTCCATCATGTATGACTGTGACGGCTTCCTCTGTTGGGTTTTACAGAAACAGTAAAAGATCACGACGAGTTTCTGGAACCTGTATTTGACTAATGATGACACACTTCCTCGCTTTCTTCAGTCAAAGACAGACTTTAGAAAAGATGAAACTAAACAGGAGATATAAACAGTGTGCAGTCCCTCATGAGGTGGGACACCTGGTTATCTTACTTATCTGCTCTTATTCATGTTTACTGGGGACAAAATACAGCATTTTTTATTTTATTTTTTTATATATTCATTTATTTACTTTAACAAGAAAGACAAGAAAGTTAATTTAAAAAGAGGCTTTTGCACATCTAGTGTTATATTTTTGGAAAAGTTTTGTGAGGCAGTTCTGCCCATTGATTCATCCAGTCATTGTCTTCTGCTTATACAAAGTGGTGGGTTGTGGTGTCAGTAGACTACAGATGCATCCTGGACTCTATTGTATTGATGGTCAAAGTCTGTGTTTGATCCATTGCCTGAAGTCCGGGATGCACAGGTTCTAGATAAATAAATGAGGATTTTGGAATTTTCTCTGTCTCTGTCTTTGTCACAGTATAATCAGGGTTAGGAGTGATGAAGATACACATTCTGACTGATTGTATGCTTGATGGTGGCAGATCATCCCAGAGTACAGGTCACTGCTCCAGGTTGAGTCACAGTGACTTCGGGCTTGGACTGGAATGAGAGAGTCAGTGACATCATCATTGTGCTGCTGGTGTGTGAGTGGCTCTGAAAGGCCTGGACAGCCACTGATCAACACTGGCCTCTTAACAGCTGTGAGCAGAGAGGCAGGACACATATGCAAACACACAGAGTCAGTCAGCTGCAGCTGTTTACAGCTCAGTGCTGACAGCATCACAATATATATTTACATTATTTCTTTAAACAATGTCTTTTAATTAAGAGTTTTTCCTTTTATACATATAAACAGAAAGAAAAGAAAAGGATCACAGATGATCTGTACATACGGGTTAAGTAGCCAGCACATTTTGGCTGTGAAATAAAAGGGAAAAAAAAGAAAAAAGGGAAATAAAGAGAAGAAAAAAAGAGAAATATAAACATATGTATGATATTTCGTAACGTAATCGCTGCAAAATAATCCCATTTATTCCCACCCAGGTCACTGCCCTAGACCTGTACACTATATTTCCACACCTGACATAAGAAAATTTGCTGAAAAATTCTTATAGATTTGAAATGCATCAAGAAAGGGACCCCACCTGCTTTGAAATTTCCCAGTAGAGTTCTGGAGTGAGTGTCTTATTTTTTCGGGTTTTAGAAACGCCATGAGGTCACATAACCACTGTTTGTGAGTGGGAGGGGCAGCGTCCCTCCACCTCATTAAGATTGCCCTCCTGGCTAACAGGGAACAGAATGATAACGTCTGTTTTTCAGAGGCCGGTAGAAGCACCTCATTCCCACTGATGCCAAACAGAGCAAGAAGGGGGCCAGGGCCCAGCGTTAGGGCGTTTACCCTGCCATAAGTAAGACGAGATGACAGAATCCAGCTCACTGAAAAAAGTGTTGGTAATGAAAATGGGTAAGGCCTGGAAAAGGTATAAAAATTTGGGTAGAATGGTCATTTTAATTGAATTGATACGTCCTAAATTTACATTATTTACAAGTATACTTTTTGATTAGATTAACCAATGAGCTCAAGGATTTAGATGAGAGATAAATATAAAGTGGACTAATTCATCTAATTGTATTTTAATGTGATTGATCTTTGACCTTTGAGTTTATGCATTTATTTTAAACAATGTTAAACCTGATGTCAGTGTTTGTGTTTTTATCTTTAGTACTGAAACCTTCTGTTGCCATGGTTCAGCAGTGATGCCTGTCTGTTGCCATAGTTACTGAGCTCAGAGTGGGAAATGAAAGATCAGCAGAGTTGAAACTTCTACTGAAATCCACAGCTGGCAGTCCTTCTCTGAGCAGTGGTTGGAGCTGCAGCAGGTGAAGGTCATGCTCGTGTCTGACCAACAAGGTCTTCTCCTCAGACTGGAGTCTGTCCTGGATGATAATCAGAGTATCGATGCTAGCTTCTAAAGTGTTTCTGTTTGAGTGCAGCTTGTTGAGTATTGCAGCATCGACAGCGATCAACTTGAAGGAAAATGATGACGGAGGAAAAAATATCTTTAACATTTTGGGAATATTATTCCACGTTAATACCCAGCAAAACCTTTTCTCATGGATGCCATTTTTGTTGTGGTACAGTGTCTCTATGTCAGGGACAGGATTACGAAGCATACGTGCCCTTACAGTGAAAACAGTGGCCCCTTGTGGTGACAACTAAAATACTGCCTCTCTGTTAGACAATAGTAACCATAATGCAGTTGAACACATTCTACAACATGAGTACACACAATGTATATCTTAGTACAGCTATTGGTCAGTTCTAGATGGTGAGGGTAAAGTCAGTCTCACACTGATTCCCACTGAAATGATCAGAAACTCCAGACTGTTGGTTTGATACATGAAGAGATTCATAGTTTCTCTGGGTTTCTGAAGGTAATTACTATGTGTGTTTCCATATTGACCATATACATTGTGTAATAACTGTTGTTATAACATGTTGTGGAGTAAAAAGAAAGTTAAAAAAATAAAATAAAACTTCCAGTTTAACCCTGTCTGGTCCAAGTCATCACTGAAGACTAAAGCAAACCCTAACTGTTCATCTTGACTCTAACACTTTATCAGAATCTGTGATTTTTAGCAGTCAGTGAACAAAAAGAAAGAACACAAATGACAAACATCAAAATATAATCCTGAGACCACCAAAAGTAACACCTTCAACTCACATCTATAAATCATTTCCATAGAAATTATGAATGGAATTGGTGGAAATGTGCAGACTATCAGGAATAAGTCTGCAGTATTGTGGGAAAAACTCTGAACAACCTATCAACAGGCCTGATATCCCATACTTCAAGCTTATTCCCCACAGGACACTCCAGGGGACAGAATCAAATATCTGCAAGTCCACTGAACTGAACTGCTGGGCAAACTCTCCATTCACCCTCGAGTGTCTTCAAAAGTGTAAAGAGCTGATCCTGTGATCCACAAACAGGACAACAGGACATATCTTAAGAAAGGAGAAATATGACTGATTCTAAGAAATTCTATTAATGAAGTCAAACTTACTAATGAAAAGATGTTAGTAGTTTAATTTAAATGCAGTGTGTGTGTGTGTGTGTGTGTCCTCAGTGAAGTGTATCAGTCTCTGCAGTATCTTCCAGCTGCAGCAGTCAGTTCAGTTTCTGTTCAGTCTGACTGAGGGAGGTTTTTGTACGACTGTTTTTCACTGTGTGAACACATACTGACTGTTGATCTCATGATAACTCTGACAGTAATAAACTGCTGCATCTTCAGCCTGGACTCCACTGATGGTCAGAGTGAAGTCAGAGTTTGATCCACTGCCTGTAAAGCGAGCTGGAATCCCTGAATATCGACTGCTAGCATAATAAATGAGCAGTTTAGGAATTCCTCCATCTTTCTGTTGGTACCAGGCTAAATACCTTCCAACATATACCCTCTGACTGGTCGTACACTTGATGGTCACAGATCCTCCCACAGCAGAGCTCTCTGCTCCAGGCTGAGTCACTGTGATCTGTCCTCTGGACTCTGAGGATACAGAGACAAAAACATAAAGCAGCTTCATGGTTTTGTGGGCTTCATTTCAGAGGGACAGATGTTGATAGAGGAGAGGAGTTTGATTCTCTGGACTTTACCTGTGAAGCAGCAGCAGAGGAGAGTCCAGATGAGGACGCAGATCAAAGTCATGTTTTTGATGAGGAGGATTTCTGTGGCTTCTGTTGTGATGAAGGACAGCTGTCAGTCATCCAGTGTTCAACTCTCAGGACTATAAACTCTCCCAGAGCACTGGAGCATGGTGCTGCTGATGCAAAGTGCCTCTCTATGGAAATCATCTGACTGACTCACACATTTTATGATGTTGTTTTTCTTTGTATAAAAAAAAAATTGAGAAATACAAATATTCAGTTCAATCCAAATTGTTGATCAGTCTCTTCATCTGTATATTAGTTCATATCATATTAGGTGGAGGTAATTATGGTGAACAATGCTAACGTACAAACTTAATGTCCAACTATTTTCTTGTATTCTGTAACAACTCTCGATATTGTTATTTTTGGTCAGATAAAAATGTGAGGAACATGATAGCATATAGATCTGTCTCTCTTATTATTGTTTTCTTTTACTGTTTTCAGACAGTAAACATTTGTTCTATAAATAGATTCTGATTCCATCGGTCAGCTCTCTGACAGCACTTCCATTCTGCACATCTCTAGATCCTTCCTCAGGTTCGTTTGTACAGCAGGATGTTCTTCCTTAATGTATTAATAATATGAAGGACAGCTGTCTTCAACATAACATACTGTTTCCCTCTCAGTGATTCCTGATTGATTAAATAATTCATGGCATCTTGTGGAAGAACATAAATTTGATTTCCACCAGTGAAAAATGTGAAACGCTATAAACAGAGAAAACATTTTAGACACATTTCTAACAAAGATGATTTTAATTGAAGAAGCTTGTCGGATGAGAGGTGAAACATCTTGAAGAAACTTAAAGAAGTCCAGCTGTTTTCTTTTCAAGCTCCTTACACTACCATGATCTGGATGACTGAGGACCTGCAGATCAATGATCTGACTCACACAGAGACTTGGATCAATCTGATGATTTCTATCATTGGATCAATCACTTCATGATAATATTGACCAACAGTGTCCAATTATTATTATTATTATTATTATTATTATTATTATTATTAATAATAATAATAATAATAATAATAATAATAATAATAATAATAATAACAATAATAATAATAATATTAGACCAGTACATGTACTCCTTTCAAAACACCCAAGGACACTTTACAGAACAAATAAGACAAGCATAAAAGCAGGAAATGAACACAATAATAAAACAAAGTAAGAGCATGGAGTAGTTATACAGAGTAGGCTATCTTGAACAGGTGGGTTTTGAGGGTGGACTTAAAAAGGGGGAAAGAACTGATGTTTCTGAGGTCAGGGGGTGAGGAATTCCAAAGTCGAGGGGCAGAGCAACTAAAAGCCCCGCCCCCCATGGTAATAAGACGAAATGAAGGAACAGAAAGAAGAAGAGAAGAGGAGGATCTGAGGCACCGGGATGGGATGGACATCTGTACCAAATCAGAGAGATATGGTGGGGAGAGAGAATGAATAGCCTTAAATGTGTAAAGGAATATTTTAAATTAATGCGGAGTTGAACCGGGAGCCAGTGAAGCTGCTTCAGGATAGGGGTGATGTGGTGAGTAGAGGGAGTCCTAGTAATAATACGGGCAGCAGAGTTCTGGACACATTGAAGCTTGTTGATGGATTTTTGTGTCCGGCCAAATAAGAGTGAGTTACAGTAGTCAGTCCGAGAGGTAACGAGACTATGGACGAGAATAGCAGTGGCATGTGGAGTGAGGAAGGGGCGGAGGCGGTTGATGTTACGGAGTTGGAAATATGCTGAGCGAGTGATATTATTGATGTGAGAGTTAAAGGATAATGTACTGTCAAGACATTCGACTTATTTGTGTTGAAATTGTTCCTTTCTGAATGTCTGTTATTTAAACCCACTTAATTTTCCTACAACATTATTTTTTTCATACCATTTTAATGCTCTTTAAAGAAGTTAAACATTTTCCACTTTTATTTTTATATTCACATCACATGTGCCCTTTTTACAAGTTGGCTCTCTGTGTTTTGAGGGTCAAAAGCTTCGTCCAGCACTATGTCTGGACTGAAATATTGAGAACTGACGTAGAAGAGCAGAGGGTCTCTTTTTGCTGCATGCTTACGCATCACACTAGAAAACGGTTAGAAGGATATTTTCTGGTCCAAAGGGAGTCCGAACAGAATGTCCCGAAATAGATAAATAGAATCAGTATCAGGATAATATTAAATAATCAAGGCTGGGCAGGCAGGTGTTTTTGTCTCTGTCATTCCAGGAAAAGGAGCTGATAATGAGGGAGGTGAGAGGAGAAGGAGGCTCGAAGGGAGACAACAGGGTCTTTCTGAGGTTCCTGTTTGAAAATGACATGCCCAAAACGAATAGAGTATTTCTCTTCAATTACAAACTCTGTGTAGACAATCTTGGTATCAAATAAAGCCGACACGTGCTTAGACTGTTCTTCCCATTCTATGCAAGGTCACCTGGGTTGGCTGGAAGACTGTTTACTTAGCCTGGCAGGGCGAAGGACACTGTCTCAGCTGAACTCTGGACACACACATACACACACACATATACTGATACGCAGTCACTCATCCCCCCTCCCTTTCCAAACGCCTTCGATGCTTGTTCCCTCCTGGAGAACACGGCTGGTCTGGGCCCAGCGCTGGAATAATAGCGCAGGGCAGGATGGCTGCTGTGTTTGCTTCGGATTACTCCTCAGCCCCTGCCCATCCCTGTTGCTTTTCACGTGCTCAAAAATGTTGTGATGTGGACATTTATGTGCTTTCTGTGCAGAGGAGTTTTTTTGTTTTCTGTTCTCATGCTGTCCTCCCATAGGAGCCCAGCATGAGTAGAGGCCTCTTTTTTTCACTCTTGGACTTTCCCATTGTATTGTACATTTCAGTGTTTTTCCGTAATACTACCAATCTCCGACCTGTCTCCCCATGTGATGCCTGCATTGTGTATGCAAGGTCGGGGTGTAAAGGTGTAAATATTACAGCAGATGTTACTGTATCAAAGTTACTGAGGTGGGAACACAGAAAAAGTACGTAGATTTTTTTCCTTGCCCAATTTATTTTTGGATTGTATTGCATATAACCATTTTCAAAATATGCTTCACTAGCAAATAAACTCCAGAAAGCCAGTGATTAACATTTGAACATCATCTGTGCAAAGACTGATGCTGCTGAAGTGAAACACAGAAATGTTACAGTGGGTTGTATAAACTCATAATCAGGCATTTTGCCAATTGAACAGCAGAATTGATCTAACTAAAGATGCTTGTTTCGAGAATATTTTGAAATGAGCTACAGAGAAATTGCATGCATAAGTCTTGATTATCATATTTGACTTTTTTGACATATTTGTGATCTTCTTTTGCAGCTGGTTCAGTGAATTTTGATCAGAGCGTGAAGAATCTGTGAGATCTCTGCTTTTGAAAAATGTTTCATTTTCCTGTTAGATGCTGAGGAGTGAACATGGGGTTCAACTTGTGTTTATGCAAACTTTGCAAAATGACATAACTGTTCTTTTAATTGTTTGTTGTTTTCACTGTGTTTGGTGGTTATAGAAATGGTTTATATGAGCTTTTAGCTGAGATTCAAAGCAAATAAAGTTATATTTTTTCCTGTAACAACCACAAACATGTGTATTGAATCATATTTCATAACTTTAAATGTAAATATAAATTGTCAATTTTAAAATCCTATGCACAAGTTTTGCAAACAACAAAGTTATTTGCAGCCATTTACCTTTTACCCTTTTTTTTTTTTTTTTTTTTTGCCTGTCCCATTTGGTTCTTTAGCCGTCAGAATTGTTGTCTGAAGACCAACAAGAATACCCAATGGATTTACTTTGCCAAATGGATCATCATGGCTTTGCCGTATTGGTCCATTTGATCAACCTTTGTTGTTATTATTTATTTTATTTTATTTTCAGTTGTTACAGACGGGACAGACATGACTGAGGGATAGGAAAGGGAGAAAGAAAGATGAAGGAAAAGAAAAACAGAAGGGAAGAGGGACAGTAAGAAAGGGCAATTAAAAAGAGAAAGAAGAGAAAAAAAATCTCCTGGATCACCTGTTGAGAGAAAAAGAAGAGAAAACAAGCAAAAAAAAAAAAACAGAGCAACATACTAAACACAACACCATCATGTTAATCTAGCTAAGTGTAAACAGCAGTAAATACTAAATGTTGAATGTTGTTGTGTAGCAAGCAGGACCGACAGCTCACATTGTGCTTGGAAATAGCAGCCAATAAAGGTGTAGTTTATGTCTACGAACAGTGAACACCCGTGTGCACACCCGTGTGGATCAGCGCGCTTGTATTCAAAAGATTTCCCCATGTAATGGTCTGCTAGAGGGTGTAGAGGGCCATAGCCCCGTCCCCCAGGGCATGAAGCAGGCATGGAGGAGATCCAGGCCCCAGTCATCCAGAGGCCCCAGAGTGCGAGAGCCCAAGGAGGACCACCGGAGGGGCATCCGTGCCACCCTCCTGGGAAGAGCTGAGGAGAGCCCCAGATGAGGGGTCACCCAGTAGCCACGGAGCAGAAGCCAGAGGGGGCTGCACTAGCGTGCCCGCCGGCTCTGCCGGCAGCCAGCTGTGCCAGAGTGAACTGAGCCGCAGAGGCCCAGAGGCCGGAGGCCCGAGGGACCCCTTGCCCCGGAAGAGGCCTGACCGAGCAACAGGCACCAGGCCCCGCTAAGTAGTCACCGGGAGTGAGCTGGTACATACCTGAGCGCCCAGCCCCGGACACCAAGAACCACCAACGCACCAACCCCTGAGGGCATCAGTTACCGGCAGGGAGTGTGGTGAGGGGAGATAGGCCTTTGGAGGGCCTGGGAGTTCCCAGAGAGGTGGAGTGTAAGACCCGACCTGACATATAAACACAGACAAACAGGCACACACAGACACAAACATGCATTCCCACCCTCATGCACACATATACAAATACTCAGCACTCACCCAACGTAAGGATAGACATACATGGACACTGTACACACAATCACACTCCCCAAACACTCTCTATACCCCGGGTCCAGGTACCCTCGCCCCTGGAGGGGGAAACGGCACCTAGACCCAGGAGATGTTACCCTTTCCCCCGGGGTGGAGGCAAGCATACCGCCTCCCAGCCCCCCCGCCCCGATGGCCAGCAGAGAACAGGGGTGTGTGAAGACCCCAAACCACCCTCCTCTCGCTCATGTGTAGTGTTGCTGTGTGTTGTTCTAAGGTGCATTTAAAACACGGGAGAGCATGGTGCTGCTGCCAGAGAGCAGCAGGTGTTAGCACGGCCCGTCCCGAGAATCCTCAATGTCTACATGGATTTAAAATTGAGAGGTGGGCACCGGCGCCAGAGGTGGGGTTGAATACACAGACCGTCCACTGGACGCTGTTAACGTACCCACCCTCAAGGCCCTATATGTATGTGTTATGAGAGTGTGAGTAATGTGGATGTCTAAGTTGTGAAATAAAATTGAGGCACAGGTGGCCAGAAGGGCACGGGGGGGGGGAAATGCCTCCCCTGCACCCTGGTGACACACCCGCACCCCAAGGCGCTACTTGTGTGGGTGGGTGTGTTGGAGCGGGAAGAGGGAGGCAGCCGGGGATGGGGAGGAAAAGAAGGGAGGAGCAAGATGCCCCTCCCTGGGGCCAGCTCCCCAGCTCCCCCGCTGACCCCAGTAGGCACCCCCGTCCTTTGGCACCCACCAAGGCAAGGGAGCCCAGGCCCATCCAGATTAGGGTCTACGGCAGCAAGACTGCCCAGCCCCACAGGACCCGGGGCAGCCCACCCGACCCCACCGCAGAGGAAACTGTACCCGCCCTAACATTCAATCATCTCCCAGACTGCACAAGACAGTGGACACCCAGGTTAAGTTTATTCTCCACCTCTCTTATGACTCTCCTTCACGTGCAGAGTGGACTCCTGCAAGGATGGAACAAACTCCCTGTCAGTTGAAGAGCCCTCTAGTTAGGCCGATGCGCCAGAGGCCCCCTGCGCCAGGGCTGAGCCCCCGTGCACCCACCCGCCCACAACCTCGGCGACACACCAACAAGGACCTAAGACCCCAAGGCCTTTTTAAAGCTCTTTAAAGAAGTTAAACATTTTCCACTTTTATTTTTATATTCACATCACATGTGCCCTTTTTACAAGTTGGCTCTCTGTGTTTTGAGGGTCAAAAGCTTCGTCCAGCACTATGTCTGGACTGAAATATTGAGAACTGATGTAGAAGAGCAGAGGGTCTCTTTTTGCTGCATGCTTACGCATCACACTAGAAAACGGTTAGAAGGATATTTTCTGGTCCAAAGGGAGTCCGAACAGAATGTCCCGAAATAGATAAATAGAATCAGTATCAGGATAATATTAAATAATCAAGGCTGGGCAGGCAGGTGTTTTTGTCTCTGTCATTCCAGGAAAAGGAGCTGATAATGAGGGAGGTGAGAGGAGAAGGAGGCTTGAAGGGAGACAACAGGGTCTTTCTGAGCCAGAGCCCTAGCACGGAGGCGAAGCACCCCCGAACCCCAAGCCCCCACGCCTGCCCCGGATCCACTCAGGGGCAGCCAGGCTACCAGGCCAGTAACCTACGTCCGCCAGCACAGACCCTCCCCCAGCCCTGCTGCACGCAGCCACAAGGAGAACACCCTCTAAGAGCAACCAGAGCCACTAACCAGGTTATGACCACAACCCCTGGGTTAAGCCCTCCAGGGATAACGTCCCTAGGGATTCTCCAGACGCCCTAAGCCTGTCCCTACCTCCACATCAACCACAATGGCGAAGGTGGGACCAAACCACGACCCCCCACCCCCACTAGGTGATGCAGCCAATCAAAGGCTGCATCATTTGATTGGCTTTGACTAATGTGGTGGCAGAGGCTGTCTCGAGACTAATATGATCTATTAGATGGTTTCTATATTGGCTAGAATTAAGATTATTTTTATTTTTCCAGTTCATGAGGACCGTTTTCTTGGCAATGCATAGGGCAGTAAAAACCATGTGGACTGTATTAGTTTCTCTAGTGACATCATCCAATTTGCCCAACAAGCACACTAAAGGGGAGGTTGGAATTTTACATTTCAGACACTTTGATAAGTCTTTACATATCCAACTCAACTTGACTGAGGTTAAATTTCTTTTTTACTATGGATTTAATTTGTTGATATTCTAAAAATCTTCTCTTGTTGATCCCATATTGTGTAACTAGTCTGTCAAATGGAATAAAGTCTGTTCCTTCTAATATATGTTCTAAGTATTTGATTCCTTTACCACTCCATTCTGGAAAATTAATCATATTACGTTTTGTAATATGTCAGGGTTATTCCAGATGTTTGCATGGGACTAATGAAGACTCCGTTATTTTTAGAAACTCCCACCATGCTGTCAGAGAAGAGCTGATGTTGATGCTTTTAAAGCATTCATGTCTTTTGATGTTTGAGCTGATAAATGGTAGGTCTGAAATCTCTAGATTATTGCATAGTGCCTGTTCAACATCTAGCCAGGGCTCATCTAAGAAGGTACATTTTAACCATCCTGAGATGTACTGAAGCCTGTTGGCTAAGAAATATTGTTGAAAATTAGGCAGATCTTATCCTCCTTTATCCTTGGTTCTTTGAAGCATTTTTAAGCTGATACGCGGGGGTTTATCTTTCCAAAGGAATTTAGAAATATATGAATCCAGAGATCTGAACCAATCTTGTGATGGTTTGTTCGGGATCATTAAAAATAAGTAATTTATTTTTGGCAAGATCATCATTTTTATAGTGGCGACCCTTCCTATGAGTGATATGGGTAGAGATTTCCATCTAGTCAGATCGCCTTCTACTTTCTTTAGAAGTAGGATGTGGTTTAATTTAGTTAAGTCTGAAAGCTTAGGAGAGACATTAATACCTAAATATTTAATATTTCCAGATTGTAGTGGGGCAGAAGAAGAATTATGGAAGGAGCAGTTAATTGGAAGAACTGTAGATTTTGACCAGTTAATTGAATAATCTGAAACTCTTGAAAACCAGTTTATTAGAGTAATTACCTCAGAAAGGTTGGTTTGTGAGTTTTGGAGAAATAGCAACACATCATCCGCATAAAGGCTGATTTTATGTTCTACATTCTTACATTTTATGCCCTTAATTGTTGTAGCCTGTCTAAATGCTGCTGCTAGTGGTTCGATAAAAATTGCAAAAAGTTAGGGGGAGAGTGGGCATCCCTGCCTGGTGCCCCTCAGGAGACAGAAGCTGAAGGATGTCTGGTCATTTGTTCTGACACAAGCTGTTGGGGAATTATATAACGTTCTTTGCCAGTTTATGAAAGAGTTTCCAAAACCAAATTTGTGTAAAGTTGCAAATAAAAATTTCCAGTTAACTCTGTCAAACGCTTTTTCTGCATCTAGAGATAATATTGTGTTTTCAATGTTTTTACTGCATGAGTAGTCTATTAAATTAAGTAATCTGCGTGTATTTGTTGATGAGTGCCTACCTTTTATGAAACCAGTTTGGTCAGGATGAATTAAGAGGGGGGTTATTTTCTCTAATCTTTTTGAGAGGGCTTTGCAGATTATTTTGAGGTCTACATTTATAAGGGATATTGGACAATAGCTTGAGGGAAATAAAGGGTCTTTGCCTGGTTTTAGCAGGAGACTAATGTTGGCAGAAATTATATTTGGTGGTAGTCTGCCATTTTCCTTGATTTCCAACAACATTCCGTGGAATACTGGTGCCAAAATTGTCCAGAATTCTTTGTAGAATTCGGCAGGGTAGCCGTCAGGACCTGGAGCCTTATTATTGGGCATACTTATCAGGGCTTCCTGGAGTTCACCTGGCGTCAGTGGCGAATCCAGTGCCATTGCTTGACTGTCTAGTAATTTTGGAAGAGTTACGTTGTCAAGAAACAAATCAATTTGTGGTGAATATAGAGTTTCATAGAAATCCCAAAAAATGTTGTTTATTCTTCCAGGGTCATATATTGTGTTTCCAGATAAATCTTTAACAGCACATATAGTTGTTTTTTCTTTATTTATTTTTAACTGGCTAGCTAGAAATCGACCTGATTTGTTACTGTGTTCAAAATTCTGCAAGCGAAGTCTTTGTACTAGGAATTGTGGTTTTTTTATTAATAATTTCTTTTAATTCTAGTTTTGTTTTGCATATTTTGTTCATTATTTCTTGATCTTGGTCGCACACGTAGGCTTCTTCTAAGGATTTGATACTTTTTTCTAGTTCCTGAATATTTTTGTTTTCTTCTTTCTTTTTGGGTGATGAGAAAGAAATTATTTTACCCTTTTGTAATAACCATTTCAAACTATTTACATAACAATCAGGTGTTCTGCATTAAATAATATGTCACACAAATTATTTGTGCCACTCCAAAAAAAAAAAAATTTCTGTCCACTATAAAGGAGAACATCACAGCCTGATACCTGCAGGCCTGATTGCAGCAGGTGTATCACTCCTGTTTTCTACCTGGAGACAGCAGTCGCCTCATTGTTCTGACACACAACACAAAACTATCCACAACAGTACACACTAACTACACAAGACAACACATTAACTACACACTACAAACACGCTAAACGTCACAAATCTCACATCTCAAAGCTCGCTCTTTCTCTTTTTCTCTCTCTCTCGCTGTCACTCCTAAAATATCACCCTCTTCCTACCAAATGTCATGTTGCCATATCATTTTTTGATTGGTAGACATGGTACATTTTTCCACCAACACGAACGGGCTGGGTTTTTTGGGGGGGTTTTTTTGGTCATAAGCAGAGAGTGCTTGCTAGCGCTGTCCTTAGACTGTAAACGTGATGAAACTATTCAGGAAAAACACGCGTATATATTGTTTATCATGACTCTGGTTTTACGCGGCCTATCAACAAAATTTAAAAGCTGGTATATATCACCTTGTTGCTTTGTCATCTTAAAGTGGTCATGTGATTGACTTACCACGACTACTTTATTCTTCCTCAGTCAAACAGCAGCACTCATGCAATTGTTTTGCCCCCTAGCTCCAGGTGTTGTGCCAAAAAGTGATCGTAATTGCCGTCTGCGGGAGCGCGCCCAGCTGCTTAAAGCTATAGCGCCCTGATTATTTACAGTTACTTCCGTGCAACTGATATAAGATGCAGTGAGGTGACGCCGTTACTCGTAACGCCGTTATTCCCATCACTGCTCAAGAGGTAGATGCAGCCTCATATGCTGATGGAGAGACTTGCCTCTCATTTTAAACTTCCAGACCAAAACTTAAACTTTCTTAGTGAAAGAGTCAACAGGTTCTCATTAACGGACAAATGTAGGATTATGTTGAGCTCTGCTTCACCTCAGGCCTGTGTTCTGTTACCTGTTACCTGTTATTTCATTATTGTGGTGGAGGTGAGGTCTTTGGCTCCACTGCAGGGGAGGGGTGGTGCAGCAAGCTCGAGGAGCAGTAATCACACTACACAAGAAAACACTACACAGAGACGCAGACAGAATAACACACGCAACTCAAACAATACATATGACAACAAATCCTTAAACACAGATAAACAGAAACATGAAACTAATAATAATCTATCATCATCATAATCATCACCACCACCACCAGTACTACAGGAATAATCCATCATTCAAAAATAAACCAAAACATAACAACTCAAAATGCTGGGTCGAACCGACCCAGAACCGTGACAATGATCTTCTTTTGCAGCTGGTTAAGTGAATTTTGATCAGAGCGTGAAGAATCTGTGAGACCTCTGCTTTTGCAAATTGTTTCATTTTCCTGATTAGATGTGGAGGAGTGAACATGGGGTTCAACTTGTGTTTACGCAAGTTTTGCAAAATGACATAACTGCTCTTTTAATTGTTTGTTTTCACTGTGTTTGGTGGTAGGAGAAATGATTTATATGAGCTTTTAGCTGAGATTCTGAGGTTTCAGTGGATACCACACATGCTGGTATGTACATAGCCGACCTCGTGTTACAGCTAATGAAACAGAATCACCCCCCTTTGCCCCCAGTACCAGTGGCGTTGGGGCTCAAGAGGTAGATGCAGCCTCATATGCTGAGTGAGAGACTTGTCTCTCATTTTAAACTTCCTACCAAAACTTAAACTTTCTTAGTGAAAGGGTCAACAGGTTCTCCTTAATGGACAAATGTAGGATTGTGTTGAGCTCTGCTTCACCTCAGGCCTGTGTTCTGTTATCACTTATTTCATTATTGTGGTGGAGGTGAGGTCTTTGGCTCCACTGCAGGGGAGGGGTGGTGCAGCAAGCTCGAGGAGCAGTAATCACACTCTCACCTTTTTTCAGTGACACCGGGACCTGAGGTGAACGGTGGAGACAACTGCAAAGCTGTCTGGTCAGAGTCAGAACAGAAAGAAAAACTGTGTGTGCTGTAAATAAAACTCTCCTCAAGCACGCTGCGCCTCTCGAGTCATGACGGAGGTTTACAGTTATGTACACCAACAGCTGCAGGACTTATGAGAACAGATTTATAATCAGTCTTTCTGATGACACCGTCCTCTTTTGTGAAGTGATTTGTGAAATGATCTAATGATAAATATTTGAACCTAAATGGTTTCAGAAGCTGTAACAGTGAGAAGGAAGTCAATGTTATTCATGGACTGGACGTCCAGATTGTACCAAGATATTTGTAACTCAGCACAATCTTTGAACGTCAGCTCAAGTTCAATGTGAACAGAGTCCATCGTAAAACAGGAATAAGAGAGAATAAATAATTGTTAAGAAGGCTGAACTCTTATAATGTTAATAAAAAAACGTTTAGTTTAACTTTATACAAAGGAACCTGGAGGCCAGCACGTGGATGTGGACCCAAACACAGATTCAATCACAGGAAGTCGGGATAAAGTTCCCTCACAAGCTTTATTATGCAACACAATAATAAACAATGGCACCGGAGAAGATTTCTTAGCGTGGGGATCACAAAGTGAAGGTTTTGGCAGGTGGAGTGGAGGTCGCTCCAGTGGGAGCGATGTTGGCTGGGTGAGCTGGATGGATGAGTGTTTTGAGCTCAACATGATTAATCCAGTGATCCAGAACAGTTGAAGGCAGGAGAGCAGACAGGTGATGAAACATGAGTCCGTGAACATGAAGCAGCATGAGCATGACCAGCGTAAAGGTAGGTATGCAAACTGCTGATAATGTGACTGATGGATCTGAGAAGCTACTGAGAGCACAAGGAGAACAAGGAAAGTTAAACACAGCACGAGATGCAAAGGTGGCCTGTAACCAATGTTCCCTCTAATTTTTCACGTGTCTGAGCGAACACACAAACTCCCTGAGCGATCCCTTAGACCACTGTGAGCGACATCAGACGTGTGCACTGTGGTCACGCCAGCATCGAATCCATCCAAGTTACATGGTGTATTAAAATGATCAAATTACAGCGTTTACATTTATGTTAGACTACTTTTAATTAACTGCTTTAGCCCACTTACAATGAAAATGTAAAAAATCTAGTCATTGACCTGTGTAGTATGTTAACACTATTGGAAGTAAAAATAACTTGAACTCCAATTTCGAAAACACAACTTTCTTTTTTTTTTTTTTTTTTTTTTTTTTTTATAAAGCTCTGACTTGTATTATGAGTATGAGTCTGTGGTCTGGGAGAGAGTCCTGTAACTCTCTGTCTGCAAAATATAGTATATAACGACCAATGCTGGGCAATTAATTATATAGTTACTTCTTCAAAAAAGTAACTG
Organism: Pelmatolapia mariae; assembly: GCF_036321145.2. NCBI lineage: Eukaryota > Metazoa > Chordata > Actinopteri > Cichliformes > Cichlidae > Pelmatolapia > Pelmatolapia mariae. The sequence continues at coordinate 1,787,512 of NC_086245.2, forward strand.
AGTTTGGCAAACAACTAAGTTTTTTGCAGCTTTTTTTTTTAAATGCAGCCAAGGCGTTTTTAAATAAACATTTCAAACTATTTACAGAACAATCAGCTGTTCTGCATCAAATCTGATGCCACACAAATTATTTGTGCCACTCCAAAAAATAATTTCTGTCCACTATGAGATAAAGGAGAACAAAAGCCTGATACCTGCAGGCCTGACAACAGGAGACGTATCACTCCTGTAACACCTGTAACATTCAGCAGTCGCCTCATTGTTCTGACACACACAACAAAACTATTGACTACACTACACACTAACTACACAAGATTTGCGCTAAACGTCTCAAATCTCTCACATCTCAAAACACCGCTGTCACTCCTAAAACTTCCTCCCGTTTCTTAACAACTAGATGCCGCGTTGCCATATCATTTTTTGATTGGTCGACATGGTACTTTTTTGGACGAATAGGAAAGGAAGAGGGGGGTGGGGTTTGTTTTTGCTCACAGGTGGAGAGGGCTTTTTTCTTATAAAACGCCGTTTTTACCGTTTCTTCCCGCAGTAAACATAAAGAACGATAGTGTTCAGGAAGAAAAGCAAACATTGCAGATATTTTTATCATAACTCTGGTTTTACGTGGCCTATCAACACAATTTAAAAACTGGTATAAAGTCCACACTTTTTCCGTCAGTTGTTCCGTCTGTCCTGCTCACATCTCCAATGGTTGTACACGTTGTCATTAACGTGGCTTCACTCCACATCAGCCACGCCGTTTTGCCAGCTCAAACACCGGTGTCGGCACATAAGGACGCTGTCATAGCCTGTCAACGACGTTGATTGGCTGCGTATATACGCATTATTGGCTGAACTATAGGATAAGGTGGCATCGTTCTAATCCCATATGGGAGCAGCCAGTCACTCACTGACTAACACTGCAAAACAGAATTGTTAAAGTATTAATTTTAATTTCAATTGAGGTTAGATTTTGTTGTGCGCAACGCAGATTTTCTGTGCGCAGAGACCGTGCCAGCAGTGCGCAATTGCGCACGTGCGCAGCTTAGAGGGAACATTGCCTGTAACTGTCACTTCCTGCGGGGGGCAGATCGTGTGGCGTGTGTGTGGAGGACCCAGGTGTGGACACAGACGAGGAGACAGAAGAATTCCAACAAAAAGCGAGCCTGTATTTGTCTGAGACTCAGGAACAGAAAACCAGGCGAGAACAAAACTTTAAGCAAAACTAAACTTAAACCATACTGGTGAAAAATTGAAATGACTATAATTTAATATGAACATGATGCAGCAGAACATGAAAGCTCTGAAATATCTATGAGAAGCAGAAACATGAACATGTCCTGCGCCACATCATGAAAGACCCGAGGTGACAAGAAGGGTGAGGAAACAGACGGCATGATGAGGAACGAATGGAAACACACAGACTAAACACACAAGAGGTGATCATGGGAAGTGGAAACACATGAGGAAACAGCTGACACAAATGCACATAATGACACACTGGGGAGATATAAAACTAAGCACACTGACCAAGGGAAACACAGCACCTTTACAAAATAAAACAGGAAACATAGACAAGACAATACCAGCTTAACAGACTTGGCACACATGGTAAACTAGACAAGAACCCAAACACAGAAACCAAGGAGACAATGATAAATAATGGCTAACTTTAACTTCAACTAAAAGTTAAATAGGAATAACACATGAACTATAATCACAAATCTAACATAAGACGAATACAAAATACACTCAGAGCGCTGGGTCAGAAACCCAGCCAGTGACAGTAACTAACATGTTTTGAGCAGACGGAGCAGCAAAGAAGAGATGTCGATGCTGGTCTTAAATACTGCCGCTTGTCCTGGATCACAGTCAGGTGAGCATAGCAGGTGTGCTGACGAGGGCTCTGCCCAGAGGTGGAAGCACAGAGACATCATGAAAAAAACAGCCAACTCACCCTGACCATGACACTTTTAATGTCCATTTATAGAAAGTTATTTCTTGAACTGCTGGTTCAGTATTTTATTTATAACTACCTGCTCCAAAACCACGGAGGTCAGGCAGAGAGATTTGTGTTCACTCTGAAAATGAAGAAGGACAAAAACATTATTATCCATCCTGAACGTGTTTTGTCATCTGAGTTCAGGAAGTTGTTCTCAGGTCACCGTTACCTTGTACCTCAGTGTAGAACAAACACAAACTTCAAATCCTTCATTCCCTCAGCTGTTAGATTCCTGAACGCTGACAGGAGTCATTTAGATGAATGTTTCTGTGATTGTTCATTTTGAGACATTTACCCTTCATATTCTATTTATTTATTTTTAACATTTTTGTTCATTTTGATGTATTTATTTACTTTGTCCTTGACCTCATTGCTTGTTTATCTCTGCCTTGACCTGCAACAGTGCTTGTGATTATTGTTTAAAGACTGTAGGCTGTGTGAGTTTGACCATGTGAGCAGGTAGTGTGGGAAAGCTGCAAACACATTTTGGAATTAATAAAATTATCTGAACTGTGAATCTAATTTTAAAAATGCAACTCATAAAAACAGGTTGCACTGTTTCTTGTTTCAGTTTTTATTTTTATAAAATGATACAAACAGTGAATTATTTAGTTGAGTTTGTTTGTTTCAGAGTCAGAGAGCCGTGTCTCTCTACAGTCAGAGGTTTTTGTACGGCGGCTCAATGAGTTTGTATCACTGTGGTACACGTTCGGTGGAGGAACCAGACTGGATGTTAACTGTAAGTACATTTGACTCATTTATGAAGCTAAAACCTGTATCATTAAGGTTAATTTCATTTTCTTCAACATGAAGACTTCATGTTTCTCATAAATATAAAATCTAATATCAGTGTAAATTTTGAATTTAGACTTAAATTGTCTTGTGCATTTATTTTTACTGGAAATTAAACTTTTAAAACGTTTTTTTCTTGAAGAAAAGTAGAAAAAGTTTATATATTTTACATTTCCATAAAAGTTTTGTCTTCGACCTTTTGCTGCAAATAATGTGACGTCCATTTAAAATTAATAGTTCTTACAGATTTAACATTATTAACAACACATTAACAGTGAGCTGTCTGAGGTTTGATCATTTTATCAATTTTAAAGTGTGATTAAGTACAGTTATTTTTATTTGTCCCAAATAGACCAAAAACAAGTCTATGTTTTTTTTCTTTTTTACATAATAAATTGTTTATGACAAAATTCTCACATTTTAATTTTTGTTTGTTTTCTAATTATAAAACTAATAAATTATTCAAACATAACACACACGAGAACATCAGAAGTCAAAGAAACGCTTTAATATTTTTATCTTTGATACTGAAACTCGTCTGTTGCCATGGTTCAGCAATGAAGCCTGTCTGTTACCATGGTTACCAAGCTCAGAGAGGGAAGTGAAACAACTGGAGAGCAAACTCCCAGTTTCTCTAACATCTGTTCTCTCTCTCTCTGCAGTGGGTCGAGTCCCCCCCTCCCTGACCGTGCTGGCGCCCTCTAGTGAGGAGCTGCAGCAGGGGAAGGCTACAGTCATGTGTGTGGCCAACAAGGGCTTCCCCTCAGACTGGAGGCTGTCCTGGAAGGTGGATGGAAGAAGCAGCAGTGGAGAGGAGAGCAGGAGCCCCGGGGCGCTGCAGAATGACGGCCACTACAGCTGGAGCAGCACCCTGAGGCTCCCTGCAGACCAGTGGGAGAAGGTGGGCTCTGTGACCTGTGAGGCCACCCAGGGCTCCCACACTCCACTCTCACAGACTCTGATGACAGACCAGTGTTCCCAGTCCTGAGCTGAGTCACTGGGACTCTGATACTGGCTTTAGTCTGCAGCTTCTCTCAGTCTGCTCCCTCTGTGTCTGTATTGCTTTGATAGTTTTCATGTTTTCATGCTTGTGGCACTGTTGATGGTTTTAATACTTCAAATAAAAACTGAGGTCTTCAAATAGTGGTTTTCATGTGTTTCCATTCAGCTGCTCTTCTGTCTGATAATCATCCTTCAGGTTCAGCAGTGATGCTTCCATACACTGAAAATCTCTCCTTCAGTAACTTTTACTGACAGCATCACATGTGCTGTATCACATCAGACTGTAAATGTAAAAAAAAGAAATAATAATAATTCATGAATAAATAAAGCAATAAGTCAATAAATAAAGTCACAGCCAACATTTGCTCCCTGCTATATATAGTTTTAAAATCTTTTTCGTTGTGTAGCTTCATTTCCTGTTGGGTGTAGCAGAGGCAGCAAAAGATGGTGACAGATTACTGTAACCTGCATGTGACCCATGATGAGACCCTTCTTTATTTTATTCAATGTTATTAAATAAAAGTCAAACATAAAAAATAATATTTTTCTAAAAGTGATAAACTCTAAAATGAATTCATGTTTCATGTGTGTTATTTGAAGTTTAATTCTGTGTGTGTGTGTGTGTGTGTGTGTGTGTGTGTGTGTGTGTGTGTCCTCAGTGAAGTGTATCAGTCTCTGCAGTATCTTCCAGCTGCAGCAGTCACTTCATTTTCTGTTCAGTCTGACTGAGGGAGGTTTTTGTACGACTGTTTTTCACATACTGACTGTTGATAACATGATCACTCTGACAGTAATAAACTGCTGCATCTTCAGCCTGGACTCCACTGATGGTCAGAGTGAAGTCAGAGTTTGATCCACTGCCTGTAAAATGAGCTGGAATCCCTAATGCTCGACTGCTAGCATAGTAAATGAGCAGTTTAGGAACTCCTCCATCTTTCTGTTGGTACCAGGCTAAAAGGTTGGAGCTATAAACATCCTGACTGGTCCTACACTTGATGTTCACAGTTCCTCCCACAGCAGAGCTCACTGCTCCAGGCTGAGTCACTGTGATCTGTCCTCTGGACTCTGAGGATACAGAGACAAAAACATAAAGCAGCTTCATGGTTTTGTGGGCTTCATTTCAGAGGGACAGATGTTGATAAAGGAGAGGAGTTTGATTCTCTGGACTTTACCTGTGAAGCAGCAGCAGAGGAGAGTCCAGATGAGGACGCAGATCAAAGTCATGTTTTTGATGAGGAGGATTTCTGTGGCTTCTGTTGTGATGAAGGACAGCTGTCAGTCATCCAGTGTTCAACTCTCAGGACTATAAACTCTCCCAGAGCACTGGAGCATGGTGCTGCTGATGCAAAGTGCCTCTCTATGGAAATCATCTGACTGAATAGAAGAACTTGTCATTTCAAAAAATAAAATTAAGTGATAAAAAAAGGAAGGATACTCGCTGTCAATTCTAATTTCTTACATATCAGGACATTAAGAAATAAAGAAAACATTCTTCACCTTGTTAGAAAATTATTTAAATAGAATGTCAGATGAGGTAAGATGCTCATATATTTGAAAACAGCGTTCATAATCAATCAATAGTCTGTGATAACTTGAAATAATCAGTTTCATTATGACTTCATCATTTCTGATATCATTTTAGAGGAATTTTGGCCTACTGCTCTTTCTGCTCTTTACAGCATTGCCTCAATTCATTGAGGTTTGCAGGCATTCATTTGTGCAAAGCTGTCATCACAGCATTTCAGTGGGACTGAGATCTGGTAGTTGTCTGGGCTATTGCAACACCTTGATATTGTTTCCTTTTTCAGTCATTCTGTTCTAGATTTGCTGTTGTGTTTGGGATTATTGTCCTATTTTGTGGCCCAATTTCAGCCAAACTTTAAACAAATGTGCTCCCAGACTCTACTCTCAGGAGAGACCAGTGTCCACACTCCTGAAGAGGCATGCTGGGATTCTGATACTGCTCACACACTACCAGTGTTCAGTGTGATGAGTTACAACACAATGTGTAACTTTTATCACATTATGTTTTTTATTGACACAGCAATGTGTACTGTATGTCATGGTCTGGGTGAGTGGCAGTGTTTTTCCACTGTATGTCATGTCTCCTCCTCTGGGCGGAGCCGTCCTTGTTCTCTCTCAGGAGCTGCACCTGGAGCTGATTAACGCAGCAGGAAGTCTAGCCATGACAACTACTCTTCACCAGAACGTCAGCTAACCAGTGTTAGTGTCGCAAAATTCATGTATTTTATCTTTGTGCTTAAACTCAGCTTGCTTTCTCTTTCTAGTTTTATCGTTGGACATCCTCTCCAACAGCCTACAGTTCCTTTCAACCCAGTCGCTAGACTTACGTGCAGCCATCTCAGCCATAGGTCTCAGATCAGGATTAATTGCACACTCACTCGGACCTTCTCAAACCGACCCTCCTCTCTTGCATGCCTCTACCTGTGGACAAATAAGCCATAGAATACTGTCATTGGAAATATCACTGCAAACCTGTTGTTTCTCAGTTTTTGACTCACCTCTCCTCTGTTACAGACGCCCTGACCTCTGGATCACTTTCCTTCTTCCTCGGTCTGATTAGCTCTTCCTTTCAACATCCACTTCCAGTCATGGGACCCATTATCATGCTCATGCTCGCAAACAAACAACTCACAGTAACCTGTTCTCTTCCCATGATTAGTGATTAGTGTTTCCTCATAGATGTAGAGCTCTGGTTCATGTATATTTTGCCACCTTAGTATTCATAGTCATAGTGTCTTTGCTCATGTCATAGTTGTGCTTGTTAGTGTTTGTCACTGCCCATAGTATTATCAATATTGGCTGACCCCCTGTATATATTCCCTGCCTGTGCACTAGTGTTAGTTTATGACTTAGAGCTTCACTCTCACCTGTAAAAAGCTTGCACTTGTACACAAGCATTGTGCATATATATTCACATTCCTGTAATTAAACTCTTTTTTTTGCGTATCTTAGTGTTGAAACTGTCTTTTGGGTCCATTACGTTTTCTGACGGCTTGCACTGTGACACTGTAGTAGAAATGTGTTTGTACCAAGGTCAGTAATTACATTACAGTTACAATTATGTTGTTACTTGTGTTCAGGCTTTTCAGTTTTCTGTGTGTGGGTTGGAAAAAAACAAAAAAATCAAATAGGCATGATTTTTTTTCTTCCTGTGCATTTCTGCAACAATCAGCTGATTTTCACAATCGCCTTTCGCTACAACAATAAAGTGATACAGTTATTAAAAAATCCTCAGTTCCTCCAGTCCGCATGGTAAACGTGTCCTGCACCAAGATACTGAACCCCAAACCACCCTGAGTGCACCTACAGAAGTCTGAGTGTGAATCTTACACAAAGCACAGTGTGAAGAAGTGTGTTTTGGGCTTTAAGTAGAAAGTGCTTTCAGTGGTCAGCTTTAGTAGAAAGGAGCTATATAAGTACAGAAGATTACCCATTTAAAGGATGTACACATGTACTGGTTTACGCCCAACACCAGGCGTAGAGCATACTTGCCAACCTTGAGACCTCAGAATTAGGGAGACATTTAAAAGGGCTGTTGGGGGAGGGGGGGATAAATACATTTTACAGTGTTTATTTATCGGATAAAATACGTTAAATGTCACCGTTATTATTGGCTGGCCAGAAACAGTGGGGGTGTCCAAATTCAGAGGCTGCTTCCACCTGAGGACCTGGCCCTCGCGGTCTAAAGAAAGCCGGGTACTACATCACGAGCTCTCTCGGTGGAGTGAAACTCTGCCGTCTGCTCCTTGCTATCTAAAATATAACCGGGCGCTGGCGTAAACTCTCGACCGTCTCACACTTCTGTTTATTCAGTTTTCTGTTTGACGTTTATTCAGCTGTGTGAAAACCCCAGAGGAACCCTCCCGAGGGATTAATAAAGTTAAATTTAATTTAATCTAATTGAATAACTTTAATCTCAGCCAAACCGATTTACTCACGAACAAATAAAACACTGAAAAAGCCAAACAATAACATTTTTAAGTTATCAAAGTGATTTATATATCATGTTTAACCCGAGTATGTGTGTCGGGAGTTTGGTGTTCTCGCCGGCTCAGATATTTGAAGTTTACACAGCTACATTCTCACCTGGAAATATGTTAAAAGATTTTTGCGACCCAGAAAGAGAAATAAGAGTAATATTAAAACTAAGTAGCTGCTGCCATTGTTGGAAACTGGAATTGGCTGGTCCGCGCTATGAATTCTGCGATATGGTTTTTCAATTTTGTTGTCCGTGTGGAAAATTGGGAGAAATTCGGGAGAATGGTGGCTCCGGGAGATTTTCGGGAGGGGCACTGAAATTCGGGATTCTCCCGGAAAAATCGGGAGGGTTGGCATGTATGGCGTAGAGAGCACCGTTCCCGCTAAGCTGCGCACATGTACAATCGCACACTGCTGCTGTCAGGCCTGCAGGTAGCAGGCTTGTGAGTTTCTCCTTTATCTTATAGTGGACAGAAATTATTTTTTCGAGTGGCACAAATAATTTGTGCACCATCTTATTTGATGCATGGCTGCATTTTTAGATAAATAGCTGCATATAACTTTGTTATTTGAAAAACTTGTGGTCAGAATCTAACTCAGTTACTGTTTTGAAGAAGTAACTAGTAATATATAATTAATTACTTTTTCAAAGTAACTTGCACAACATTGGTTATTATATAGTGTATTTTACTGACAAAGAGTTACAGGACTCTCTCCCAGACCACAGTCAGACAATCTCACCCAGTGCACAGCCGGAGCTTCACACAAACTCATACTCAGAGTACCAGTCAGAGCTTTATATAAAAAATGTAAAGTGTGTTTTCAAAATTGGAGTTCAAGGTTACGTCTACAAGGATCCAGATACATCTGAAAACAGTGTTTTTGTCTAAAAACGCTCCACGTCCACACTATCGTTTTCAATCGCTTCTGAAAATTGTTCATCCACACTGAAAATACATATGTTCCTGTACTGCGCATGCGTGGAATGTAAGATGATTCGACCTGCATCATTTCTGTCTGCTGTTTGTTTACTTCCAGGCTCTTTGAAACGTTGCACCAAAATGTTGAGGAAAAGCACCACATTTTTTAAATGCACTGACAATGAGGTGGAGTTGTTGCTACGAGTAACAAAAGAGTACAAAGTTGCTGAGCAACAGCTCTGAGGAAACATTCCGTCTTCTGGAGCATGTACAAACTGATATTAATCTTTAATAGGGCTGTCAAAATTGAGAGCAAACAGAATAACTGCTGTACAATGCCTTCCGCCATCGTAGTTGAATTGGTTACATGACTGCATCACATGACTAAAATGTGTCATCGAAAGCCTCTGTTTTTGCAGTCCACACTGCCACTCAAAAACGGTGTTTTCAAATTCATCTACTTTGGAGAGCGTTTTCAAAAAAAGCTCCATTTTCCTTGAACAAAAACTCAGTCTCAGTGTGGACAGAAGTCCGAAACTCAGAGAAAAAGATGCATTTTTAAAAGAAAATGTATTAGTGTGGACATGGCCCAAGTTGTTTTTACTTCCAATAGTGTTAACATACTACACAGGTCATGAACAAAATTTCAAACTCACTCACCTGCTGCTGATGATACTCGTCAGGAAGCTCACTGATTTACAGAGGAACTGAGCTTCAGTTAACGCTGGATTGTTGAGTGACACAGTCAGTACAACCGTGGCTCATGTTACAGTTTTTTTCATGAGAAAAGAAAAATATGGTCAAATGATAAGTTTTCACAATTTATTATCAAGGGTTAGAATTTCAAATGAGTTTTACATGGTGCCATGGACCTCCGTCTCTGGCTCAGAGACAAAGTCTCTTTGCCCACTCAGAAGACCCAAACGAACAAAGAGCACCACACCCAGGCAGCAAACACTTTTATTGCTGGTCACAGAAACAGATTGTTAACATGATTGGTAGAATGAGTTGAGGCACGATCTGATATCCTCGTGTCGGTGTTGTTCCCACATCATCATAATAAATGTTGTTCCAGGTTCAACATTGCAAGTGACCAATCGCATTGTTGTGACGTCATACTTTTGTGACTTCGGAAAAAAAAACCTTAAAAAAAAATCTACTTAACCTGCGAGAAACCGCCTCTGTTTGAATTCTTTGCATTTCAGGATACTGTTCTTTAATAAACGGTAAGCATTATACATATTGTCCTTGCGACATTGGAATTTCATAAATGAATGAATCGCTTGGCTTGCAATAGTATGACATCACAACAATGTTATTAGTCACTCGCAATGACGAACCTGGAACAACATTTATTATGATGATGTGGGAACAACACCGACACGAGGATATCAGATCATCCTGAGTGGAGGGCGGCCTGATATCGACTCACGTTTCTTTTTCTGCACCTCTCTGGACATATCCATATATAGAGATGACCCTTTTGTAGACAACACTCCCATTACCATGGCAACCACCTTTTGTCCTCCAGTAAGGCCTGTGGCATTAAAGAGGGGGGAAAGTACCTTGCATAACACCAGAGTTATGGCCCGGGCCACATTCCTGAGAGGGGGGTGTTAGATTTCTGTGACAAGTAGGCATTTTTCTTTTTTTAGATAGTTTTTTTTTCATGGCAAAATAAGCATTTTTTAACCTAAAAATGAATAATATGTTTATATAAGGGTTTGTTGGAGTGAAAGGAGAGTTTTTATGGCTTAAAGTATATAAAAATAATAAAATAGAAATATGGTTTCTACTAACCCCCGCGATAATCAAAAGACTACTGTATTGCAGTGCAGTTAAGCAGTTTGTAGTAATTAAAGACCAAGGATGTTCTTTCTTAACAAAATGAATTTTAGCTCAGTCTAAAGGGACTAGACATGCTAGATATTTTGCGAAGAAACGTTCTATGCTTGACCTTATTATATATAGCTTTCTACTCTTGGAAGGTGGCGATATGCTGGTTCCTGTCGAGTTTAAGGGAGTGAGCAAATGGGTCAGGGTACCAAAGACAGACGATGCCTACAATTACTCCAAATTTTTGCAAGGAGGTAATTTGAGTGTAGTGATGAAAAGTGAAAAGTAAGTGAAAAGTAACTAAGTAAATTTATTCATATATTATTCATGTAAGTATTGTTTTGATTTCCTTGTACTTTACTCAAAGCCTTCACTGCAGTCCAAGGGCAAATACTGTAATTTTACTTCACTACATTGATTGCTAATTTAAATGAATAATTCTTTTAGTAATCGAATCAATAAAGAATTTATGAATATTATCAAAGTAAAACTGTGAATTACGGATTTATGAATTATAAATTCATATAGAACTTCACTGATTGTTTCTTTTTTAGTGCTGGTGAAATTCAGTTTGCCAAGTTCTACCAATTTGGTCCTGTTCTGCTGGAGTGGAAGTGGATTTGGACATATTTGATGAACTTTTGAAGTCATCTCAGGTGTCTTTCAGTGTCTTCACTGAAGAATGCAGTGGTAAGAAGTTAAAGCCGTATGTTTATTTTAAAAATGTGTTGTTAAATGTACTAATTTATAGTTGGTGTAATCATGTTTAAATCTATGAGGCTGTCTGTATTGTTAGACAACAATGTTGCAGGGTCTTCTTCAGAGGCCCCATCTTCATTACAGTTGTCACCATCACCTGCACTGTAAAATCTAATTAGTTCCCAGAACTCAAAAAAATTGAGGAAACTCGTTGCCTCAAAAAAATTGAGTAAAGCTTAGCTAAAAATGACTAAATTAGAATAACTTATTTATTTTGAGTACTCTGTACAAGCTCATTTGTTCCCAGAACTCAAAAAAATTGGATCAAGTTTACTTAATATGACCAAGTTAGGGCAACTTACTCATTTTGAGTACACTGTACAGCCTTGTTAGTTCCTAGAACTCAAAAAAATTGAGGAAACTCGTTGCCTCAAAAAAACTAAGTAAAGCTTACTTAAGATGACTGTTAGGACAACTTATACATTGCAAGTCTGCAGTATTAAGAATAACTTGATATTTCTGACTGTACAATACTAATTGTTTACCTACTGACAAACATTTCAAGCTCAACTAAATGAAAAAACAATTTGTGGTAACCTGAATATGATTAAAAATAATTAACAACACTTTTTGTAATGATGTTAAAATCAGCCCAACTTTTATTTTCAAACACACCAAAGTATAACAGCCAACATACTGGACACTGTTCTGTTGAACAACAAACAATTATATTGCCATCACTGTTATAATCTTACAATGAAACAAAGTCTCAGATGTAATTATTCTGAAAATAAGTTTAGGCCTACCACAAGTTTGTTTTGTACTTACTTATATAATCAAAATAAAATATTTGTTGTTCTGTCACAAGTGCAGTCTCTGATTTAAAGAACACATTTGTTTTTCATTCCAACACATGAGCTAGAATGTTGTAATATTTTAAGGATGGTTTGTTTCCAGTCCAGGCATTACTGCCTGAATGACTGTCATGGATCGAGGTGATCCAAATGTAAGTGCAGAAGAAAGTCTATAACTTCCCTTAAGTACAGTGGCAGTGGATGTGGGTTGGAGATGCAATGAGCTTGAACCTGTAGGCGACCATCTTCACTGACCACACCATCTGTGACGGAGGACTCATCTCTCCTGTTGTCCTGCAAGCAAACAATCATATTTTTGGAACATGAACTTAATTGCTTTCTTAAAACATTTTTTCTGCATTTGGTATAAAACAGACTCCAATTTAGACAATCTCAGGCTCCCTCCCCACCAGAGAGGTGACATTCAATGTCCCAAATTGTCAGTCTGGATAGCCCTGACCACCACCCTACACACAATAATGTCATGAAAGCATCATTTTAAAAAGGGCTATGCAAACATGGCCAATAACTTTCATTCTAATGATGTGCAAAATGATTTGGGCACAAAAAAAATTTTGCTGTAAGAAAACTTGCAGACTTCACTATATACAGTGTAGACCAGGGGTCCCCAATCCCAGTCCACGAGGGCCGGTGTCCCTGCAGGTTTTAGATCTCACCCTGGGTCAACACACCTGAATCAAGTGATCAGTTCATTACCAGGCTTCTGGAGAACTTAAGACATGTTGAGAAGGTAATTTAGCCATTTAAATCAGCTGTGATGGATCAAGGACACATTTAAAACCTGCAGGGACACCGGACATGGTGGACTGGGATTGGGGACCCCTGGTGTAGACCCTCTAAACCACAGGTGTCAAACTCCAGGCCTCAAGGGCCAGTGTCCTGCAGGTTTTAGATGTTTCCTTGATCCAACACAGCTGATTTAAATGGCTAACTTACCTCCTCAATGTGTCTTGAACTTCTCCAGAAGCCTGGTAATGAACTGATCACTTGATTCAGGTGTGTTGACCCAGGGTGAGATCTAAAACCTGCAGGACACTGGCCCTTGAGGCCTAGAGTTCGACACCCCTGCTCTAAAGTAAGTTTGGGGGATGTGATCTTTCAAGAAATGCAGACCAAACTGTTGTTATTTGTTTACTTACACAGCATGTCTTGTAGAATTAACTGGAGTCACCAGCAACAGCATAGTGCTGTCACATCTCAAGTCTAATAACAGAAGACAGGAAAAGATCAGTAAAGAAACAACTTCCCCAAATCAAAGCACAAATAAAACAATAAGTAAAACAGGCTGATCTAAAGTATGATTAAAGTTCAGCCTGATTAATATAAATGTCACTGACAGTTGCTAATATATTGGAAAACCAAAATCCTTACCACTGACTTGATGTCTTTCTGTCCAACAGCAGGAGTGTTGGTCCCGAGCCTCAAAGACAGTAAGAAGCAAGCAGAGGGAGAAAAAACAGAACATTTTTCAGAAACTGATTTGATCCTTAATGGCTGTGCAATCATTGTAACATAGAGTTTACTTATGTTGTTAAATAAAGGCTAGATTTGACATTAATAGATGCCACAGATGTTCAAAAGCTGCCACAAAGCATGAAAAAAAATGGACGTCTCTGAAAACGTCGGAGCATTTTTGCAAATATGTGATGTCTTGATAAATCGAGCACATATTTGAACTTTACACAGCTATATTTTCACCTGAAAATATCTTAAAAGTTTATTTTGTGACCCAGAAAAAATAATAAGTTTCTTAGCCGCGCTCCTCCGCCATTGCCGCGCTTACAAGTACGAACAGGCTCCGACAACCGGCTGACAAATGCGATCCTCCTTTTCCCCAGACTACCCTTTCTGGGTCACAAAATAACCTTTTAAGATATTTTCAGGTGAGAATGTAGCTATGTAATGCTCAAATATCTACTTAATTTATCAAAATATCACATATTTGCAAAAGTGCTTCCACGTTTTCGGAGAGCTCTGTTATCCACCCCCCACACCCCACACCTACCCCACCCCTAACGGCTGCACCTCCCGAAGAATTTTGTCTGGGCTCTTATCTCACTTATTTATTTCAAACAATCAACAAAAAAATTCACCGACATAGTTTCATATAAGGTTTTTAAGGCTGTGGTGTTAATTTTTAAGTAACATGAGCCCAGCGGCAGCAGCAATGCTAGGCTAACACTAACTAGCTAGCAAGATTATAAACCTGGTGCTAAACTAAGAGAAGCCACAAAATCAGTTTGAATAAGAGCAAACATTTACTCACCAAGTCAGTGTATCAGGTAAAGATCCACAGCAATGACAACAATAGTCTCTTGAGCTGACGCTTCTCCGGGTTTGCTCAACATGCACCATGAACATGCGGACTGATCCGCGAGGGAGGAGGACGGTAGTCACGTGGCATTTTCAAAACGCATCTTTCATCCTTCCGCCCTGAGAAGCAAAACTTCCAGCTTACTTAGTTTTTCTAAGTTAAGACAACTCAAATAAATTGAGTTTATCAGCATTTTTGCATAAAAAGTACTGGCAACTTATTTAAATCGAGTTCTAATAACAAATTGATAAAAATTGAGTTCAGCCTATTTAATATTTTTAATTAAACACAATATTACATTTTACAGTGTGCATCAGAAGGATCATCAGGTTCTGTCAGGATTCCTGGGTCATTGACCCAGCGTTTTCAGTTCATGTTCTGTTTTTTCCACTCCTACCATTTCCTGTTTCATTATGTTCAGCTGTGTATTCGCCTGTGTCCAATTATCGTCATCATCCAGTCTGTGTATTTAAGTTCCTCAGCTTTACCGGTTCTCTGTCGTGTCATTGTCGCTGTTAGGTTGTCCTATGTTCAGTTCTGTCAGGTCAGTCAGTCATTCAGTCAGTTGTCCAGCCAGCCATTTCCTACTTCTGTTCTGTTCTGTTCACTCTGTCTACAATAAACACCAACCTTCACCCACCTGTGAGTCCAGCGTTTGGGTCCTCCTTCCCTCATCCGCACTGCAACCCCTGACAGAATGACACGACCCCGCGTTGTGGACCCAGCGAACTCTGAACTCTTTGAGCGGCAGGAGGCAGCGCTCCTTCGCTGGACGGAGCTTAGGGGGAAACAGCGGTTCTTCGCTGAGAGTGAGCACGTCTTCGCAGGGACTCGTCTGGCTCTGGGCGGGCCTCGAGGACGCCGCGTTCTTCCGCCTGCTGCCTCTACTGCATCGGAGCATTCGCCGCGGAGAGTGGGCGTCACTGGCCAAGCTTCGGCCGCTCGCTCCCTCGCCACTCCGCTCCTTGCTCGCCCGTTGGCAGCTTCATTCTCCAGCCTCTCCGCCTCGCCACGGCACAGCGGCTACGCCCTCCACCTTGGCTCAACGGAGGCTCCCGCGCCAGAGGCTCAGTTGTTTACTCCGCCCGCTTCCTCTTCCCGGAGAAAGCAGCGCACACGCCGCCATAATATGGACTATATTGAGCAACTCCCGGTGGTGAGTTCCAGTGACTGTTTTTCGCACTCATCATCTGATTCCTCACTTAAAACAAAGAACAGACTCATTTCTGATTCATGGGGAGTTTCCCTCCTAAACGATGTGGACTGGGAAGATTTTTTCTGCTCTGCTCCCCAAAGACTGTTCAGTCAAAGACTGTAAATAGTGGTGGCAGAAGGACCAGAATAATCCCTGATAAACCTGTCAGTATCACCCACCCAGTCATTATTTCCACCCCTATCACTCAGCCTACACCCAAACCTGTGCCAGCTCCGAGGACGAGGGCAGCTGTAACCCAGTCTACCTCCACACCCGCTCCTGTTTCTCGGGTGGGGGTGACTGGTGTCCAGCGACCTCCCGTGCCTGTCCCAGCGCCCAGGCTGAGGGAAGCCAGAACCCAGCCTGACCTCCCTAGAGGCTTGGAAGAGCTAACCGGCCCACCTGCTACTTCACCTCTTCATCCACCTCCTGATCCAGCCTTTCACGCCCTCGCGCTATCCCTGGTTAGGCTAGCTGCTGTCCCCGGCTCAGGCAACAGCTCCCCTGTAGTTCTGTCTCCTCCTGTCCTCCAGTCCCCTGTAGTTCAGTCTCCTCCTGTCCTCCAGTCCCCTGTAGTTCAGTCTCCTCCTGTCCTCCAGTCCCCTGTAGCTCAGTCTCCTCTGGTCCAGTCAGTCCAGTCGTCCCCTGTAGCTCAGTCTCCTCCTGTCCAGTCAGTCCAGTCGTCCCCTGGAGCTCAGTGTCCTGTTCTCCAGTCTCCTCCTGTCCAGTCAGTCCAGTCTCCTCCTGTCCAGTCAGTCCAGTCTCCTCCTGTCCAGTCAGTCCAGTCTCCTCCTGTCCAGTCAGTCCAGTCTCCTCCTGTCCAGTCAGTCCAGTCACTCATTCACCATCCTGTTCAGTTCCCTGACCGGCAGCCACAGCATCCAGAGGTTTCCGCACCCGCTGGCCTGGCCGCTCCTCAGCCAGGGGTTTCCGCACCCGCTGGCCTGGCCGCTCCTCAGCCAGGGGTTTCCGCACCCGCTGGCCTGGCCGCTCCTCAGCCAGGGGTTTCCGCACCCGCTGGCCTGGCCGCTCCTCAGCCAGGGGTTTCCGCACCCGCTGGCCTGGCCGCTCCTCAGCCAGGGGTTTCCGCACCCGCTGGCCCTGCCTGTCTCCAGCCAGGGGTTTCCGCACCCGCTGGCCCTGCCTGTCTCCAGCCAGGGGTTTCCGCACCCGCTGGCCCTGCCTGTCTCCAGCCAGGGGTTTCCGCACCCGCTGGCCCTGCCTGTCTCCAGCCAGGGGTTTCCGCGCCTGCTGGCAGTGCAGCTGCTCCTCCGTCACCGCCAGCTCCCACGCCGCCTCCTGCAGCTGCCATTCCGCCACCTTCTCCTCGTCCACGTCGGATTCGGCGTCAGCAGCCACCTTCCAGGCCGCTGACTGGACCTCGTCGCCGGCGTTGTCGACCTCCGGACCTGCTCAGTGGCCGCCGCCGGCGTGGCCGCCCACCGGAACTGCTTTGGCTCAGCCGCTGGGCGCGCAGCTGCCCGCCTGAACTGTTTTGTTTTGGACTTTTATGTCTATAATTTCGGTTGTTTACCATTATTAAACCACTTAAATAGATTCTTCTATATATCATGAAGTCTTTGTTAACTAAAATCAATCATTGTTTTCATCAGTTGCTAACCCCGTATTGAAAATGTTTCAAAAGAAAGTCACAATTTGTTATGGAGTGATTGTATTTTTCATTGTCATTATTGTAGTTTCTGAATATAGTGCTTCTGAACAGGGATGGTTGACAAAAGCAAAACATTAGGAAAATGTCTGCATCAAATTGTCATAGTCCATGTGGAGCATAATCCAAGTCTTCATTTTCATTATTCTTCTTTATTAAGAATCATTATGAACAATAATGGTTGAATAAACATGACACGGTCTCTTTGGCTCGAAATTAATTTAAAGACCTGTCAGGTGTGTGATGTGGTCAGTCATGTTTTACAGATGATAGGTACTTTGGGTAGTTCAAATCATATACCTGGATACATGTTGTTCTTGTTGCAGACATTTTATAATTGAACTTGAATCTGTGTTGGGGTAAATAATTGATAATTGTCATGTTCTCTGTATCTGCCTTTTAGGAGGATCCCACCAGTAAGTGTCCGCATTATGTATGCACTTGGGATTACAGCCTTGTTCCCAAACTTAAAGGACCCAGATTCAAAGACTGGTTATGTAAGTAATGATGTTATGGTGCATCCATGCTGTCAGTGTCATAGTCCTGGGTCTGTGACCCAGTTTTTATGCAATTTGACTTTTTTGATTCTGGTTTACTTAATAAATGCCTACACCTGCAGATATGACAGTCAGTGGTCTGTGAAAGTATCTTGTTGTTGGCTTTTCTGATGCAGTGGTTAAAGAAATCCTATGATGAGACTAATTCAGGTCAGTCTGTCATTCAGGCAGTTTACCAAGTTATTCCCTAATGGACCCAAAATAAATAAATGTAAAAAAATATGTCATTGTGTAACAATTGATTTAAATAGACCTCTACTGCATGATGCCATATCTGGCTTTTTGACATGTAGCACTGAACAATCCCACCAGTCAGGAGTTTTCTTCAGTTGCTATAAACAGTGTAGGTAGGGTAACAGGTAATCAATGCCGAACAAATATCTCTCTTGCTCTTAATTCGACAGGAACATTTCTATGATCACCAGAGTGGTTCTGGTTACCTGGCATGAAGATTGAAAACTGTGCAGTGCAACTCTACTGAAGAGATGAAGAAATCAAAGTCAGCTTTTCAAGACAGCCCCAAGACTCTTCGCAACTTCACAACAAATGCGAGACAGTTGTCAGGTGATGAATGCAAGGAAGCTATGTCAGTGATGAGGCACTTGACTGACATGAAAGTTGTCAAAGAGAAAATGAAGGTGACATTTCAACATAGGCAAAAAGTGATTCAAGATCCAGCAACAGCTTCTTCTGTCCTGGACCTTTTCCCAAGATTTCTGGATACACCTGGCTTGGTAAGGCATAAAATGATTTACTGACAGCTTTGTGGTTCCTTTGTTTGTTTGCTCGTTAATGCATTCTTTCTATTGTCACATTTTGTGTTTAAGATTGACCAAGACTTCACAATGCTGTTTGGGGAGGAAGTGTCTGGTAAATTCCTTGCAAAGTGGCCAACATTCTTCAAGATTGCAAAAATCTGTCTCAGAGTACAGAATTGGATGAGCTGCTTGTTTCTGCACAGGGTAACTCTGACGATTGTGGTAAGTTGGAGATGGTAGATTTCACATGCCTTTAAAGCATTTTCGCAATTCCCACAGCACAATATATTAGTGGACCATACTATTAAATCAAAACATGTTTTGGCACCTTTACAACAAATTGGAATACAGCTGTCGATTTTATAAATCACATTGGGTTTCTGTTCATTTCAGTATGGTATGAAAAGGAATTTACAAACATGGTAAATATGAAACTTTAATGGCGTTTAAAGTTTGACAAAAAAAATGTTACATAATGTTAGTATTGTTATGACTCAATATTTACGTCACTTGGTGGCCAGAAAATCTTAAGTGTCTTGAAATGAATTTTCATACCATAGTGAAGACAGTGGAAAACTGCTTTATTTGAAAAATTATCAGTTATCTAAAACTGAATAATATTGAAAAAATGACTGCTGTGGACCTTTAAATGACAGTAATTGCGATTATCCTAATTCCTATTCTGTAGTTTGGGACTGCAAGTTGGCTGCCATTCTTTTGCTGCTTCACTTGTTACCTCCAACATCTAAAGGAAGGAAGTCTTCAAAGATTAGCACATCAGATGCTGCTCACCACCTAATGAAATTCATGAAGGTATGATTTGTAGAAATGTGTTAAAGTAGCTTTCTCTTTTGATGAGAAAAGATCCAGATTATTAGATGTTTTAAGAGGGCAAGGGGCTCCACTGTGCAGCAGATATATCTATGCCAGACAGGCTTGGTGTTGCAGCACCGGCACATTATTGTTTCCATTAAAACTAAAGTTACACATTGGAACAAAAATAACTGTAGGCCCAAAGTAAAACATTTTAATATTGTCTTAATTTTAGGCAGCAATGCTGCCACTCAACATTCAATTTGTTTAATGTGAATCATTTGGTTTCTTTCACTCCCTCAGATGGGAGGTAGCACGGAGACTTTTCTTAAGGCTGGCCCCTGTGTGTTGGAGAAAGAAAGAACATCATCCAGAGTTTCTACATTGTCCTAGATCAAAAGGTCATTCCCTGTGTGACGCAGACGGGAGTTGCAGCTTTTGACGAGCTTTTCAAGTAGGGCTGGGTATCGTCACTGATTTCTAGAATCGATTCGATTCCGATTCACAAGGTCCCGAATCGATTCGATCCACGATTCGATTCGATTCAATTCGATTTGAATCTGGGAAATTTTGACAGTCAGAAATATTATAATTCAGATCAGTACATTTACATATTTTTGTATCTATAAAAAGGAAGCTGACACACGCAAGACTTTATCAAAGGTGTAAGCGTCACAGCAGACGCTTTTGTGTCAAAGTAGCTGAAGATAAAACACAGAAAAACATGAAGGTGGTTTTCCTGGGCTGGGATTTTATAAAAATATTCTGCAGTACATCAAAAATGAAAGAAAACCATTAATCAACATATGAACGTTACCTCTGACGTTACAGCGGTTTTATTAGAGACACGGCTAAGCGTTTTGCATTTTGCATAATTTTAAAAAGTTTAAATTTGTTCAGTATTGAACGGCAGAAATTAGGTTTTCTTTTCATGTAAACGGAAAAAAAAAAACAGCGGCGGACAGCGCTGTAAACAATGGTAGACTTGTGCGTAACAAGCAAGCGAATAATGCAGAAAACTGATTTTTAGACGGGAAACTGTTCTTGAAGTACAGAGAGAGAGAGAGAGAGAGAGAGCTGTGCATGAAGTATGATTTTATCATGGTGGAAGCAAAACAGTAAAAGTCAGAGGAAATTCATGACGATGTTTATGTGAAGCCTAGTTTGGATCTTCTTTTGCTGCTGGTTCAGTCAGTTTTATTTTTATTGTTTGGAGAGAGATAAAACTAACAGCTTTAGAATCAGCACAAAAAGGGCGTGAACACAAAGCGCGGACCGCCGACAGATCAGAATCAGCGAGCTGTCGGCTTTCAGCCCCGACCGTGTCCGTGCCGTCAGGTGAGAAAGGCGACATCTCACTGATTCTGATCCGCGGGTCCGCGCTGTGTGTTTAGATCTTTGTGCAGAATCCATGGACCTGCTCTCATTTACTGTCTTAGCTGTTTGGTGGTTGTTGAAATTTTGTGAGATTTCGCCAGAGATTCTGGCGTTTCGGGCAAAATAAATTTATATTAAAAAATCGATTCAGGATTTTAATGAATCGATTTCACGTTATCCAAGCCAGAATCGATTTTAATCATTAAATCGATTCTAAAAACCCACCCCTATTTTCAAGGCACATTTCGTATTTGCTGTGTCCTATGACGAGGCATTGTACAACTTCTACACATTCATTCAGACCACCGTGTATGGCATTGATGTTGGCAGCGTGAAGGAGAGTCCTCGGGTCAGGGAAAGCAGAGCAAGAATCCTTCACAGTACAGTCTAAAGACATCGACTATACAGCACTTTGACTGGAAATGTTCTTGTGTTACTTTTGCAAGATACACCACACAAGTTGCTCAGTGTTATTTAGACATGTCAAGTTCCAGCATGGTTTGTACCCAGGAAAGTTTTTACGTTTGACCTTTGGACAGCCTAGATATTAATTTATCTTTTACAAGCAACACCTCTTTTCCAAGCACATGGAGACTTTGTTGACTCAGAGGTCATCAGTAATTTTTATTTTGAGCCTGCACCTTATGATAGAACCTCTGTTCCACAGCCTGTAAATGTGGTTCATCTTGTGACAGGTGTAAAGGAAAAGGATATATTTTGCTACTATTTTTACTGCTATTTGTATAATCTTCATTACCATTGTATTAATTATTAATATTGGTATTGCATTTAGATGTTTAAACATATTGGCAGAAAATTAGCCTTTATTACAGGTCCAGAGAGAACCACTTTAAACTGTTGAGTTGAATTTATAATCTCAAATGCTTTTGAAGGCTTTTTATATAATCTTAAATACTGGTTACGTTGGTGTGTATGGGAGACACACACTGAAGTCCAGACTTCAGTGCGTGGGAGACTGCTTTCGGTTTCACTTCTGCAAAGCATGCAGTTTCCTGTCAGCCTGCAACTCAGAGTCTGAGTGCGAGTTATTTTGAGTAGGTTATGAACAACAAGGTTATTCTTTATTATCTTTTATACTTTTATATTCTTTTATTAAGCTTTTAGTAGAGGTTCTTGATTAAAACATTTATTCAGTAGTGTGTGTATATGTGTGTGTGTGTATATATATGTATATATATGTATATGTATATATATGTGTGTGTGTGTGTGTGTGTGTGTGTGTGTGTGTATATGTGTGTGTGTATATATATATATATATATATATATATATATATATATATATATATATATATATATATATATATATATATATATATATATATATATAAAAAAAAAAAAATAATAATAATATTAGTTTCAGTTGTGTACGTGCTGGCCTTTTGTCTGGTGGAAAGGTTAGGAGCAGAGGTGCGAGGTGAGACAAAGTGCAGCCGAGGTCATGACATATACACATCACATACACACACACAGTAGTAGACTCATTTAGTAGGTAAAGAGTTCAGACTTCTTTTAGCTGTAACTGCAAAGTTGTGTGCGTACGTGTTAGTCTGTCCCAGGAAGTACACCAGATGGCTCAGAGATAAGAGACAGCGGAGGCGAGTTGTGGGAAGGCACCTGGATGGAGACGACGACGATGTTCTTTTTAAACTGTGTCAAAAGTTAACTGAACGGTTGTGGTTTTGAATTGATGTATGCTGTATTGTGTCTGCTTATTGCAAGAGAGGGGGGCTGTATTACCCCACCCCTATAAAGCCTTTGTTTTGACTATTGTAAGACAGTTCAACACTGATTCTGCACAGTGTTGGCTCCACGCTGCGTGTATTCATTAAAATCTTCGTTGACTCCACCTGACAGGGTCAGTGTGTTATTCCGATCTCCACCATCTCTCTCTCTCCTCAAAATGAACATTAACACAGGCAACTACTAGACATGTATAGGACTGTTATTTCTCAACTACAGTCCTCAGGAGTTCTGAAAGTACTGTGCAGTGTTTAGTTGGTTCATTGGAGGAAAGGGTTAATGAAATACAAGCACATGCAAAACAATCTGTTGTTGAATGTTTGTCATCAAGAGAAACCTCGGAAAAAGTTGAATGTTTTGATCAGCTTGAAAATCCATTCTCATATCTTTACAGAATCTAAAAGGATGAGATTTTGAGCAAAAATGGAAAATAGTTGAACCTGTAGAGCATGTTTTCTTGTGTGCATTTTGATGTACTTAAAGCCGCTTGTGCATGATGATCAATGGTCACTTAAATGCATTTGTTATTGAGGATAAACTGGATGCTGTTGCACTGATCCGTGTAGATAATGTTGTGTGTTATAGACCTTACAATGGGCAATTTTCAAATGACACTAATGACAAAATGTAGATTGTCCAATATTGTAGTTTTGTATATCTTTATGCGCTGTTTATTTGTGGTGTATCTGCTGTTTGAATACAGAGTATTTTGAACACTGTCCTGTTGTTTTTTTTTTTTAATGGGTAGAGTGTCTGTAGCTGTGAATACATTCTAATATATTGTAGCAGTAGAGATATCAGAGATTAATGGGAGTTTATTGTAATCTGGCAGTATTGATGATTTGACTGACACTAGTGTTAGACAATCAACACTATTTGGTGTTAATTTTTAACACTTAACACCAGTGTAGAATATTGTTGACACTGGTCAGTGTTAGTCAGTGTAAATCTTTAACTCTTTACAGTGTTAAAATAACACTAGGTCATTGTTAAAAAATATAACACTTTGAAAAGTGTTAATTTAACACTCAAAAGAGTGGACACATATAGACACTTTTCTAGTGTTAAATTTAACACTCACAGTGTCAATTTTACACTGGCGATTTTGCTGTATACAGTCCCACACACTGATGTAAATCCCTGTCCTAATAAAGACGTACATATGATCTTTCTTTTAATATTAAGATAACATGATTTGTTCCCAGTGATCACTAATGTCATTAAACAGTTCAGTCTTGAGCTGAGTGATCTCTTCCAGGATGACAGGAAGCACTAGAGACCAATGAATGTTTGAATGAGAATAAAAATGATGTGATTCTCGTGCTATGTTTTCTACACTCACCTGAGCTCGACACAGTTGAACATCTCTGGGAGATTTTGGAGCGATGTGTTAGACAGAGGTCTCTACATGTTTTTGGAGAATGGCCTTCATCCCTCCAGCAGAGTTCACAGTCTTAGTCTTGCTGTTCAGCAGTGGCTCAATACCATTGTATGTTTGTGTCCTTCGTCAATATATATGCATCTTTGTATGGAGTGGATCAGCCAGTTTATCAGAGCATCAAACTCAAGTATATCTGATTTTTCTGTATTTATGAATATAGTCTCTAAAAATGTAGGAAATCAACAAAGTCTTAATTTACACTGATGCATTTTAATTTACATTTAAGATTCTGGAAATTGGAGCCTGTCATGGTCCTGGGTCATTTTGACCCAACGTTTTGTGTTTCCTTGGATTTCATTTTGTGCTTTGTGTTTATTCTGATTTTGTATTAGTTTAGGGCTGAACCTGGAGTTTAGTGTTTTATCAGCCCTACCTGTGTCTGTCCTCGGTGCTCTGTTCGTGTCCCCGTGTTTGTGTTGTAAAACAGTCTGTGTGTTTCCTGTTTTACTTTGTAGGTTTGTGTCTCGTTATGCCCATTAGTTCCAGCCGTGTCCCCTCCTGTGTGCCATTTCCTGATTACCTGGTGTGTGTATTTATAC
Organism: Pelmatolapia mariae; assembly: GCF_036321145.2. Lineage (NCBI taxonomy): Eukaryota > Metazoa > Chordata > Actinopteri > Cichliformes > Cichlidae > Pelmatolapia > Pelmatolapia mariae. The sequence goes on from NC_086245.2 coordinate 1,812,061, forward strand.
TGCGTGTCTGCCTGTGCTCCTCGTGGCGTTGTCTGTGTTCATCCTCTGTGAATCCTCAGTGTTACTCCGTGTCCCTCTGTTCCTCGCCCCGTGTCCTCCTTTTGTGATTAGTTTCCCCAGTCTAGGTTTATGTTTAGTTCTGCCCTGGCTTTGGTTATTTCTCACTGTAAATAAATCCTCATTCGCATCTCCACCGCCATCTGCATCTTGGGTCCTCATTCATTCCACAACACGACTGCTGCCACAGCCGTGACAGTGCCACTGTGTTATTCTGAGATTTGATATCAGAAAAAGTCCCAAGACATCAAAGTCAAAAGTTTTACATTCCAAATAAATTATTTATTATTTAAATGTGATGCACTGTAATAGAGCAGGGCGATATGACCAAAAATGTTTATCACGATATACATTTGAAAATTTGCGATAACGATATAACTAATGATATAATTGACACTAGACAAAATACTTTACAACACGACAACTTTATTCGTGCAAAAAAAAAAAAAATCACTTAAACAAGCAGCTGTTTTTTTATGTGCATTATAGTTATATAAAAATTTAACAGTGCAAATGGAAATTCCTTGCTGACAGTTTAACCAAAGCTAAACCAGTTCCACACCACTGAAGTTGCAGCATTTTTACAAACCAACTCTGGTTCATCCGTTTCATTCACCGATCCGCTTTCGCCCTTCTCATTCTCCGTCGCCGCCATTCTTGTTCCGCCATGTGCGTATGAAAACAAAGACACTGTGCATGCGCGTTTTACCCATATTCTATCGCGATATTTGATTTTCTTATCGTTGCCCGACATTATACCGGTATTACCGTGAACGGTATGATATGGCCCAGCCCTACATTGTAATATTTTCAGTTTTCACATCAGCTAAAATAATTAAACAAACAGTGAATGATTTTGTTGAGTTTGTTTGTTTCAGAGTCAGAGACTGGTGGAGCAGAAAAAACACCTGACAGAAACTTCTTAACGGAGAAATTCAAATTGTGGTTCCCATCCTCTAAGCTGATTGGTGTTTCCTAGGTGATACCCGCCCCGCTCTGAAGGTGCTGGGTCCCTCCAACAAGGAGCTGGAGAATGGGAAGGCCACGCTCATGTGTGTGGCCAACAAGGGCTTCCCCTCAGACTGGAGTCTGTCCTGGAAGACGAGCGACAGCAGTGGCAGCAGCAGCATCAGAGGGGAGGAGAGCAGGACTCCTGGAGTGCTGCAGAATGACGGCCTCTACAGCTGGAGCAGCACCCTGACGCTCACTGCAGACCAGTGGGGGAAGGTGGGCTCTGTGACCTGTGAGGCCACCCAGGGCTCCCAGACTCTGGTCTCAGAGATACTGAGGAGAGACCAGTGTTCCCAGTCCTGATGTCAATCACTGAGTCTTTGATGATGTTTTTCTTCTGTCTCTTTGAGTCTTCTTCTTTGCAGTTTAAAAAAAATAAACTCATCAAATAGGCCTTTATTTTTCCCATCTCATAAAGACAAAATCATACCAACAATCAACTCCCGTTTCATCCTTTTGTGTCTGTTGTAAAGCTGATATTTCAAACTTTTAAAACAATGTAAATGTAATGTGAAAACATGTTCTTTGAATCTGAATTTAATAAATGCACATTAAAAAATAAAGATTTTGTTACATTTATTTAGACAGACCAAAATAAAAATATCAACCAAAGACACCGAGTGTAATGTGCAGTGAAAATGGTTTAATATATTTTTAAATCCACATATGAAATATTTTTATAAGATGTTGATGTCATGACAACCATAGATTATCTGTGTGCTCTTCATAATTTCTGTTCTCAAAGCTGTTTCATGATCTATATTTTAGTGTGACCTAAAACCTAATAATTAAAATTAAAGAGCAGGGCATCATCTGTATGTTTAAACAGATATCATTTAAATGACATTTAAATGAAGATTTGCTGAAGTTTGATTAATGAACTATTTGGCAGTGAAGCAACAAAGCAGAGAAGAGTCTAGAAGCTGGTGGTGGCAGAGATGAAGCAGGTGGAGACTTAGTTGAGGATCTCTAATTGAACTTTCTCATCAAATTACAACCATACAGAATGAATGTGTGCACCAGAAAAAAGGAAATTATTTTCAGTTAGAGCTCAAAAGATTTCTTTGTCATTAGTCCAGGTCAGCTTTAAAAGTTGGTTTTGTGAAGAAGTTCACACATGTCAGTAAAAACGGTTTAAACACAACAACCATTCAGTATCAGGTTTGTATTTATGATCTTCAACAGCATGTAAAGTTTATGGAGTTGTAAATGAAAATTAACTAAGTTAAATCTCTAAAATTTGAGAAGAATGAGATTTTGAGCATTTTATTCTTTGTGAAAATGAAAGCCGTCTATTGCTGGGGAAGTTCATGTTTTATAATTTATTTTCAGACTATCATTTTTGATAATGTTCATGAAGAAGTTGTTCTTATTAATTATCACATTTATAATAAGCTTCATGGACCAGGGTCCATAATATTTAAAGTTATGACAATGACAATTATGTGTGTATGTGTGTGTGTCCTCAGTGAACTGTATCAGTCTCTGCAGTATCTTCCAGCTGCAGCAGTCAGTTCAGTTTCTGTTCAGTCTGACTGAGGGAGGTTTTTGTACGACTGTTTTTCACTGTGTGAACACATCCTGACCGCTGATGTAGTGCCAACTCTGACAGTAATAAACTGCTGCATCTTCAGCCTGGACTCCACTGATGGTCAGAGTGAAGTCAGAGTTTGATCCACTGCCTGTAAAACGAGCTGGAATTCCTGATACTCGATTGGTAGCAGCATAAATGAGCAGTTTAGAAACTCCTCCATCTTTCTGTTGGTACCAGTACATATTGTTGTTGTTATAAACATTCTGACTGGTCCTACACTTGATGTTCACAGATCCTCCCACAGCAGAGCTCACTGCTCCAGGCTGAGTCACTGTGATCTGTCCTCTGGACTCTGAGGATACAGAGACAAAAACATAAAGCAGCTTCATGGTTTTGTGGGCTTCATTTCAGAGGGACAGATGTTGATAGAGGAGAGGAGTTTGATTCTCTGGACTTTACCTGTGAAGCAGCAGCAGAGGAGAGTCCAGATGAGGACGCAGATCAAAGTCATGTTTTTGATGAGGAGGATTTCTGTGGCTTCTGTTGTGATGAAGGACAGCTGTCAGTCATCCAGTGTTCAACTCTCAGGACTATAAACTCTCCCAGAGCACTGGAGCATGGTGCTGCTGATGCAAAGTGCCTCTCTATGGAAATGATCTGACCAAGTTTAAAGCCACAATGTGAAAACTTAAAGGTCTGGACTTCTCCATTTGTTTTACAATATCCTGTATGCCACGTGGACCCTGATGGGTTGTGAAGAACTACTAATTGTTATATTTGAAATAAGTTAATTTAACAGTTGCTCTTTGCCAAGATGTAGAGATTTCAGGAATCCACTGTCTTTTCTGAATTCCTTTGTTCATGTTTGTAGAGTTAAATATTTCATTGAAAGGATTTAGTCAGTGACTTTATGGTGGTGTACAGTGGGTCACAGATGCATTTGTACAGTTACATTGATTCAAGTAACTTTATGAGTAAATTCTACTTGCTGATGAAGATCATGTGACCCAACTGAAAGCTTAACAGTGGGAATACAATAGCCTTTGTGGAGAAACTGTTTTCTAAACCACTTGTTCCACTGTGTTGATATTTGGAAAGAATGTCATACCACATATTATTTGTATAAATGCAGTTATACTCACTGTATGTGTAGTACTATTAAGTGAGACATGGTGTTTGAATTATTGGAAACACATTCTGACTGAAGGAGGTTTTGTACGACTGTTTTTCACTGTGTGAACACACGCTGACTGATGATCCCATGAACACTCTGACAGTAATAAACTGCTGCGTCTTCAGCCTGGACTCCACTGATGGTCAGAGTGAAGTCAGAGTTTGATCCATTGCCTGTAAAACGAGCTGGAATCCCTGAATATCGACTACTAGCAAAGTAAATGAGCAGTTTAGGAACTCCTCCATCTTTCTGTTGGTACCAGGCTAAAGGATTCCCACTATCTACTGTTATGGAAATTTTAACAATAGCCTGCAACACACCCAGTGAGCTTGATTTGAAGTGGGTTTAATAAACACATTGCAATGTAGAGCGAGCATCCCAGTGAAACACCAGGACCATCTCTGAATTGTGGCCACCACCCTTACATCTAATATACAGACACACAGACAAAGAACATTCCACAAACTCTCACATGTTGGCCCCTCTCACGGGGGGGCTATACCTTCTCCCTCACAGAGAGAATTAGGACCTTGTTTTCTGCTTAGCCATCACCTAAGGATTTACATCCCTGATAAGCAGAAGGAGTCTCACTATCTGTTTAACGTCTCCCATTACAGTGGCCTCACTGTGTTAACATTCCACATGCATGTAAACTAGTGACAGGAGTGCTCTTACTATAGTAAAGTGAGAAAGTGATATTACTATAACTAATGTGATATGATTAAATATGTGATTAATACACGAGAAAATAAATCTGCCACCACTTTCCCACCCTTTCTGATACCACAATTAAGAATTAAAAATAATTAATTAAGAATCACATAAAAACACATGGAGATTTCTTTTCTAACTACTGAACATTACATCAGCAAAATTACGTACTCAAAGAAATTCCATAATGTGCATCCTCCCTATAGTCAGAAGCAGAGATGGGCAGTAACGCGTTACTGTAATCCGATTACTTTTTTCAAGTAACGAGTAAAGTAAGGGATTACTATTGCTAAAACGGTAATTAGATTACTGTTACTTTCCTGTAGGAACGCTGTGTTACTAAAACCGTGATTTTTTTGCGAGAGTGTCTCATGACAATGACGTAAGCGAGTGCGACGTTCGTGACAACAGCTGTGTGCAGATCAATAATGGATAATATATCGAGTGTGGGAGAGAGTATGAGCGTGCAGCGTTTAAAGCGTGGAAGTACTGACCTTACTTTGAGTTTGATTCCATAAAAAGTGACAAAAACATTAGCGTCCGTTGTGCGTGGGAAGAAAACTTCTTTTTACAGCGAAAAAAAACCCTAAACTTCCAAGCAAGCACCAAGTGCGCTACCACGTATTTCCGTACCACGGAAATTCACAGAGAAACTCCCGGATTCTTCCACTGACCGCTGCGGCACACCTGCACCAGGGCAAAACTCCGCCTACTCCACTCCTGCTTTACAGGTGAAAATAGAGCAACAGGACCGCTAGTCTTTGATTTTATTTATTTTCTGCTGTGTTTTACTTGCATCTATTTGAAAGAGTGAGTGTAAACACAAAAAAATATTTTATTTTATTGTATGTGCTGGAATGTGCAGAAAATAGGTTTAAATGTTAAACAAATTTCTTCCAGTCAGAGAATGTTGCATATAATTAAATTTTCTAAAAGATTAAAACTAATAAAACAAGTTTTAAAAAGAGACTTTTCCATTTGATTACATTTTGTATGATGGATTATGCAGAAAAAGTAGAATTGGGCTGAAAAAATCTACTGCCTTATCACCTATTCTGGTTGTAAATCGTGTTTTTTAAAAGTAACTAAGTAACTAAGTAATTAATTACTTTTGAAAATAAGCAATCAGTAAAGTAACGGGATTACTTTTTTGGGGAAGTAATCAGTAATTAGTTACTGATTACTTTTTTCAAGTAACTTGACCAACACTGGTCAGAAGGAAAAAACAAATTCACACTTTATGGTCATCTTCGCTCCATCTGAGCCTCCACCCTTTGTTCAAACAATGGCAGTTATATCATAAAAGAGAACACAATATGAGACCATATACATAAATGAAACAGCCTTCGTTGTTCATATGTAAAAGAAAAGTTCCTCCTTAGTTACATCAAGCTGCTCTTTCATAAGAACCCGTTGTTAAGATAAGGAAGTCTTTCAGTGTGTGATATATTTTCCACTTTATCATTAAATTCATCAACCCATGTTTCCCAATTTATTAACTGTTTAAGTAAAAGTCCCTCATCCCCAGTGTTATCAGGGATCGAGCCACACATGCCTCACCAAACATCACACACACTCCTTTGCACCATTTGCTTTGCCTGTCCAGATGTTTGCCATAAAGTACAGTGAATATATTTGTACCGATAGGCAGGGCTGGACTGGGACAAAAAATCAGCCCGGGCATTTTGACTAGAGACCGGCCCACCAGGTATTATAGGAAAAACCATAAGGCCTTTGAATGAAAACAAACGCTGTTGTCACAGTGATGTAACTGTCTTGTTGGTATATATGTATCAATCTAAAAAACTTAAACCTACACCATCCTCTCTATTCTGGTATTCTAAACAGTACCCGGAAGTAGACTGCTTGGTCGAGTTAACCTCCTGAACTATCTACAACACATGGTGAAAACCTGAAATTAAGACAGAGAAGACTAGAGGTGAGATATGATCATTACTGATTACTGATGACAGATTTAGATATATTTTCATAAACAATTCATTTGCCACATCAATAAACAGCATGGCAGGGCAAAGTATTTTTTCTAACATGGCAACCTTTAATAAGTGAAAGGAGACAGAAAGACAGATGAGAAAGAATAAAACTTAATTGACTTTTTGATGGCATTTTACACACAGTACTGGTACAGTATCTAGAAAATGTGGGAAATACTGGCATCATATACAGTACTTAGCTACTTCTGAAGAAATTATGATGGGACCCTAAAAAAATAACTATGTACAATAATGGATTTCTATACATTTTACATCAGATGAAAACGTTTGTTGTAAGATTCAGATAATTATTTGTTAAAAGCGAGACATTTTAAATGAGAATAAGAAAGAAAAGTATTTCTTTGTGCCCCCCTTTCCCTGTTAATGCTCTACCTGGCCCCCTGGCAAAACTTTGCTAGACCCGCCCCTGCACAGTTACCAGCTGTCAGCTACACAGAAAAGGATCCTGGTGTTATTTGTCTCTCAGAAACAGTTCATAACTTCCCTTCAACTCACTCATGTCACCTAAAGGTAAACCTGTTTCTCCATCACCTGTTCAGCTCTGATGATTCAGTAAGGACATCTCCTGGTTTCATCTTCATGTTTCCCTCTCACCAGATAACCAAACCGATATCATGACCAGCAGCTTTACAGCTGTGGCTCCAGCAAACATCAGCTGATACTAGAAATTAATATTAAATACATTCTAACAACAGCTGATCAAGCTTAAACGTGCTGCTGTTGTTTAGCGCGACATCCGCTGGTTTCCTCTTTCTGGCGCAAAGTGGGCGATAAACAAACGAGAGAGAAAAGCCGATCAGCTGATCATTGATCAGTTTCATGATTGAAGTAGAAACAGGAGAGGGAGGGGGAGAGAATGAGAGAAGAAGAGGCAGCTTTGCCGCAAAGACACAGAATAACTCCAGCTTTGTGTCTGTTGTGTATTTTGGGTTATAACAGGACCCGTAGCGGTTTTGTACCAGGTGCATGATGGGAAATGCGTTTTAGTTGTTGTTCGGACTAGCCGTGTGCTGGAAGTTATGACGCAATAAATAATACTTAAAGTTACGTCGTGGTCCGAGAATCATTGTTATACTAGTAACACGCCGTGAAGATATAACAAAAAGTGGCGACGAGGACGACTGGACCGGCGCTGCAGTCCGCGACGATACGGAGTTTTGCACTGTTTTTCCTGCCGCTGCCTCGAGCTGACCCGGTGTTAGACGGCGCAGGTGTGAGGACGAGGCACCCGGTGTCCGGCGGTGGATGCCGATTTTTTCAGCGAAACGTTGAGGAGTGAACAGCGGAAAAGACGACGAAGGAAAACTCCGTGAGTACGCGGGGTAAAAAAAGACATTACGAAAAGGAACAGTTGTGAGGGGAAGAGTGCCATTCAACCAGGAGCCGAGTAATGGCTGGAGTTATTGGCTCTATCGGTCCCTTCGACGAAAGTACGGAGCAATGGAGCTCATATACGGAGCGTTTTGGATATTTCGTTGCGGCTAATGACATACAGGATGATAAATTGGTGCCCATTTTTTTGAGTGTGATAGGCCCAAAGACTTTTAACCTGCTAAGGAGCCTGCTGCAGCCAGCAAAGCCGGGCAATAAAAGTTTCACAGAGATTGTGGACACACTGACCAAACATTTTTCGCCCAAGCCCCTCGTGATCGCTGAACGGTTCAGGTTTCACAAGCGAAACCAAGAAGAGGGTGAGTCTGTCACAATGTTCGTTGCATCGTTACGCAAATTAGCTGAACACTGTGAGTTTAAAGATGTTTTAAATGACACATTAAGAGACAGACTCGTGTGTGGATTAAGAAATGAAGCTGCACGGAAGAAATTACTCACGGAAAGTGACTTGACTCTTGAGAAGGCAATTAATATCAGTGTGACCATGGAAATGGCGTCGAAAGAAGCCCATGCCCTGCATGCTGCAGACAGAGTACACAAACTTGACAGTGGTAAAGCAAATGCACAAGGACCATGTTTCCGCTGTGGCAAGTTAGGCCACCTTGCTAGTGATTGCTGGTGCAAGGAAATGGATTGCAACAACTGTGGGAAAAAAGGCCATGTAGCACGGGCATGTAGGAACAAAAAGAGCAAGGATAAGGGCTCAAAGATTGGAAATAAAAGAGGCACTGCAAAATTCAAAAAGGAAAGACATGTTCGCACTGTTAAGCTTCATGAGGACAGAGCAAGTGATTCCTCAGATGAAGAAGTGTTGTCTGCAATAAATACTGTGCGAATACTGAATGTGGATGAAACCTCAGACGGCTTTTGGGTCAAGCCCAAACTGGAAGGACATGTTGTAAAAATGCAGATTGACACAGGTTCAAAAGCATCATTAGTGTCATATAATGTCTACAGGAAGTGTCTGAAGCACCTTCCACTCAAACCCTCCGACACAGTATTTAAAGGATATACTGGACATCGAGTGCCTATGAAAGGAATGACAGAGGTGACTGTTCAATGCAATGACCAAACTGCTAAGCTGCCTGTGTATGTTACGCAGAAGAACTGCCCTGCAATAATGGGATGTGTGTGGCTCAAAGCAATCAGACTCAACTGGCAAGAAGTGAGAAAGCTGTCGCATGGTTCCTCTCAGCTGCAGGCCATACTGGGAAAGCACAAAGAGGTTTTCCGTGAGGAACTGGGCAGCATGAAAAAAATTACAGTGAAGCTGCATCTCAAACCTGACAGCAAGCCAGTCTTTATGAAGGCTAGACCTGTGCCGTACGCCGTTCGGCCCAAGGTGGAGTCTAACTTGGACGCATTGGTCAAGAATGGTGTTCTGGAGCCGGTTACAACCAGCGAGTGGGCCACGCCTATCGTCCCCAGTTCCTAAAAAGGACGGAGGAATCCGGATCTGCGGAGACTTCAAGGTATCTGTGAATCCTGTATTAACAGCAGAGCAGTATCCCCTCCCTCTGATTGATGACTTATTTGCTGGTCTGAGTGGGGGACAAAAGTTCAGCAAAATAGATCTCAACCAGGCGTACCTGCAAATGCACGTCGAAGAGCAGTCACGTGAAATGTTGACTATCAACACACATTAGGGACTTTTCAGATACTGCAGGTTGCCTTTTGGCATCACATCAGCTCCAGCATTGTTTCAGCGAGCGATTGATCAAATCCTGAGCGGATTACCTGGTGTGCAGTGTTACTTGGATGATATCCTGTGTACAGGGGCAGATGATGAAGAACATCTGCGCAACCTGGATGCGACCCTTCAGAGACTGAAGGAATACGGATTGAGAATCCGTAAGGAGAAATGTGACTTTTTCCAGTCATCTGTGGAATATCTCGGGCACGTGATTGATGCAAATGGTCTACACACTGCGCCTTCGAAGATCACAGCAATTGTGGATGCACCCCCACCACAAAATGTCAGCCAGTTAAAGTCTTTCTTAGGACTGTTGAACTACTATGGACGGTTCATACCCAACGTGGCATCACTCCTGAAACCACTGCATAACCTGCTACGCAAGGAGGAAGCATGGAAGTGGACAGCAAGCTGTCAAGAGGCCTTTCAAAAGGCAAAGGATTCATTGACTGCATCTGAAGTGCTAACCCACTTCAATCCTAAGTTCCCAATTCAGCTTGCCTGTGATGCTTCTCCCTATGGGGTAGGGGCAGTGATTTCCCACATTCTCCCAAACGGCGAAGAAAGGCCAATTGCATTCGCATCAAGGACATTAAACACGGCAGAGACCAACTATGCTCAGCTGGAACGAGAGGCTCTGAGCATTGTGTTTGGTGTTCGGAAATTTCACCAGTACTTGTACGGTAGGAAGTTTACACTGTTAACTGACCATAGACCTCTCACAACCATCTTGGGGCCCTACACAGGGATTCCATCTCTTGCTGCTTCTCGTCTCCAGAGGTGGGCGTTGATATTGTCAGGACATTCTTATGACATCAAGTATCGCAAATCGGAGTCTCATTGCAATGCAGATGGGTTGTCCAGGTTACCTCTCCCTGTTAGAAAACCCGTCTCTGACACTGTTGAGATCTTCTACTTCAGGGAGGTGGAGACAGCACCTGTTTCGGCTGTGCAGGTAAAAAAGGCGTCCAGAAATGACCCTGTGTTGTCAGCAGTGATGGACTGGATCATTAAGGGTCTTCCTGCAGGTGAGGATGTAGACCTGAAGGCCTTCCTTGGGAAGCGGGCGGAGCTTTCTGTTCAGGCGGGATGTTTGCTGTGGGGGAGGAGAGTCATTATTCCCCTGTCACTTCAAACAAAACTGTTGAAGCAACTTCATGCAGGACACAGTGGAATAGTGAGGATGAAGGAAATAGCGAGAAGCTATTTTTGGTGGCCAAATATGGACAAACAGATTGAGGAGATCGCTAAAAACTGTTCATTGTGTCATAAGGTCCGGAACAACCCACCACTTGCTCCTCTCCATCCCTGGGAGTTCCCACAGGAGCCATGGCATCGTGTGCACATTGACTTTGCAGGTCCATACGAGGACAAAATGTTTCTTGTAGCTGTTGATGCACACAGTAAATGGCCTGAAGTGACCATCATGAAATCAACCACCACTGAGAAGACCATAGAAGCACTGGGAGAAATGTTCAGTAGGTTTGGATCTCCTACACAGATAGTCTCTGACAATGGACCTCAACTGGTTTCACAGGAAATGGAGGCTTTCCTGCAGGCTAATGGAGTGCAGCACATTACATCAGCTCCATACCATCCTGCAACGAATGGTCTTGCAGAAAGGTTTGTTCAGACAATGAAACATGCACTGAAAACATCACAAGGCCAAGGAACACTGCATCAGAGACTGCACAAGTTTCTGCTTAACTACCGGTACAGTCCACATGCAACCACAAGGACATCTCCTGCCAACGCAATGTTCAAGAGAGATCTGCGCACTACCTTTGATCTTTTGAAACCCTCAACTGTGAAGGACACTGTGCAAAAACAACAAGAGAAACAAATTATGTACAGGGGCCAACAGGTCAAGGACAGAGTCTTCAGCCCCGGTGAGTCAGTGCTGGCCAGGAACTACCGAGGAGCACACAAGTGGGTTCCTGCAACTGTCATCGCACAAACTGGACCAGTTTCATATACAGTACAGGTTGCCGATGGAGTGTGGAGAAGGCACGTGGATCAGCTACTACAGACCGCACCAGTGTCTGCAGAAAGGTCTTCCGAAGATCTTAAAAATGCACTCATCAATTGTCATTTATAAGATGATTAGAAATTTCACACCAACGACCCCTTTAACTCAAAAACACACTGAACTACTTCAGGCAAAACTGCCTGATTGTTTAATAAGGTGTCATCTGCATTCATTCGCTGATCCCTCTTGGGTGGCACAGAGACTCGCTCTGCAGTCGCTGAGTTGGAGCTTGGCACGCTCTTGTTGGAGGAGGGCACTCTTTTCACCCCTCACCCTCTCGTTCCAATGCAGCTTTATGGTTATTGCTGTGGTTCTAGAATCTTCTCATGATGACTAGTAGGGCCCCAATCCGCACGACCTTTGACCTCAACCACTGCCTGGGCTGTCAGCTATGCCATGAGTGTTTCCTACTTCTCGCTGGGTCTCTGAAGACTTCTGATCAGCACCCAGTCTCAGTCTCAGTCTGGAGATTCCACCCTTGGGATGATTTATCCAGCAATACTCTGGCTGCTGCACCTGTATCTCCTTACTAGAAGGAAAAACTTCGAACCATTTGGAAAACATATCAACCAACATCAATCCTCATTTTTCCTTTCAGTTTAGTGAACTTCACTTATAGGTTTTCAAACCCTCATCTGAACATGGGTGTACCACCTGTAGAGGTTTAATACCTGTCCATAACATGTTCATCCCACAAGTCACAGTAAAAGGCCATGGAGAAAATCGTCATGAAAAACTCATGGAAAACACAGAAAGCATTGTTTCATGTTATGTTGTTTTATGTTAAACCTGGAATCCCTCCTCTTGACGAATGGACACTCCCATGAGTCAACTCATCAGAACTAGGCTCCTTTCTTAAAGAAAAGGGTTAGTTAGATCATTTCCAATGCAACATCAGGGCGTCTCCTCCGGAGTAGCTCTGCTGTAGAAAAGAGAATGTTAGCGCTGCACAGGTGTATACACACTTTCTCACAGTGACCTCTGGGTTTGGCAATATTAGGTAATAAATAACACAACTCTGGTAAACTCACAGACACAGAAAGTGGCATTTAAAAGGCTAAATCAGCACGCAACCTAGGCTGTTGCTGTCATCTTTCCACTCCTTTAAAAAACAGAGAAACACGCATAGATGCATCCACCCTGTCGTCATTTTGTGAGTGTGGTCGTCTACACTCCTCAGGTTTGTTTTCGGGGCACTCTCTGGGGAAGTGACCCCTCTCCCCCGCATTGGTAACATTTCCCATCTCTTATTCTTCTATCCACATTTTAACACATCACTCTCTGTTATACACACACCTACAGCACTTCTCACACACTCTTCTCTTTACTGCATTCCTCAGTTTCTACACACTTCATACTGCATGTATTCTTTCCCATATTTCTGAAAGAGAAAAAAAATATCATGCAATCAAAACATGGATTTGCCCGGACCACCCGGAGGTGGCCGTACTGCTGAGCTCAGTTTTGTGGACAATCGCGTTCGCCGTCCAGCCTTTTCCTTGTGGTGTAAAAGTGTTAAACACCATAAACTAAGGAGAGAGTCCTTCCCACAACAGTCCTGAAATCAGGCGTCGTATTCCCGAGGTTTCCCTCCCAGTGGTCCATCCAAAACAAAAAACAAAAAAACAGAAAAGCCAACAACCACTTAAAAAAAACTACAAACAATAAAAACCTCTTATCCTTGTCAACATCTTTCTCTTACACAACACATACTTCACCCATTTTGGAGTTTCCACCCAGACCACCTCCTGGGACACAACCTCCCCACAGCTCCTGCAGCCGCTTTGCTGAGCTCAGCACCCATTGCAGCCGGGCGTCCCCTCTGCAGCCTTTGCTTCAGTGAGAAAGTGATATTACTATAACTAATGTGATATGATTAAATATGTGATTAATACACAAGAAAAGAAATCTGCCACCACACTACATCCTGACTGGTCGTACACTTGATGTTCACAGTTCCTCCCACAGCAGAGCTCTCTGCTCCAGGCTGAGTCACTGTGATCTGTCCTCTGGACTCTGAGGATACACAGACAAAAACATAAAGCAGCTTCATGGTTTTGTGGGCTTCATTTCAGAGGGACAGATGTTGATAGAGGAGAGGAGTTTGATTCTCTGGACTTTACCTGTGAAGCAGCAGCAGAGGAGAGTCCAGATGAGGACGCAGATCAAAGTCATGTTTTTACTCTCTCTCCAGCTGGGATTTGGATCAATCTGATGATGCTGTTCAGCAATTAACTAGTTGGTGTGTTTGCAATATTGGCTGTGCTACATGACTGTACTGCTTTTGTTTGTATCATGCACCCAAAGAATTTTCTTAAATTTTATTATCATAATAAATCCCTTGGTTAAATTATCAGTGATACAGCATGAAGTGAATATTGTCTTTGTCTATATAACGTAGCATTTTATTTATTAATTATATTTATGATTCTATTTGAAATATGTTGATAAAATTGACAAAATTCTAAAGCTACATTGGAATACTTTTTTCCAGTTAAATCACCATTTTGTACCCTGACAAAAATGTGAAACATTCTGCTGTTGGTTTCATAGATTATAGATTTTAAAATGTGTTTTATTGCTTCTTTTTCCAGTCTTTTTTTATATCAGCTGACAAAAGTAGTACAAACAGTGAATTATTTTGTTGAGTTTGTTTGTTTCAGAGTCAGAGAGCCGTGTCTCTCTACAGTCAGAGGTTTTTGTACGGCGGCTCAATGAGTTTGTATCACTGTGGTTCACGTTCGGTGGAGGAACCAGACTGGAATTTGGATGTAAGTAACATTTAAAACTTCTGCAACTTTATTGTTTAAGAATTTGCTTTACTTTTTTACTTCACTTTTCATATTCAAGTGAATTTACTTTACTTAAATACTTTCAAACTCACTGCAAAGGTTATGAAACATCAAGGTTATCCAGATGATAAAGTGATTTTTTTTTCTTTAATTTTTGAATCTCAAGGTTTAATTTGGAGAGCCGTGTCACTCTACAGTCAGAGGTTTTTTTTATAATGACTCATTTATTTATTTTTTCCAGCTAAAAACAATATTGTACATTATTTAGTAAATTTTGATTGAAATACAAAAGAATATCTTGTTTTACTAATTTTTATAATTATGGTCTTTATTTTGCATCTTATATCAGGGAGGATGGGTTCGGCTTTGCTGGAAATTTTTATCTCAATCTTTATCTCATTCTTACTCAGTAATATTTAAACAACTTGTGGTGTAGAAAAATACAACTTTCTTCCTCTTGTGTCTGGTTAGACTGAGTTAAAATTGACACTAAATAAAACTGAATATAAAGATGTGAATTTAAAAATATGTAAATTCTTAGATGTTTTATTGTGTCAGATACTGTTTTATATGTTTGAAATTACTTGAACTGTTGAATAGTGACTGAAATGTTGAGAGGATGATTCTCTCTGTGCTGATATACATGAGAGGTTTCTTAAAGGGAAGTGAAACAATGTGTCAGTTAATGACTGGTGGAGCAGAAAAAACACCTGACAGAAACTTCTTAACAGAGAAAAACGCTCTCACAGTACAGGTGTACAGTACAGGTGTTTGTGCTCTGTGCTCCCTGTCCTGTAATCTGATTGGTGTCTTCTAGGTGATGTCCGTCCCACTCTGACAGTGTTGCCCCCCTCCAGTGAGGAGCTGAAGCATGGAAATGCCACGATCACATGTCTGGCCAACAAGGGCTTCCCCTCAGACTGGAGGCTGTCCTGGAAGGTGGATGGCAGCAGCAGCATCAGTGGGGAGGAGAGCAGGAGCCCCGCGGTGCTGAAGGACCGCCTCTACAGCTGGAGCAGCACCCTGAGGCTCCCTGCAGACCAGTGGGAGAAGGTGGGCTCTGTGACCTGTGAGGCCACCCAGGGCTCCCAGACTTCAGTCTCAGAGAAACTGAGGAAATATGAGTGTTCCTAGTCCTGACTCAACTCACTGGGACTCTGACACTGGTTTTACTGCTCTCTGCATTCTGTAACAATTTCATTTTTATCCATTTTTCTTGCTCTAATGACACATTTCATTCAGAAAGTTTTTCTGCTTCTTTTATTGTTTTTTTTAATAAAGACTTATTCATAAAATCAGCTGTTTTCATTGGATACAAAAATTCCAACCAATTCCAGTGAACCATCAATCACCCTACAATATTTAAATAATAAACACATTCAGTCAAATATCCTTCCATTTATTTTCCATTTCCTAAAATACAAAACAACATTGTGAACATCAAAAAAGGAAAAATGATAAATAAAATGAAAGGTAATTGTTAAAAACAGGTTTTTGTCACTCATTTTTAGACTTACTTACTTTGTAGTATTAATGATTTGCTTCAAATAAATTAAATAAATATGTTAATAGTGACGTTCATGTGTTCAGTTTGGCTGCTGATGGATCTGATGATCAACCTTACGATGCTTCCTCAGATAAACGCATTTCTTTCTCGGACACAGGAGACACTCACATGTGCTGTATCACTTCACATTATTGTTTTTACTTTAATTACAAGTGAAACTCAGAGAAAAAGATTAAAAAGTTATTACACACACCAGCATCACCCAGTTTTAAGTAGTTGTAGGTGCATTAACTTTTGTTTGTGGTGGTTTCCATCATGTATGACTCTGTGGTGACTTCGTCTGTTGAGCATAACATAACCAGTAAAAGATCGTGACGGGTTGCTGTATCCTGAATGATGACACGCTTACCTGCTTTATTCAAAGTCACTGGACAAAATGCAGAATTAGATTATCAGATTAAATACAATTAAAAAAATATCTAAACAGGAGATATAAATGTTGTGCATTCCCACATAACGTGGGACACTTGGTAATCTTATCTGCTCTTTCATGTGCATTGGGGACAGTTTATGAGGTAAAATGCTTAATTCTCCAAAGTTTTTAGACAAGAAAGATGATTTGACAAAAGGGACTTTTGAATTTATAGATTTAAAATACTTTTGGAAAACTCTTGTGGGGCACTTCTGTCCATTGATCCATTGTCTTAAAAAGTGCAGGGTTGTGGTCGCAACCTCCTGAACTCTACTGGTGGTCAAAATGAAGTCTTTGTTTGATCCACTGCCTAGAATCCCTGATACTCAAGTGCTAGATGAGTATCAGTAATAACTATCAGTAATAAGCAAGTTAGTTTTTTTTACCTCTCAGCTGGTACCAGTATAACAGGTGCTCTGAATATAAACATTGTGGTTGGTTTTAGCCTTGATGGTGATGGAGCCTCACAGAATAGAGCTCACTGCTCCACTCTGAGTCACTGTGACCTGGAGTTTGGACTCTAAAGGTGCTGGTTTTGTTTTACTTCTTCTCTCAGTCATCACTGTCTCTTTCTCTCTTTCTTTCTCTCATCAGACTAAACAAAGATTCAAACTTTCGGATTTTCTTCCGCTTGATGACTCGTCAATACATCATATGATATTTTATGAAACTCTGAAAAAACAATGAACAAATAAATCAATAAAAACAATTGTTATGTCTTCTGTATCTATAGATATAAACCGTGACATTGAGTGATTCAAGAGAAAGTAGTAGTTCAACCTTTCAGAAAAACTAATTAATACAATATTTTTTTCTCAGAAAAGTTTATATAAAATGTAAAAATGACATACAATAAAGAAAACGTTTGTATTTTTTTGACATCACTGTGTGAGTGGGTAGCTGTTACACTGCTGACATTAATAAACTTCAGTCTAAAGTCCACTGATGGTCAAAGTGAAGTCATTCTGATTTGTTTCTCTTTAAAATTCATGAAATTCTAAACTGATGATGTTTTGCATCAGCAATTAGAAATTTAAGAGATTTTTCAGAAAGGTACCAGTTAATGTCATCACCTATAAATGCGGTTTCTTTATATTTGATAGAGACATTGTGCTGTTGGTGTGTGTGTGGCTCTAAAAGGCCTTTACAGACACTGATCAACACTGACCTCTAAACAGCTGAGAGCAGAGAGGCAGGACACATACGCAAACACACAGAGTCAGCTGTTTTCAACTGTTCACCCTACATATTATATGATTAACCCATTAGCTTTTGGTTTGAACTGGCAAATAAATATAAAGCAAACTAAAAATCTTCACCTGACTTTACCTTTTTCTGATTAACCTTTCAACTTTTGCATTTTTTTAATTATGCTAAATTTAAAGTGTTTGTGCAAGTTTTTATCTTTAGTACTGAAACCTTCTGCTGTCATGGTTCAGCAGTGATGCTGTAGTTACGGAGCTGGGAGAGGAAATAAAAACTTAGAAGGAATTGAAACTTATACTGAAATCCACAGCTGCAAGTCCTCCTCTGAGCCTTCTGTAAGGGGAAGACCATGATCATGTGCATGGCCATGAAGGGCTTCCCACCAGACTGGAGTCAGAGACAACTGACAGGCTCTCGAGCCCTGTGTGCATGTGTGTCACATAATCACTGCATTATTTTTTGCAGTCATTTCCCCTCATTGTCAGGTTTCAAAAATGGCAGTTTTGACTTTTGTGAACGAGACACTCTCATGACTCAATGAGTGACATCACTGACCAGTCAATCAGTGACATGTAGTCTGTTGAAGTCACACTTTGGCATTGCCTTGAATTGCTTGGTTCCAGCAGAGTAGGTAGTAAAAAAGTACCTGGTACCAGGTATTATGACCTAAAAGAAAACCCTGAAAACCAAGGCAAAACAATCCGAGTAAGTACTAATGGAAAAGGGGCTCTAGAGGTCAGACACCTGGAACCTACAGGTTGGGGGCTAACAACCCCAGCTTGTAAAAAATGCTAACATCCCAGTGGTACCTGGTGTTGTAGCTGATAAACAGCCATCAGAGGTGGGTAGTAACGAGTTACTTTTACTCCGTTACATTTACTTGAGTAAGTTTTTGAAAGAAATGTACTTTTAAAGCACCTTTTTTGCACATTACTTTTTACTGTTACCTGAGTACATTTGTGAAGAAGAAATGGTACTTTTACTCCACTAAATTTGGCAATATTCGACTCGTTACTTAAAAAAAAAAAGATTAATTTCACACATTAGATAATACTGCTAATAATGGATCATGCCGCCAGTGGAGTTTCCTGTAACTCAATCAGATGTGGCCATGTAGTCACATGACCAGTTTGAAACTGTGGCGGGCAGAGCGGTCCAAGCGTTTTAAAGTAGCGGACACACGGAAAGAAGAAACACATGAAAACATGGCAGAGTCAACTGTCTCCACTAGAACTGAAGAGGATGAACCCCTTGGCCTCATATACAAAGATTATTTTGCTTAAATAAAGAACAAAAGAACAGCTATGTCTTCAGTGTCGGTTTCTTCAGTGTGAGCCAAAACAAACCGACTTTTCAGTGAGAAAAAACTCAGCTCATGTAACCTGAGGAAACGTGTTGCGATAAGTTTACTCTAAATATCTTTTTAGTTGTGGTTAGTTGGATCTCAGTCTTATAATACAGCAGCTGTGTCGAGCTCGAGCCCCGATTTTTATTAAACTAGAATCACGTCATATTTTCAGCGCTACGTTGTAGTGGGATAAGTTTGTGGGTGTTGTTTCCGCAGCTTTTAACTGCTTGCTGGTTAGCTATTGTGAGCTAGAAGCTAACAGCTAGCCTGGTTAATGAAAGTAGAGTTCCACGCACATGTAAACAGCTCGTCTCTACTGCTTTAACTGTTAAATCAGAAGGCAATACTGTGGTTGACAGGGTTTATTATGTGGAACAGCAGCTTGTTTAGTTTAAACAGTCTGCATTAAGCTGGGCAAACACTGTGCGATTTTTTTCAGTCACGTTATTCACCTCCTTCTCAAACTACGACTGAATCGCAGAGGTTAGAAGTTTGTAGGGCACAATGCAGGGTCTCACACTATACGGCCCGATGCTCTTATGCGACCTGAGTGCTCACACTGTGCGTCCATAACATGAAGCTTATCATACAAAATCTGTCTCTCGCTCTCCCTCTCTGTCTTTCACTCACACAGACACACACACACCACCACCATCAACTTTGCTAAATTGCTAATGAAAAACATTGGCAGACAGCTGCAATTGAGCAGCAATGTCCATCCAACTCTTTTCACGGTTGTTGTAGTCGTGATAATTTTGTGAGGCCACATTGAAAAGCCTCAGATACAGAAGCATAGAGCTGCCACCCAGGCAAAAGAAAAATAGAGCTATATCACGTTATAACGTGAAAAGTTTATTGTTCTAACAATATACTTTTCATGTTTGTATAGTATACTATCATGTTATTACAATATACAGAATTATCACGTTCGTACTATATAATATTTATATTGTACGAACTTGAAAGGTTTTTTGTTATGACGTGATAATTATGTACATTGTAATAACGTGATAGTATATTGTACAAACATGAAAAGTATATTTGACTTACATGATAGTATGTTGTTAGAAAAACAAACTTTTTACATTATAACGTGCTATACCGTGCTATTTTTCTTTTGCCTGGGTGGCAGCTATAAGCTTCCGTACTTGGATGAGTTTGCAAAAGTTCTACAAGTTGTGCCTCCATCGCTTGTGTCCAGATCCCATGCTGCATTTCTGTGTTTGCACGTGCGCAGTGTGAGAGGCTGTGTTGACACCCTCACAAGCCGCGATTTCAAACAGGTTTGATTTTCTTGCGACCATATGATTGATGATTGGGAGCTGGTCATGAGGTGTTAATCGCTTCTCGTTAACCCATGTATACTACATGATGCACGACACACGATTAAGGCGAAACTCGGGTCGTTCCCCAAAACACTTGAACGACTGAAAAATCGTCTCAAAATGGGCCAAAAATTGCACAGTGTATGCCCAGCTTTAGGAGGCTAGCTTCATCTGTCTCCCTCCCCTGTGGTTGGAAGGGGCGCGTTTCATCTGTTTGCAGCCAGGCAGACTGAGGTGTTTGCCTTCTTATGACAGCCATGGAGAGATTAGAGGCTACATCGCAGCTCCAGTCACGGCTTTCATCACTGTCTTTCTAGCTTTTCCCCAGAGTAACAGACAAACAGTGCAAGGAGGATCTATACATCTTTCCACAGGTCTCAACTTCTGCTGTCATTTTTCTGTAAAGCAAATTTACCTTGCCTTTGGGTATAAATAAAGTTACCTTGACCTTGACCTTGACTTCATCAGACATCACCTAGACACAGAGCACAAACAGCAGCCTAACCGACAAAGATAATGGATCCATTGGGTCAGGAAAGCCAGAAGCAGGGGAGCTGGAGAGGTACCTTTCATGTCCATTCACTGGAGGTGTGGATCTATTGCATGGCTTTCTCCACATCAAGAAGCTGTTGATCAAAATCAATATAGCTCTTCCTGTATCTGGAGCCTGTGAACGACTGCTTAGTCATGCAGGACTCCTGTTCACTTCTAAACAGTTACAGCTTCACAGAAAGAACCTTGAGAGCAAACTGCTGCTGAAGCTTAACCATCACTTCACTGAGTGAAGAAATGGCACATTTTTGCTAAATATGCAGAAATAGATGCGCACCCATACAATTTATGGTAAACTGAGCTGCCTTGTATGTACATATGCTGAAGTTGTCTTGTTCTAATGTTTTCTCTGAGGCTGCTGTGCCATTTGGAGCAAAAATGAATATAAAGTGAATAGCATATCTAGTCACTGCTAGTGGTTTGCACTGTTTATATATTTATATTTTTTACTGTAGGTATTGGTTAAATAGGCTTTATGTTGTGAAAAACTGAAATCTGGAAATTAGAATTCTTGTGCCTTATTTTGTTGATGTTTTTACATATATTCTACTTGAAAATACTCAAATCTGTACATTTATATTTGTTTGTCTGATAGCATTTATTTAAAAAATAAATCGGACATTACAACCAGTTACACTCTACTTGAGTAGTCTTTTCACCAACTACTTTTTTACTCTTACTTGAGTAACTTTTTTGATGACTAATTTTCACTTTTACTTGAATAATAATATTTTAAAGTAATGCTACTCTTACTTGAGTACAATTTTTGGATACTCGACCCACCTCTGAGAGCCATAAACTGCGCCCATCTTCTAAAAGTGATTGTCAGTTTGCGAGGCTTTCTTCAGAGTGAAATAGACCATGTTCTGCATTACTCCTTAAAAGCTGTTGATATGTAAAATATAGAATGTTGAAATTTGTGATTTAAAAAAAAAACAAAAAATAGCTTAAAATGTTAAAGATGGTCTGATGAAATTAGTGAAAATCATTTTTATTTCCATCTGAGGGTTGGCAGGGCACAGGCTGATGTTGGGTTTTAGAAATACATGAGAAATGCAAACCTTGACAACACTACCATCAAGTTTAAGATGTGAGAAGTAAATGCATCACAGAATTTCAAAAAATGTGTGCTTCTTCCTTAAGTGGTTCAAATTTGCCCAGGGAATTTACCCATGGGTCAAAGGTCATTATGAAGAGTTTTCTCAATAACTGTTCCATTTTGGAACATCTTGTCTTATTTTTATTGAAATTCAAAGAAAAAGGAGAAAAGCTATGTCACAATTCATAGGCTGCATCATTCGGAGGCCACATTTGAAGCCAGGCGATGAAGGCTGTCCCAGTTCGAAGGCTGCTCCAAATGGGGCCCAAAATCCTGTTCCCAGGATTTGAATGATGTGTCGGGTGTATCCTTCGTGGCCCAACATATTCCAGGATTCATCGCGCAGCGGTGCCGGTGGATAATTTTTTCAAAAAAGTAGCGGACAGCTGAAGTGGGGCGGCTGAAGAGTAAACTTTTAAAAGTAAGTACTGACTTTTATGTCACTTTTTATGTGGCGGTACAAATGTTTTAATAATGAAGGACATTAAAACGTTTACTGTTGGCCACATGTCGGCAAAGTTATGTGGCATTAGTGATGTTAGTACTTAACATGGTTCAGGTTCTACTTGGCTTTAAAGCCTTTACTTTAAAATATATGTAGGCCAATAGTTGACCTTACTATTACAGAGAATATGCCGATTTTATGGTAAAGTCAATAATATATCCACAAACAGAACAAGCTGAAAGTCAGTGAATCCTGCCTGGTGTTCAGTCCCAAATATAACGGTACAAGCAGGATCCACTGCACTGTTAATGTTAGTTTGGTTATTTTGCAGCCTCTGTTCAGTGGTGTCGAGCCAAACGGACTTTAATGTTTGTTTTAACCAGATTTGAATCCTGCAGCTTATCACATGTTTTATTTCCATAAGTGAGAACTGCAAGTGTCCAGAGTGAGGACAGACTGAGGAACCCACTGCTGCACATCATCTGTGAGGGTTTGCACCCCTGATGATCCACCAGGACAAACTCCAGCAGTGTCTGTGGAAGAGCCAGCACCAGCTGACAGATGGAGAGAATAGACAGACTGTTCCCTCTTTGTGAAAGACTGCTAGAAAAGTTTAAAATAACTTGTTGTCTGTCCTGAATCAGTCTTATTAGCTAATGTTAAAATAACTGTATCATTCAAGTGTTTCCAATGTGGGAGAAAGTAGGCCTTCAAGTTAAACAATGTTTGGATTCAGCTTGGATTCAGTCCTGCAATGTCAGTGATCCAAGATGGTGCCTGTGTGTGCAGTTTTCCGTCAGCTGTTACCTGTTTTGTTTTCGTTTACATCTGTTTTCTTTAAAATTGTCTCTACTCTTTTGGTTTATGACTTCCAGTCACTGCTAAATATCCGAGCCACTTTTGAAGGTCAGTCCTGACTGGTCCCAGGATGTGAGAAATTTTGTATCCCACCTGTGCTAGAGACTGTACCACTGTTCACTTTGCCATCCCTCCAGGAAGAAATGCCACAGAAAGGGAGGGAAAGGGTGGTGTATTGGTAAAATTCAAAAACTGCATGGCTGCATTACCGATGACTAATCCATGCGCTCTTCTGAACAAACTTGCCTCGGACAATAATTTGTTCATCTCCTGGTGATCCCTGGAATTGGTTCACCAATGGATCGCACCTGTGGCCCCGCATCTCAGTGTCCAGCTTTCACGGCATTCGCCTCGTCTTCGCAGAGGTGGAGTGGATGACCAGAATCCCAGCCAGCTAGCAACCCTTTGTTAGCTAGATTGGCTCTGGTTAATGCTAAGTCGTTAGCAAATAAGAACTTTATTTTAAATTACTTCTTCACCACTCGTCGCTCGGATTTTCTTCTGGTGACAGAAACTTGGCTAAAGTTGAATGAGTTGAGCCCGCTTTCTGAACTTGTCCCTCCAGACTGTAACTATCTCGACTCGCCTTGGACTACCGGCCGGGGTGGAGGGTTAGTCACTGTTTATAAAAACTGTTTCAACTGTCAGCAGCTAATAGCTGATGCTTACACCAGGTTTGAACTGCAGTTGTTTGAAATCCCGCTGTCCACTCCGGTGCTGTGTGTGCTGGTGTACCGACCACCAAAATACAAGAAGAATTTTATCCAAGACTTCTCTGAATTCTTGGCAGGAATTGTGCCAAGGTATGACAGAGTTTTAATTGTAGGGGATTTTAATATCCATGTTTGTTGCTTAAATACACCGCTGACTAATACTTTTTAAATCTTACAGACTCTTTTAATCTTGTTCAGTCAGTTAAAGGCCCAAAACACAAACTTGGACATACCTTGGAACTTGTACTGTCTAGTGACCTGACTCTCAGTGACACCGAAATCTGCAACATTAATTTCTCTGACCACATGCCTGTTATATTTGAGTTCCCTCTTTCATGTTAGACTGTTGTGCCCAAATACCAATCTTGCATGATGGCCTTTTCTTTCTAAAGTCCTGAAGAAAGTTTTCCTTCTTCAGCTCCTGACCTTTTTAGATAAAAATGGCATTAGTAAAGTCTGGTTTTAAAGCACACCACAGCACTGAAACTGCTCTTCTATAAGTTTTTAATGATCTTTTAACATTTACTGACTTGGGAGATTGTGCCATTTTAATACTATTAGACCTCAGTGCTGCCTTTGATACTGTAGATCATAGGATTCTTATCTCTCGGCTTGAACACTGTGTTGGAATCAAAGGGACGGCATTGGAATGGTTTAAATCTTACCTGTCCAACCGAAGTTGGACAGGTAAAAGTTCGAAAAGTTTTTTATTTGACCCTAAAACAAACTTGGTTAAATTATACAGATAATTCAAAATCTTGGGCCCATAAAAGAGGTCAAAGTAACAGAACTCTTTGTTTCCAGAAAAGCTGGCAACAAGCAATACTACTAACTCAAACAAACTAACCTACCTTAACGAGACAAAGGGGAAACTTACACAGTGGCTGATCAACCAACAAAAACACAGAAAGGCGTAGAACACACAAAACCCAACTCACACTAACATAACAAATTCCATTTCCCCCCATGATCCAGAATTGTGGTATGACCCAATTTGCAGGTCTCCACATAGGCTTGCTCCGCCCCTTCTCCACCTTTTAGCTCATCAACCAAGAGACTGGGAGCAGCTGCCACTGAGGTAACTCAGGAAACAAAGAAAAATTAAATCAGACATTCATAACAGTGTAAACTAAAATGAATGCACTTATTTTGGAACACAGTATTATGTGATTGTATAGAATAGATAGAATGCCTTTATTGTCACTATACAGTAGTACAACGAGATACAGAGCATCTCCTACTCAGTGCAAACATACTGAGGGGGTGCACAGTTGACCAGTATTATTATGGCCAGTATAATGACCAGTATTAACAGAGAAAAAAAATGTGTGATTGTATAAGTAAATTCATTCTAAACTAAAACCAATTCTTTATTACCCTGTAAATTAAATCCTATATTTAAAGAAAGAAAAATGTAAGTGTAGTGTTATGGTTAAGCCTACAAGTATATTCAATTATTCTAAAATTAACATTAAAAATGTTTTAACTTTAATTATTTCACTTTAGAACATCTGTGAGGTACACCTGAGGGGGATATCTTTGGTTGCCAGTCTTGAAGGACACCAGCACATATCCATACATGAAAGATGGAGGGTCCGAATACTTATTTTACACTTAATGGAGCGCTATGCAGAAAAGTGAGTATTTCTTGTGCATAAACTAAATCAATTATATATTGATTTATATTATATATTATTATATATATACTTTATTTTGAATGACCCTTTTTTTCTCTCTTTCGACATTGCTTACTTACCTTTGTATCACCATTTATCAGGTGATCAACTGAAAATATATTTATATAAATATATCTACTCTTTTTTTCAGTATTTATGAATGTTAATATAAACAACTACTAAAGTTATTTTATATTTTCAAATCAAATAATTTACTGGAAATTGAAGGACTTATTTTTTAAATTCTGGAAATTCTTGCCACTCACTATGTTATTATGAACTTTTCATTTTGTGAAACATTTAAAATAAATAAAGAGATTCTAGAAATCCTAACTGATGCTGGCTTTACTCTGATGCTGGTTTTAATACAAATGAAATAATGTTGAGGGGTTAACCCTGACCCTAACCCACAAAAAAATGTTGTTCAGTTTATTTGTTCTTCTTCATGGTGACTTTTCTCTGTTTTTCAGACATTGTTTTGTGATATTTTGCAAGAAGGTGGATTTACAATTTAGGGCCTTATTTCAAAATATCATCCTGTTTCCAAATATCTAATTACTTATTTAAAAATGTGTTTATTTATATATTTTGGGTAGAACAGCCTATTAGAAGACAAGTGAAGGTGTCTGACGTCACTGTGTGTGTGTGTGAAGCGGTCTCCAGCTGGGGGAGTGGTGATTCTGCAGGTCACCAGCTACTCTAGTGGACACAAAAGATCAAATCAAATCAAATCAAATCAAATCAAATCAAATCACTTTTATTGTCACATCACATGTGCAGGTACACTGGTACAGTACATGTGAGTGAAATTCTTGTGTGCGAGCTTCACAAGCAACAGAGTTGTGCAAAATACAATAATGTAAAACAAGCAAAATATAAAAATGGCTAATCTAAAAAGTAATAAATATATGTACAATATGTAAAGGTATATACATTACTGAATGTGTATACTAAATATGTTTTTCTACGTGTGTGTGTTTGAGTGTGTATATAGTATGTATATACATGTTTTACAAATGAAATAAAGTAAACAATAAAATAAGATATATAAAATATACAGAGGTTGGTATGTGCAAAACAGTGGTATTTATATACAGTATGCTGTGCTGTATGTAAAGAAATAAAATAGTTGTGCTATTGATGAAAAAAAAAAGGCAATAATAATAAGAGTGTTTGGTGTTGCTCAGCCTAAAACAACTACCATCTCAATTTCTGTTTTTAAGAAAGGAGAGTTCAAAAACCAGAGAGAGGAGATGTGTGTTGTTTAAGTAGTAATGAGAATGATGAAAATGTCTCTCAGTGTGTCACTTGCAGGTGAAGAGCAGACCTGGATCAATTTTCCACGTGCAGCAGTTGGAAGAAAATTATAGGTTAAACATCATTAGAAACACCCAGGCTGAGCTTTTGGCTGAATTGTGTTTACAGCTTCACTGTGTTCCTCATCCTGAGAAAACAAGCTCCAAGAATCTTTCCCTGAAGACAAGAAATGCAGATCCAGAACAACGACATGGATATCAAGAGCTCACAGCAGGTCAAGAAACAGCAGTATCCTGAGCAGTGAGAGGTCCACCAGCAGCAGCAGTTGTGCAAAACAGCATCAGCATGGAGAAAACAGCATCACCTTGACTGGATGGAGATGCATTTACAGCAAGCTGCAACTTCACTGTGTGTGAAGAGGACTTTTGAGGAGACTGTCTGAGTGACATTTGACACTTTTGCAGTTAAATGGCAATGAAAGAGACAGTGGGAGAATACACAGGACAAAGATGAAGAAAGCTGATCTGCCGCTAGACTGCAAAGTGGGAGCGGAGAACAGAGTGGAGGAAGCAGGTGAGAACACAGAGGAAGGCTGTTGTTTAGCGTGGGAAATCAAAAATTTGGGTTAGCAAACCTGGGAAAAAGGAAACTGGCTGCTTTAAGTGGAAAAATTGTGAAGGAGTCTGGGCCACAAAATGAGAGAGGTACACAAAATCACACACAAACAGAAAATGCATTAACCCTACTAACACCTACACACACATACAATGAGACTCATGAAGACCAAATAGCATCTTAAGCATGTGTTTCTGTTTATCATCTTGTCCAGTTCACTTAGTTGGATGAAAAGTGATACATAGACTAGTGGACTAATATTATAGTAGGGCAGATGATTGCATTATAGCTGGGGGGAAAACAGAATGCTGATGAGAGTGTTAACTTTATGGCTTTTTTACAGCACCTCTGGAACCTGTTGACTTAGGCCTGACCTCCAGGATGCTACTGCTAATGTTGTTTCTCTCTAAGAGTGCTTGTGAAGGATTCAGCACAGACAGACAAGTGACAATTGAACAGATGTGCAGTGATTATAGAGCAGTTTAGTATTGGGCTCATTATCTGACCACTATTTAGCTCATAGTGATAAGTGAGTGACATTGCTTAAGGAAAGTCACTGATTACAATGTGGAATTAATACATGGGATGATCCATGATTTGAGGCAAATTATGGCAACATTAGTGAGTTTAAAGAGTTGAGAAAACCTGCACATGATACTTGTCTCTTTTATGCCGAATACCTTATTACTCTTATGATACAGTTGTTTGCAAATGTGAAGGTTTTTTTTCAACTTACAGGTTTTGTCTGACAGGCAGTAATGATGAGAGTGTGGATGCAGGCTCCAGGTGGAGCTGGGAGTTGAACAAGCTTAACGTTTAACAACTGACTAATATTTTTTGACAATGTTACAGGCCTGGAGTGGAGCTACTCCAAGGGGAAAAGCCCTGGGCAATTTTCTTGTGCATGTCTACTTGTGTGAAGTTGACACATGGCAAGGGCCGTGTGGCAAGAGAGGAGTTTCGAGTGTTAAATTGCAGGTGTCGTTAGGTGCAGTGATGGAAGGTGTGACTGAAGGAGATCATCCACAAGATGGAAGCTGAGGCCAGGAGAGAGGCTTCAGGAGGATCAATGAGGAGCAGAGATCACCTTCAGCACAGCAGACATCCCCCAGAGGGCTGTGCCACTGGGCTTCCAGAAGATCGTCATGAGAAGATTTTGAGCAGCAAAATCCGAACTGGACTGAAAGAGATTCGACGTTGACATTGAGGAAGACAACTGGGGTGTAAGACATGCTCTGCCCTAAATCTTCAGCCGCTTTGGAACAGGGGACGATTGAAGGATGAAGGGAGCGGGCCCAGCTCCAATCGACAGCGCAGAGAGGGAAGTTCAGCGATGGAATTATGATTCTGTGAACTGCACAGACACCAGATGACTGGGAAATGACTGACAGCAGTTTCTCAAGGATGAAACCTAAAGTGTGTCACTTTGCCATGCAGGCTTGATACAGAGGGGCTTTCCTTTGTGTCATTTACATCATGAACACTTCTTCAAGGCTGAAATTTGGCTGAAATTTGGCTGAAATTTTGAGCCATGGGCGTGACCATGATTCAAAAAGGGGGGAGAAGATCAAAAACAACTGCATCCAATTTCCTCTTCAAAACATTTTTCTGCAGAGAGGTGAAATGACAGTAGAGGAGTTGCAAATGCAGATGATTCACCAGGTGGCTTTGTATCCCCCACAGGAAGGATGCTTGAAGTGAGAAGATTTGGGGGTTTAATAGAGGTCATAAAAAGGGGACTGTTGACCAGGTCCAGAGCTTTGAAGATAGCTGTAAGCCACCTGGATAAGCAACAAAACCAACTGGTATGTTTGAATGCCCATTCCTACATACATTTGAACAAGGAAACAACTGGAAAAGACATTTATGGAGCACTGCATAACTCAACTACTCTGCAGGGAAGTGTGTGATTTACACACCGAGAGGAGATGCACCACTAGGCTGGATAGCTTGGTTGATGCCTGAACTGTGGTGGCATATTCTTTTGAACATGTTAATTCCTGTTTGACTGTTGACATTCATTGGTTACTTGCAGGATGCAGTTTACCGTGTATGAGATCCATGAGAAATAGGGTAACTGCTAACACATGTATTAACTGTGAACGTTTTTCGTGATATGTCTTGATGCATTCTCAATCATCCAGGAAAGTAAATCTCCAAAAGTTGATTCTGTTCATCTGGACGTCGCGTTTTGTGGGAGAAACGTTTCGTCACTCATCCAAGTGACTTCTTCAGTCTCAGCTGACTGCAGTCTTCCCCAATCTTCCCCCCCAATGATTAAGGAACTGACCTCACAGCCCATTGTTCCTTCAGTGGGCTGGTTTCAGTCGTTATGCAAATGTACTGTTTATAAGATTGGGGAAGACTGCAGTCAGCTGAGACTGAAGAAGTCACTTGGATGAATGACGAAACGTTTCTCCCGCAAAACGCTACATCCAGATGAACAGAATCAACTTTTGGAGGTTTTTCGTGATAGGAGGTGAATGACATGAGGAGCTGTATGTAAATGAAGCCTACACTGAAACTGTCAAACACAAGGGTGCATAACTGTAAATTTATAGTACAAAAATGACAAACAGGAGGGACTGTCAGAGTAAATTGTTAAATGTTGTCATTGTTGTACTTAAATTTGTAAACCATGCCTTAAACTGCATGGTTAGATATTCGTCTGTTCCTCCCCTACACATCTATGACGCTGGGGGAGGGAATTAGCTGTAGCTGTTTAACTGCAGGCACATTCCATGTGAGATCCTGGTTTCCTTATCTTCTGAGGGATGTCCACCCACAGCCATTTAGGGGCTCATCTATGCACCCATATGGTGAACCATTAAGGTTAAGCCATATACGTGTGTGGGGAGATGACCTTTGGATAACCAGGAAATGTGGTTAAACAGTTGTAAGCATATATTGTATGGCAGGAAGTCATGTACACACACACACACACACACACACACAGACAAGGTATTCTTTGTTCACATGTATACCTATGTAAGATGTTATATGTTAATGACCCTATGCATATTCATGTAACCACAATAAAAGGAGTGCTATGGGGAACCTGGCTGAGAGTCTGACGGAGGTCAAGTGGGTGGAACGACACTTGGCTCCAAGCAGGCCTCCCTCATGCATGAGTAACACAAAGAACTTTGCCTGCTTGTGTCTTGTTTTTGCTGTGTAGCAAATTGTCCTGAACGTTCCAGCGAATAGGTTTATGCTACAAACCTATCATTAATTGGTCCTTCTTGAGCCGGATCCCTGGAATCGACATTCACCGAGGGGAAAAGAGACACGCCGAAAGACTGACGTCAGCCAGGACTTATAGAGGTCCTGCAGCAAAGCCCCGAGGCGTGAGAATTCGTCATCGGGCAGGTGGATTAGCCGTCTGTTTTTCTCCTCGATGGATGGTGATTGACGGGATTCGGGACTGATGCTACTCGCAATAAACAACTCCAAGTAAGTTTAGCGTCCATCTCTATAACTGTACGTCTTCGCCGCTCAGTGGGGCGTTGTCCGTGGCCGCTTAGTGCGGCTAAAATTCGCCGTCTTAGGGGGGCGATGTACAAAGCCGCTCAGTGGGGGTTTTTTGTACAGAAGCATTAAGTCGCAGAGTTGCGCAGTTCAAACTTTTTTGGTTCGCCGTCTTAGTGGGGCGAAATACGGACTGCTTTGTGGGGTCCTGTAATAAATTCTCCACCGCTCAGTGGGGCGTTGAGCAGTTCCGCGGGGTCCATTTGTGGTGGACAATAGGCCTATTCTTTGTTACTGTCGTTGTTGTGGTTGTGAGTGTGTTTTGTGTGAGTGGGTGCGGAGCAGAACACGTGGTCTGTGACGTCAGCTGTTGTTGTTATTATGGATTCCCAAGCAACCAAGAGTGCGTCAGAGAGTGACGAGAAGTTTATGATGAAATTCGCTCCTGGAAGCACAAAGTATTTAGGACATTGGCGCAAGAAATATGATTTTGAAGGTAAATTGGTTGTAGGACAATGTCAAATGCTAATAGACCAGTTGAAAGTAAAGGCAGCTTGTGCAAAAGGGAAATTGAAACAGGAGAGAGAGTTACAACTGGCCAGTGTTGGGTAAGTTACTTTAAAAAAAGTAATTAATTACTAATTACTTAATCAATATTGTATTTAAAATACTTATCTAATTACTGTGTCTGAAAAGTAACTTAATTACTCAATAAGTAATTTAACTAAATACTTCTTAAAATCCCTATAAACCTTGAGTGGACAAACAATAGAAATTAAACTCTTTAAATAATAAATACATTTTTTTAAAGCCGGAGACTCTACAGCAGCGGTCCCCAACCTTTTTTGCGCCACGGACCGGTTTATGCCCGACAATATTTTCACAGACCGGCCATTAAGGTGTCGCGGATAAATACAACAAAATAAAACTAGTACCGGTACCGAAAAAAAGAAGATTTATTCATAACACACGTGAAAAGACCCAGGAAAACCGAGTTAACGGAAAAAAAACGATAACAAAATAATGCTAAAAACCGATAAAAACCCTGAAAACCATACATTTCACACCTGAGTCTCACTCTCGCGGCCCGGTACCAAATGACTCACGGACCGGTACCGGGGGTTGGGGACCGCTGCTCTACAGTACGCAGCGGTAGCATCTCTTCCACAATGTAGCCTGCAATCATTTTTTAAGCTCACCTTCAGACGCTTTCTGTGCTGCTGAAGTAAAATCAGGTTTTGCTGCTTAGCAGGAGTTGCCGCAGTGTTATGGATGATTAACAATAATCACTCAGAAGTGTTCGTCTATGCTCTCGTGTCAGGCGCTTCAGTGCTATTAACAGCGGCCGATAGTTTTTGCATATTACTGTAATGTTCTTGTCTGCTTGTTTCAGAAAAGTGAAGAGACGGGAATATGTCCATTTCATAAAACAGCCACTCGCTTCAGCCGAGTCCGACATCTTCCGCTTTAGAATACGACTATGCAGCAAACTGGCACGAAATGACGTGCAGCTGCACTACAGCGATGTTAAAGCGGCAGAGTTTACTTTTACCTTTAGAAGATAAATTATTGAAATTAAACAATGATATTCAGCGAGTTTAATTATTTTACAATGTAACGTAAGTACATTGTAAGTAACTGTAATTAAAATACCTAAAAATGAACAGTAATCAGTTACTCTACTTTTTCAGTGGAAAAGTAATTTAACCCTAGAACACTATCGCTATAAATAGTAACACTATCACTAGTGCCGGGTGATTTTTACCCGATATAATATAACCAATAAAAAGTAATCAAATATATCAAAATATGACAACACATGACAAATTAGAGTGGTCTTCTTTTACTTTCAACTGTGCCATGTCTAACAAAATGAAAAAAAAACCCCTCCTAAAACAAAATAATGACTTTGGAAAGCTGGTCTTTGGTCCACCCATTCCTGGGAAATTTGAGACTTCCCTGGTGAAGGCACAGGCTCTCCGACACGCAAACAGCTGCAGCAGAGAGAAATCATGTAAATGTATTTTCCCGGGTGTAAATCACCCGGCGATAGTGTTCTAGGGTTAATTACAGTAACGCGTTACTTAGTAACATGTTACACCCAACACTGCAACTGGCGTCCGCTAAACTGTGGTTAGAGCAGGCGCAGAAAAGACAGGAGGCAGTGAACGCGAAGAGAGCAGCTTTGCAGGCATTAGCTGTGAAACCTGAAGATGAGACGGTGCAGTCTACTTCAGTGGTGCTGACGTTAAGGGACCAACAGCGTAGAGCAGCATTAGAGAGGGAGAGAGAGGCCAGAGAGGAGGAAGAAAAACAGGAGCAGGAAAAGAGGGAGAGAGAGGAGGAGGATAGAGTGCGACAGGAGTTTGGGGATGCCGCAGCACAATATTTAAGCCCTTATAACACTAGATCCAAAACTAAAAGGGATGAGACGGGTGCAGCTGGTATGCCTGTCTACCCTGTCTATGCAGCAGATACCTTTCCCATGGTGGAGGTCGCGAATCCCCATTTTGGTGTTGCAGGTGACCCAAGCCGTGTTATTTGTGTTTACAGGCCATGGACTGAATCTGAATGTGCAGAGGCTTGTAAAGGTTTAGGAGACCCGTTGACTAATGTTGATGAATTTATCGCCCAACACAAGCAACTCTGCTCCTCGTACCGCTTAAACAGTCAGGAAATAGAAGCTACTTTTAGGAAGTGTCTCACATATAACTGGGCTCGGGTGCGAGGCACCTACACAGGGAGGGATGGTAATACTGTCCTACCCTATGGCCATACAAATTTAGGAGACCAAGTTAATGGGGTTTATGAGCGTCTTAGAACTACCTTTAAAGCTTCTGTAGATTACAACAAAATCGCCCAATGTGTGCAGAAAGAAGGAGAGGATGTTCATGAGTTCAGGGCGAGATTAGAGGAAGTTTTCAAAGAACATAGCGGCCTTGAAGAGAGTGCGGAGAAGGCCAGCCCATATCAGCAGCAGTTAAAACATGCTCTGATGAATGGCTTCCATGCACCCATTGCTGATTTCATCAGAAAACAAAATATTAATCAGAACACTGACGGGTCCGTTGAATGCATGAATTGGGCCCGCCATGCACAGGAAGTTATTAAAAATAAAAAAAGAAGTCACAAAGCTCTGCGGCCGCTGCCTTTTTAGCAGGTGAAATTTTGTTTCAGGGACAGGCTGGAAGAGAGCAAAATAGAGGCAGGAGTAGGAGGCTCATGGCAATTTAGGGGGAACCGTGGCAAAAGAGATGATAAGTGCTATGCATGTGGGGAAATGGGCCACCACGCAAGAGAGTGTCCTATACGCATGCCTGAAGAGTATAAATGCCCTGATGCAAGAAACCCTTATTATAATAAATGAGTAGCACCTGTTGACACTGCTAACACACATACATGTACAAATGATCCCTTAGTTTGCCAGAATTTACAACAGCCTGTGTTTCAGACTCTAGATTTAACTGAAGTATTGTTAAATCTGTCAGGGAAAGAAGTAAAACCAGTTCGCACGTTAACTGTGCAGGGTAAAACCATTCAATTTCTGTGTGATTCTGGTGCAGATAAAACTGTTTTAAAAGATCATGTGTCAGGAGTTGACCCTTCAAGTGGCACAATTTATGTGAAGTCTGCAAGTGGTCAGTTAAATCAGCATAGAATCTCTAAACCAGTGTGGATTAGAGATCCTACCACAGGAGAGGCAGCTCAGGGTTCAGTTGTAATGTGCCCAACTTGTCCGGTGAACCTCTTGGGAAGAGATATGATGATGAAACTTGGAATTTCAATAATTCCAACATCCATTGGGATGATAGCTGCAGGAAAAGGAGAAACTGCTGAGACAATGGTTCATCAGGACAGTGGGGATTTGCATTATTACTGGACACTTGACCTGTCGGCCTCCAGACCTGATCAAATAAACTGTAAACTGTTAGCTGCAGCTGAGGAAATGTTGACAACCAGCCACGACACACAGCCACCAGAAGACTTGCATGTCACACTGAGATTTAAGACCACGCCTGATAAGGCCTACACAGATAAAGTGCTGAAATTAGGGCCACAGAGAATCACCATAAAAGCAATATATACTGATGGTGAAACCATGGCTGGATGTAATGTGATCCTTTATGAAGCTGCACAACAACTTTTTACAGGGCAGACACCACATATTTCACTGACAAAGAGTAGCATGGCTGAGTGGACAGACTTAGCATCTTTGGTGAGACAGGGGGAGAGTGTTGGAATGTGGCAGAAAGCTGGAGGGGGTTGGGAGACAGACATGCAGCACAACATCTTTCGTAAAAAGCTGGGATGGGTGACACATACAGTGGGGCAAAAAAGTATTTAGTCAGCCACCGATTGTGCAAGTGCCCCCACCTAAAATGATGACAGAGGCCATTTGCACCAGAGGTACACGTCAACTGTGAGAGACAGAATGTGAAAAAAAAATCCATGAATACACATGGTAGGATTTGTAAAGAATTTATTCGTAAATCAGGGTGGCAAATAAGTATTTGGTCAATAACAAAAATACAACTCAATACTTTGTAACATAACCTTTGTTGGCAATAACAGAGGCCAAACGTTTACTATAGGTCTTTACCAGGTTTGCACACACAGTAGCTGGTATTTTGGCCCATTCCTCCATGCAGATCTTCTCCAGAGCAGTGATGTTTTGGGGCTGTCGCCGAGCAACACCTACTTTCAACTCCCGCCACAGATTTTCTATGGGGTTGAGGTCTGGAGACTGGCTAGGCCACTCCAGGACTTTCAAATGCTTCTTAAGGAGCCACTCCATTGTTATGCGGGGTGTTTTGGATCATTGTCATGTTGGAAGACCCAGCCGCGTTTCATCTTCAAAGTTCTCACTGATGGAAGGAGGTTTTGGCTCAAAATCTCACGATACATGGCCCCATTCATTCTGTCCTTAACACGGATCAGTCGTCCTGTCCCCTTGGCAGAAAAACAGCCCCATAGCATGATGTTTCCACCCCCATGCTTCACAGTAGGTTTGGCGTTCTTGGGATGCAACTCAGTATTCTTCGTCCTCCAAACACGACGAGTTGAGTTTATACCAAAAAGTTCTACTTTGGTTTCATCTGACCACATGACATTCTCCCAATCCTCTGCTGTATCATCCATGTGCTCTCTGGCAAACTTCAGACGGGCCTGGACATGCACTGGCTTCAGCAGCGGAACACGTCTGGCACTGCGGGATCTGATTCCCTGCCGTTTTAGTGTGTTACTGATGGTGACCTTTGTTACTTTGGTCCCAGCTCGCTGCAGGTCATTCACCAGGTCCCCCCGTGTGGTTCTGGGATCTTTGCTCACCGTTCTCATGATCATTTTGACCCCACGGGATGAGATCTTGCGTGGAGCCCCAGATCGTGGGAGATTATCAGTGGTCTTGTAAGTCTTCCATTTCCTGATGATTGCTCCCACAGTTGATTTTTTCACACCAAGCTGCTTGCCTATTGTAGATTCACTCTTCCCAGCCTGGTGCAGGTCTACAATACTTTTCCTGGTGTCCTTCGAGAGCTCTTTGGTCTTGGCCATGGCGGAGTTTGGAGTCTGACTGTTTGAGGCTGTGGACAGGTGTCTTTTATACAGATGATGAGTTCGCACAGGTGCCATTCATACAGGTAACGAGTGGGGGACAGAAAAGCGTCTTACAGAAGACGTTACAGGTCTGTGGGAGCCAGGGATTGTCCATGTTTGAGGTGACCAAATACTTATTTGCCACCCTGATTTACGGATAAATTCTTTACAAATCCTACCATGTGTATTCATGGATTTTTTTTTTCACATTCTGTCTCTCACAGTTGACGTGTACCTCTGGTGCAAATTACTGGCCTCTGTCATCATTTTAGGTGGGGGCACTTGCACAATCGGTGGCTGACTAAATACTTTTTTGCCCCACTGTATTACACCACAAACACACTTAGAGGGGGGTGAAAATGACACAACAGAATGATATGTTGTAGATGTCAGAGATCACCCGGAGCTTAAACAGGTCCCAGAGAAGCTCTGGTCTACTGGGAAGACTGATGTGGGGTTAATGACCACAGTGAGTCCAGTAGTAATAAAGCCCAAAACATCTTTTAGGCCAAGAGTGAAACAATATCCCTTGAAACCTGATGCAGTGGAAGGCATTAAACCAGTAATAGAGGATATGATTAAAGCAGGGATACTAGTTGAAGCTCCACAGGCAGTATGTAATACACCCATCTTCCCAGTTAGAAAGGCTGATTCACAGTCGTGGTGCATGATTCAAGACTTAAGGGCTGTAAATCAGGCAGTGGAGAGTATAGCTCAGGGGTGGGCAATCTCAGTCCACGAGGGCCGGTGTCCCTGCAGGTTTTAGATGTGTCCTTGAACCAACACAGCCAATTTAAATGGCTAAATTAGCTCCTCAATATGTCCTGAAGTTCTCCAGAGGCCTGGTAACGAACTAATCATGTGATTCAGGTGTGTTGACCCAAGGTGAGATCTAAAACCTGCAGGGACACCGGTCCTCGTGGACTGAGATTGCCCACCCCTGGTATAGCTCCATGCGTCCCTGACCCCCACACCTTGTTAAATCAGCTTAAGCCAGACAAGACACACTTCACTGTGGTAGATTTAAGTAATGCTTCCATACCAGTTCATGAGAACTCACAAGGCTGGTTTGGTTTTACGTATCAAGGCAAAAAATACACATACACCAGATTGCCGCAAGGTTTTTGTGACAGTCCTACAATTTTCACACAGAACATTACAAATTGTCTGTCTGATTTTGTAATTCCATCACATTCACAGATGTTGGTATATGTCGATGACATTTTAATTGCATCCAATTCAGAGAAGAATTGTAGAGACATATCACTGGCATTGCCTTAGCACAAAAATGTGGAGGTAGAATGAAGCCAGTAGCTTATTATTCTAAGAGGCTGGATTCAGTGGCTTGTGCCCAGTGTTGGGAAGGTTACTTTTAAAATGTATTCCACTACAGATTACAGAATACATGCCCCAAAATGTATTCTGTAACGTATTCCGTTACGTTACTCAATGAGAGTAACGTATTCTGAATACTTTGGATTACTTAATATATTATCATGCTTTTTACAACTACGTGAATGTACTATTGCTGTGTGATTTATTACTATTACTGAAGGTCCGCGGCTCCGAACCGTAGTAAAGGGACCTCTGGCTAATACGGTGGGTTCCGTGTCGGGCTCGTAGCCGAAAAATAGCTTTACTTTGTTGTCTGGGTCAACTTTGCTTGTGAGAGACAGAGAGAGGCGTTGAAAGACTGCTCCAACGGAACTTATTGTTTTTGGAGGAAAACACGAACACAGCGTACAGTCGAGTCTTAATAGCTTACTTACAGCTGGGCTCGTCAGGCACTCTTTTTGGCTGCAGTGGTTATTATTATACAGGGCTCTAGACTAACTTTTTGACATGGGCGCACCGGTACGCCTAACTTAAAAAATTTAGGCGTACCGGCACAAAAGTTAGGCGTACCGGCACAAAAGTTAGGCGCACTCAAATTTTTCAACCGCTTCGCTTAACACCGCAGTTTTACATGTGCACTTTTTTGGGGGGAAGCCCATACAGACAATATTCATTTCTAAATTATTAACTAACAATCGTGTGCTTAAAGTGCTTTGTCAATATTGTAGAAAATGTTAAACTTAATCATCATCTTGGCTCCTCTGACGACCTGTTTGCTGCTGCCTGCTGCTGAAAGGCAGTGGGGGAGAGGGGACACTTGGGCAGTGCATTTATTGCAGCATAAAGTGTGTTTTCTGGATACACTGCTGCTTTTTCAGCATTCAAAGATTGATGGCACCATGTCAGAGCTGGCTATGAATTTCAGACGGATCAGGCCTTAACACAAAAGTTATCAACAGTTCTTTTCATCTTTTCTTATTACCCACACCTACATCCACTTCTCTCAGGCCTAGGCTGCTCACTAGGGCTGGATATCATCACTGATTTCTATAATCCATTCGATTCCGGTTCTCAAAGTCCTGATTCGATTCAGTTTAGCCTCAGACAGTCAGAAATATTATAATTCTGATCATTTATCAGTACTGACACTTGTGAGACTTCATCAGAACTGTGAACATCACAGCAGAGGCCTTTGTGTCATAGTAACTGAGAATAAAACACAGAAAAACATGAAGGAGATTTTCCTGGTCTGGCTTTTTATAGCAGATAACCTTAAAAATATTCTGCAATATTCTGCAATTTTGCATAATTTTAAGGAGTTTAAATTTCTTCAGTATTAAACAGCAGAAATTAGGCTTTCTTGTCGGATGTCATTTACATGAAAAAAAGAAAAGACAGCGCTGTAAACAACGGTAGACTGGTGGGTAATAAGCGAATGAATAATCCAGAAAACAGAGATTTGAGACGGGAAACTGTTCTTGAAGTACACACAGGGAGCTGTGTAGGAAGTGTAATTTTTATCGTGGTGGAAGCAAAACAGCAAAAGTCAGAGGGAATTCATGACGACATTGATCAAATGTGAAGCGCAGTTTGCTGCTTCTTTTTGGCTCGGCGAATTTTGGTTGGAGAGACAAAACTTGCAGCTCAGAATCAGCGCAAAAAGACGGAAACACAGCGCGGACCCGACGCATCAGAATCGCTAAGCTCCGACAGCGTGTCCGTCTGCGGGCCGTCCGGTGAGAAAGCCGAGAAAGACAAAGCTGATTCTGATGCGTCGGGTCCGCTCTGTGTTTACGTCTTTGTGTGGAATCCGTTAATGAATTGATATCGCCTTATTAAAGCTACTCACCTCCCTCTTCTACCTGCACTTTCCACTGGACCACGGCCAATCAGAGAGGTCCTGCCACTGACTATCTCTGATTGGTTTAGTCCACGATAGGGGCATAATGTGTGTCTGTTGTTGACCACATGGAGAGTTGCAGAGATTTTTTCTTTGTTACCCAAACAGGTGCGACCAAATGTTGGTAACAGTTGGTCGCACCGGTGCGACCAAATGTTTTTTTTAGTCGCACCACGGAAAAATTTGGTCGCATTTGCGACCAAATTGGTCGCACTCTAGAGCCCTGTTATATTTACATGCTTCCAGCTCCCGTTTTTGCTCGATGACAACTCGTACTTTTCCACTCTCCTTTTTCTCCCTCCTCTTGCTCACAGACACATAATGTGTATGGCAGTCCATTCTCCCTGCAACACGGACTACACTGCCCATGAGGCTACATTCTTTAGAGCTATGCCTGTAGCATTCTGCCTATTAGCTTAGCACAACAACAAAAAGGCGCTCTCTCACCCAGGAAACACACAGTCGCAGAGAGAGAGAGAGCGTCGCCCTGTAACCATGGCAACCGTAACGCTGCCGCCTGGAACAACAGAACGTAGCTGTCAAACAAAACCCAAACAGTCCTGACCCGCCACAATATGAAACAGGAAAATACCGCCGTGTAATCCATTTATTTCAACAAAGTAACTGTATTCTGAATACCACCTTTTTAAACGGTAACTGTAACGGAATACAGTTACTCAT
Source organism: Pelmatolapia mariae (assembly GCF_036321145.2). Classification (NCBI taxonomy): domain Eukaryota; kingdom Metazoa; phylum Chordata; class Actinopteri; order Cichliformes; family Cichlidae; genus Pelmatolapia; species Pelmatolapia mariae. Next base: position 1,852,521 of record NC_086245.2, read on the forward strand.
ATTTTGTATTTTAAATACGTAACGGCGGTACATGTATTCCGTTACTCCCCAACACTGCTTGTGCCTTACCTCATTGTGTGTGATCTGTGTGTGCAGCTGCTGAAGCCGTAAAGTGTTCTGGTGAAATTGTTTTGTTTCACCCTTTGACCCTGCTAGTTCCACATGAGGTGGATGTTTTATTGCTGCAGACTAAAATGACATTCTTGTCACCTGCAAGACACTTATCTTTGATGTCATTGTTGCTCTCCCAGCCACACATAACTATTAAGCGGTGTACAACTTTGAATCCCTCTACACTGTTGCCCACAGAGGAAGAGGGTACACCACATGTGTGTAGTGAGCATGTGGAAACACAGTGTAAACCTAGAAGTGATTTAACGGACATACCACTCACTGAGGGCAAGGTTTGGTTTGTTGATGGTTCAAGTTTTAAAACGGCAGAGGGAAAGACTAAAACAGGTTTTGCTGTTGTGGATGATGTACAGGTCATCCATGCTGGGCAGTTATCACATTCCATGTCTGCCCAAGCAGCTGAGATAGTGGCTCTGACGGAAGCCTGCAAAGCAGCTGAGGGGCAGGTAGTGACTATATATACAGACAGTCAGTATGCATATGCTACACTTCATTTCTTTGCCACTCAGTGGTCAAGACGAGGCATGACAACATCAACAGGGAAACCTGTGGAGCATGCGACACTTTTACAGGACCTGTTGAAAGCAGTCTTACTGCCCAGTAAAGTTGCGGTTTGTAAATGTGCAGCACATACACATGGCACTGACCCCATTGTACTAGGCAATGCCTTTGCAGACAAGCGGCCCTTGGAACACATGGGGTTCATATTCTGGCGTCTCAGGAGCAAACTATGCCCATCACACATGATGTGTTAGCAGACATGCAGTCACACTCACCTCCAGCTGAGAAGCAGCTGTGGCTCACTAAAGGTGAGCTCAGGGGAACCTCAGACCTAGAAGAGGAAGGTTTCCCAGACCAGCTACCCATTTGAAGTAATCCATATGGATTTCATTGAGTTGTCTAACTGTAACACCTACAGGTACTGCCTGGTAATTGTGTGCCCGTTCTCAAAGTGGGTTGAAATTGTCCCCACTAAGAAAGCAGATGCTATTTCAGTGGCTAAAGCGATATGCAAAAATGTGATCCCAGAGCATGGGATCCCCCAGACTATATACAGTGACAATGGTCCTCATTTTGTGAATGAAGTAATTGAGAAAATGTCACAACATCTGGGGATAACACAGAAAAACCACTGCTCATACCACCCACAAAGTGCAGGGCTGGTTGAAAGGACTAATGGCACAGTAAAACTGAGACTCAGGAAAACAATGGAGGAAACAGGCAGAACATGGGTAGACTGCATTGAGCTAGTGAAAATGTATATGAGAATTACGCCAACTGATAATGGCCTAACGCCTTTTGAAATAATATATGGCAGGCCATTTAGAGTTCCAGTGTTTTGTACTGATAATCATAAAGCAGAAGAAGAAAACACACTAGCAGACTGGATGATTAAAATGCTGAAAAGCAAAGAAGTCATGAGTGCAAATAATCTGCCAGATGATTCTGTTTCTGTACAGGAAAAACGTCTGAAGCCAGGAGACTGGGTGCTGATAAAGGTCATAAAGAGGAAGTGCTGGTCGAAGCCACGGTGGGACGGACCATACCAGGCTCTGCTGACAACACCAACAGCTGTGAAAATCGCAGAACGACCCACCTGGATACACCAAAGCCACTGCAAAAAGGTGACACACATCCAGGCCAGCTCGGAGTAAGTGGCAGGAAGACCGGGTACAAGGGGGGGGCCTCCAGGGCCCCTCCAGGGCCCCTCCAGGGCCCCTCGTCTCAATCCGGTGAAGAAACCAACTGAGCCACAGGTACTCATCAGAATGGCTGGTAAAGTGTTGTCTACCCTGCTGGGTGTAATGGCTTTGATGTCGTCATGGTCAGCTGTGGAGACCCTGTATGTCCAAGGAAACCACACCCAATACCCTCATGGCTATTCTACAAACTTTTGGTGTCAGTTTATGAATACAACTGCTCACTTGAATAATAGGACGGACTGCTATGTGTGTGCTCATATGCCGTTGTCAGCATATACATCTGGACTGTGGCTGTACAGCATACCAGAGGACAGAAGTTGGTGTCTGTTAGGCTTAGCAACTCATCCTGGCAACAGAGTCCTCTGGTCCAAGGCCAACTATAGTACACCTCTGAACATCACCTGGAAGATGTCGCCACTTCTGAACGTGAATTGTTCTGGACAAACTGACTTATTGGCCTGGCCTCAAGTGTCAGACCCACTGCCAGACATAATATTGCTGAACAAGCTGAACGCAGCTCAACTACCGGTGTGTGTGATGAACAATGGAACACTGTCAGTGGGGGAGCTGCCGCTTCACTTATGTAAATACATATACACCTACTGCCTTCCAGAGAATGAGAGCAGGTGTATGAAATGCTTGACCAGTGCAAAGTGTGCTGAGAACTTGAAATTGAGGAGGACTGAATGCAAGTTCAACCTGGCTTACAGAATACCAGTAAAAGCAAAGAGCCAGGAGGGGACAGGCTGTGCAAAGACAGTGCCAAGCAGTAAAGGGACAAGAGTGTTGGCTCATTGGTAATTCATGTGTGGACATAAAGCCTATCTATCACTCCCTGAGGGATGGGGAGGAGTGTGTGCCTTGGTGAAGTTATCGGATCATGTCTTCTTCATGGACAGAGTTGAACATCACCCTACCAACCGACAGAAGCGTGAGGTGGATATAGCCTCACCAAACTCTTTTGGAGTGACAGTAGACACTGGAGTGCCGTGGGAATTCCGCATTTGGAGTGGAGGAGCTAAGTTCTTCCAAAGTCTGATCCCAAACATCGGAGTTGCAGAGGTGCGGGATCACGTGGAGATCAACCGGTATGCCCTACTGCGACACATTAATCTCACTAAGACTCTGGGGACAGCCTTAGCAGAGGAGCAAAAGGCCATCAGAACGATGGTTCTGCAGAACAGGCTGACCCTGGACTTGATAACAGCATCACAAGGAGGAGTGTGTAAGCTCACTGGAGAGACATGTTGTACGTTTATCCCGGATGGCTACACGACTGGAGGAGACATCTATTAGGCACTGCAGAACTTAACTGCTCTGCAGAAATATGTGGCGGACCACACATCAGGAGGAGACGCGTCACAAGGCTGGATAGCCTGGTTGACATCTGGACCATGGTGGAACATGTTCTTAAAGTTTTTGACTCCCATTCTTACATTGGTGGCATTGTTTTGCTTGTTTACAGGTTGCTTCCTGCCATGTTTAAGATCGATGGTGAATAAAATGATTGCTAACACTTTTACCAACTACATACTGTTGCAGCAGAGTGACATGGATGCAAAGGCTAATGTGTGTATATGAAATGAAGCCTGCACTGAAAATGTTGACAAGTGATCTTTAGTAGGCTGCAAAGGCTTTGTGTGCATTCCAGAGTGCTCTGGCATTCACACCTACGTCCTGGGAGTATGGGAGAGGTCGTACCTTGTCTTATTGTTTTATGGTAGGATAAACGTATCTATATCTGTTTTAGGCTAAGTGCCTTTTGTTTAGATGAACTGCTGGACTTCCAGACCAGCAGGTTTAGGGAAGTCATTTATGGGGTCACACTCTGACCCCCCCCCCCATGTACCTATGTAAGATGTTATATGTTAATGACCCTATGCATATTCATGTAACCACAATAAAAGGAGTGCTATGGGGAACCTGGCTGAGAGTCTGACGGAGGTCAAGTGGGTGGAACGACACTTGGCTCCAAGCAGGCCTCCCTCATGCATGAGTAACACAAAGAACTTTGCCTGCTTGTGTCTTGTTTTTGCTGTGTAGCAAATTGTCCTGCGAATAGGTTTATGCTACAAACCTATCAAAAATCATTAATTTTTTACCGAAGTCTTCACACCTCCACAATGTTTTGTCAATTGCTATTGAACTGAAACAATTAGTCTTATTGTATTTGTTCAGTTTTTGCTTTTAATATACATTTACTATGTAGCCCAATGCATGTCTCCTTTTATTACCATAGCATTGGGTTTTCTTCAGTCATCACGGTCTTTACATTTGCAGTAAAATTTTAGATTAGGTTTGGGTAAATGTTTATCATGCAGATATGTTGATTTTTATTATTTAGTCCAGCTGAGAGACTGTATAACAAATACAAAGATGTCTGTTATTGTCTGTTTCAGTGCAAAGATGAAGTCAGAAACACAGAAACTGTGACACACTGGGTTGTTTGACCTGTTGGCCAATCAGACAGGATGGTTAGTGTCAGGGTCATTACTAAAAAGAGTACAACATAAGCCTGAGGCTACAGTCCCACACACTGACGTAAATCCCTGTCCTGATAAAGACGTACATATGATGTTTCTTTTAATATTAAGATAACACGATTTGTTCCCAGTGATCACTAATGTCATTAAACAGTTCAGTCTTGAGCTGAGTGATCTCTTCCAGGATGACAGGAAGCACTAGAGACCAATGAATGTTTGAATGAGAATAAAAATGATGTGATTCTCGTGTTTTCTACAGTTGAACATCTCTGGGAGATTTTGGAGCGATGTGTTAGACAGAGGTCTCTACATGTTTTTGGAGAATGGCCTTCATCCCTCCAGCAGAGTTCACAGTCTTAGTCTTGCTGTTCAGTGCTGGCTCAATACCATTGTATGTTTGTGTCCTTTGTCAATATATATGCATCTTTGTATGGAGTGGATCAGCCAGTTTATCAGAGGATCAAACACAAATATATCTGATTTATCTATATTTATGAATATAGTCTCTAAAAATTTAGGGAATCAACAAAGTCTTCATTTACACTGATGCATTTTAATTAACATTTAAATTTCCTTGTGTTATTCTGAGATTTTGATATCAGAAAAAATCAAAAGACATCAAAGTCAAAAGTTTTACATTCCAAATAAATTATTTATTATTTAAATGTGATGCAAAGTAATATTTTCAGTTTTCACATCAACTGAAAAAATGATACAAACAGTGAATTATTTTGCTGAGTTTTTTGTTTCAGAGTCAGAGAGCCGTGACTCTCTACAGTCAGAGGTTTTTGTACGGCGGCTCAATGAGTTTGTATCACTGTGGTACACGTTCGGTGGAGGAACCAGACTGGATGTTGGGCGTAATCCCAACAGTGTGGCAGGGAGGCAGGCAGATGAGACAGAGTGGAGACAACTGGTACCTGAGTGACAGTGGAGTTAATGGCAGGAATGACCAGTGATCTGACTGAGTAAGTTGTGGGAAGGCTGCGATCCGTGGTCCATGGATTTAACTGGAGACAGAGTCAGTACATATACTAGCTAAAGTAAGAAACTTAAGAGGCCAAACACTAAGGGTGATTAGCAGACTTTCAGGCGAAGAGTGGATGTGATCGCTGGTCCTAAGTACTGCTACTATCATCAGCCTCAGGTGTGGCTTCCACAGGGAATGAAGGTCTCCGCCCAGGGGTGGAGGCCGGAAGCACAGCAGACAGACATGCCACTCACCCGGACCATGACAGCTACAGCTACCTATGGTGGTAACAAACCGCATACCTTAAGTGGCTCCTTAGGGTTAATGTCTTTTTTGCCTTACCTCATCTCTTTGTGTTCATAGTCCTGGTTTGACTGCTCACCCCAACAGTAGTCTGCAGCCTCGAGCCGGAAACGTCTTCAACCACCAAACCTCACCGTCTGAATTTTGGATTCCCTTCACCTCAGCTGCCTGCCCTCCATCAGCTCTGAAAGTTCTTAACCTCAGACTGCACAAACTCACTCCTCAGCCAGCTACTCTGCCGCTCACTCGGTGCGCAATTCCCTCCCATAGCCTGAGAAAAGCCTCCAATGCAAGTAAGCTACCTCTCTCTCTCAATCACAGTCCAAATTCCCAGACTTTGTCTCCACCACTAATCCCGTTTTCTTCCCGTTTTCTAGTGACTCACTGCTGCAGCTCCGTCAGTCACCTGTGCTCCTCTCGTGTTCTAGTGTCCCCCACGAAGTCTCCCTGTGTTTAGTCTACCTCACCCCACTGATTTCCTGATTTTCAAATGTTTGTTGTCTGACCATGAAGACAACAAAGAGCAGAAAAAAATTGGACTCATAAGAGCTGAATGTAAAACTGTATATATTTTATTTTAAACTGATTCGATATCTGACATACAATTATTTATTCTTCCATTAAAATTTAATTTATTTACACCTGGAGAACCACGATGACACTGAACTGACTGAGAGCAGTGTTTGTTTTCTTAAAACTAATCATTTTAATAATCTTTAGAAATCGTTGAGCTTCAGGGTGACTGAGGATTGAGATTTGTTTCTTTTATTTAAAGACAGTGTGTCTGTGATTCATTATGAAGCTGAGGTCAAAGTTCATGAACAAGCATCTTCTAACTACTCAAAGATTCACAGCAACAACTGTGTTAGTTCGAGATTTCCTGAGTTTTGAGTAGGTAGAAAGAAGTTTCCACCATAATAATCATTTAACAGTGAACTTTAGATTTTTGAGTGATATGATAAAAAATTTCAGTCCCTTCATGAATTGTGTGTTTGATCATTGAACTGTGTCAGTCTCTGCTGCAGCTGGAAGTTACTGCAGTTTCTGTTCAGTCTGACTGAGGGAGGTTTTTGTACGACGGTTTTTCACTGTGTGAAGAGCTCCCAAGTGCTTGCAAGGAATTCACCTTTACAGTAATAAACTGCTGCATCTTCAGCCTGAACCTGACTGATGGTCAGAGTGAAATCTTTGTTCGATCCACTGCCTGTAAAACGATCTGGAATTCCAGATGCTCGAGTGCTAGACTTATAAATGAGCAGTTTAGGAACTCCTCCATCTTTCTGTTGGTACCAGGCTAAATAGTTGTTGTTATAAACATTTTGTCCAGTTGTACATTTAATATTCACAGTTCCTCCCACAGCAGAGCTCACTGCTCCAGGCTGAGTCACTGGGACCCGAGGTTTAGATTCTGAGGATACAGAGACAAAAACATAAAGCAGCTTCATGGTTTTGTGGGCTTCATTTCAGAGGGACAGATGTTGATAGAGGAGAGGAGTTTGATTCTCTGGACTTTACCTGTGAAGCAGCAGCAGAGGAGAGTCCAGATGAGGACGCAGATCAAAGTCATGTTTTTGATGAGGAGGATTTCTGTGGCTTCTGTTGTGATGAAGGACAGCTGTCAGTCATCCAGTGTTCAACTCTCAGGACTATAAACTCTCCCAGAGCACTGGAGCATGGTGCTGCTGATGCAAAGTGCCTCTCTATGGAAATGATCTGACTCCAACAGGGAGTTGGGTGGAGCTGATGGTTTCAGTGGATCAATCATTGACTTGGTACCACTTGTCCTCTTAGAGTGAAGGGTCACTGAAAATGTATTAAAGTTGCTCTAAGAAGTCATCACTATCCCCTAATTACTAGGGGTGCAACAATACTTGTATCGGTAATGAACCGTTCGATACAGTGCTTTCGGTTCGGTACGCATGTGTATCGAACAATACAAAACTGTAATTTATTTTATCAACTTTTCTTCTGACGATGCTGTCTGTGTTGAGAGCTCAGTGGATCTGTGTTCGACTACTCCGCCTAGGCTGCACTGTCGAGCGCAGATCCACTGAGCAAGCTAGCGAGACAGAAGCTAAGCTCGTTGCAACATGGCAACTGCCTCAACGCTACCCGAAACTGAACCTCTCCCACCCGCATTCAGATCTGGCGTTTGAAACTATTTTGGTTTTCATGTGAAGTATGACCCTGATGGTAAGCGCGTCATGGACAAAAGTAAAACAGTACGTCGGATGTGCCACGCAATGGTGGGAACTAGTGCGTTAGCGCAGTTAGCTCGTTGACTTGTTGACGCTGTCCAGCCCTACACACGGGACGATCCGCGGTAGCTCGTTAACGGAGATTTGCGGCGTTATGGCGTTAATGTCATTTTAATGAGATTAACGCTGACAGCACTAGTGGGAACACAATGAATATGACTGCACATTTACGCCGACATCATCCTAATGCAAAGACAAGTGGAAGCAGACAAAAACAACAAGCACGCATGCTACAAACTTTACCCGAGTCATTTAGACAGCCGTTAGCACATGATTCTCCTTATGAGAACCTGATATGTTTAATATGCTGCTGAGAATATAGCCCAGAAGAAGCGTATAGTATAGCTTTTATTTTGGAAAGAGCCATTTCTCTGTAATAAACTCTCTTTTCCAAAGATGAGTGATTTCTCAATCAGATAGATTTATTTTTTTTTATTATTTTGTTGTTTCAGCAACATTACATTTAAAAACTGTACTTTTGAGGTAAAATATATATTTATAATTTTAATAAATGACAAATTAAAAAGACATGAACATTTTTTTGTATCGAAAAAATATCAAACCGTGACACCAAAGTATCGAACCGAACCGAACCGTGAATTTTGTGTATTGTTGCACCCCTACTAATTACATATTTATATCCTCATTTTTTTGGTCTCTCTTCATTTTCTATACAAATGTATTAGAAGGAGCTCCCTGTCACATCAAATGAGGGAATATGTTTGGGAAAATAATTTCCATCCCTTCATTCCTCTTATACCATGGAGACTCTCTCACATCAGCTGTTTTCTCCACATTAATGTCAAACTGAATTTTATCTGTAAACAAGATTACAAGACTACATCCTCATATGATTCATGTTGAAATTTGTACCACATTAGTTGTTCTTTGGGTTCATTAAATTTGCTTTATTTAATAAAACTGTGTATTTGTAAATATATAAACTCTCTCGTATTATTATTCAGTCAGTTATTGCTTCAGATTTATTCTGAACATAATTGAAATTTACATGAAATATATTTTATAGCAGTGAGTAACTGTAGTACTTGTTTCCTGTAATTCCTTCAGTCTCATGTATGATCCAGACTTTAAATGATCTCAGAGAAAAATGTTTCTGTAAGTGTTCCCATATCTGTCATGCTGTATAGTCCTGCCTACATTTAGGGGGAAGAATGGAGAAGTCATCACATAAAACCACATAAAATCCTACCAGGACAAAGACAAGGCAACTGTCTGCTGCTTTTTCTCACGTTTCTTTGTCTGAAGTTTATATATTAACATGTGTGTACAGCAATGTGAGTGTTCTGAAGCTCTTCATGTTTCTTTAAGAATCTTTCAATCATTCTGGACTCTTGAGGATACAAAACAAGTTCATGCTTGATGATAAAAACAACACATTCTAGGGTCTCATTAATAAATGTGAGGATGCTGTTCTGGCTCCTCCAGAGTCACCTCAGATATTATATGGTGTTATGTGGGTTCATACGGTCTTTGTATATTTTGGGGACATTTTTTTAAACTGTCCGTTTTATTTTGACATCCTACCGGAAATGGTGCCTCTCGCTGCTTCCTGTCTAACAGGGAGAAGGACAGCTATCTACTCCTGTGCCTGCCTTTGCTGCCTCTTAAGCCAGCACAGTCTGTAAGTTGATAGTAATGTTGTATTTCACCAGTGTGTGTTTGGCACTAACTGCTGTTAGTTGCTTGTGATAATTTATACAAGTGAGTTCACCCAAAGGTGCGCTTTATTCAAGGTTCAAGGTTCTTTATTTGTCACATGCATAGTTATACAAGTATAACACACAGTGAAATGTATCCTGACACGCTCTTCGACATGTGTAAAAAAAAAAGGGGGGGGGGGGGGGGGTAGAGGAAGAACATTATATATATATATATAGTATATACATGTGCAGTAGTAGCAGCAAGCAGGTGAATTCTGTACATTAATAAAAATAGACATCTGACTATTTTACAGAATAGACAATATAAACATATTTAAAGTTAAAGGGATTTGAAATGTACATTGTGCCGGTGGGTTTAGAGTGTCTGGAAGAGAGTCCTGTCTCAGTCAATTATAGATGATGTGAGAGGGCGGGTGTGTTTAGGGCCCGGATGGCTTGGGGATAGAAGCTCCTCTTGAGTCTCTCTGTCCTTGCCCGGATGATGCGGAACCTTCTACCAGATTGTAGAAGTTGGAACAGTTTGTTGCCAGGATGGGAAGGGTCCTTCAGTATCTGCGTTGCTCTAGTCCGGCATCTCCTGGTGTAGGTGTCCTGAAGCGGGGGGAGAGCAATCCTGCAGCAGCGTTCTGCTGTACGGATCACTCTCTGGAGAGCTTTTTGGTCCTTCACACAGCTGTTTCCAAACCACGATGTCATGTTCTGTGTGAGGATGCTCTCCACAGCGCCTGTATAGAAGATCCTGAGGATCTTTGGAGAGACCCTGAACTTCCTCAGTTGTCGTAGGTGGTACAGGCGCTGCCTAGCCTTTTTGGTCTGGACCTGAATGTGGGCAGCCCATGTCAGGTCTGAGGAGATGTGGACGCCAAGATACTTAAAGGACCGCACCCTCTCCACTGGAGCTTCATTAATGATAATAGGCTTGTAGTCTCTGTGCTGACTCCTTCTGAAGTCCACCACCAGCTCCTTGGTCTTGCCGACGTTCAGCTGGAGGTGGTTGTCCTGGCACCATGATGCCAGATTCTTCACTTCGTCCATGTAGGCCGCCTCATCGTTGTTGGAGATGGCGCCCAACACCACTGTGTCGTCCGCAAACTTCACAATGGTGTTGCAGCCGTGGGTGGCCATGGCTGCAACACCATCCCTCTACACCATCTGAAGTGTAGAGGGAGTAGAGCAGTGGCGAGAGGACACATCCCTGTGGTGCTCCTGTGTTGATGGTGATGCTGTTAGAGACACACCTACCCACCCTCACCACCTGAGTTCTGCCAGTGAGGAAGTCCAACACCCACGCACACAGACGGCTGTTGAGTCCCAGATCCCTCAGCTTTGTGAACAGTCTGCTGGGCACTATTGTGTTAAACGCTGAACTGTAATCAACAAACAGCATTCTCACATAGTTACCCTGTTTCTTATCCACGTGGCTGAGGGTGGTGTGCAGGACGTAGGCGATGGCGTCCTCAGTGGATCTGTTGGGTCGGTAGGCGAACTGGAGCGGATCTGTGGTGTCTGGGATGGAGGAGGAGATGATGTTCTTCAGCAGCCTCTCAAACACCTTCATTACTACCGAGGTCAGACATTAGCTGTGTCCCAAAACCTAGGCCGCATCTTTCCAAGGCCACATTTGTAGACCGATTACATCACAGCCAGGCGACGAAGGCTGTTTCAATTTGAAGGCTGCTCAACACGGAATGCGTCTACTTAGTTTTAATATTACTCTTATTACGCTTTCTGGGTCACAAAATAAACATTTAAGATATTTTCAGGCAAGAATGTAGCTGTGTAAACTTCAAATATCTGCTCAGAGATGTCTGTTACCCACCAGCTCGATAGCTGACCGGGGGTTCAATGGTCACTCGAGTCAGAGAGAGCAGTGGATCCCCAGCACATTGTTTTCTAACCCCCGTGGTCTTTCGCTACTCAGGTTAAACATGATATATAAGTCACTTAGATAACCTAAAAATGTTATTGTTTGACTTTTTTCAGTGTTTTATTTGTTTGTGAGTAAATCAGTTTGGCTGAGATTAAAGTTATTAGATTAGATTAAATAAAACTTTATTAATCCTCCGGGGTTTTCACACAGCTGAATAAACGTCAAACAGAAAACTGATTAAACAGAAGTGTGAGATGGTCGAGAATTTACTCCAGTGTCCTGATATATTTTAGATAGCAAGGAACAGACAGTTGAGTTCATTAAAATCCACTGAGACAGCGGTGACGCAGACCTGAAGGCTAGACCGTCCCATTTCACAGTCTCGCACTTCTGGCCTTCTCGGTCTTCGAAGGACCCGGTCCACGTAGACCCAAAAGGCCGGGTCCTCCGAAGGATGCGGCCTAGGTTTTGGGACACAGCGATTAGACTAGACTCTAGTTAAGGTTAGCTAGCCACTAACGTTAGCTTGTAATCTTATTTAGTTCTGCTTCACTTTGCATGGTAACAAGTATAGCCTATGATGTTTATAGGTCATAATATTTTCGAACTGTAAAATGTTTACACATGTCAGCTGACACATGATATTTTGTGTCTTGTTTAGAGTTTTACCATTCATTCTTTCATCAAAAGCCATGCTATGCATCCAATGAAAAAACAATCTACCAGAAAGGAACAACGCTGTGGTTTTTCTTTGTGAGATGATGGTAATCTAACTGGCTAGTTAAGTGTGAGGGCAGAATAAATATCAAAAACACTGCCTGAAATAAACCTGCATCATTTTCTATTCAAAAGGTTGTAATGAATGACTGAACTTTGCTTGAAATCATGTATGTGAAAGGTCATAGAGAGAGCAGCAGGGCGTGGCCTAAAATAGGGTGATGTAATGTCCTATGATGTGGACATGAAGGAGAGGAGAGAGAAGAAGAACATATATAAAAACCTCATGCAGACGGAATAAGTAGTTCTGCCTCTAGTTTCCTGTGATGGGTAGAGAACATCTCTCTGTATGTTCACGCCTTCAGTGGAAGCAGGGTGGACATTCAGAGGACCAGCATTTAGAGCTGGGTGAGTCTCCTCAAGCCAGACTTCCTGTATTGGGGCCGACTGGTCGAATCTACATTGTAATGCAGCACGAGCGATGAGCCGTCATTGCAAGGGGACAATGCAGCTGAAAATAAACTGGATCATAACCTTCATATTGATCAATATTAATGAGGTTCTTTGCACTGACTGTTTAAAGGTTCAATAATAGTGTTTAAAGGGTGTAATATGAGGTTGTATCTATGTTTGTATCTCTGTGTGTCCGTGTATAAGGTTTAGAAGTTTAGACAGTAAACAATATGTTCAATAATTATTAAACATACAGGAGGAAACTTTAGCTTCTTTATGATTCTGGTTGACACTGAGATTTTCTTTTCCATAAATATAAATATTATAAAAGGACATTTTGAGCGTCGTCTTATGTTTTTCTATTGCTGACTGTGAAGGATTCTGATGCTGATCTTTGTCTTCATGTTTGTCATTTTTAAGTGTGAGTAGCTGAAACGTGTGTGAAGTTCAGGTGAAGACATGATGGCTGAACATTTTCTCATTAGGTGTCACAGCTCAGTTCGTGTTGATATTTTTGGAAATGAGATAAAATGTGGGATCATGATGGGACAGAGATGGATGCTGAAAAACTGATGCAGAGAAATTTCCTCCAATCACTGATTTTAAACATGTTTTAGTTTCACCGCAGTGTGTGTGTGTGTGTGTGTGTGTGTGTTTGTGTGTGCTCACTGAACTGTGTCAGTCTCTGCTGCAGCTGAAAGTTACTGCAGTTTCTGTTCAGTCTGACTGAGGGAGGTTTTTGTACGACTGTTTTTCACTGTGTGAACACATGCTGACTGTTAGGATAGTGAAAACTCTGACAGTAATAAACTGCTGCATCTTCAGCCTGGACTCCACTGATGGTCAGAGTGAAGTCAGAGTTTGATCCACTGCCTGTAAAACGAGCTGGAATCCCTGATTCTCGAGTGCTAGCAACATAAACGAGCAGTTTAGGAACTCCTCCATCTTTCTGTTGGTACCAGGCTAAATAGTGGTAGTTGCTCCAAACATAAACATTCTGACTGGTGCTACACTTGATGCTCACAGTTCCTCCCACAGCAGAGCTCACTGCTCCAGGCTGAGTCACTGTGATCTGTCCTCTGGACTCTGAGGATACAGAGACAAAAACATAAAGCAGCTTCATGGTTTTGTGGGCTTCATTTCAGAGGGACAGATGTTGATAGAGGAGAGGAGTTTGATTCTCTGGACTTTACCTGTGAAGCAGCAGCAGAGGAGAGTCCAGATGAGGACGCAGATCAAAGTCATGTTTTTGATGAGGAGGATTTCTGTGGCTTCTGTTGTGATGAAGGACAGCTGTCAGTCATCCAGTGTTCAACTCTCAGGACTATAAACTCTCCCAGAGCACTGGAGCATGGTGCTGCTGATGCAAAGTGACTCTCTATGGAAATGATCTGACCGACTCACACATTTTATGATGTTGTTTTTATTTGTATAAAAACAAATCAAAAGCAAAAAAAATTTGAGAAATACAAATATTCAGTTCAATCCAAATTGCTGATCAGTGTCTTCATCTGTATGTTAGTTTATATTATATTAGGTGGAGGTAATTGTGGTCTACAAAGCTGACGTACAAACTTAATGTCCAACTATTTTCTTGTATTCTGTAAAAACTCTCGATATTGTTATTTTTGGTCAGATAAAAATGTGAGGAACATAATAGCATATAGATCTGTCTCTCTTATTGTTTTCTTTTACTGTTTTCAGACAGTAAACATTCGTTCTATAAATAGATTCTGATTCCATCGGTCAGCTCTCTGACAGCACTTCCATTCTGCACATCTCTAGATCCTTCCTCAGGTTGGTTTGTACAGCAGGATGCTCTTCCTTAATGTAGCAATAATATGAAGGACAGCTGTCTTCAACATAACATACTGTTTCCCTCTCAGTGATTCCTGATTGATTAAATAATTCATGGCATCTTGTGGAAGAACATAAATTTGATTTCCACCAGTGAAAAATGTGAAACGCTATAACAGAGAAAACATTTTAGACACATTTCTAACAAAGACAATTTTAACTGAAGAAGCTTCTTGGATGAGAGGTGAAACATCTGGAAGAAACTTAAAGAAGTCCAGCTGTTTTCTTTTCAAGCTCCTTACACTACCATGATCTGGATGACTGAGGACCTGCAGATCAATGATCTGACTCACACAGAGACTTGGATCAATCTGATGATTTCTATCATTGGATCAATCACTTCATGATAATATTGACCAACAGTGTCCAATTATTATTATTATTATTATTATTAATAATAATAATAATAATAATACATTTTACTTAAAAGCGCCTTTCAAAACACCCAAGGACACTTTACAGAACAAATAAGACAAGCATAAAAGCAGGAAATGAACACAATAATAAAACAAAGTAAGAGCATGGAGTAGTTATACAGAGTAGGCTATCTTGAACAGGTGGGTTTTGAGGGTGGACTTTAAAAGGGGGAAAGAACTGATGTTTCTGAGGTCAGGGGGTGAGGAATTCCAAAGTCGAGGGGCAGAGCAACTAAAAGCCCCGCCCCCCATGGTAATAAGACGAAATGAAGGAACAGAAAGAAGAAGAGAAGAGGAGGATCTGAGGCACCAGGATGGGATGGACATCTGTACCAAATCAGAGAGATATGGTGGGGAGAGAGAATGAATAGCCTTAAATGTGTAAAGGAGTATTTTAAATTAATGCGGAGTTGAACCGGGAGCCAGTGAAGCTGCTTCAGGATAGGGGTGATGTGGTGAGTAGAGGGAGTCCTAGTAATAATACAGGCAGCAGAGTTCTGGACACGTTGAAGCTTGTTGATGGATTTTTGTGTAAGGCCAAATAAGAGTGAGTTACAGTAGTCAATCCGAGAGGTAACGAGACTATGGACGAGAATAGCAGTGGCATGTGGAGTGAGGAAGGGGCGGAGGCAGTTGATGTTACAGAGCTGGAAATATGCTGAGCGAGTGATATTATTGATGTGAGAGTTAAAGGATAATGTACTGTCAAGACATTAGACTTATTTGTGTTGAAATTGTTCCTTTCTGAATGTCTGTTATTTAAACCCACTTAATTTTCCTACAACATTATTTTTTTCATACCATTTTAAAGCTCTTTAAAGAAGTTTAACATTTTCCACTTTTATTTTTATATTCACATCGCATGTGTCCTTTTTACGAGTTGGCATTCTGTGTTTTGAGGGTCAAAGGCTTCGTCCAGCACTATGTCTGGACTGAAATATTGAGAACTGACGTAGAAGAGCAGAGGGTCACTTTTTTGCTGCATGCTTACACATCACACTAGAAAACGGTTAGAAGGATATTTTCTGGGCCAAAGGGAGTCCAAACAGAATATCCCGAACTAGATAAATAGAATCAGTATCAGGATAATATTAAATAATCAAGGCTGGGCAGGCAGGTGTTTTTGTCTCTGTCATTCCAGGAAAAGGAGCTGATAATGAGGGAGGTAAGAGGAGAAGGAGGCTCGAAGGGAGACAACAGGGTCTTTCTGAGGTTCCTGTTTGAAAATGACATGTCCAAAATAAACAGAATATTTCTCTGCAATTACAAACTCTGTGTAGACAATCTTGGTATCAAATAAAGCCGACACTTGTGAGATTTCATCAAAGGTGTAAATATTACAGCAGGTGTTACTGTATCAAAGTTACTGAGGCGGGAACACAGAAAAAGTACGTCGATTTTTTTTCCTCGCCCGATTTATTTTTGGATTTGATTGCATATAACCATTTTCTAAATATGCTTCACAATACAATAAACTCCAGAAAACCAGTGATTAACATTTGAACATCATCTGTGCAAAGACTGGTGCTGCTGAAGTGAAACACAGAAATGTTACAGTGGGTTGTATAAACTCATAGTCAGGCGTTTTGCCAATTGGCACATTTTGGTACCATCTGTGAGTTGAAATTTCTTAGTTATTGAACAGCAGAAATGATTTAACTTTATTTAGATGCCTAAAGACGCTTGTTTCAAGAATATTTTGAAATGAGCTACAGAGAAATGGCATGCATAAGTCTTGATTATCATATTCGACTTTTTTGACACATTTGTGATATTTTGCAGCTGGTTCAGTGAATTTTGATCAGAGCATGAAGAATCTGTGAGATCTGTGCTTTTGGAAAATGTTTCATTTTCCTGTTAGATGCTGAGGAGTGAAAATGGGGTTCAACTTGTGTTTATGCAAACTTTGCAAAATGATATAACTGCTCTTTTAATTGTTTGTTGTTTTCACTGTGTTTGGTGGTTATAGAAATGGTTTATATGAGCTTTTAGCTGAGATTCTGAGGTTTCAGTGGATACCACACATGCTGGTATGTACATAGCCAACCTCGTGTTACAGCTAATGTAACAGAATCACCCCCCTTTGCCCCCAGTACCAGTGGTGTTGGGGCTCAAAAGGTAGATTCAGCCTCATATTCTGATGGAGAGACTTGCCTCTCATTTTAAACTTCCTATCAAAACTTAAACTTTCTTAGTGAAAGGGTCAACAGGTTCTCCTTAACGGACAAATGTAGGATTGTGTTGAGCTCTGCTTCACCTCATGGCTGTGTTCTGTTATCACTTATTTCATTATTATGGTGGAGGTGTGGTCTTTGGCTCTGCTGCAGGGGAGGGGTGGTGCAGCAAGCTCGAGAAGCTCTCCTCAAGCACAATGTGCCTCACGAGTCGTGACGGAGGTTTACAGTTATGTACACCAACAGCTGCAGGACTTATGAGAACAGATTTGTAATCAGGTTTTCTGATGACACCGTCCTCTTTTGTGAAGTGATTTGTGAAATGATCTAATGATAAATATTTGAACCTAAATGCTTTCAGAAGCTGTAACACTGAGAAGGAAGTCAATGTTATTCATGGACTGGACGTCCAGATTGTACCAAGATATTTGTAACTCAGCACAATCTTTGAACGTCAGCTCAAGTTCAATGTGAACAGAGTCCATCGTAAAACAGGGATAAGAGAGAATAAATAATTGTGAAGAAGGTTGAACTCTTTTAATGTTAATAAAAAAAGTTTAGTTTAACTTTATACAAAGGAACCTGGAGGCCAGCACGTGGATGTGGACCCAAATCCAGAACAGTTGAAGGCAGGAGAGCAGACAGGTGATGAAACATGAGTCCGTGAACATGAAGCAGCATGAGCATGACCAGCGTAAAGGTAGGTATGCAAACTGCTGATAATGTGACTGATGGATCTGAGAAGCTACTGAGAGCACAAGGAGAACAAGGAAAGTTAAACACAGCACGAGATGCAAAGGTGGCCTGTAACTGTCACTTCCTGCGGGGGGCAGATCGTGTGGCGTGTGTGTGGAGGACCCAGGTGTGGACACAGACGAGGAGACAGAAGAATTCCAACAAAAAGCGAGCCTGTATTTGTCTGAGACTCAGGAACAGAAAACCAGGCAAGAACAAAACTAAACTTAAACCTATACTGGTGAAAAATTGAAATGACTACAATTTACTATGAACATGATGCAGTGGATCATGAAAGAAGCTCTGAAATATCTATGAGAACCAGAAAGATGAACATGTTCTGCACCACATCATGAAAGACCTGAGGTGACAAGAAGGGTGAGGAAACAGACGGCATGATGAGGAACGAATGGAAACACAGAGACTAAATACACAAGAGGTGATCATGGGAAGTGGAAACACAAAGGAAATAGCTGACACAAATGCACATAATGACACACTGGGGAGGTGTAAAACTAAGCACACTGACCAAGGGAAACACAGGACCTTTACAAAATAAAACAGGAAACATAGACAAGACAATACCAGCTTAACAGACTTGGCACACATGATAAACTAGACAAGAACCCAAACACAGAAACCAAGGAGACAGTGATAAATAATGGCTAACTTTAACCTCAACTAAAAGTTAAATAGGAATAACACATGAACTATAATCACAAATCTAACATAAGACAAATACAAAATACACTCAGAGCGCTGGGTCAGAAACCCAGCCAGTGACAGTAACTAACATGTTTTGAGCAGACGGACCAGCAAAGAAGAGACATTGATGCTGGTCTTAAATACTGCCGCTTGTCCTGGATCACAATCAGGTGAGCATGGCAGGTGTGCTGACGATGGCTCCGCCCAGAGGTGGAAGCACAGAGGCATCATGGAAAAATACAGCCAACTCACCCTGACCATGACACTTTTAATATCCATTTATAGAAAGTCTTTTCTTGAACTGCTGGTTCAGTGTTTTATTTATAAATACCTGCTCCAAAACCACGGAGGTCAGGCAGAGAGATTTGTGTTCACTCTGAAAATGAAGAAGGAAAAAACATTATTATCCATCCTGAACGTGTTTTGTCATCTGAGTTCAGGAAGTTGTTCTCAGGTCACCGTTACCTTGTACCTCAGTGTAGAACGAACACAAACTTCAAATCCTTCATTCACTCAGCTGTTAGATTCCTGAACGCTGACAGGAGTCATTTAGATGAATGTTTCTGTGATTGTTCATTTTGAGACATTTACCCTTCATATTCTATTTATTTATTTTGAACATTTTTGTTCATTTTGATGTATTTATTTACTTTTTTCTTGACCTCATTGCTTGTTTATCTCTGCCTTGACCTGCAACAGTGCTTGTGATTATTGTTTAAAGACTGTAGGCTGTGTGAGTTTGACCATGTGAGCAGGTAGTGTGGGAAAGCTGCAAACAAATTTTGGAATTAATAAAATTATCTGAACTGTGAATCTAATTTTAAAAATGCAACTTATAAAAACATGTTGCACTGTTTCTTGTTTCAGTTCTAATTTGTATAAAATTATTCAAACAGTGAATTATTTTGTTGAGTTTGTTTGTTTCAGAGTCAGAGAGCCGTGTCTCTCTACAGTCAGAGGTTTTTGTACGGCGGCTCAATGAGTTTGTATCACTGTGGTGGACTTTTGGTGGAGGAACCAGACTGAATGTTAACTGTAAGTACATTTGACTCATTTATGAAGCTCAAACCTGTATCATTAAGGTTAATTTCATTCCCTTCTACATAAATACTTCATGTTTCTCATAAATATAAAATCTAATATCAGTGTGAATTTTGAATTCAGACTAAAATTGTCTTGTGCTTTTATTTTTACTGGAAATTAAACTTTTAAAACGTTTTTTTCTTGAAGAAAAGTAGAAAAAATTTATATATTTTACATTTCCATAAAAGTTTTGTCTTCAACCTTTTGCTGCAAATAATGTGACATCCATTTAAAATTAATAGTTCTTACAGATTTAACATTATTAACGACACATTAACAGTGAGCTGTCTGAGGTTTGATCATTTTATCAATTTTAAAGTGTGAGTAAGTACAGTTATCTTTATTGTTCCCAAATAGAGCAAAAACAAGTCTATGCTTTTTTCTTTTTTATTTACTAAATTGTTTATGACAAGTTTGTGACAAAATTTTGAAATTTTAGTTTTTGTTTGTTTTCTAATTGTAAAACTAATAAATTATTCAAACACACACGAGAACATCAGAAGTCAAAGAAACGCTTTAATATTTTTATCTTTGGTACTGAAACTCGTCTGTTGCCATGGTTCAGCAGTGAAGCATGTCTGTTACCATGGTTACCAAGCTCAGAGAGAGAAGTGAAACAACTGGAGAGCAGTTTCACCCAAACTCCCAGTTTCTCTAACATCTCTCTCTCTCTCTGCAGTGGTTCGAGTCCCCCCTCCCTGACCGTGCTGGCGCCCTCTAGTGAGGAGCTGCAGCAGGGGAAGGCTACAGTCATGTGTGTGGCCAACAAGGGCTTCCCCTCAGACTGGAGGCTGTCCTGGAAGGTGGATGGAAGAAGCAGCAGTGGAGAGGAGAGCAGGAGCCCCGGGGCGCTGCAGAATGACGGCCACTACAGCTGGAGCAGCACCCTGAGGCTCCCTGCAGACCAGTGGGAGAAGGTGGGCTCTGTGACCTGTGAGGCCACCCAGGGCTCCCACACTCCACTCTCACAGACTCTGATGACAGACCAGTGTTCCCAGTCCTGAGCTGACTCACTGGGACTCTGATACTGGCTTTAGTCTGCAGCTTCTCTCAGTCTGCTCCCTCTGTGTCTGTATTGCTTTGATAGTTTTCATGTTTTCATGCTTGTGGCACTGTTGATGGTTTTAATACTTCAAATAAAAACTGAGGTCTTCAAATAGTGGTTTTCATGTGTTTCCATTCAGCTGCTCTTCTGTCTGATAATCATCCTTCAGGTTCAGCAGTGATGCTTCCATACACTGAAAATCTCTCCTTCAGTAACTTTTACTGAGAGAATCACATGTGCTGTATCACATCAGAAACTTAAAAAAACAATTAATATAATCACCACCAGCTGCTTTCTGCTATTAATAGTTTCCGAGTTGTTTGTAGCTGCATCATGTTGAACTTTGTGATGATATTTCATGTTGGGTGTCGCATAAGCAGAAAAAGATGCTGACAGATTATTGTAACCTGCATGTGACCCATGATGAGACCCGTCCTGGTTTTCTTCAAAGTCATTAGATCAAAGTCAGAATTGATAAAATAACCCAAAGAAAAACTAAACTTTCTTTATCAACATAGGAGACACTAAAAAATGTCTCTTTCAGAACATCAGTGTAGTTTTAAAAGTGTAAATGTCAGAATAATTTATGTCACAAAGGTCAAGTTAGGTTAAAGACTTGATGAACTAAATTTTAAAGTAAATTTTCAGATCAAATCATGTGAAATATTTCTGTGACCAAGAATGTAGCTGTAGCTGAGCAATCTACATACATACATATATCAGTACTGCAGTTTACTAAAATATTCTCATTTAATAACTACTTCCCAGTTTGAATATTTAAAGGGGAGTTTCTTAATCACAGATCTGACTCACAGTATCAACTGTTTTGTGTATATCACATGTTCTACTGTACTAGCTCGTCAGGATGGACATAAGTCTGATGTTTTGAATCAAACCCATAGTAACATTTAGGGTTAGACTGTGTGTGTGTGTCTGTGTGTGTGTGTGTGTGTCCTCAGTGAACTGTGTCAGTCTCTGCAGTATCTTCCAGCTGCAGCAGTCACTTCAGTTTCTGTTCAGTCTGACTGAGGGAGGTTTTTGTACGACTGTTTTTCACTGTGTGAACACCTCCTGACTGTTGATCTCATGATAACTCTGACAGTAATAAACTGCTGCATCTTCAGCCTGGACTCCACTGATGGTCAGAGTGAAGTCAGAGTCTGATCCACTGCCTGTAAAACGAGCTGGAATCCCTGATTCTAGAGTGTCAGCAGCATAAATGAGCAGTTTAGGGGGATATCCATTTTTCTGTTGGTACCAGGCTAAAGCGTAGGAGCCATAAACATCCTCACTGACTTTACACTTGATGTTCACAGATCCTCCCACAGCAGAGCTCACTGCTCCAGGCTGAGTCACTGTGATCTGTCCTCTGGACTCTGAGGATACAGAGACAAAAACATAAAGCAGCTTCATGGTTTTGTGGGCTTCATTTCAGAGGGACAGATGTTGATAGAGGAGAGGAGTTTGATTCTCTGGACTTTACCTGTGAAGCAGCAGCAGAGGAGAGTCCAGATGAGGACGCAGATCAAAGTCATGTTTTTGATGAGGAGGATTTCTGTGGCTTCTGTTGTGATGAAGGACAGCTGTCAGTCATCCAGTGTTCAACTCTCAGGACTATAAACTCTCCCAGAGCACTGGAGCATGGTGCTGCTGATGCAAAGTGCCTCTCTATGGAAATCATCTGACTTTAGCTGTTTATCAATGGATCAAATGGTATGTTTGGAATTCATGCTGTGTACGATGACTATATGCAATATTTGACTGCTCTTGTTTATGTCATGTACTCATAGCAAATCCCTTATTTCCCCTAATTATCAGTGAAATGAAATAAAAAGTATAATCTTTCTGTCTCTATAAAATAGGATTTGTATTAAGTAATTATATTTAATTATATTTATTATATCTATATGAAAGTTGTTGATTCCTGGTAACACATTTCTTAAACCACTAACACTGGAATAAGCTCTTTAATCAGAAATCGCTTAGTTTAACAAATTTTTTTATATCATCTGAAAAAAACAATATGAAGAGTGAATTATTCTTTTGATCTTGATTGTTTTTATTTGTTTCACTGTAGTTGTTAAAGGCTCTGAACTGGTTCAGAAATTCTTATTTCATTTTGTGTACTTTTTGAAAAACTAAAAACAATATTTTAAAATTTATTGTAATGGCACACACAGACACAAACGTGCATTCCCACCCTCATGCACACATATACAAATACTCGGCACTCATCCAACGTGGAGACAAACAGAAATGGATACTGTACACACAATCACACTCCCGAAACATACTCTATACCCCAGGTCCAGGTACCCTCGCCCCTGTCTTGTTTCTTTATGTTGTTGTGGGTTCTCAAGAATGACACCATTACTTGAAGAGAAGGTATTTTATCGAACTGTGGTTCACATGTAAACAAAGCTCAGCCATCACCGTCTGCCCCGAGGTAACTCTCTCTAGCTCTCTAGCTCCCCCTACAGTCTAGGAGTATTACCAACATAAAACATGATACTAGGCAAATAAGGATTTGCTGTTATCATTACATCTTCCTTTTTTTTTTTAACAATAAAATAAAATAACATACCTACTTTCACAAACATAAACAGTCTCTATTTGTTTTTTACTTGTTAAACCAGGCTTAATCAATGTAACGTTAACAACACAACTAGTTTTCAACAATTATGGTCCGTTCAACACTAGTAACCAAACATAGTGCAACTTGCATAGATACTATGACATCATCTTCCAAACAACATGTCAACACATTACATCTGTTCAATCAGTCTCATAGGTGGCTTCACTTGTCTTACAGATCTTCTCAGTGTTTGTTCTTGTGTATGTGTAGGTGTTTCAGGTGATAGTGTCTCATGTGTGTGTTGGGGTTGTTCAGCAGCCTCCAACCTCTGCTCCACTACTACTGGTCCCTTAAGAAGATCTCGGCGATTTCTTCTCAGCATAGCGCCGTATTCTGTCTGAATGATGTATGATCGTGATTGATCTTTCTTTAGAACAGTTGCTTTCTGTGCCCATGTGTTGTTTTTGTCTTTGAATCTCACTTGATCCCCAGCATGCAGTTCAGGTAAGTTTTTTGTCCCTCTGTCATAATAGAACTTCTGCTTTGCTTTTTGTTGCTCCTTGAACTTCTTCACGCTGTGTCCCTCTTTTGTGTTAAGCAGATTATCCTGAATGGGCAGGTTTGATCTCAGGCGTCGTCCCATAAATAGCTGTGCTGGTGACATACCACACTCAAGTGGCGTTGTGCGGTATACTAGCAGGCTTTGGTAGAAGTCAGTACCACTGTCTCTCGCCTTACTCATCAGCCTCTTCACTGTTTGGACGGACTTTTCCACTAGTCCATTAGATTGTGGGTAATGCGGGCTTGATGTTGTGTGAACAAAATCCCATTCTTTGGTAAACTGTCCAAACCTAATATTGGAGAATTGTGGTCCATTGTCTGTGAACACTTCACTTGGCACACCGTGTCGTGCAAATACGGCTTTCATAGAAGTGATTACAGCCTCTGCTGTTGTCATTTGCAGTCTACATACTTCTGGATACAAAGAGTAGTAGTCTGTGACCACAATATAGTCCTTTCCTCCAGACACAAAGAGGTCAGCCCCCACTTTCTGATATGGTCGGTCTGGCACTGGGTGCGGCTTTAGTGGCTCGGCAGGATTGCTTACTTGATATGTCAGACATGTTGAACAGTTCGACACTTCATTTGTCACATCCTGATTAATCCGTGGCCAGTACATCACCTCACGTGCTCTCCTTTTACATTTTTCCATGCCTAGATGCCCTTCGTATATCTTTTTGAGCATCTCTCCCCGCAGGCTCTTTGGGATGACAATTTTACTTCCCTTGAACACCACATCATCCACTACAGACAGTTCTGCTCTGCAGTTCCAATACTCTTGAATAACAGGTGAGCAGTATTGCTTACAGCTGGGCCATCCATCTATGATGGTTTTAAGCAGTGCTTGTAACGTTCCATCATTGCTTGTCTCCGTTCTTATGAGCTCCATCTTCCCTCCTGCAACTGGAAGTGCACTTGTGACCATGCTCACATATGCTCTTACATCATCATCCATCTTGGTATTTGCTGGCTCATTCGGATCAGCAGCTCTGGATAATATGTCAGCTGTGTACATCAGCTTGCCAGGTGTGTACATCACGTTAAGCGTGTAACGTTGCAGCCGGATCATCATTTTTTGGATTCTCAGCGGACAGTCATTCAGTGGTTTTTGGAACAATGCTATCAGTGGCTTGTGGTCAGTTTCAACACTGATGGCCTGCCCGGACACAAACTGGTGAAATCTCTCACAGACGTATGTTATGCTGAGCAGTTCTTTTTCAATCTGTGCATATCTTGTCTCTGCGTCTGACATGGATCGCGATGCATATGCAACAGGCTGCCACTCAGCATACTTCTGCAGAAGAACAGCTCCAAGCCCACTCTGTGATGCATCTGATGAGATCTTAATAGGTCTCATTGGATCATAAAACTTCAGAACTGGTTCTTTTGTAAGCAGATCTTTCAAGTCACGCCATGCAATACAGCATCCAATACACACTCAACACAAGGCTCCAGCCTGTCTCTCTCAACCACCCAGGCTAGGAGGGAACTGAGGAGGATTAAAGCCAAGAAGGCAGCGGGTCCAGATGGCATCAGCTCGAGGGTCGTCAGGTCCTGCGCAGACCAACTGTGTGGTGTGATGGAGCACCTCTTCAACCTGAGCCTGAGGCTGGGAAGAGTCCCACAGCTCTGGAAAACCTCCTGTGTTGTACCAGTGCCAAAGACTTCACGCCCCAAGGACCTCAACAGCTACAGGCCGGTGGCTCTGACATCCCACCTGATGAAGACCCTGGAGCGGTTGGTCCTGGCTCAGCTTCGGCGCCTTGTGAGCTCATCACTGGACCCACTTCAGTTTGCCTACCAGCCTGGCATTGGAGCGGATGATGCCGTCATTCACCTCCTACATCGTTCCCTCGCTCACCTGGAGACCGCTGGGAGCACTGTGAGAATCAT
Organism: Pelmatolapia mariae; assembly: GCF_036321145.2. Lineage (NCBI taxonomy): Eukaryota > Metazoa > Chordata > Actinopteri > Cichliformes > Cichlidae > Pelmatolapia > Pelmatolapia mariae. The sequence continues at coordinate 1,878,136 of NC_086245.2, forward strand.
GTTCTTTGATTTCTCCAGTGCCTTCAACACTATTCTTCCCTCGGTTCTGAAGGACAAGCTGGAGAACTCTGGAGTGGACCATCACCTCACTACCTGGATTTTGGACTACCTCACCGACCGACCACAGTATGTGAGGACTCAGGGCTGTGTGTCGGACAGGGTCGTCTGCAGTACGGGGGCCCCACAGGGAACGGTTCTGGCTCCGTTCCTCTTCACCATCTACACTGCAGACTTCTCCCACAACTCCACCCAGTGCTTCCTGCAGAAGTTCTCTGATGACTCTGCTATAGTCGGCCTCATCACTGATGGGGACGACAAGGAGTACAGAGGACTGACTCAGGACTTTGTGGACTGGTGCCAGCTGAACTACCTCCAGATCAATGCCAGTAAAACCAAGGAGCTGGTGGTAGACTTCCGCAGGCACAAACATCCTCCACTGCAACCACTGAACATCCAAGGTATGGACATTGAGGCTGTGGACAGCTACAGGTACCTTGGTGTTCATCTGAACAGCAAACTGGACTGGACTCATAATTCAGACGCCCTCTACAGGAAAGGGCAGAGCAGGCTGTACCTGCTGCGGAGAGAAGTTGCACGTTTGGAGTGGAGGGCCCACTCCTGAAGACCTTCTATGACTCTGTGGTGGCCTCAGCCATCTTTTTTGGTGTGGTCTGCTGGGGCGGCAGCATCTCTGCTGGGGACAGGAAGAGACTGAACAGGCTGATCCGAAGGGCCAGCTCTGTTCTAGGATGCCCTCTGGACCCAGTGGAGGTGGTGAGTGACAGGAGAATGGTGGCTAAGCTGTCATCCCTGTTGGACAACATCTCCCACCCCATGCATGAGACTCTGACAGCACTGAGCAGCTCCTTCAGTGGCTGCGGCACCCACGGTGTGGGACGGAGAGATTTCGCAGGTCTTTCCTCCCCACTGCTGTCAGACTCTACAACAAAGACTTTAACTGATCAAACACACACATCCACAAATGTGCAATAACACTAATGTGCAATAATCTTTTCTGGCATCGTTGTATTTTTACTCAGTTGTATATAGCATTTGTATTCTATTTTTATCTTATTGTATATTTTATTCTATTTTATTCTACTGTATATAGTATTTTATTTTATTCTGTACAGTTGTGTACTGTATTTATTCTTATTTTATTTTATTCTAATTTTTGCTTCATAACTTTTGCACTGTCCACTTCCTGCTGTGACAAAACAAATTTCCCACGTGTGGGACTAATAAAGGTTAACAAATTTCCCACGTGTGGGACTAATAAAGGTTATCTTATCTTATCTTATCTTATCTTATCTTATCTTTCTCATGTTCATGATTCCACTCCCATGCGATTCTCTTTTCAGTTAGCTGTCTCAGTGGTGCCATTTTTTCCGAGAGATTGGGTATGAATTTTCCCATGTAGTTTATCATGCCATTAAATCTCTGCACATCTTTCTTGCATTGCGGCCTCGGCATGTTTTCAATTGCAGACACCTTTTGAGGATCTGGTCTGATGCCTTCACTGCTCAGGATATCTCCAACAAATGTCAGTTCCTTCGCCCCAAGCTGACATTTCTCTTTGTTCAGCTTCAGATTGGCTTTTCTGGTTGCTTCAAGAACATTTCTCAGTCTCATGTCATGTTCAGCTTTTGTGCTACCCCACACAATGATGTCATCCATTGATCTGTCGACTCCTTCCAGGTGTTCATAGATCATGTGTATTGTCTTATGATACACCTCAGGTGCTGAAGCAATGCCAAATGGCAGTCGCCGGAATCTGTACCTGCCAAATGGGCTGTTGAACGTGCACAGTTTTGAACTTGCGTCCAGCTTCAGTTGCCAAAATCCTGATGAAGCGTCTAGCTTGCTAAAGTACTTTGCTTTTGCAAACTGTGACATTATCTCTTCTCTTGTAGGTAGTTTGAAATGTTCTCTCTTTATTGCTTTATTCAGATCTCTAGGATCCATGCAAACTCTGAGCTTTCCAGTCTTTTTCTCCACAATAACAAGAGAACTCACCCACTCCGTTGGTTCATCGATCTTTTCAATCACTTCCAGGTTTTCCATCCTGTCCAACTTGGCTTTTAGTGGCTTTTGTAGAGCAAATGGTACTTTGCGGCATGGATAAATGACTGGTGTTACACTTTCATTGACTCTGATTGTGTGTTCTCCAGCAAGGCAACCAAGTCCCTGAAATAGGTCACCATATTCCTTCATCAACTCATTATAGTCCATGTCATCATCCGTTTCCACAACGAGCACTCTTTTCACTAGGTTCAGGCATGTAACCCTAGTATAGGCTGCACATTCTTCGGCACCACAATGAATGTTAGTGTGTGCTCCTTATCTTTGTGTGTCACTTTAACCATGCATTTTCCTTTCACAGGTATTTCTGCACCTGAGTATCCACTCACTTTCACCTTTGTTGCATGTATTTTAGGTCTAGGTCTGATTTTCTTGAACTCTGCTTTTGATATCACATTCACTTGAGCTCCAGTATCCAGCTTGACTTTCATGAGTGTGTCATTCACTTTGAGTGTCATTATCCAGTCCTTTTCACCTGTCTTATTGTCTGTCACTGCCGCTACATAGAGTTCCTCTGTGTCTTCTTCATCCACAGTATGGACTGTACTTTGTTTCGGGGTTTGAGCTTTGCAGCACCTAGCATAATGGTTATTTTTGTTACAATTATTGCATCTTTTCCCATATGCTGGACATTTTTTAGAAGGATGTTGCATTCCGCAGCGACCACAAGTCTTTTCTTTTCTGTCCCTGTTTGCTGACGATTTCAATTGCAGTTTCATTTCAGCAGCAGGACTCTCCTTTTTGACTCTGTGTGTGGTCTTATTCACAGCATCCACTCTGCAGCTGTCACTAAGCAGTTCTTTAGCTTGTGCCCTCACCGTTTCAGCTGCTCTGCACAGTGTCAATGCTTTTTCCAGGTCAAGATTTTCCTCTCTCAGTAGCCTCTCTCTCAGACCGTTGTCTGGAATCCCGCACACAAGCCTGTTTTTTATCAAAGAGTCTGTCAGTCCTCCAAATTCACATGTTTTACTCCTGTTCTGCAGCTCTGTGACATACTGATCTATTGTCTCCCCTGTCTTCTGTACACATGTGAAGAATCTGTGCCTCTCAAATGTCACATTTCTCTTAGGTATGCAGTAAGCCTCAAACTTCTCCATTATTTTATTCAGCTTCATTCCGTCTCCATCAGTAAACGTGAAGTTATTATAGACTTCCAGTGCCTCATCACCCATTATATGCAAAAACACTGATGCTTGCTTTTTATCACTTGCCTCGTCAAGTCCAATTGCTGATAGGTACAACGTGAAACGTTGCTTAAATCTTCTCCAATTTTCAGCCACATTTCCAGTCAACTGAAGAATCGGTGGTGGGTGTAAGCCGTCCATGCTCACGTCGCTAGGTCCCTTTTCTCCCCCTCAGCGAGTTAGCTACACTACATTCACTGCTAAGCTGATCCGTCGGTACTGCTATGTTGTAGTCCGTTACCTTTCTTCAAGTCCATCTTCTGACACCATGTCTTGTTTCTTTATGTTGTTGTGGGTTCTCAAGAATGACATCATTACTTGAAGAGAAGGTATTTTATCGAACTGTGGTTCACATGTAAACAAAGCTTAGCCATCACCATCTGCCCCGAGGTAACTCTCTCTAGCTCCCCCTACAGTCTAGGAGTATTAACAACATAAAACATGATACTAGGCAAATAAGGATTTGCTGTTATCATTACAGCCCCTAGTGGGGGAAACTGCACCTAGACCCAGGAGATATTACCCTTTTTCCTGGGGTGGAGACAAGCAGACCACGCCGGCTCCAAAGTAGAAGGGAGGCTCCGCACCCCAGACCCCAGTTAGATGGACAACTACTCCTCTCAGCCCCTCCACCCCGATTTCTAACAGAGAACAGGGGTGTGTTAAGACCCCAAACCTACCTCCGCCCGCTCATATGTAGTGTTGCTGCGTGCTGTTCTAAAGTGCATTTAAAACACGGGAGAGCATGGTGCTTCCTGTCAGAGAGCAGCAGGTGACAGCACGGCCCCTCCCGAGAACCCTCAATGTCTACATGCATTTAAAATTGAGAGGTGAGCACCGGCACCAGAGGTGAGGTTGAATACACAGATCGTCGTATAGTGTGCCCACCCCCAAGGCCCTATATGTATGTGTCATGAGATTGTGAGTGATGTGGATGTCTAAGTTGTGGAATAAAATTGAGGCACAGGCGGCCAGAAGGGGACAGAGGGGGAATACCTTCCCTGCACCCTAGTGACACACCTGCACCCCAAGGCCCTGCATGTGTGGGTGGTTGTAGTGGAGCAGGAAGAGGGAGGCAGCTGGTGATGGGGAGGGAAGGAAGGGAGGGGCAAATAGCAAATAACACCTTCAAGTGTCTTCAAAAGTGTAAAGAGCTGATACCGTGATCCACAAACAGGACAAAGCACCTATTCTCCCTCATGAATCCAAGCTTTGACTAACAGGCAGCCTCTCGTTGTGAGAACCCTGTGTAGATGTTTGTAGAGAGACTGAAGAGTGTGACCACCTTAAAAAATGAATAAATCCTTTCTCTGTATTTATTTGGTTTCATTTATATTTTTTAAAGGAGAAATATGACTGATTCTAAGAAATTCTGTTAATGAAGTCAAACTTACTGAGGAGATGTGAGGAGTTTAATTTAAATGCAGTGCGTGTGTGTGTGTGTGTGTGTGTGTGTGTTGACTAAAAAATATGAACAGTGAATTATTTTGTTGAGTTTGTTTGTTTCAGAGTCAGAGAATCGTGTCTCTCAACAGTCAGAGGTTTTTGTATGACGAGTCAATGAGTTTGTATCGCTGTGGTTTAGCAAAGAAAACTGACATATCTCATCGCTGTAAGCTGCCCACAGCCCTACAACATGTAACTACAACAGTTACATGTGCTGACATTAGAACTTACCAGTATACAGTGCTGAGATCAAACAAACATATTTTTTGAAATATTGTTTTTCCTTCTTCCAGTTGCTACCTAAGACTTAATTGATCGATGATTGATTGACGAAGCCTTTATTTGACACTTGCATTTGCCTGCAGTGAAATTGGACGTCTTCCGACCCTACATACAATACACAAACATCACATCGGGGAGACAGGTCTGAATAGTTACGTATTGAAAAACAATGAAATGTACTACACAATAGGAGAAAGGAGGAGAAATAAAAGGAGAACTCTACTCAGACTGAACACCTGGTAGGGGATCAGTGTGAGAACAGAAAAAAAACCTCCACAGCACAAAAAAGCTGCGAATCTTCACACCTTTACACCAGAGAAACACATGACAATCAACGGGGGGGTATCGGATATGGAGTTAGCCGATGTAGACAACAGCCCCATCCGGTCCTGCAGCCATCCCGGCGCTGGTGGAAGTAAGCGTCAAAGGCGTTTGGAAGGGGAGAGGAGAGTGAGTGTGTGTCTATGTCAGTGTACATGCATGTGTATGCATGTGTGCGTGTCCCGTGTTCAACTGAGAGAGAGTGTCCTTTCACCCGGTTAAGCAAAAGTCAACAGTCTCCAGCCTACGCAGGTGGCCTTGAAGGACAGGGTCAGAGTCCAAACACAGTCTTATAATCTGGGAGAAATTGTTGTTCCAGCCAGCCATTCGGCCTTGGAGCCATTTGGCCTTCTGGCTGGCCCCGGGCAGCCGCATGAAGATAATGGTTGTTTTGGTTAGGTTTAGTATCAACAAACTGTATCCAATTTCACAGCTGATCTAATGTCCATCACTGGTCCCCAGATCTATTGATTCCCTGTTGCAGAGTCGCGAGCTTCTCCAAGATCTTATCCATATTGTGTTCAAGCACAGTCTGAGAACTCACGGCTTTGCCCATCACATCGCCGGCCAGCCCTTGTGGGATTTTGAGCAGCTGTACCGCTTGTTTATTCTTCCGAGTCATTCTAACTACCAGAAACCTCGAAGCACAGGCCGAGGGGGCGTTGTGGCAGCAGTTTTTCACACCAGCCTATTAATTAACGAAAGACCAAGACAGACTTTTAATTCATTTGAAAGCCTGATGCTTAGCCTTGCCCACCCCAGCTGTAAAACTCACAAACCAGTCTTACTTGTTATCATCTATCGTCCACCTGGGCCTTACACAGAGTTTCTCTCTGATTTCTCAGACTTTTTATCTGATTTAGTGCTTAGCTCAGATAAAATAATTATTGTGGGTGATTTTAACATTCATGACAGCCTCAACATGGCATTTAATCTGTTATTAGACTCAATTGACTTCTCTCAAAATGCAAAAGAACCCACCCACCACAAGTGGTGGGTGGGTTCTTATACCACGGAGTCAGAAGTACCTGACTCCGTGGTATAATTCTCAAACGCGTAGCCTAAAGCAGATAACTCGTAAGCTGGAGAGGAAATGGCGTGTCACAAATTTAGAGGATCATCATTTAGCCTGGAGAAATAGTTTGCTGCTTTATAAGAAAGCCCTCCGCAAAGCCAGAACATCTTACTATTCGTCACTGATTGAAGAAAATAAGAACAACCCCAGGTTTCTCTTCAGCACTGTAGCCAGGCTGACAAAAAGTCAGAGCTCTACTGAGCCAACAATCCCTTTAACGTTAACTAGTAATGACTTCATGAACTTCTTCACAAATAAAACTTTAATCATTAGAGGAAAAATACAGCTACTTTTAGTACCATTGATATTCATTTAGACTCTTTTTCTCCAATTGATCTTTCTTAGTTAACTTCAATAATTACTTCCTCCAAATCATCAACGTGTCTTTTAGACCCCATTCCTACAAAACTGCTCAAAGACGTCCTGCCATTAATTAATGCTTCAATCTTAAATATGATCAACCTATCTCTAATAATCAGCTATGTACCACAGGCCTTCAAGCTGGCTGTAGTTAAACCTTTACTTAAAAAGCCATCTCTAGACCCAGCTGTCTTAGCTAATTATAGGCCAATCTCCAACCTTCCTTTCATATCAAACATCCTTGAAAGAGTAGTTGTCAAACAGCTAACAGATCATCTGCAGAGGAATGGCTTATTTGAAGAGTTTCAGTCAGCTTTCAGAGCTCATCACAGCACAGAAACAGCTTTAGTGAAGGTTACAAATGATCTTCTTATGGCCTCTGACAGTGGACTCATCTCTGTGCTTGTCCTGCTAGACCTCAGTGCAGCGTTCGATACTGTCAACCATAATATCCTATTAGAGCGATTAGAACATGCTGTAGGTATTACAGGTACTGTGCTGCAGTGGTTTGTATCATATCTATCTAATAGACTCCAATTTGTTCATGTAAATGGAGAGTCCTCTTCACACACTAAGGTCAATTATGGAGTTCCACAGGGTTCGGTGCTAGGACCAATTCTTTTTACATTATACATGCTTCCCCTAGGCAGCATCATTAGAAGACATAGCATAAATTTTCACTGCTATGCAGATGACACGCAGCTCTATCTATCCATGAAGCCAGGTAACACACACCAATTAGTTAAACTGCAGGAATGTCTTAAAGACATAAAGACCTGGATAGCCGCTAACTTTCTGCTTCTTAATTCAGATCAAACTGAGGTTATTGTACTCGGCCCTGAAAATCTTAGAAATATGGTATCTAACTAGATTCTTACTCTGGATGGCATTACCTTGGCCTCCAGTAACACTGTGAGGAACCTTGGAGTCATTTTTGACCAGGACATGTCCTTCAATGCACATATTAAACAAATATGTAAGACTGCTTTCTTCCATTTGCGCAACATCTCTAAAATTAGAAATATCCTGTCTCAGAGTGACGCTGAAAAACTAGTTCATGCATTCATTACTTCCAGGCTGGACTACTGTAATTCATTATTATCAGGCTGTCCTAAAAACTCCCTGAAAAGCCTTCAGTTAATCCAAAATGCTGCAGCAAGAGTCCTGACAGGGACTAGAAAGAGAGAGCATATTTCTCCTGTTTTGGCTTCCCTTCATTGGCTTCCTGTTAAATCCAGAATTGAATTCAAAATCCTGCTCCTCACATACAAGGTCTTAAATAATCAGGCCCCATCTTATCTTAATGACCTTGTAGTACCATATCACCTTATTAGAGCACTTCGCTCTCGCTCTGCAGTCCTACCTTCAGTTCCTAGAGTATTTAAAAGTAGAATGGGAGGCAGAGCCTTCAGTTTTCAGGCCCCTCTTCTGTGGAACCAGCTTCCAGTTTGGATTCAGGAGACAGACACTATCTCTACTTTCAAGATTAGGCTTAAAACTTTCCTTTTTGCTAAAGCATATAGTTAGGGCTGGACCAGGTGACCCTGAATCCTCCCTTAGTTATGCTGCAATAGACGTAGGCTGCCGGGGATTCCCATGATGCATTGAGTTTTTCCTTTCCAGTCACCTTTCTCACTCACTATGTGTTAATAGACCTCTCTGCATTGAATCATATCTGTTATTAATATCTTTCTCTCTTCCACAGCATGTCTTTATCCTGTTTTCTTCCCTCAAGCGCTACAGGTGCATCAGCACAAAAACCCACAGACTCAAAAACAGTTTCTTCCCCAAAGCCATAACCACCCTGAACTCACACAGTCCCCCCCTCCGCCCACACACAGTTTTTTTCTTCCCATTTCCTCTATGAACCACCACTGTCCAATACCAATTCTATGTGCAATAACCCAACTGTATATACACAACACTATTTATTACATATTACTTTTTTAAAACCGGCTTGTATATTTGTACATTTTATATATATATATATATATATTTTTTTTTTTTTTTTTTTTTTTTTTTTCCCCTCTGTTAATACTGTCCATATGTATATAGAGCTGCAGAACTGTGCCCCCCCCCCGACACTCCACTTCTCCCAGCTGTCGTGTGTCCGGCAGCAAAAGTCCCTGCAGGACGATCAGGCTCCCCCGAGGCCGGGCTTCTCATCGAGAAGAAGGTGTCAATTTCATTAGGAGACTTGTTGATGGTTCCAAGCTTTAAGTACAAAAATCAGTCCACTCCATGAAATGCTTCTGTTTGGTCATATGAGCGATTAAATTTTACAGCAGAGCAGCTAATTTCCACATTTTAACTTTAGACCCCAAACCAACCTCTGTCTCCTTTTTCCATTATAAACTTTGCATGAACAACAGTCCCATAATGCATTGTGTTGGTCACGTCAAAATTCAGATCAGCACCTACACAGCAGTTTGCGTGTGGTGGTGTGGCTGCCACATATGGAACGCCAGGACTGCCATAATGAATTAATTAAATACACCATTAAATAATTAATTAAATGTGGCAATAATTAATTAAAATGTGAAATACATAAATAAATAATTAAATGTGTCATTAATTAATTAAATATGTCAATAACTAATTAAATGTGTCAATAATTAATTAATTAAATGTGTCGTAAATATTTATGTAATTAATTATTTCAGATTTTAATTAATTATTGCCACATTTAATTAATTATTTAATGGTGTATTTAATTAATTCATTATGGCAGTCCTGGCGTTCCATAGCCACACACTAATAGGACATTAATATTTGATACTGGTATATTTATCACATACATGTCAATAATAAATGGACGCCTCCATCTGCTGAGGAAGCTCATGTGTTGTCACTGAAAGCTCCTCAACAGGTACTGGCTGTATCTCATGGTGAGATTGTTTCATCTGAGAGTCTAAAGTGCAGGATGAACTTTGAATCTCAGAGTAAGGGTTGTATATATGTGACAAATATGTCACTGCATATGATTTGGATATTATGCAGAAATGGTCACGTATGATTTAATGATGAAAGCACATCTTGACTTCTGTTTTTTGACTCTGAGTCATTTTTTGTTTTTGAACTTCAACTTTATATTTATATTATTTAAAATAAAAGCTCTACGAGAAGTATTGTATTAAGTTTCAAATGTTTTAACATTATGTTCCTTTCTCCTGATCTGATTGTTCACTTTTAACAAATCATAGGTGATACTGAGGCCAGTTTGAAACTGAGGTCAAAGGTCATGGGGAAGAGTTTTCTCACTTTCCACTTTTGGCTCCTCTGAACTTTGTATTTCTGGACTAAAAAAATAAACAATTTTTAATTAACAGAGAAATTAACCTGTGTGTGTGTGTGTGTGTGTGTGTGTGTGTGTGTGTGTGTGTGTGTGTGTGTGTGTGTGTGTGTGTGTGTGTGTGTGTGTGTGTCCTCAGTGAACTGTATCGGTCTCTGCAGTATCTTCCAGCTGCAGCAGTCAGTTCAGTTTCTGTTCAGTCTGACTGAGGGAGGTTTTTGTACGACTGTTTTTCACTGTGTGAACACCCACTGACTGTTCAACCAGTGAGCACTCTGACAGTAATAAACTGCTGCATCTTCAGCCTGGACTCCACTGATGGTCAGAGTGAAGTCAGAGTTTGATCCACTGCCTGTAAAACGATCTGGAATCCCTGATTCTCGAGTGCTAGCAAACTTAATGAGCAGTTTAGGAACTTCTCCATCTTTCTGTTGGTACCAGTGTAAAGTGTTGGAGCTAAAAACATCCTGACTGGTCCTACACTTGATGCTGACAGTTCCTCCCACAGCAGAGCTCACTGCTCCAGGCTGAGTCACTGTGATCTGTCCTCTGGACTCTGAGGATACAGAGACAAAAACATAAAGCAGCTTCATGGTTTTGTGGGCTTCATTTCAGAGGGACAGATGTTGATAGAGGAGAGGAGTTTGATTCTCTGGACTTTACCTGTGAAGCAGCAGCAGAGGAGAGTCCAGATGAGGACGCAGATCAAAGTCATGTTTTTGATGAGGAGGATTTCTGTGGCTTCTGTTGTGATGAAGGACAGCTGTCAGTCATCCAGTGTTCAACTCTCAGGACTATAAACTCTCCCAGAGCACTGGAGCTGATCTGGAAATGATCTGACCAAGTTTAAAGGCACAATGTGAAAAAGTAAAGGTCTGGACTTCACCATTTGTTTTTACAACATTCTGTACCCATAGATCCTGATGGGTTGTGAAGAACTACTAACTGATTATATTTAGTTCATTTAACAGTTGCTCTTTGCCAAGATGTAGAGATGTTAGGAATTCACATTTTTTTCTGAATTCCTTCGTTCATGTTTGTATAATTAAATATTTCATGGAAAGCATTTAGTCAGTGACTTTATGGTGGTGTACATTGTTGGATCACACTTACATTTATACAGTTACATTTTGTCAAGAGATTTATTCTAAAGACACTTCTTCAGCTAAGAGTCTAAGGGTAGAAACACACAGACGCTGCAGCATTTACTTGTATACAAGGGCGATCACAGAACGCTCACACCAGAGTGGGGGCCCTGCGATGCGCGCTCTGTTCCTGCACTTGTCTTTATTTATATACAAAAGTAATACAACAGTGAATATGTCTATTCATAGGCAGAGGAATGTTAGTGTGTAGGGAGTGAAGATAAGAGTGGTTCAGGTGTATGTATGTGTGTTGTGGGATACAGAAAGACGCGGCCCCTCTTCTTGTTAGCGAGCATCAGATAAGAGTGTCCAGCTCTCCTCTTCCTGGCAGGAGTGAAATAATAACAGCTTGTTCAGCTATTATCGCTGTGAGAAAGAATTTATAAAACAGTCTTGTAGTGGACAACAGTCTAAGTCATCAAAAGGTCAACATACAGTATTCTATCATATGCAAACTTATATCATTAAAAGCTTATACTGACCACTAGAGTACAACTTTCCATTGACACATTTATTCAAGTAACTTTTTTGAGTAAATTCTACTTGCTGGTGAAGATCATGTGACATAACTAAAAGCTTCACAATGGGAATACAATAGACTTTGTAGAGAAACTATTTTCTAAACCACTTCCTCCACTGTGTTGGTATTTGGAAAGAATGCAATACCACATATTATTTGTATAAATGCAGTTATACTCACTGTACACTGAAAAAAAGGCTATGTTGGATTTACTTAATTCAATAGTGGACATTGGTTGCACACAACTGTTTTGCTTTGGCAGAAACTTAAACGACTGATTTAAATCAACACAACTTATTCATAGTCAATAAGCCTGTGCATTTTGTGTTGATAAAACACGCCTGAAACACGTTTAGATGAAGTAAGTTGAGCTCTTGGAATATTTTAATCCTTCACAATTTTGTCATTTATTTCAACACTATTCAATAACTTTTGCCCCAGTACTGCTTGGTCACTTAAATACTACATGTTGTCTTCATATTACATAATGTTTAACAAAGTCTAGAGTCTGGCTAAGATAAAATTTGAATGGATCTACAACAACTATCTTTAGATGGGTTGCAGGGGGGGTTGGGGCGTAACCCTGACACAGCTCACCCGTCTATTACACAGAGACAATCAACCATTTGCACTCACAGGTAATTTAGAATCACCAATTAACCTAACCTAACTCTAATGACTGCATGACTTTTAACTGTGGGAGGAAACCAGAATACCCAGAGAGAAACCAGTGCAAACTAGCCAGATTGCAGATTTGAACCCAGGACCTTCTTACTGTGAGGCAACAGCACTAATCACCAATCCAGGCTTAACAAAAGCAGGAAAGCTATGATTTCAAGGCTTGATGCTGAATTTTCTGTACGTTTTTTTCCTTGGCAGGTTAAACCACAAGAAATAGTGATAGCATACACATAGTGTGTGTGTAGTTGTCTGCCTCTTATACCTCCACTGATTTTCCTGCAGTTTGAAATCTCGTGCGATCTTGTGAATTTCTTGAGTCCAGCAACTAACCCCTCTTACTAGATTGTATCACGTCATCTCAACAAGAACAAATTAAGCCTTTGAATTTCATACAGATCCCACATGATTTAATTACGTTCAAGATAGAAACATGAAATTTTTGTGTTCAAATTACAAGATACACTTTTTTAATGTAACAACCTCCCAATTTACTTTTTTTTTCGGTTTCTTATGACAATGTCAATTTTAAAATTGTGCTATAGGAGACCATAATAAGATGGCTGTGATCCAAAATTAAATATGGTTCAATAGACATGATACAATATGATTTCCTCCAATACCATCCACCTCAAACATATATTACAGTTTTATCTCAGTCGCTTTGGCGCAGTTCTCAAATCAGTGATGCTTTTCCCCAATCAAATGAGCCTTTCTCATCGTTTTTGTATACACATACACACTGCTGTTGTTTCTACACTAATAAAGGGATTTGTTACTTTGTTGATCCACTTGAAACTTCAAAACAGTTTTGTCTGACAGAGCTCTAGATCTGTCAATTTGCTGAATAGTCAGAAATTTTGCCCCTTATTGACATAATAGCTTCATATTGTTGCTGCAGATTTGTCAGCTGGACACCTCTTTCAACCACATCCCAAAAATGCTGTCTTGAACTGAGATCTGGTGACTGTGGAGGCCATTGGAGCACCATGTTTTTGTTTTTTTGTTCTTATATTGTATAATTTTGGTCAATCCATGTGAATTATAACCTCAGTTTCCTGTTCTTAGGTCAGAGGCCCTGCAGTGCAGTCTTCTACTGCTGTAGCCCATCTGCTTCAAGGTTACATGTTGTGCTTGCACAAATGCTCTTCTGCATCTTGTTTGTATCGAGTGGTTGGTTGAGTTACTGTTGTTACTGAGTTACTGTTGCCTTGTTATAACCTCAAAACTTTCAGATCATTCTCCTCTGGCCTTTGACATCAATGAGGTATTTTCACCCAGAAAACTACACCTCACTGGATATTTTCTCTTTTTCAGACCATTCCCCGTCAACCCTACAAATGGCTGTTTAAATAAATCCCAGCAGATCAGCCTGTCTGGCATCAACAACCATGACACTTTTAATTATCTTTCTTAATGATGTTTGGGTTAATCCTCAGCAGGTTGTGTTCAACATGTCTACATGTGTAAATGCTATGAGCTGCTGAAATGTGATTGGCTGATATTTGGATTAACAAGCAGTTTAACAGGTGTATTTAATAACCTAATAAACACATGCAGTATGACTTTACTGGGCTATACAGTAGTTGGTGCTGTGGTCTCAGATTGTATACATTTTCTTTTCCTGACACATATAGTTTAATGAGTATTATTTTGCTTTTCTCCATTTCTTCAGTTTTGTAAAGTAAAAAAAAAAAACAAAAAAAAAATCAGATTTGATTTTTGTTTCTGAAAACAGTTTTAAACTTTTCATTAGCTGTCACAGTCCGGGTGAGCTGCTGGTAAATTTCCACTAAGTCCATGTTCTGCTGTGTCTGCCCCTGGGCAGAGCTGTCATCTCCTCACATGGAGCCAATCTGGAGCAATCTACTCAGGATATTTAAGACCAGCGTTGCCGTCTCTTCACTGCTAGTTTGTTAACTTACCCACGGTGGTAACAGGCTACCATGCTTCATGCCCCTTGCCCAAGTCTATGTACTTACCTTGTTTTTTTTTGTGTGTTTTTTTTTTTGTCTGTCCCATTTGGATCTTTAGCCATCAGAATTGTTGTCTGAAGACCAACAAGGATACCAAATGGATTTATTTTGCCAAATGGATCATCAGGTCATTGCCGTATTGGTCCATTTGATCAAACTTTGTTGTTTTTATTTATTTTATTGTCAGTTGTTACAGATGGGACAGACATGACTGAGGGATAGGAAAGGGAGAAAGAAAGAGAGGAAGGAAAAGAAAAACAGAAGGGAAAAGGGACAGTGAGAAAGGGCACTTACAACAGGATCACCTGTTGAGAGAAAAAGAATAGAAAACAAGCAAAAAAAAACAAAGCAACATACTAAACACAACACCATCACGTTAATCTAGCTAAGTGTGAACAGCAGTAAATACTAAATATTGAATGTTGTTGTGCAGCACGCAGGACAGACAGCGCACAATGTGCTTTGAAGTAGCAGCTAAGAAAGGTGTAGTTTATGTCTACGAACAGTGAACACCCATGTGTGCACACCTGTGTGGATCAACGCGCTTGTATACAAAAGGTTTCTCCATGTAACGGTCTGCTAGAGGGTGTAGAGGGCCATAGCCCCGTCCCCCAGGGCATGAAGCAGGCATGGAGGAGATCCAGGCTCCAGACATCCAGAGGCCCCAGAGTGCAAGAGCCCAAGGAGGACCACTGGAGGGGCATCCGTGCCACCCTCCTGGGAAGGGCTGAGGAGATCCCCAGACGAGGGGTCACCCAGTAGCCACGGAGCAGAAGCCAGAGGGGGCTGCACCGGCGTGCCCGCCGGCTCTGCCGGCAGCCAGCTGTGCCGGAGTGAACCGAGTCGCAGGCCCCGAGGCCAGAGGCTCGAGGGCCCCATTTGCCCCGGAAGAGGCCTGACCGAGCGACAGGCACCAGGCCCCGCCAAGTAGCCACCGGGAGTGAGCCGGTGCATACCTGAGCGCCCAGCCCCGGACACCAAGGACCACCAATGCACCGACCCCTGAGGGCATCAGTTACCGGCAGGGAGTGTGGTGAGGGGAGATAGGCCTCCACACTTTGGAGGGCCTGGGAGGAACTTACCTTGTTTTTCATGTGCTACAGCTCTCTGGTCACACCACTGCTCCACTCTTCAGCTAAGATCGCCACTCAGACACTCGGCCATACTCACTGCAGTTTCATGCTCCGTCTCCTGGGAAGGATTTCAATATCACACCTGTCTGCCCTCTTGCCACTGCTTCGCACGGGATCACTTGGAGCTCAGGTCAGCCCATCTTAAATCTATTCAGCTCACCCGGACCTTCACCTACTCCCCTCAAAGTACCACCAACTCCACCTGCAACATAAGCCATACTCCTCTTTAAAATTCAACCACACCTGGAGAAGTCTGTGAACCCACTAACCCTCTTTTCCTCTCTTCCTCTTGATCACCACGCCACCTTAGGCCACCACACTAGGTTTTCTTGTCATGAATCCCACACCAAGTATAACTCTGTGTTTTTGTGCCAAATAAAGATTTGTGTAAAGCAAACTCAACCATCTCCACATGTGGTCCAGGACTTGAGTCCAGTTTCGTACAGGCCTTCAGCCCCTTGTGACTCTTTCCAAAGTCAGTAAGATTTTGAGAAAGTAAAAAACTAAAAAAACAAAACAAAACAAAAAACCCCAATTTGTCTTAAAACGATGGTGAAAGTGTTTTATGAAGTGTCTTTTGCATAGATGAGTCTGTCGTGAAATATGACTTACATATTTTGAGAGCTGCATTAAGAGTGGTGAGAATGACGTTCCTGATGTAAGACTTTTTCACCAAAGCAACTGAGAAAAGCTGTGATGGGAAAATATTTACTGAAGTTCATTTAACTGTTCACAAATAAATGTAAGTGAAGTGTTTTAAAAAATGTGTGTGTGTGTGTGTGTGTGAGAAACGATATCAAAAACAAACCAAAGCGACATATGGTGATAAACCCTAATTGAATCTTAATGTTTGCCAGTTAGAAGCCTTCAACCAACAGCACAGAGCACAGTCTTCTCTACCTGGAAGGAATTTTCAAAAATTCCTAAAATAACATTATTTGTAGACAGAAGTCCAAGATAGAAATAAAAACTCATTTTTTAAAAATACCCCCGTATGTGCAGGCATTCTTAAAAAAATACTGGTACACTTTCCAGAACTTAATATTTTTGTGAAATTCAAACATAACTACATGAATCAGAAGTATTTTTGAATTTTGTCATGGATCACTGTGTGCAGGACTCATAGAGGCAAATGTGAAGTCAAAAGAGCTTTAACGCTGAACTCTAAAGCAGTGGATCTTAACCTTGTTGGAGGTACCGAACCCCACCAGTTTCATATGCGCATTCACTGAACCCCACTTACGTGAAAAACAAAATATGATTTTTTTTCCAATTCAAGACATAGATATGTTTTTAACTGGTACACAAAATGAGTCGTGCAAGTCACGGCGGAGGCTCTGCCAAACCCCTGAGACCGACTCACCGAACCTCTAGGGTTCGATTGAACCCAGGTTAAGAACCACTGCTCTAAAGTAACAAAAATGGAGATACAAAAATAAACTTTTGCACGCAGGCAGGCAGAACTAAGAGTAAGATGAGGGTGAACCAACATTAGTGAAGCGACAAAGGGCAAAGGCAAACACAGGGCTTAAATACACAGTGGCGTAATCAGGGAATAGGAGACAGGAGGGAAGCACGGCTGGAAGACATTAGAGCTAACGAGGCAAGGGAAGCAAAACTAGACACACTGACCAAAGACACAGACCTTCAAAGTAAAACAGGTATTATACACTGACAGAACAAAAAAACGCTGGGTCAAAAATCCCAGGACCATGACAAATTTAGGCTGAGAATTAATTTCACTGTTTAGAGTTGTGAAAAAAAAAGTGTCAGGTTTAAAGAGAACATGTGGAAAACTGTAAAATGTACATTCTGAAGTCATATTCTTTGAATATTGTTGTAATGGTTTTTATGTGTTTTAATTACACTATTATAATATTATTACATTATGCAAACAGTGAATTATTTTGTTGAGTTTGTTTGTTTCAGAGTCAGAGAGCCGTGTCTCTCTACAGTCAGAGGTTTTTGTACGGCGGCTCAATGAGTTTGTATCACTGTGGTGGACTTTTGGTGGAGGAACCAGACTGGATGTTGGAAGTAAGTCAGTCTTAGAGCTTTTTTCTCTTTTCTTTAATTTCATTTAATATGAAAGGCGAAGAAACTTTTTGTGTGAATCGATTCATTATTTTATAAATAAAGTTTGTCCTAAGAGACAAAGTGAGCTTTGGAAATTTTATTCAGACATTCAAGACAATTAGTAATGAAAATTTGGGATGTTTCATAGTATTAATTATTATTTGTGGTTCTGATGATAAAGTTGTGTTTTGAGGGCTTGTAGGTTTAGTTCAGTCTGACAGAGTCAGAGAGCCGTGTCTCTCTACAGTCAGAGGTTTTTGTACGGCGGCTCAATGAGTTTGTATCACTGTGGTGGACTTTTGGTGGAGGAACCAGACTGGATGTTGGAAGTAAGTTCATTAAACTGTGTTTTTTATTAAATGTTTTATCATTTTGTTTAATAATTATCTCTTAGGCTGCTTAGATGAGACAAAAGTATTTTTTATTTGAAACAATTTAGTTTTTGATGTTTGTCCTTTTTACTGGACTAATTCAGATTAGCTCTGTGAGTTTCTCTTGTTTAATCTACATTTCTGTCATAGTAAAATATATGTAGACAAGAGTAAACTTCATCTTATGATTAGTTTGTAAATTTCCACCACATCATCTGCTGTTTGGATGAGTTAAAGTTTGCTTTCTGATGTTTTTATCGTGTCAGATGTTTCAGATTTAGTTTGAAATCATGTGAGCTGTTCAATAACATTTCAAATCTATATGAATGAGTAGCTGCTCTGTGCTTGTGTCCACTCATTTCTTCAGTCATCCATGATTTAGACTTCTAATCATTTTAAAGCCAAACTTCTGCTGTAAATGTTTCCACATCTGCTTCTTTTATTTGCAGTGTAGTTTGAACATATTTCAGGTCAAACTGTGTGATGATTCTCTCTGTGCTGATATGCATGAGAGGTTTCTTAAAGGGAAGTGAAACAATGTGTGAGTTAATGACTGGTGGAGCAGAAAAAACACCTGACAGAAACTTCTTAACGGAGAAATTCAAATTGTGGTTTGTGTCCTCTAAGCTGATTGGTGTTTCCTAGGTGATACCCGCCCTGCCCTGAAGGTGCTGGGTCCCTCCAGTGCAGAGCTGGACCAGGGGAAGGCCACGCTCATGTGTGTGGCCAACAAGGGCTTCCCCTCAGACTGGAGTCTGTCCTGGAAGACGAGCGACAGCAGTGGCAGCAGCAGCATCAGAGGGGAGGAGAGCAGGACTCCTGGAGTGCTGCAGAATGACGGCCTCTACAGCTGGAGCAGCACCCTGACGCTCACTGCAGACCAGTGGGGGAAGGTGGGCTCTGTGACCTGTGAGGCCACCCAGGGCTCCCAGACTCTGGTCTCAGAGATACTGAGGAGAGACCAGTGTTCCCAGTCCTGATGTCAATCACTGAGTCTTTCATGCTGTTTTTCTTCTTTCTCTTTGAGTCTTCTTCTTGGCAGATTACAAAAAAATAAACCCATCAAACAGTCATGTTTCCATCTCATAATGACAAAAATCATAGCAACAATCTCCTCTAGTTTCATCCTTTTGTGTCTGTTGTAAAGCTGATATTTCAAACTCTTAAAAGAATAAAAATGTAACGAGAAAACATGTTCTTTCACTCTGTGAGTTTAATAAATGCACATTCAAGAAAGAAAACATTTGTAAAACTTATTTAGCCAGAACACACACAAGTGCGATATATTAATATATTACACATTACACTGTAATATATCCTTTCACCTACATTTAATATTTTCTATAAGATGTTACGCCAGTGTCATCCATAGATTATCTGTGTGCTCTTCATAATTTCAATTCTCAAAGCTGTTTTTTTCACCTGCATTTCATTCTGACAATGTACAAGAAAAAAATCTCAATATTTCAAATTAAAGAGCAGGGTGTCATCTGTATGTTTCAGGAGAAATCATTTAAATGAAGTTAAAGTTTAAGAAAGCTTCCGATACAGTTCCACTAAAGCGACACCCTACAGGCGGCTGACGGCTGTAGCTAAATAAATTCAGTGTTCAAGGTTCTTTATTCGTCACATGCATAGTTATACAGGTATAAGTGAAATGTAGCCTGACACGCTCCTTGACTTGTGCAAAGGCGGGGGGGTGGGGGGGAGACATATATATACATTAGGTGAATGTGCAGTAGTAGCATGTATGCAGCAAGCAGGTGAATTCTGTACATTAAATAAATTAACATTCTCTGTTGTTTTGAAGGTAACTGTGAATGTGTGTGCTAATACTTCTTTTTACTGAATGTAAAAAAAAAAAAAAACATGTAAAAGAATAAAACCATTACTGAATGCTCTAATTCATTGAGAGATTTAAATGCTAATCAAAAAAAAAAGTTGCAGGAGAAAGATGATCAACATCCAAACATTCGAGGATCATTTGTTTAACATGGAGAACAGATGGAAGAAGGTCAGTGCTGCTTGTTTCAGAGTTTCTCCATCATAGCAGAACATCATTGTGGTGAACCTGGCTGCATGCTGAAGCAAAGTTTTCACAGAGAGTCTCACCCTGAACAAGGAGCCCCAGGGTGGCCAGCAGTAGAGTCAGTGACATCATCATTGTGCTGCTGGTGTGTGAGTGGCTCTGAAAGGCCTGGACAGCCACTGATTAAATATCGGGTCCAGATATTTACTTTTGGGGAAGCTTTGCTGTGTGATGGTCGTCTTCCGGATGTGTGATGTGTGATATACCAGAGGTGTATATTTTATTGCATTTTTCAACTTTTGCAGATAATTTTTTTGAAGAAAAGTTATTGAATTTCTGTATGAAGAGTTTAAAGAGAGTTTAACAATAGAGTGAGTTTGTGTGTGTGTGTGTGTGTGTGTGTGTGTGTGTGTGTGTGTGTGTGTGTGTGTGTGTGTGTGTGACCCTTTTTTTGGCAGCATCTCATTGTAGGATATAAATTGAACATATTGAGACTGGTTGACAGCCATAGATCCTGTGTGTGTGTGTCCCTCTGTGCATATGTGTCCATATTTGTAATTGTGTGTATCTGCTGGCTGTTATTTCTCTTTGTTTGTTTGTTTTTTTAAAGATTTCTGTGAATTTTTCACTGGAACCTAACCATGTTCAGCATTTTTTCAGCTGTCCATTTTGCTTTTCCAATATTTTTACTTAAGTTATTACTATTATGCAAACTCATAGTATTTCTGCTACATTTTACTATTTGTGCTAAATACAGCATGTCAAGTCATGCCATTTCTGCTATTTTATAGGTTCTCTGCTAAATGTAGTATTTCTGCCAAATACTATTATTTCTTCCAAATCATAGTATTTCTGCTAAATTATTATGTTTCTCTTAAGTCACAATTTTTTTGCTAAGATGTGATGCTGCTGCTCCATGTCTGAAATACATTACAGAAAGCCCATGTCTCTGTCGGTGTGAGCAAGGGATGCAGCTGCACTGACAGGGACAACTACATAGCCTGATGAAGCAGACAGAAGTGACAGCTCTGATTGGTGGATTCAAATTGAGCAGATCCAGGCTTTTTGACTCTCATAGATACAGCTGAAAATATAAAGCTGAAAAAAAAAAACTGAAGAAGCCGATGTCAGTGGTCAGTGTTTGAAGTTTTTTAACTTCTAATAACTTTACAGAAGTGTGTGTGTGTGTGTGTGTGTGTGTGTGTGTGTGTGTGTGTGTGTGTGTGTGTGTGTGTGTGTGTGTGTCTTTGTCTGTGCTTGTGTGACTCAATTTTTATTCGTTGGTGACCAACATCCATTAGTGTATTCAACTTGACCAGATTCAGACTGATTGACTGGCATAGAAACACACAGGACACGTTTGTTTGTCCCTGTGTGCCCTTGTGTGTGTATGTTTGTATGTATGTCTGTGTTTATCCTTGCATCCATGTTTTTGCACATTGTTTTCTGAATATGGGTTATTTATCACTGTGTGTGTTTGTCCCTATTTGTAAACATTGCTAGGCATCTCATTTTTGCCTTAGCTTTGTGTATCTGCTGGCAGTTCCTCTGTAACTTTTCTAATGTTTCTACCAATTTTTCACAGTTGAACAACAGCTAATCTTTTGAGGAAACTTCAGCTTTTTGAAGCTGGCTGTTTTGCATTTCCAATATTTCCGCTAAAGTATTACTTTTCTGCTAAATTATTACTTTTCTGCTACATTATACTATTTCAGCTCCTATGTTGCATTTCTACTACGTGTTACTATTATACTACTGTATATTAAGTTATACTCTTACACCATTTCTTCCTGGTTTTTAGGTTTGCGCTACATATTAACATTTCTGCTGTATTACAACACTTCTGCAATGTTGTACTACTTCTTCCAAGTTACTATGTTTCTGCTGAGTTACAATATTTCTGTAACTAAAATAAATTTTAGCAGGCCTCACCCCGCCATACATGTTAACCAGGTAAAATAAATATTTATGTAGATATTTTGCAAATATTTATTATTCATTTTTTAGGAGCATAGTGCTTTTTTCCAAATTCAGGTGAAGGCCCTTTATGCGCTGAAAGCCCAAAGGTGATATAAGGATCAGTTTTTGTTTGATACATGGACAATTCAAGTTCAGCTTTTTAATTCATTTAAGAGAGACCTTCAACTGGATGTTTTTACTTTTTGTTATTTTTAAGAGTTCAAAATGTGTTCATTACATAAATAAAATTTCATTTACTTTGTAGCATTTCATGGATTTCATAAGCAACACAGTATAGTTGTTTATACAGAGCATAAAGGTAAAAAAACAATGTGTGCAGTGTTATCTTCATTTCAGATGTCAAAAAGTATTTGTGGCTCCCAGTGTTTTCTTTTCCGTGCAAACCGGGTCCAAATGGCTCTTTGGTTCTTAAATGTTGCTGATCCCTGGTTTAGATGGTTGTCTTTAAAACCTTCACTGAAGAGTCTTGTTGGAGAAAGCCACACCTTTACCTCACTGCAGCAGGGGTGAACAAGTGGGTGCAAGTCTATTTAGGTTAGAATCCATATGATTATAACCAATATGTATTAGAATAAAATAAATAAATGTGCAATGAACATGTCAGGAGTCACTGTTGAAAAGCCTCATGGCAGTGGGGTTAAAGTACCTCCTGAACCTCTGATTCCTGCAGTGCAGTGAGGCGAGCCTCTGCAGCTCCTACTGTACTGTGAGGATGCTTAGGTGAACACCAACACCAGCCCCTTGGTTTTGTTGTTCAGGAGAAGACTGTTCTTATTACTCCAGCCAGTTAAATAAATATATCATAATACAGTACATTTTAACATAATGACCTTATATTTATTTATGACTTTTAACCATAATTTTAAATTAAAATAATCATGTTTGAAATATTTATTCAACTTATAGAATTAAATCTCTGTTAGTTGTTTTCTGTTCCAAAAATATCTAGTTTAATACTATTTAAATTTACATATATTTTTCACATTTTCAATGCCAATTTTGTGTAATACCAGAGTTTCCCACTACCCGTGAATGCCTCTTATTTTATGTCTCTGGCTGACTCCTGAATCTCCGCCCACTCTCTGCTCGATCCCTGCCGGTAAGCACTGCTTCTCTGTCTCTCTTCTCTGAAATGTCTATAAGCTGTTTGAGTGATTTACCCAGTTGTTGTTAGTGACTTATAAAGCCAGTCGAAGTATAAGTCATATTAAAGTAACACAATGGCTGCTTTGTTAGTGAAACGTTGTAATTTTAGTATTTAAAAGGAGTGTTTGGTAAGCTAGCCCTAACAACCAAGTGCTAACGCCTAGCCTAGCTCCTATAGGCCCAGTGCGAAATGTATTTGGTTCATTTGATTGTTTAATACAGTTATTGTGTTGTATCTGGTTCATTCGGTGTGTTAGTGTTTCTGAGTCTCTTAGGGAAGCTGAAGTTAGTTCTCCTCTTCACAAATCAGTCAGTTAAAACGGCCTCATTCTATAGGTTGTAAGGTAATGAGCCACCATTTTAGAGCCACTGATTAGCTGCTGAAGCAGCAGGGTCGGCAACTTCAAAGGAGCCATTTTACACCTCTGACAGAAGGCCGGGAGAAAAAGAGTCACGTGCCTGTGCGGGTGTGTCTGTGTTGTGGGTTAATTAACAGAAGGGAGAGAGAGAGTGAGGATAAAACACATAATATAAGAATAATAACATCTCTTAACAAGAAGAAGTTTTTTTCAATTAATCAATTTTAGTTTTTTAGTTAAATTTTAAGAACTGTTTAACAAACACTAGTTTGTGCAGACTGGTTTGTTTTTAAGTAAAACCTACACCTGCAGCTCTGTTTAATTTTTCACAAAGTGAGAAGTTAATGAAATATAAAAAAAGGCCACCTTCAAATAAATATAATGCTGCAGTGCGCCATTAATATTATTAATATGATATGTAGATATTTAAAACAACAGCATATTAAATGATACTGTGTGCAGGTGATAATATTTTTAGGAAGCAGAATTTGAATGCAGACCAACTCAAATGTTGAAGCCTACAAATATATCACCCAAGCTTTCATTTATGATTGCTCATGCTTTGAAATTGTGATGTCACAATTTGATAAAGTGTGCAGTGCTAGGTGTAGCAAATCATTGCTTATTAAATCTGTGTTATCTAATAGCACCAAACTAATAGAGCTATCACATAACTGAGAAACTTGTGTGGCTTATTACAAATGGATGAAACCACATTTTACCTTAATGAAGACAGTAATCTTTAATAAGATGTAGAAAAAAGAGGTGAGTTGTTTGTTGCTGTGGTAAACAAAGAAGTGTACTGAATCTTTTGGACTACACAGATTGATGCAGTATTGACTCTGATGCTGATTTGAGTTGTCTCATTCTGTATTTCTGTGCTTTGTCTTTTGTTACACAGAGTGAACGAGATCTTTGGTTTTGCCTTTGCTGGTAAGTAAACAGTGATTGTAACTGAAGCAGTATGAACCTAGCATTGCGTAGCACATTTGACGACTTACATACAGTAGTTTGACCTTTTGTGATATGTTTCCATTTACTGATTGGCAAAAACACAGGATTTGTGACCTGTAGCAGCAAAGCCCCCACACAGGACCCCTCTGACTCTCCCTGAAAATGTCCCTGAAGTTTAATAGCCCATTTATGTATGATTTAAATTTCTTATGGCTTATCAAATCTAAACATAACTAAATGTCAGATGTCTTTATACAGTTGTTCATTTTCTCCTTATGTTTGTGGATTTAAGTAGCAGACAAAACAATGAAAGTGTTTTAGGGGAGTCAGTATAAGTGGTTGCTCAAACACTTAAGAGCTGCACAGGTATTGATTTATATTTTCTCTCAAATTCTGCTGATGTATTACATTAAAGTCAGAACACTGTAGAAGTATTTTGCCTGACATGGTATAAGTAATAGCTTTAACAGTTAAGCAATAATATAAACGAAGAGAACCAGAGGTGTGAGTGGACATTGTTAGGTACATTACAGCCAAAGTGTCAAATTTGTTTATTACTTATTTCGTGAATATAATGTGTTTTAAAATTAAATAGAAAAGTTGCCAAAAAGGTACACTGCAAAAATTCATAAATATTCCTAGCAACGGGTACAATGAAAGGACTTTTTAGTGTAATATTTTAAGACATTTAATTTTAATTACAAAACATGGTGCTATTGTAACATGTCAATATTGAAATTTATTTTAAGATTTACATATTCATATCAGACATGATGAGGTTTTCTGTTGCTTCTGATTTATATAATTACTTTGTATCTAACATTTTTAAAAGTTTTGGTTTTTCACACTTTATTAGCACTGACCTGTTGTAGAAAATGTTGGAGCCACAAGGCTTCTGTGTAGGAAATATTTGGTATATCCTGCACTTGTGCCAACAAATATTGGTGGCTATTCTTTGCATTTCTGTAGTAATGAATGCTTTTATTAGACATGCCATGTGAGACACTGCAGTTCATTTATCTCCTCTTTAGACTACAGTAAGCTCATAAAGCCTTAAAGAAATTGAGGATTTTACTAGTTAATTTATGTCACAGTAAATTGGATTGTGTGTGAAGAGGCTCTACAGTCTGAATCATCAAACAGTGATCTGATGAATTGTTTCCTTTCTCTAGACTGCTGATCTGATCGTCTCAAGTCTGGTAAGTAAAGGTTTGTCTGATGTGCAGTGCTGGGAAATGTTTCTCATTATAGGAGATTCAGTTTAGTGCTGTGAGTGAGCACAGCTCTTGGCAATCATCAAATAATAGAAAAGTCTATGTAAACATTTCCAGACTTACAAATCTCTCTTATCATCATACTACGTTTTTAATTAGGCCCTAATATCGGCCATGCTAAGTTTATTGTAGATTTAGTGGGGTGTGTATTAAACATGCCCCATATTTGACTGAAATATGTAGAAACTGCTGTATAGGAGTCATCTGTCTCCAAATTTTTCATTTTGCCAAAAGTCATACTGAGTAAATTATTTTTTACTTTTATGTTAACGGCTCCCCAGACATTATGATATACTGTTGTACCAGGTAAGTACACACAGAAATGGGAATTTGAGACCTTTGGGCATTTAGAAACATGTGATGTGTCATAAGTTTGAGTTGAGTGCATGTGAAGTGTTTAAAGCAGGTGGTCTGAAACTGTCTGCTCTAACTTCATTGTGTGGGTTTAGCTTGACCATATAATGTTTATAGTAAGTTACTGTAGCACCACATCTTGGTTTACAGACTCTGTTTGTTTTTATTGTGTTAATAGAATGCAAAAATGTCCTCAGAAATGTTCCACCACCATATGTTAAACATTTTCATTCAGTTGAATCTAATAATGTACTGTACAACTCTTCAGTGTGTAATGATATACATGTTCTGTATTTTTCGGACTGTAAGGCGCACTAAATTCTAAGGCACATTAAGCCAAACAAAACAGATAAGCCAAACTTTATTCAACTCATTTACAATAACTCTCAAAATTGTTCAGTTGTAAGACATAAAATACAGAATACACTCACTTTTCAGGATTTGTGGATTGATGAATGTGGATTGATCAGTTTGAAATCTGCTTCACAAGCATGGCTCTCAACAGGTGCCAGGCCCTTATACACACACACCATATTATGTTGAAGCATAGTACGAATTACTCTACGAGGGTGCTGACTATGGTAGCCATGCTCCGACAATACATCAAGTGATTCTGCTTTGTAGCTTACCAAAGTCATACTAAAACATTTGACAGATTTTTGAGTGCCGTTTACCACATAGAATTGGTTTGAAGTCAGTAAGCACAACCATACATAAGGTGCACTGTCTATTTTTAAGAAAATTAAAGGCTTTTAAATGTGCCTTATAGTCTGAAAAATACAGTAAAGCCTGGTTTACTGGAAGTGTGTCTAATTCCACTTTCTTTCTGTCTTACAGGTGACCTGCTGCAGAAAACCCTCTCCCTCTATCATTAACAAGCAATTCAGTCTGTCCTGTCACTCTCCCTCTCCCTGCTCCATCTTTTTTGACAAGCCATTCTATCTTCTATCATTTCTCCGCCATGAGCTCTATCTAAGTTGACAAGCTTGAACCTGAGTTGAAACGCAATCCTGTTACTTGAAATCAAGTTTTACCAGAATCTAAGTTTTTGGAATTGAAGTTACCAGAACTTCGTCAATCTGTTTTCAGAATTCTGAGAGATCTCCGCTCTCACTGCTCCATCTTTCCTGTCGTTAAACTCTCTCACATCCAGTCATTTTGCTGAAAATCACAAGTAGAAAGTTGAAATTACAGTAGTAGAATTACACTACAGTAGAACTCACAGTAGAAACTACTTACACAGTCCTACTTTTGTCATTTTAATTTTTACATTACACTTTGGAATAAACACTGATAGTTTGGCTTACGGGTGCTGTTACTTTGATAAATTATATAAAATACACACCTTTTTCAAGGTTTATTTGTAATAAGATAATCTGGTTATTTTGTAATACATACATTCAGACTTATATTCACATAAATAATAAATTGGATTCAAATATATTTTTCAAGTCTGTTTCATTGGCTATAACATTTGACTACAAGTTTATACTATTATTATTTAAGGACAAAGCCTTTTTTGTCACTCAATGTAAGTATTCAGTTACAATTGTCATCTAGAGGCTGCCCTGAGAACCCAGACTTCCTGTTTCCTGACTGCTGCAGAACATCCAGCTGAAGAATCCTCATCGCCTGTCATCTGATCACCACACCATCACAGCTCCTTATATTTGCTTTAAATTTTAAATATCTGAAAGATTTACACAAAGTCTACTTCAAAGCTAAGAGTTTTATTATAGCCTGTTGATTGTTGAGATTTATTCTGCATATTACTTTACAGAAGTATAGACCAATTTGTTATCCCGTCTGGTTAAAAAAAAAAAAAAAAAGAAGTAATAATATACAGTTTTTGAAAAAGCTACAATAAAACAGACCAAAGTGTTTTCAAAGAACTTTAAGTAACTTTTATATTGAGTTTGTATTTAAGTCAGCATTTTACATCAATTCTGATAAATCTCTGATTTAATAGTCATTAAAGTCATTAGTTTTTCAGTGTTTACAGGTTGAGTTTTGTTTACATATAACGTCCAGTTTGTACTTCAACAAAATGCCAAGAAAAGGTCAAAGGTCGCAGTCCCAGAAGCTTAGATGGCAAAAGCAGAAATAACAGGTAACTGTTTCTCAGAGCGGTGAGGAGGTAAAGGTGTCTGTTACAACTGTTCCCAGTCCAGAAGTGCAGAGCAGTGCTCAGACAGCTGCAGTGTCTTATGCAGATGTGGTAAAGAGAGGTGTTTGCTCAGCATGTGTGCCAAATGCTGAAGTACAGCAGGTAATCCAGACTGAACCCCAGGTAACACTGCAAACGCAGCATGATGGAGAAGCTCCAGGACCGTCTCATGTACAGGTTACAAGCAGTGAAAGTCGTCCACGAGTGAGTAGCATCTGTGCATCCCGAAGCCAGGCCGCTGCTAAGTATGGAAAGTACCGGAATCAGCAATGCATGGCGAACAGTTTGGTTTTCCTGTCATTCTTACACGAGGATGAATTCATTACGAGAGCAGATCTTAACCGTGTGTTGGACAAAGGCCATGCCGTGTATTCAGATGCCAGAAAGAGGTTTGTGAACAGCGTGTTTCTAGCCTGTGATGAGCTTCCCACAGTGGTCACCAGCCGCAGACACGAGTATCAAGTGGACATGTCTCAGTTTGCTCATTATGGCACATTTGATGGTACAGATCATTTTCCGAGCCTTGAACAGGGACTACAGTGTTTGGTTTCAGACGTTCGCTATGCTTTGCTAGTCATGGGAGGAAATGTCATCGCAGTTTGCAGGCTGACTTCTGGTGAATACGCATATTTTGATCCTCACCCACGTAAGTCTACAGGAATGCCATTGTCGCTAGCTGTAAGTGGTGGAACTGCAGTTATGTTTAAATTCACACGTCTTAACGACATGATTGACAGGCTCAAATACTTGTACCGAATGCTTAGCATCGCGCCAACCTGCACTTATGAGCTACAGGCTGTTGAATTTCACAGTGAAAACGCACCTGACCAAAGAGATGCTGATGAAAACAGACAAACAGCTACAAGTGTTCCAGCACCAGCTTTAAATGAACCTGAATTTGAAACCCCAAAATCCACTGAGCAGACACAGAAAACTGTGACCGACACTTTAGCTACTGAAGTGACGTCATCCAGAGTGGATTATTCAAATGAGCCAGCTGCTGAGCTGAACAATCGTCCTTCTGATTATTTAGAAATAGAAACCTCTGCATCTTCTGTAAGAGACACTCGGGTAACAAAAGATTCTGTTCCTCAGAATGATTTAAACACTGCCTCCTGTTTAACTAAGACAACAGAGGAACTCGCACATAAACTGTTCAAGCATAATAAACAGCAAAGGAGAAAGATTAGGAGACGATTATTGGTCCAAGAAAAACTACCACAGAGAAAGGAAAATGAGAAAAAGAAAGAAAGACAGACGTACACTTTTGATGAAAGCTTTAAGGCAAAGAAAAAAGATTCTAGTAGAAAGTCTCATGATTCTGATCACAGTAAGAAAAAGAGTGTGTACAAAAATAATCTGTATAAACTCAATGCTACATATAGAGAGAAACAGAGAGAATATTTTAGAAAAATCTACAGAGACAGTGCTAACATTAGAGAGAGAAAAAGAGAACGTGTCATAAGGATGTATAAAGAAGATTCTTTATTCGGAGAAAAACAGAAGGAACGTATAAGAAGAAATTACAGAACTTGTGCTGGATTCAGAGAGAAACATAAAGCTTACATGAGGTCATATATATATAATGTATATAAAGAAAGTGAAGAATTTAAACAGAAAAAAACGATCTTACATGACTAAACGTTATAGAGAAGAGACACAAATTCAGCAGCAACACAAGGACAATATGAGAGAACAAATGAGAGTAAAATATTGGAATGGTTTTTCTTTTAGACAGATGCATAATATCAGATGTGCAATGAACATAAAAAGAAAATATCGTCAGATGCATCAACAAGCTGAAAGTTTACAGTGTCATCCAGATAACAGTTTAATGAATGAGGCCGTATCTCGTTTCAGATCAAACATTAAATCAGCACCATCTTATGTTTGTACTGTTTGTCTAAAAGCTTCTTTTCCTAATCAGGTGAAAATCTGCAAAAGAGAAAATTACTCAAAACACCAAACTGTGGCTCAGCAGTGTCTAACTGGTAAATTTGTTCATGTGTGTGATGAAGCATGTAATGATCACTGCAGCTTTCCTGTTGAGAGAAAAAAGGAGTATATCTGTCACATGTGTCACAGTTCCCTCAAAAGTGGACGCATGCCAAGGCTCGCTGCTGTCAATGGTTTAGAACTGCAGGATATCCCAGCTGAACTGTGTGATCTCAACATTCTGGAGAGACATCTGATTGCCAAATGCATACCATTTGCTAAGATTATTCCACTTCCAAAGGGCAGACAAAGACTCATACGTGGTAATGTGGTGTGTGTACCATCTGAAGTCCAACAAACAGTTGACTGTTTACCGAGGCTCAGAAACCAATCACAGATAATGAGGATCAAGCTTAAAAGACGACTGTGCTACAAAGGCCATCAGCTGTTCCAGACTGTCACCTGGTCTAAACTGATCCAAGCCCTGCGTAAACTCAAACAGATTCATCCACAGTACACAGATATTGTTATCAGAGATGATGCATTGCTTTGTGATCCAACGTTACCTGATGATGACAGCAGTGATGAAGCCAGCATGGGAAGTGATGATTATGATGAAGCAGATTTGATGGAAATTGACAACTATGAAAAAGATGCCCTTTTGAGTGAAACCGAGTCTGAAAGTGAACAAGATGTTAATATGCAATCCTGTGATGAACAACCAGAGGAACAAAATCCAGAGGAACCAGAAAGTGATTTGAACAATGGAGGTTTTGCTCTAGAAAGTTGCCTGCAGCCTGTAGACATTTCAGAAGAGATTCTCTGTTTCACTGATAACACATATTGTGTGGCTCCTGCAGAAAGAAACAATCCTGTTAGCTTCTTCAGAACTCCTCATTTGGAAGCCATGGCATTTCCTGTGCAGTTTCCTACCGGTCAGAATACACTGGATGAAAAGAGACGTCTTAAACTCACACCAAGTGCTTACTTCAAGTCAAGGCTTTTCAACATTGATGCAAGATTTGCTAAAGATACAAATTACCTGTTTTTCTCACAGTTTGTCACTGAAATACACCTGGCTAATTCCAGCATGACAATACAGTTAAGGAAAGGTAAAACTATGACCAAAGATGGACGCAAAATCACATCAGGAATGCTACAAAATAAGACAGAAGTAGAGAAGCTGGTAAGAAATAAAGATGCAATCAGATTTATGCAGCCACTCAGAGGAACTCCAGCTTACTGGCAGAAAACTACCAGAGATCTATTCAGTATGGTTCGTCAAATAGGAACACCTCAGTTCTTTGTCACTTTCTCTGCTGCTGAGATGAGATGGCCTGAAGTGATTCAAGTAATAAAGAGACAGCAAGGTGAAGAGGTTGATTTTGAAGCCCTGGACTGGTCAGAAAAGTGTGAAATTCTAAGATCAAATCCAGTAACCACCATGCGAATGTTTGATAAGCGTGTTGAGGCTTTGTTCAGAGATTTGCTTTTTTCTCCTGCACAGCCCCTTGGTGAGATCATTGATTACTTTTACAGAGTTGAGTTCCAGCACAGAGGTAGTCCGCATATACACATGTTGCTGTGGATTCGAGAAAAGGTAGAAGTAGATGTGGATGATGACCAAACGGTCTGTGACTTTGTGGACAGATACATCTCAGCTCAACTCCCTGATCCAGAAAAACAGCCTGAACTGCACAAAAAAGTTGCTGAACTACAAAAGCACAGCAAAAACCACACAAAGACATGCTTTAAGAGTGTGAACTCTGGTTGTAGATTTGGGTTTCCAAAACCACCAGCCACAAGAACAATGATTGTGAGACAGGATGAGGATTCAGACACTGAAGGTGCAAAAGCCAAACTCAGACCTTTGTTGAACCTGCTGAAGGAACCTGAAGCTGCTTCTCTCACCATAGAGCAGATTCTGTCACGATGCAACTTGGCAATGAATGAGTATGAACAATGCCTCCAAGACATAAACAAGAAAACAGCGCTGATTCTGAAACGTGACCCAAAGGACTGTTGGATCAACAATTACAACCCAGACCTGCTTGAAGCCTGGAACTCTAATTTAGATGTCTCGTTAATCTTGAATGCCTATTCATGTATAGAATACCTCTGTAAATATATAACGAAGAAAGAATCTGGCCTCTCTGAATACCTAAAGACAGTTATTGACAACTCTGATAAGAACACGGTCAATGAATGTGATGAAATGAGAGCTGTGATGCAGGCTTATTCAAAAAAGAGAGAAATCAGCGCACAGGAGTGTGTGACTCGAGTCTGTGGCCTAAAAATGAAAAAATGTTCCCGCAGTGTTGTATTTGTACCAACAGATGATAACCCAGTAAAAATGAGTCGCCCGATGAGCTACCTGGAAACCACAACACACGACAGCTGTAATATTTGGATGACAAGTTTGAGTGATAAATACAAATGCAGACCTGAGACACCAGAATATGAGGAAATGTCGCTGGCTGATTTTGCCGCCTTGTGCCAGTTGGTGAGTGGTCCAAATGAAGGAAAAGATGTGCTTCCTCTTCTAAACCAGCTTGGATTTGTACAAAGGCGAAAGAATGATAAACCAGCTATAATCAGGTATTACCACTGTTCACAGGAAAAAGATCCTGAGCAATATTATGGTTGACTGTTGAGACTTTACCTTCCACACAGATCAGAGCAGGAACTGAAACCACAAGGGTTCCAAACCTATCAGTCCTTCTACAACTCAGGTTTTGTGCGACTTCCATGTTCAGACCACAGTGAGTCCGTGAAAAGGGTTGTGAAGAGAAATAAAGACAAGTATGAGAAGAACTCTGAGGATATTGAGAGTGCACTGGAAGAGTTTGAACAAAATAGGGATGTTGTGATTGATGAATGGTGTAATCTTGCTCCTGAATCTGAAGTTGTGAGGCTGCAATGTGATGAGAATCTTCCTGAAAGACATTCTGATGATGAGAACGAACAGGAGAATGTCCCCGACTACAGTCGTCAGTCTGATGCTGTAACAGAGATCAGAGCCGTCAGAGAACAACCTGCAGTCGATCCAGCTGTGGTACGTGTAATGTATCAGAATCTGAACCAGAAGCAGGCCTGCGTGTTCTATGCTATAAGAGACTGGTGTATTCAGCGAGTTTGTGGTTTGAACCCAGATCCATTTTTCTTCTATATCAACGGTGGTGCAGGAACTGGAAAGTCACATCTGATTAAATGTATTCACTCTGAAGCATCAAAGATCCTGAGCAGACTGCCTGCTAATGCAGAAGAAGCTGACATATCAAATCCAACTGTTTTACTGACTTCATTTACCGGGACAGCAGCGTTTTCTATCAATGGCTCTACGTTACATTCCCTACTGAAACTACCCAGGAGTCTGAAACCACCCATTCAAGGACTTGGTAACCAACTGGATGAAGTCAGATCTGAGCTTATGAATGCTGAAATTATTGTTATTGATGAGATTTCAATGGTTTCAAAACCCCTTTTTGCTTATGTGGATGCAAGACTGAAACAAATCAAAGGCACTCAGAGACCTTTTGGTGGAATGTCAGTTTTAGCTGTTGGAGATTTTTACCAGCTGCCACCAGTGCGACAGTCTAAACCTCTCTGTGTTTATGATCCAGAACAGATTGACCTGTGGCAGGAACATTTTCAGATGATCACTCCGAGATCATGCGTCAGAAAGATGATGTGGCCTTTGCAGAGATGTTGAACAGGATTAGAGTCAAAGAAAAGACAGATGAGCTTTCTCAGTTCGACAGAGATTTGTTGTCACAGGCTGTGACTGCACCAGAAGAATGTCCAACTGAGGTCTTACACATTTATGCCACCAACAAGAATGTTGAATCCCACAACACAGATACGCTCAAGAAGCTTCATTCAAACATCATAATCATCAATGCAGACGATTTCCAGAAGGATAAACGTACAGGCAGAATGGCACGAAGAGACAAACCATTTACAGGTGGGAGAAATGATTTACCTGACACCCTGAATGTTGCTGAAGGAGCCAGAGTCATGCTGACCAGAAACTTGGACACACTAAACGGTTTGGTCAATGGTGCTTTTGGTATACTGATAAAGGTGGTGAGATCTGAAAATGATGGACACATAAATAAACTGGGGCTCAGAATGGACA
The DNA here is from genome assembly GCF_036321145.2 of Pelmatolapia mariae. Classification (NCBI taxonomy): domain Eukaryota; kingdom Metazoa; phylum Chordata; class Actinopteri; order Cichliformes; family Cichlidae; genus Pelmatolapia; species Pelmatolapia mariae. The sequence goes on from NC_086245.2 coordinate 1,912,413, forward strand.
ACCGGCAGCCTATGAGACACAACCGCAGTGCTAATGCAGCATCTGATGATCTGGTTTACATTGAGAGAGCAGAGGAGAGTCTGAAGTTTAAAGGAGCGGTACGCAGACAGTTTCCTGTAAAGCTAGCATTTGCCTGCACAATCCACAAAACCCAGGGTCTTACAACACAGACAGCTGTAGTTTCAATGAAGAACATTTTTGAACCAGGTATGGCTTATGTTGCTCTCAGCAGGGTGACGTCTCTCAGTGGACTCTATTTGCAGGACTTGGATGAGAACAAGATTTATGCCAATCCCGAGGTAACTGCAGCGCTCCAAACCATGAGACAAGCCAGTGTTGAGGAAATGATGCCTCTTCTTCAGGTCAGAGAAACAGCCAGCAGACCTGACACTCTTACACTGATCCATCACAATGCGGAGGGTTTGCCATCTCACATCAGTGACATCAAGAGTCATCATGAAATGTGTTTAGCAGATGTTTTGTGTCTCACAGAGTCTCACCTCCAAGGCTCCTTTGTTGCAGACAGTCTTCATTTGGACGGCTACACCATGTTCAAACGCAACAGACATGTGTCCTACACAAACTTTCCTCACATGGCCAGCAGAAGTGGTGGTGGAGTTGTTGTGTATTTGAGGAATCATTTTCAGGTTCAGGTAAAACAGTATCTGCATAATGTCACTGATCTTGAGTTCTTAGTGTTAAAGGTTCAGGCTCCATTCCCTGCGCTCATTGCGGTTGTGTACAGACCTCCTGACTACAGTTTGACACCATTCATGCAAAACCTGGTAAGTCTTTTAGATTCACTTGAAATAATGGACTGTCACCCAATCATTGTGTGTGGAGATTTTAATGAGAACCAGTTACAGAGTGGAAGGAAACAGATTCTGGAGCAGTTTCAGTCAAGAGGGTTTTCACAGCTGATCACTTCTGTCACTACAGACAAGAACACCCTGCTTGACCTCATTTTTGTTTCTCAGCCACAGCAAAGTCTCCATTCAGGTGTCCTGAGGACATATTACAGTTACCACAACCCTGTGTTTTGTGTCCTGTCCTCCAGCCAATCATGAAGTCGTCTGGTGAGTTTTGAAACAATTACAGATCATGTTTGTTACAGAGTTTACTGATTGTAGAGCATGAAAAAGATTTTTCATTGAAAAATCTTATTTCTTCATATTGTCTTCCCTACTCTGTCTGTAAGAAGACCCTTTCTTATTGCAATGTTATTAATCATTTCACCAAATCATGGCTGTGCTTCAAGCAGAGGCGGGAGATCTGCTTTCTGTTATCATGCACCTCAGATCTGAAATATGCTGCAAAAAGTATTAAACGGACATAATTTATTTTTTATTCTCATGTTTTAAATGACTAAATCTACTAATGCATTTTTTCATGGATGTTAATTGTCATCTCCTTTTTTGATACTTTTTTTACTCTGACGTATGTATCTCAACAAACGAGAGCTTCCCCTCTAAGTGCTTTCAAATATGAAATAGTAAATAAATAAATCCAAGATAAATGCAGGTATTTTATTATGGGTCACATGAATAATAACAGACAATTATATTTTCTTGATTATAGTAAATTTTGTAGAATCAAATGTTTTTGGGATGAATGAGGTTTTGCTTATCATGTTTTACAGATAAAAAAATGTTAAAAGTTTTAAACTATCTTTAGGCTACCAGAGATGTCTATAATGATACATTATGTAGAGAAAAACATTTTTACAGCTTACAGAATATGTATAAAAACTGATTTAGAAGTACATGGAAAGTTTCTGCATCCATTTTCTGACTTGGCCTTTATCCGGGTGGGTTTGGGTTTGGGTGGATAAAGGCCAAGTCAGAATTTTCTGAGCAGCTGCAAAAAGACATCAGAAAGTGTGGGCTTTAGGTGTAGCCCACGCTTTCTGATGCACTAATTAGATTTAGTAACTGACACCCCATACCAGCATTACATAGACACTTGGGGGCTGAGATGGGTGGGTGGGGAGGGTGGGTGGTGTTAAAAGCACTTTATGTTTTGTAGATGTATTTTTTCAGACAGGGCACACACAGTCCTGTTTCCTTTGTGGGAAAACCTTCGAACTTCACCATCCTCAGCTGAAACAACAACATCTTAACACCATCTTCATGAACTGCTGAGCCAGACCTGATCCATCAGTGCTGGACTGCACAGATAACTACATGCCACAAGGAGACTGCTGTTTTATGAACTGCCTTACCAGTGTGTCTTCAATGGAGAAGATGACACACCCATCACCTGACCTCCTGCCTGATCTGGAGACCATCATCATGCTGTCACACTACACACCTCTGAGACCATCAATGATGACTCATACTGAGGAAACTGTATTTCCTGTCAGAGATGCTCAGTGATCCTCAGAGCAGAGAGAGGTATGATTCTTTATCTTTGATAAAAAATGTCAGTGTTTTTAATTCAATTAATTAATTTAAATCCTGTTTATTGCATAAAGAATTACACACTCAAATGATTATAGTTGTTGACACTTTTTGAGTTTTAATTCACATTATGGATTACAAATCTATGCTTTTTCTACTCTGTCTCTCTGTGCAGGTATTGCTGTCTTCTGAGTTCTTCAGTGTCCCAACTGAGACATTCAAACCTCATCACAGAGCTCCTGTCTTTCCTCACCATCATGTGAGTGTGAGATTGCTCTGGAGTCTGGTTATGTGGCCTGCAGCACCTATAAGGTATTTCAACATTGTTCATTTTATAACTTATTTCTAGTTTTTAGGCCTTAACACAAATAAAATGTTCCTTTTTCTGTATTTTTTAGAACAAGCTCGTCCTGTGTGCCTGCATTCCAGCTTCTTAGTCTCTACGCAACTGGACAGAGTATCAGTGTTTGACCACTCTTACAAACACCGACTTCTGTCAACTCACTGCTAGGCACCTCAGTCCAGGAAGACAGAGGGCTGCAAGCCTGTCATCATTTCCAGTGTGGCTTTGAATTCTTGGGGTAGTATCAGATTTTTCCCACAAATATTCAAAGGTAACACTTATTTTAAGCTTAGATATTAAATCAAAAGTCTTCCCTTGTGTTAATTTTTTTATTTTTTTTAAATTTTTTTTTGTTTTCTTTTAGATTTATATGCAGTGATCGGATGTGGTGGAGCTTTGTTAACTGTGTGTAAAACATCTGTTTGTGATGATATTTACAATGAGGTTTTAAGGTGACAGTTTCCAAGTAATTTCAATCATTTGACTAAGCAAAAACATGTTTGCAATTAACATATTTTTTTCAGTTTTGTCTTTTGGATTTATGGTTAACATTCCTCTGTGACAGCAAATACTAAACTGGTCCAAGTAACCAGCATATCATTGGTCAAAGGCAAAAAGGACCACATGTCACGCTAGCAATGAATTTTTGACTGTGTTTGTGTCACCAGATTTAACAAACAATATCAGACATATGAAACTGAACTCTGGATTAATGTGCAGATGTTTTTTGTGTTTTTTTATTGTTGAATAATTATTTTGTAGGACAAACCCAATCTATTTACCCAAACAATGTAACTTGTTTGGGTAAATAGTGGATTAATATATCTAAGTCTATAAGTATAGCAAGCTGAATTCATTACACAATCTCAAAATGTGAAAAAAGAAAGTGTTTAAGTGAATAAATAATGTGTGTTTGTATGAATCCTGCCTTAGTATGGGGTGTCAGTAACTACATTAGTATAGAGTAGGTCTAACAGTGGTTTTCCACATCTGCTCTAATATATATAGATAATGGGTCAGACATATAAAGTCATTTTGAAAAGTTCATGTAGGTCACATCCATTTATATGTGTTCCTCTTTATCATTTTATATCAGGTCACACAGCTGACTTGAGTTTTGATCAGAGTAGAACCATAACATTCATGCTAATGGTTCTACTGTTTACAGTTACTTTATGATGGATTTCATCCTGGTCACAGCACTATGTGAAAAGCTGTTAGAGGTAAAGTTAATCCAATTAATACCTCATCATAAGTCACTCTTTAACACAAAGCAGTGATTATTTTCACTGTAATTTATTCCACAATAATGTTCTTTATTTGATCCCTGTTTCTTTAAATATGCACATCAATTGTTCAGCTGTGTGACTCTCTACACCTCAAATATATCACAATATGGACTTCATTTCGACAGTATTTTGTAGATTGGTACCAATATTTATCATAAAATCAGGAAACTGTAAACTAATTGAAAAAATGAAGCTTATGAAAATTTTAACGTGGCATTGGAACATGTTGTTTATCCTTGCCAAATGGTATTTACACAAAACTCCAGCAAATCAGAGGATATATTTTTGTCTCTCACTTGCTGTTTATATATGTGTATATTTTTGCAGTTAATAGCCTATCATGTGTCTGCGCATCTTTGGGCCATAAACATAAACATGGCAAACAAGGATATGTTCACAATTCTAACAGATGCTTCAATTGTTTGTATAGATGTTCGATCCATTTGATTTGCATTTTCTATTAATATTTTTCTGTTTATCCCAAATGGGATTTTTATTTCTGTATGCCATTACTGTAATCATTGGAAACAACTGAGTAAATATTTTGTATCATATGTTTCTAAAAATATTTGAATGTTCTACTTTTCTGCTACTGTTGCTCTACTTTCTAAGCTTTCTTCCACTCTTTGGCATTTCAATAACATTATTTTTGGGTGTTTTTATCTCTGACCGCAGCATCTTGTGCATTTATTACCTAAATGTTGTTTGTGTGGGTTTTTTTGGTTTTTTTTTTTTTTTTTTTTTTTTTTGCCATTTTTAGATTTCACCAGCTGTGTAAACTCTGTTATTTTCCCTTGGTTTTGTTCCACATCAGTTTATCTGCTGGCTGATTTTCTTCCTTTTCTAATGTTTCTGGTAATTTTTAACAGTTAAACAAGTAACTTTGAGGTTACTTCAGCCTTTTCAGCTGTTATCTGTTGACAGTTTTGCCTAATTATTACATTTCTGCAAAATTATAGCAGTTCTGATAACTTGTAATATTTCTGCCAAGTTTTTAATTTTCTACTAAATTATATTATTTTTGCTAGGTTACACTACTTTTATTTATTATGTTATGTTATGTTAAGTTATGTTATTCTAAATTATTTCATTTCTGCTAAGTTGTAGCTTCTGGTAAACTACAACATTTCTGCTGAATTGTTATGTTTCTTCTAAGTTATTGCATTTCTGCTAAGTTATTACATTTTTGTTAACTTGATGTTGTTCTGCAACGTTATTAAATTTCAACAACTTTTTAAACACTGACTTTGATTTCTTCAGCTTCTTCAGCTATTTTCAGCAGACAGCTTCAGCTTTACAGCATCCACACTGCATTTTCGCAGGAAATGCAAATTTTTCTAGTTGTTGTTGTTTTTTACACTTTGCTACAGCTCTCAGTCTGCAGTCTTTTTCAATCTCAGTCTCTCTAATCTTCATCTGTTTGTTGCCTGTTTTATGAACTTGTCAAGATTTTACAGCAATAAAGATTTTTCACCTGAACATGTCTTGTTATTTCTTCTGTTTGTTATACATGTGTATAAATATATTAACATGGATTTCAACGTTTTTAAAATTTCAACATACTTTATTAAATAACAGTCTTATGTGGTTACAAACACACTGATTAATTGAAATAAATAAACCACTTAAAGAAGAAAGAAAAATATATATACTGGAAAAGTCAACAGGCTAAAACACAGTAAACCATGTTTGTTTGTAAATAATTTATATTCATATGTATCATGTTGATAACAACAATCATTATATTTGTAAATAAAATATTATATTTATTAATCATGTAATTTTCCTGCACCTATCATAGACGAGCACATGACATCCAAAAATGACCCAGTCCAAAGTTTAAATGTTAATCGTCAGGGATGGACGTCCAAATGTCCATAGTTGACTGTGCCTAATACTAAAAATCAATAAGGTCTTATTTATGCTCTTGAATCATGTTTGTATTGTTCTTCAAACTGAGTTAGAAAGGAAAACTCTAATAAAATTTGTTTATGTGTCCTCAGTGAACTGAATCAGTCTCTGCAGTATCTTCCAGCTGCAGCAGTCAGCTGTTCAGTCTGACTGAGGGAGGTTTTTGTACGACTGTTTTTCACAGTGTGAATGGGAAGCTGTTGTCCTGCTGACAGTAATAAACTCCTGCATCTTCAGCCTGAACTCCACTGATGGTCAGAGTGAAGTCAGTTCCAGACTGACTCCCACTGAAACGTTCAGAAACTCCAGAGAACCGACTGTCTGCGTTGTAAATGAGGAGTTTGGGAGCTTCTCCAGATTTCTGAAGATACCACTGCAAATCATTGCTAACACCTGAACTGGCTTTACATCTGATAGAGACAGTCTGTCCAAGAACAGCAGACTGAGCTTTAGGAGTCTGAGTCAGGACGATTTCTCCAGATGAACCTGAAAACATGAAAAATAGGGGACGTTTAGAGAAAGATGATCAACATCTAAACATTCGAGGATCATTTCTCTAACATGGAGAACAGATGGAAGAAGGTCAGTGCTGCTTGTCTCAGAGTTTCTCCATCATAGCAGAACATCATTGTGGTGAACCTGGCTGCATGCTGAAGCAAAGTTTTCACAGAGAGTCTCACCCTGAACAAGGAGCCCCAGGGTGGCCAGCAGTAGAGTCAGTGACATCATCATTGTGCTGCTGGTGTGTGAGTGGCTCTGAAAGGCCTGGACAGCCACTGATCAACACTGGCCTCTTAACAGCTGTGAGCAGAGAGGCAGGACACATATGCAAACACACAGAGTCAGTCAGCTGCAGCTGTTTCCTTCTCAGTACTGAAGGCATTTCCACTTTACATTATTACATATTGAGGACATTGAATGTTCTGACAGTTAATTGTAGTTTATTTAAAAAAATGCTTTGCAGTTTTCTACTCTGGTCTTTTCACAAGTCATTAGTAACAACAATATGTTTTTTCCAGTTTGACATAGGTGTTTACAATGTGGAGATGTGAATAGAGAAACATACCACATGAAGTGATGCTGAGATCAAAATAGATGATAAACTCCATCCATCAGTCTTGGACATTTGCAAAAGCTGTAAACATGGAAGCCATGTGAGTTTCTCCCAAAACAAAAACCTTTGTGAGCTCAGATTTCCTCTGGTTTTTATTGTGATGACTGTAACTCAGCACATGGAGTTTGTAGTATTTCTCAGCGATAGATGTGTCTCCACCTGTGAGTAAGATCAGGTGTTATGAATGAAACCTCCACCTCAGCTCTTAGTGGTGAGATTCAGAAATCAGAATCAGATCGTTCCATCTGTAATCTCAGTTTGATAAAATCAAGTCTTTAACTGACTTTTGAGCAGAATCAGATCCGAAGAAGCTGTTGAAGTTTCATGAAGATTTTTGTTTTTGATTCAAGTCTTTACATTTGAAAGATACAGTTGTTAATGATATTTTCCAGTGTGAACCTGGAAAAGCAATTTCTCATTCTCTGTCTGACGGCTCCTTTCAAGTTTTGGCAAATCAGATAAAAGGTGAGAAATTAACAGACTGTGAACAGCAGTCAGTGCAGTTTCTGTTCAGTCTGTTCTGTTTTTCACAATTTGAAGACCCACTGACTGTTAGGATAGTGAAGACTCTGACAGTAATAAACTGCTGCATCTTCAGCCTGGACTTCACTGATGGTCAGAGTGAAGTCAGAGTTTGATCCACTGCCTGTAAAACGAGCTGGAATCCCTGATTCTAGAGTGTCAGCATAGTTAATGAGATGTTCGGGAACTCCTCAATCTTTTTGTTTTTGTCAGAACTGGTCATGGTATGCTCTTTGATGAACTCTAATGGGTTTAAGAGGCAGAGGATATTTAGCCTTTTAATGATTTGATTTAAATGTCAAGAAATAGAAGAAAACAAAATCCAATCCCACCTGGATCGTGACACTTTTTCTGGTGGGGTGAATTAAATAATACTTTTCACAATTAAACCTGTCACACACACACACACACACACACTCTCTGACTCACTCACTGGCCTGCACCAGTTATTAGTCACCTTGTGGAGCATTGGACTGCCATTACCTCATAAGACTTTGTTACACTATCTCCTACCGTACATTACCAAATCTCCATTTGCACTATTTGCCTATTTGCACTACCTTGCCTGGTCTACACCCAATGTCATTTACCGTTACCTGAATATTGTATATTGTATAGCTTTTTTTTTTTTTTTTTTTTTTTTGTTATATGTAAAATTGTACTGTATTTATTCAAATTTTACTTTTTTTTTTAAATTTTTTAATTATTTTTATTGCTGCTACTTCATCTAGGGTTTGAGAGTAACGAAATTTCTATTCTCTGTATGTCCTGTACATATGGCAGAATTGACAAATAAAGTTGACTTTGACTTTGACTTTGACTTTGATATTGGAAAAAAAGCAATTAAAAAAAATAATGATTGGAATCTATGTGAAGTACTGATGGAGACTTCTTATCTGTACCTTTTTCTGAGTAATACAAACTTGATGATTTGATGAATGAGAGGTTTCTTACAGGGAAGTTAAACAATGTGGGAACAACTGACTGTCAGAGCAGATTAAAAAAAAAAACAAAAAAAAAACACCTGACAGAAACTTCTGGAGTCCCAGTGTGCTGCAGAAAGACAGTTCATTGAATTCAATGCAAACCAGTGGATGAAGGTGGGCTCTGTGAGGTCACCCAGTGCTCGTTCACACTGAGGAGAGACCAGTGTTCCCAGTTGAAGTATAGTTTTACACTCCTGCTTTCAGTCTACAGTTTCTAACACTGTCACGCTCCAGATTCATCCATAAACCATCGTCGTATAGATGGCTACTTTAAGACTTTCAAATAATAAATATCTTTCATATGTGCAAAATGTTTGATTTTATGTACAGCAGTAACAGTGGTTAAATTATTACTTCTAAAGGAAAAATTCAGTCAGTTATCACAGGCCATTTTTATGTTTTAAGGACTGTTTACAAAGTTCTCACATCCACATTTGTTTTATTTTTATCCAGATTATTTCCTCATGTTTCTCTCTGAATATTTGAATTTAAAAAGTCAAAACAATAAAAATACTTTAGTCTTGGTATCAAAGAGCACGTATAAAGGGATTTAGAAAAGAACAGCTGCTGTTAATATTTAATAAATCAACTGTGGTCGTGCATATTTTGTTTGAACTCATAACTTTTGTCACGTGTTTTGACACAAAAATGTAAACTAGAAATATATAATCAAAGGCCAGTAATGGTTAATGTATGTCATTTAGAAATGCTTGATATTTGACTCTGTACTGAATTATTAAATGTCAAATAAATAGATGAAAACTTAAATTAAAAAAACAATATTTTTTGGGTTAAAACACAGAGCAGGTAAGAGTTGGAAAGTTTTAAAAAGTATTTGATATAAACTTTTGACAATTGGTTTAATATACCAAATGTAAAATATATGAAAAAAACCCCCAAATGTTTAAAATCTGAAATGAAATTATTTCAGTGTTGTTTTTGTTAACACATCTGATCAGATTGTTATGTCACTGTATTTAAAATTCTATATTTTATGGTATATTGTGTGACTACAGCTGTTGATCAGTTCCTCTTCAGCTGTTTGAGGTTTTTGTACGGCGTTGTATCACTGTGTGAACGGGCGGCTATTATGCTGCTGACAGTAATAAACTCCTGCATCTTCAGTTTGAACTCCACTGATGATCAGAGTGAAGTCAGTCTGAACTGCTGTTGCCCGAAAACGATCTGAAACTCCAGACTGATGAATTGTAGTATCATAGATCAGGAGTTTAGGAACTTTTCCAGATTTCTGAAGGTACCAGTTAATGTCATCACCTATAGATGTACTGGATTTACATCTGATAGAGACAGTCTGTCCAAGAACAACAGACTCAACTTTAGGAGTCTGAGTCAGGACGATTTCTGCTGATGAACCTGAAAACATGAAAAAGAAGAGAAGAAGAGTTATTGAGACAAATCGAACTCAGAAAAAGATGATCAAACATTCAAGGATCATTTGTTTAACATGGAGAACAGATGGAAGAAGGTCAGTGCTGCTTGTCTCAGAGTTTCTCCATCATAGCAGAACATCATTGTAGTGAACCTGGCTGCATGCTGAAGCAAAGTTTTCACAGAGAGTCTCACCCTGAACAAGGAGCCCCAGGGTGGCCAGCAGTAGAGTCAGTGACATCATCATTGTGCTGCTGGTGTGTGAGTGGCTCTGAAAGGCCTGGACAGCCACTGATCAACACTGGCCTCTTAACAGCTGTGAGCAGAGAGGCAGGACACATATGCAAACACAGGGAGTAAGTCAGCTTTCCTCCTCATGTCATCCTGTGTCATATTTTTTTTACTTTGTATTTTTATTTATTCAATTTGCATTTACTAATTAAAGATATTTCAGCACACAGGAACATGTATATTTACTTAAGTATCCAAATCTCCACAATGTTTTATCAATTTGCATTTAAGATAAGATAAGATAAGATAAGATGACCTTTATTAGTCCCACACGTGGGAAATTTGTTTTGTCACAGCAGGAAGTGGACAGTGCAAAAGTTATGAAGGACACTTAGAATAAAATAAAATAAGAATAAATACAGTACACAACTGTACAGAATAGAATAAAAATAGAATACTATATACAGTAGAATAAAATAGAATAAAATATACAATAGGATAAAAATAGAATACAAATGCTATATACAACAGAGTGAAAAATACAAAGGTTAAAAGGTTAAACTTGACCAATTTTTCTTTTCCAATTTCTTCCATCATTTTCTCTCAGAGAGTCTGTGATGACTCATGCTTCTGTAGTTATGACTATAAATAATTGTTGAAACATATACATAAATGCATTAATTGTTACCTTTCTTGAAAATGTATCAGCCCTGATACTACAATCCCACACACCACTGCCAATCCATAACCTAATAAAGACGTAGTGTCAATCTGCAGGACCAGCACCCCAATACAGGAAGTCTGGATCAGCTCAGTGATATGAATATGATTCTGAGTAGGAGCATGCAAGAAACTATGATGAGAAAACATGAACATGGCCTGAACAGAATGATGAAATACGTACTTTTAACCTGACGTGATGTGGGGGACGGAAAACAGACCTAATAGCCACAGGAAGTGATCAGGGAAAGTGGAAACACTTGGGAAAATAGCTGACTGGAATACACATAATGATGCCACAGGGAAAGTAAAACAAAGCACAATGAACATGGAAATACTAGACTCTTCAAAGTAAAACAGGAAATGTGGAGAGACATAGACATGATAACATTTGATAGACTAACACAGAAGACAGGAAAAGACTCACAAGCATGGAGACTTAGGTGGTAACACAACTAGGCTAAACTTCAATTAAACCCTAACTAAGAATAACACCACAAGAAATTTACATATTTTAATATAACCTAAGAAATCAAAAATACTAAATAAACTCAAAACACTGGGTCACATCAGCCCCTGACACTAGGGATCAGTTAATGCTTTAATGAGGATAGAAATTATGTTTTTACAATCATTAGAGTTTGATTTAAATGTCAAGGAGATTTTGGGCCGATGTGTTATACAGAGCTCTCCATCTGCATGTTTTGGGAGAAAGGGCTTCATCCCTCCAGTACAGCTCAAATTCTGTGAGAATCAGTGCCAAGGAGCACTGAAGCTGTTCCTTTCAGTGGCAACTCAACACTAGTATTTAATTTTTATGTATGTATATATCTTTCAATTTATTGGATGCAAATATGTCTGTACGTACTTTTCAGTATTTATGGATGTATTACAATTAAACTATACTGCGTAAAAATTAGAAAAATGAAAAGAAAATATTTTAATGAATCAAAGATGTATGAGTTTATACTGAGATATTTTAAATCAAGTTTAAAATTCAATTTTAAATTGATGATTTCATTATTGATTGGTTTGATTTGAGTCCCCAAAAATCAATTTCTCCCATTTTCAAAACTCACATATTCAAAATAAAAACATATGTTCTTTAAATGTGTAGCACTGCAATAATTTCAGTTTTCAGATCAGTTGGCGAAACTGAGAAGGAAGGATTAAATTATTTTGTTGAGTTTGTTTGTTTCAGAGTCAGAGAGCCGTGTCTCTCTACAGTCAGAGGTTTTTGTACGGCGGCTCAATGAGTTTGTATCACTGTGGTGGACTTTTGGTGGAGGAACCAGACTGGATGTTGGAAGTAAGCAAGCCTTAGAGCTTTTTTAAGTGTATTTTTTCTTTTCATTCATTTTATTTCCTTTAATATTCAGCATGCTATGAGACACTTTATGTTAATTAATAATTTATAATTTCATATTTTCTTGCCCATGACACAAAGTGACCTTTTGAAATTTATATTCAAAAACTCATTACATTTTCTAATGAAAGCCTAGGATATTTCATAGTATTAATTATTATTTGTGGTTCTGATGATAAAGTTGTATTTTGAGGGCTTGTAGGTTTAGTTCAGTCTAACAGAGTCAGAGAGCCGTGTCTCTCTACAGTCAGAGGTTTTTGTACGGGGGCTCAATGAGTTTGTATCACTGTGGTGGACTTTTGGTGGAGGAACCAGACTGGATGTTGGAAGTAACTTTATTAAATTGTGTTCATTATTAAATATTATGTTTTTTCTTTGCTTGTTAGAATGCTTGAACGATGGAAATGTATTTTTTATTTTAAATAGTTTCGAGATAGATGTTTGCCCTCTTTGACGGGGCTAATTCAGATTAGCTCTGCAACATTAATATTTTTTAATGAAAAAGTTCATCTTCCTGTTATTAGTCCTGGAATTTCCACCACATCAACTCTTATTTGGACAAGTGAAAGTTTTCTTTGTTTTCCAAAAACAGGACATTAAAGAATACTTAAACTCATTGATATTTTTATTGTGTCAAAGACTCTTTCTGAATTATTTTTCAATTCTGTGTCACTAAATGTAAAATCTAAATGAGGGACAATTTGCGGTAACGAGTTGTTTCCCTCTTCTTGTTTCCACTATTTTCTTCAGTTATTTAGAATTTAGACTTCTAATCACTTTAAAGCTAAACTTCTACTGTAAATGTGTTAACATCGTTTCCAGTGTAGTTTGAACATATTTCAGGTCAAACTGTGTGATGATTCTCTCTGTGCTGATATGTATGAGAGGTTTCTTAAAGGGAAGTGAAACAATGTGTGAGTGAATGACTGGTGGAGCAGAAAAAACACCTGACAGAAACTTCTTAACGGAGAAATTCAAATTGTGGTTCCTGTCCTCTAAGCTGATTGGTGTTTCCTAGGTGATACCCGCCCCGCCCTGACAGTGCTGCCCCCCTCCAACAAGGAGCTGGAGAATGGGAAGGCCACGCTCATGTGTGTGGCCAACAAGGGCTTCCCCTCAGACTGGAGTCTGTCCTGGAAGACGAGCGACAGCAGTGGCAGCAGCAGCATCAGAGGGGAGGAGAGCAGGACTCCTGGAGTGCTGCAGAATGACGGCCTCTACAGCTGGAGCAGCACCCTGACGCTCACTGCAGACCAGTGGGGGAAGGTGGGCTCTGTGACCTGTGAGGCCACCCAGGGCTCCCAGACTCTGGTCTCAGAGATACTGAGGAGAGACCAGTGTTCCCAGTCCTGATGTCAATCACGGAGTCTTTCATGCTGTTTTTCTTCTGTCTCTTTGTTTCTTTTACTTCTCATATTAAGAAAAACGAAAACTAAAAAATGTTCCATCTCATGAATACAAAAATCATAACAAATGCCTCTACATTGATCCTTTTGTGTCTACTGTCTGTTCCGAAAATAATAAAAATCCAATGAGCAAACATGTTCTTTGAGTATTCTCGTGAAACCAGAGATATAGTAGTCATAAATTTTATTTGTTGATGGTTTATACCAGAATTCATGTTTTTGCAGGTAATTCATTGAATATTTTTGTAGGGTCTTTACCTACAATATAAAGCATCTTAAAGTAACTGTTGTTCTGATCTGGTGTAATTAAATTGAACATAAATATAAAAATATTTAAAATCTAATAACTGCAAATGTTAGAATTGAAGCTCTTATCAAATGATGAAATAGTTTACATCTCTGAGCAGCTGCTGATTCAGATTTTCCTCTTCTCAGTTCCTCTCCAGCTGAAGGAGGTTTTTGTACAGTGTTGTTTCACTGTGTGAGTGGGTAGTTGTGATGCTGCTGACAGTAATAAACTCCTGCCCCTTCAGCCTAATTCCACTGATGGTCAAAGGGAAGTCAGTTCCAGACTGAAACGACCAGAAATGATTCATCATGAATCAGCAGTTTAGGAACTTCTCCAGATTTCTGAAGATACCACGCAACGTCATCACGAACACCTGAACTGGCTTTACTGAGCTTTAGGAGACTGAGTCAGGATGATTTCTGTTGATGAACCTGGAAATATAAAAAACAAGAATTAATGAGAGAAATTTATTTAGTTTTGGCTTTTATATACTGCGTGTTCATGTTGGTATAGTAGGGTTAGTGTTGTGTATTTTTTATGACATATATACCTGTATACACCAGTCATATACTCACATACATACTTTGTAATCATATATACTCTGGAATCACTGTGAATAGGGATTTAACCTACATGTTCAAAAAATCACAAGACCCGCATATTTAGGTCAACATATTATACACAAATATATTGATAAAGTTTGTGGCACTTCTTGTATGAGCACATGTTATCAGTACTGTGTGAAATGTAGAAATTAGGGTCAATAAGTAACCTTTGACTGTATTATGGCCCACTGTGTCCTTAACATGAACTCTGCCCGGCTCAAGATGCACCTGGGAGCCTCTCTGCCAGTCAATGCTTACAAAACTAGTGAAGTGGCCGATATAATAAGCATCTGAGAATGCGCCTGGGACTCTTTTTTTCCTGCCTTAGTTGCCCAAAGCAGCGAAAAACCTTTCGATAACAGATATAGTAGCTAACTTGGCAGCAAACCCGACAAAGTTGTTGGTAGGATTAATTGTTATTACCCTGCAGCTGGCCTGATATCTGTGATTTTGCTTTTGAACTCACTTTGGCCATATAACTGTCAAAAGGACACCATTAAAAATGATGAATGGCAAGGAGTGAGAGCAGTGCCAGAAAGTTATGTAACACCAAAGTGACAGGAATTAAAAACGAACAAAATGCAAGTAGGACTGACAAGTGATTAAGGTATTGACAGATGTCTTACGTTGATAAATGGAGTGATATTGACATTTGTAAAGTTAAGGGAATACTTATTAGTTTGAAATTAATACGGACAGGGAATGAAAAATAACCAAGCAGGAGGAGGAGGTAGGGGTCACTGATGGGTCAGATGCGCCTCAGGTAGCTTTTGGGCTGCTGTTTGTCTGTTTGTTTTTGATCTGCATGTGCTTACGGCGAACACCCCGGGGGAGCTTTTTGCTTTATTGATGTTTTGCTGACCTTGACCGCTCAATAAAACAACTGGCATAGAACTCTGCTCTTCTCCTGTGATCTTTTGTTTTTGATTTTAATTGGAATTTGGATGCAGAAATCAACTTCTTCTGACTTGAGCGGTGCATGGTCAACCTCTAAAATTTGCGACTCGACATTAGGTGGTCACTCATGTTTTGTCCTCTTGACTTTGGACTTCCTATAAGAAAGATTGTCTTTCATTTTATATACATTCACAAGTTTTCTGAGGCTGTTTAATTTTTCAGTATTTTAACAGGGTTTACAGTGAAGTCATCTGAACCTGAAGTCAAAGGTCATGACTTAAATTTCTGAGAAATCAGATAAACAGTTGGGGTTGTAATGTAATTAAAAGTGATGACTGCTTTTAAGAGCATGGGAAATATGGTAAAATGTATATGTGTTTGTGGGTGCGTCTGTGCATGCGTACTTGTGTTTGTGTGTCCTCAGTGAACTGTATCAGTCTCTGCAGTATCTTCCAGCTGCAGCAGTCACTTCAGTTTCTGTTCAGTCTGACTGAGGGAGGTTTTTGTACGACTGTTTTTCACTGTGTGAACACCCACTGACTGTTAGGATAGTGAAAACTCTGACAGTAATAAACTGCTGCATCTTCAGCCTGGACTCCACTGATGGTCAGAGTGAAGTCAGAGTTTGATCCACTGCCTGTAAAACGAGCTGGAATCCCTGATGCTCGATAGCTAGCATAGTAAATGAGCAGTTTAGGAACTCCTCCATCTTTCTGTTGGTACCAGGCTAAACGATCTGAGTCATAAACATTCTGACTGGTCCTACACTTGATGCTCACAGATCCTCCCACAGCAGAGCTCACTGCTCCAGGCTGAGTCACTGTGTATTGTCCTCTGGACTCTGAGGATACAGAGACAAAAACATAAAGCAGCTTCATGGTTTTGTGGGCTTCATTTCAGAGGGACAGATGTTGATAGAGGAGAGGAGTTTGATTCTCTGGACTTTACCTGTGAAGCAGCAGCAGAGGAGAGTCCAGATGAGGACGCAGATCAAAGTCATGTTTTTGATGAGGAGGATTTCTGTGGCTTCTGTTGTGATGAAGGACAGCTGTCAGTCATCCAGTGTTCAACTCTCAGGACTATAAACTCTCCCAGAGCACTGGAGCATGGTGCTGCTGATGCAAAGTGGCTCTCTATGGAAATGATCTGACTGACTCCAGCAGGGACTTGGATCAATCTGATGATGGTGTTTGCTTTAAATAAGGAATTTTTAAAAATACATTTAGAATGTTACTTTGATCCAAATGTAAATCTTTGGGATTTATAGACAGATGACAAATTAAAGAAAAAGCTGGGACCAGTTATCCAGTTAGAGCGATGTCTCATTTCAAATTACTTACTGCTGGTCTGGGTGATCACTTTTATTATCTGATGAAACCTGTCTATCCTGTACTGAACGATCTCTCCTACGATAAAAATGCCTGAATTCAAAGGCTCACTGAGTGCTTGGATGAGTATAACAGTGATGTAAAAACTGTGTTGTGTCCTTTACAGCCACCAGATTTTAGCTCAGATGAAGATCTGAGAGATTTTTCTCCACTGTTTGAAGTAGTGTGCTTCTCCACCATCATGAAACATCAAATGAGGAAATACGTTTTAGAAGAACGGTCTTCATTCTTCTCATAGAGTTCAGAGAGTCAGAGAATAAATGCAGAAGATCTCTGAAGCAGCTGTGGCTGCACGTAGTGGCTGAACACAATAATAAGGCACTTTAATTTAATGATACTTTTATCTCTTCTTTGGAATTGTTTACTTACTTTTCCATAAAGTTTATCAGTCAGTTTACCAGGGGATCAATTGGAAGTATGTCTACTTACTTTTAAGTATTTAACAATGTGCATAAATAAGACTCAAGGTCTCATTTTTCTGAAAATTGATTAATTTTTCAGGAAATTAAGTACTTAACATTTTAAAAATGGCAAATTTTTCACTGTGCTATTATTAATTTTTGATTTTATCAATAATTCAGATTTTATAAAAGTAAAAAATTTTGGTGAGTTTATCTAGAGATTCTAAGTAAAAATATAAGTAAATGTAGATCAAATATACAGTATTCTTTCTGATAGTCATCCTGAGGTTTCAGTAGGGATGCTTCCCTCCTGATGAAGCATGTTTCTTGAGACATTTTGTAAGAACATGGATTTACTGATTACTTATTTAAATATTTTTCTAAAAAAACAGTTTTTTTGATAAATAAACTTATTTGAAGGGCAACAGGGTGTATCTCTCTCCTTTTAAGAAATATTTCTTGGCATGAGTTTAGCTCATCATAAGCTGCAAGTATCAATACAGCAGACTGCAGTATGTGAAGGCCTCAGTTAAGATTGGTGGCAGCTCCAGGGCCGAGAGATCTGGACGTTCTTCACAGTCATGCTACAGTCTTATTTTAAAATGGATTAAATTCATTTTTCACCTGAAAATTCTACAAACAGGACCCCATAATGACAAAGTGAAAAAGGTTTGGTTGAAAAGAAGGAAACCGAAGCTGAACTGAGAGTAAAATAAATAATTTTAAATTAAATTCTAATAATTTAAATAATATATTAAAATAAAATTTTGGAAATTTTCCTTATATTTGAGTAACAATTGTACACTGACTTTAAATGTCTATTATTTTGGGGAGAAAACATATACATTCAAATAATATTTGTCATTCTCCATCAGACTTTGAATGCAGTCGATCAGTTCCTCTTCTGCTGAGGGAGGTTTTTGTACAGCTGTTTTTCACTGTGTGAACGGAGTGCTGTAATCCTGCTGACAGTAATAAACTCCTGCATCTTCAGCCTGAACTTCACTGATGGTCAAAGTAAAGTCAGTCCCAGATTGACTCCCAGTGAAACGCTCAGAAACTCCAGACTGACGGTTTGAAGTCCAATAAATTAAGAGTTTAGGAGCTTCTCCAGGCTTTTGAAGATACCAGTCTACCTCATTGCTAACACCTGAGCTGGCTTTACATCTGATAGAGACAGTCTGTCCTGGAACAGCAGACTGAGCTTCAGGAGTCTGAGTCATGATGATTTCTCCTGATGAACCTGGAAATATGAAAAAGAAGAGTTATTGAGACAAATCCAGTTTGAAAGATGAAACATGACCAACATCCAAACATTAGAGAATCATTTCTCTGACATGGAGAACAGATGGAAGAAGGTCAGTGCTGCTTGTTTCAGAGTTTCTCCATCATAGCAGAACATCATTGTGGTGAACCTGGCTGCATGCTGAAGCAAAGTTTTCACAGAGAGTCTCACCCTGAACAAGGAGCCCCAGGGTGGCCAGCAGTAGAGTCAGTGACATCATCATTGTGCTGCTGGTGTGTGAGTGGCTCTGAAAGGCCTGGACAGCCGCTGATCAACACTGGCCTCTTAACAGCTGTGAGCAGAGAGGCAGGACACATATGCAAACACACAGAGTCAGTCAGCTGCAGCTGTTTCCCACTCAGTACTAAAAGCATCTCTAAATTATATCATCACATATTGAGGATATTGAATATTATGACATGGAATTGTAGTTTGTGAACATTTTAATTCTAAACGCTCAAATCAGCCCGTGCATGATTACACTGCTCCGTCCATCAAAAAGTCTGCGCCTGCAAGATAATATCACCTGTCGTCGGTCATTGGACTGACGATTGTGTGTTGGAAAATTTTTACATATCGCCCAACCTTATTACCTGTCCTTTTATTACCTGCACGAGTAGTGCTGGTCATTAGTGGCTAGCTAAGTGGGTATAAGGGTGTCATGGGTCTGTAGCTCTGTCCACCGTTTTAGGGAACATATTTAGTTTTAAAGTTAGTTACAGAGCTTTCCCTGCCTTTCTGGAGGGCTTATATTTCACTAAAAAACAATCTAATATGAATAGCCAC
Organism: Pelmatolapia mariae; assembly: GCF_036321145.2. Classification (NCBI taxonomy): domain Eukaryota; kingdom Metazoa; phylum Chordata; class Actinopteri; order Cichliformes; family Cichlidae; genus Pelmatolapia; species Pelmatolapia mariae. The sequence goes on from NC_086245.2 coordinate 1,931,740, forward strand.
ATAATTATGGATTATTATAATTACAATATTCCAAAAAACAAACACTGTATTTTGAAGAAAATACAGTAAGAAACAGATTATATTAGATTTTTATTTCAAATATGACAAAATGCTGATTTTACAGCAGAAAAATTATTTTATATCTACAGTTTAAACATTTAATAAACTTTCTGGCTGCAAAGAGTGGCTAGTCTAACAGATTGAATCATAATAAATACATTATTTTATATTTATTGCTTTATTTGTTTTTTATTCTCATTACTTTATTATTAAAGCACTCGGAATAAATTCTGGATTAGCACCATGATGCAAACTTTTGGCCATAGTATGTACAGTATTCTGGAGAAAGTATAAAATGTCACTGTATATGCATGTGTGCGTGTGTGTGTATGTGTGTCTGTATACGTGCGTGTGTGTGTGCATGTTTTATGTGTATAGATTTTTTAAAATTATTACTCATGATATAACATAATATATGTTATATCATGATATAAAAGAGGAGTTGAAAAGGGTGCAGAGAGAGTTGAGGGGACTGATAAGGAATGGGAAGGACAGCTACAGGCAGAAGATGGAGAACCAGCTTCAGCAAAATAACGTTGGTGAAGTCTGGAGAGGCCTCAGAATCATCTCAGGCCACAAACATCAGAACTCTCTGCCTGGGAGGGATGTGAGGTGGGCAAATGAACTGAATCATTTCTTCAACAGATTTGATTCAGCCATGAGGCAGTCTCCAACATCGGCTGCAGACTCAACCACCCCCACTGCTGCTGTTCCACCTCTGACACCTCAGACACCTCACACCTCCTCTATTCACCCTGCTCACTCCTCCCCACCCCCAACAACAGCATCCAATACACAATCAACACAAGGCTCAGACTGTCTCTCTCAACCACCCAGGTTAGGAGGGAACTGAGGAGGATTAATGGCAAGAAGGCAGCGGGTCCAGATGGCATCAGCTCGAGGGTCGTCAGGTCCTGCGCGGACCAACTGTGTGGTGTGATGGAGCACCTCTTCAACCTGAGCCTGAGGCTGGGAAGAGTCCCACAGCTCTGGAAAACCTCCTGTGTTGTACCAGTGCCAAAGACTTCACGCCCCAAGGACCTCAACAGCTACAGGCCGGTGGCTCTGACATCCCACCTGATGAAGACCCTGGAGCGGTTGGTCCTGGCTCAGCTTCGGCGCCTTGTGAGCTCATCACTGGACCCACTTCAGTTTGCCTACCAGCCTGGCATTGGAGCGGATGATGCCATCATTCACCTCCTACATCGCTCCCTCGCTCACCTGGAGACCGCTGGAAGCACTGTGAGAATCATGTTCTTTGATTTCTCCAGTGCCTTCAACACTATTCTTCCCTCGGTTCTGAAGGACAAGCTGGAGAACTCTGGAGTGGACCATCACCTCACTACCTGGATTTTGGACTACCTCACCGACCGACCACAGTATGTGAGGACTCAGGGCTGTGTGTCGGACAGGGTCGTCTGCAGTACGGGGGCCCCACAGGGAACGGTTCTGGCTCCGTTCCTCTTCACCATCGACACTGCAGACTTCTCCCACAACTCCACCCAGTGCTTCCTGCAGAAGTTCTCTGATGACTCTGCTATAGTCGGCCTCATCACTGATGGGGACGACAAGGAGTACAGAGGACTGACTCAGGACTTTGTGGACTGGTGCCAGCTGAACTACCTCCAGATCAATGCCAGTAAAACAAAGGAGCTGGTGGTAGACTTCCACAGGCACAAACATCCTCCACTGCAACCACTGAACATCCAAGGTATCGACATTGAGACTGTGGACAGCTACAGGTACCTTGGTGTTCATCTGAACAACAAACTGGACTGGACTCATAACTCAGACGCCCTCTACAGGAAAGGGCAGAGCAGGCTGTACCTGCTGCGGAGACTCAGGTCGTTTGGAGTGGAGGGCCCACTCCTGAAGACCTTCTATGACTCTGTGGTGGCCTCAGCCATCTTTTATGGTGTGGTCTGCTGGGGTGGCAGCATCTCTGCTGGGGACAGGAAGAGACTGAACAGGCTGATCCGAAGGGCCAGCTCTGTTCTAGGATGCCCTCTGGACCCAGTGGAGGTTGTGAGTGACAGGAGAATGGTGGCTAAGCTGTCATCCCTGCTGGACAACATCTCCCACCCCATGCATGAGACTGTGACAGCACTGAGCAGCTCCTTCAGTGGGAGACTGCGGCACCCACGGTGTGGGACGGAGAGATTTCGCAGGTCTTTCCTCCCCACTGCTGTCAGACTCCACAACAAAGACTTTAACTGATCATACACACACATCCACAAATGTGCAATAACACAAATGTGCAATAATCTTTCTGGCACCGTTGTATTTTTCACTCTGTTGTATATAGCATTTGTATTCTATTTTTATCCTATTGTATATTTTATTCTATTTTATTCTACTGTATATAGTATTCTATTTTTATTCTATTCTGTACAGTTGTGTACTGTATTTATTCTTATTTTATTTTATTCTAATTGTCCTTCATAACTTTTGCACTGTCCACTTCCTGCTGTGACAAAACAAATTTCCCACGTGTGGGACTAATAAAGGTCATCTTATCTTATCTTATCTTATCTTATCTTATCTTATATAGTCTGAAATATTGAAAATGGATGATCTAGTGAAATTCCAAACAGCACAAATTCTATTCAAAGCAAAAAATAAAGAACTGCCAGCTAATATTCTGAGTATGTTTTTTTGAAAGAAGGAAGTTATAATTTAAGGGGTTTTTGTAACTTCAAAACAGGGAAGATACGAACTACAAGAAAAGGCTTTTGTGTTTCTGTTCATGGAGTGAAACTGTGGAACAGTCTGAATATGGAATTAAAGCCAAACATAAAACTGTTCAAAAAGAGTTATAAAAATATGATCTTCTCGAACTATAAAGAAAAGGAAAATATTGAAATTAAGTGAATGTCTCTATTTAAAAAATAAATAAAATTTAAAAAAAAAATTCATGATGTGATATTATAGTATAAAGTATATCAGAAATCTGTTCACTATTTCTGTTACAAATTATATCAGTAAGGAAGCTGACTAAATATTAACTGATAATTTATGGCAACGGGGTGGGATTAAATAAGTGTTTACTTCTTCCCACTCCCTTTCAACATGTAAATTAATCAGAATGTTGTTGTTTTTTTGTATGTATTTTGTATAGTATTTTTTTTCTCTCTCTCTTATTTTCTTTTCTAAATGTACCTGTATATTGTTCACATGTTGAAATAAAAAAATAAAAAAACATTGTCCAGACATGCCCCATAAGGAGAGGAGGAGGAAACAGTGACAAAAGGAGCTCTGTGAGGCTGCTGAAGGCAGTGGATCTCTCACCAGCTGGATTACCAGTTGTTGCATTGCAGAGGTATTCAAGTATAAAAACACCAATAAACACAATTCCAATATTTTAGTTCAGTAGCATTTCCTATCATTACTTTATTATAAATTAGGTGCAAGAGTTGTTAAGTGTGGATAATTAAATAATAGATTAATGCAACAGCAAATTGTGCCTTGTTCTCAGATGGACAGCAGGTGGAGAGTGATAGAGGAGATGGAGATGGCAAAGGGTGAGTCACAGGCAGAACCTTGTTTATTTCCCACAGTTGTTGCCTTATGGTTCCAAGCGCTGTCACCGATATTTGCATTTTATTATTATCTCATAACACTTGTTTAATCATCTCTCCTATGGATGTTTTAATGTCTGTAGTCTCAGATCAACACTAGGGATGGGTATCATTTAGGTTTTATTCGATACCAGTACCAAGCCGATACTTTTGAAACGGTGCCGGTGCTTAAACGGTGCTCGAACCGGTGCTCGAACCGGTGCTTAAAGAATGGAAAACACAAATTTTGTCCAAAAACCTCTCATATTTAGCTGTTTTTTTGTAAAAAGATAACAATGTTAGCCTTTTCTGCAGCTATAGGGCATATATGGTATCACTCTTGGCTGGAAGCAGTTCTTAAACAATGAAAAAAAAACACAAACTTTGTCCAAAAACCTCTCATATTTAGCTGTTTTTTTGTAAAAAGATAACAATGTTAGCCTTTTCTGCAGCTATAGGGCATATATGGTATCACTCTTGGCTGGAAGCAGTTCTTAAACAATGAAAAAACACACAAACTTTGTCCAAAAACCTCTCATGTTTAGCTGTTTTCCACTTTTTCTTTGGTCATTTTAGCCTTTTTGGCCAGGGTGAAGGGAGCATCTGCCATCAAACAAGAAGACAGCCGGACGTAACTATGACGGTGTTTGCTAGTTCACCTTACATGCATTAATTTAATAACGTGGTTAGCCTACTCAGCGTAAGTTACACACGAACAACATTAAGCTACTCGCCCAGAGAAGAACGGCTGCTGCTGCCATCATCATCCATCATCATTTCTGCTACACTGGCAGGGCTAGGGGCCAGGACTCTACTCTTCGGGTTTTTGGGGGATGTTGCTAACTCCGGGTCCAATAACAGGCACCACACCCGCAGTAGATGTGCTCGGTGTGAGGTCTCGCAGCAAGCTATCAAATACGGTGCATTTCTCGTCTTTAAAAAAAACGCTATGCGTCGCCAGGTGTTTCATTGGATTCGAGGTGTTACCTCCTTTGCACAGTATCACCTTAAAGTACTTGTTGCAGGCTGCTGAGTTTGCATCTTTTGCTGTGAAGTACAGCCAGACTTTTGACCGCTTCGCCTTGGGCATTTTTAATCTGTAGCTCTGCTCTAAAAGAACTTACGTACCTGGGCCCGCCTACTATCCTCGGAAAGGTAAAATGATTGGCTAGAATCCAAAGTGTATGACGTCTCAGGAAAAAAAAGCACCGAAATAAAGCACCGAAATGTGCGCTGCTTTTCGGTCTGGTTACTATCGTTTATGTCAGAACCGGTGCCATAATGGCACCGCATACCGGTACCCATCCCTAATCAACACAGCCTTGTCCTCCAGCACCATCAGCACCAGAAGCAGCAGCAGCAGGAGCAACTCCTCAGCAACAACATTGTACCCATCAGCTAAAACACAGGCTATGTTTGCTTTCCATTGTCCCCACCTGATGATAGTGATATAGTATGACGCGATTCCATATTAGATTCTTGATGAATGTGGTTGTTGTCATCCAGCCTGACTCTATGTGCCCCTTTTTAACTTTGAGCACCCGCCCCTTCAAACATCTCTGCACAGCTCAGGTGAAGCTGTTTATGAAATGTGTGCCTGAGTTCTTCTGTGGCTGATCTAAATGAACAGAAGGTGTCCTCTTTGCAGAAGGCAGATGAGTTCACACTAATGTACTAAGTGACTTTATTCATCCTGAACTCTGCTCTGATTGGCTGAAAGCTGTTAACATGCAGGCTAAAGGCCTCACTTTCTAATGTTTGTTGTCTGACCATGAAGACCAGAAAAAACAGAAAAACTCTGGTGTCATAAGAGCTGAATGTAAAACTGTATATATTTTACTTTAAACTGATTTGATTTCTGAAAAGAAATTATTTCCTTTTCCCTTTAAAATTTGATTTATTTATTAAAAGGACACCTGGAGAACCACGCTGACACTGAACTGGCTGAGAGCAGTGTTTGTTTTCTTAAAACGAATCATTTTAATAATCTTCAGAAATCGTTGAGCTTCAGGGTGACTGAGTGTTGAGATTTGTTTCTTTTATTTAAAGACAGTGTGTTCTGTGATCCATTATGAAGCTGAGGTCAAAGTTCATGATCAAGCATCTTCTAACCACTCAAAGTTTCACAGCAACAACTGTGACAGTTTGAGATTTCCACCATAATAATCATTTAACAGTGAACTTTTCATTTTAAAGTTTTATGATGAAAAATTCAGTCCCTTCATGAAATTGTGTTTGTGCTCATTGAACTGTGTCAGTCTCTGCTGCAGCTGGAAGTTAATGCAGTTTCTGTTCAGTCTGACTGAGGGAGGTTTTTGTACGACTGTTTTTCACTGTGTGAAGTACTCCCAGTAGCTGAGATCAAATTCTCCTTTACAGTAATAAACTGCTGCATCTTCAGCCTGAACCCGACCAATGGTCAGAGTGAAGTCAGAGTTTGATCCACTGCCTGTAAAACGATCCGGAATACCTGATGCTCGAGTGCTAGACTTATAAATGAGCAGTTTGGGAACTTCTCCATCTTTCTGTTGGTACCAGGATAAATAGTGATTGTTGCTATAAACATAAACATTCTGACTGGTCCTACACTTGATGCTCACAGTTCCTCCCACAGCAGAGCTCACTGCTCCAGGCTGAGTCACTGTGATCTGTCCTCTGGACTCTGAGGATACAGAGACAAAAACATAAAGCAGCTTCATGGTTTTGTGGGCTTCATTTCAGAGGGACAGATGTTGATAGAGGAGAGGAGTTTGATTCTCTGGACTTTACCTGTGAAGCAGCAGCAGAGGAGAGTCCAGATGAGGACGCAGATCAAAGTCATGTTTTTGATGAGGAGGATTTCTGTGGCTTCTGTTGTGATGAAGGACAGCTGTCAGTCATCCAGTGTTCAACTCTCAGGACTATAAACTCTCCCAGAGCACTGGAGCATGGTGCTGCTGATGCAAAGTGCCTCTCTATGGAAATGATCTGACTGACTCACACAGTCAGGCTTTTTTTTTTGTTTGTTTTTATGAGGTTGTGTTGAAAATAATGATACCAAACAAGGCAAGATAAACAGTTTTTAAAGGTGAAATACAGAGGTAAAATCAAAAGTTGTCAAAAACGGCAAATTATAGACTGGACCCCAGAGGGTTAATAAACTAAACACCAAAGAAGAAAATCAAAAACATTAAACCCTAAACTCAAATATTTATTTAAATGCAAATACTTTGTTTTTAATTTGAGAAAACACACATTCAGCAGGAAGTGGTGGTGCGGTCCAGTTATTCCTCTTTTTATTTAATGGCTCTAAACCCTGGCCGCCATCTTTTGTCTGGCAACTCCCAAGGATGATGGCAGGTAAGAAGCAAATAAAGAAACAAAGGTTAGTCAGAAATCAAACAAAGTAATGAACTGGTATGCATACATGAGTAAACTAAATGTGCACGGTTACAAATAGAACAAATGTATCTAAACCAATCAATAAACTTATTAGAAACTAAAGTGTGTTACTGTGTTCAAACAAAGGAATGAAAATACAAGAGTTACCGCCTTAAGAGCGTGGCCATGGGTTTGGCCATCACACAGACAAATGCTGATGGATACTGACGCTCCTCTTGGTTCGTGAAAGGCTGCGTGTTGATGGATTTTGCTTTTGCACTCAACTTGTTTAGCTACACAACTGAGGACCTGGTTGTGTCTCCATGTGTGTCTGCCCTGAGTAAGGCTAGTCCTACAACCAACCAAGATGTGCTTGAGTGTGGCTTGGACTGTACACAGGGGGCAAACCCCAGCTGCAGATTTATTGGGGAAGGTAGCACGGATGTCGCTCGGATGATGAAACTCCATTCCCAGATTTCACTCCATGTGAGTTTCCTCTTTTCAGCGCTCTCCCAATTCATCCAGCGACCCTGCTTGGCCAGCGCTACGGCTCTGGCATGTCTGGCTGTTTCCTCCTGTTGACGTACCTCCTTCACCACCATTTTTTGACGTTCGGTTACAGATGCCTGTTGCCACCGAGGTGTTACTGCGCCAAGACTAAAAGTGCTAATTCGTCATTCAGCTTTTGTCAGACTAAAGTAACTGTTTGAAAAGCTAAGCTATACAACAAGGAGAGATTGAGAATTTCCTTTTAGTTCTTAGTTTATTTGATATTGACAAAAGTTAGTCAATTTTGTCTGTTGTTCTGTAAAACAAACTAAGATTTATTTTTAGAATTAATATTTTGTTTCTAAGTGGAATTGACAATTTAGTAGTTTGTTTTGTTTGTTCTATTTTGAAACTTAAACGCTTTAGCGGCTGCCTTTTGTGTAGTTTGCAATATTTGCCTTTATTTATCTGAAAAAGTCTCATGTTCCTTAAGTACATCTACCCTGTTAAACTTATTATGGGAAATAAATATTTAAATCAAAACAAGCTGCTGATTATTTCACATTTTACTTGTGAGCAACGGCACATTTAAATCTTACAAATATAGTTATTTGGCTTATATCGTGATATATATCGTTATCGCCTGAAATGAAAAAAACATATCGTGATATGAAAAAATCTTATATCGCCCAGCTCTACTACAGACCCACAGACTGATGTAAATCCCTGTCCTAATAACGAGATACATTTGATCTTTCTTTTAATATTAAGATAACACAACTTGTTCAACAGTTCAGTCTTGAACTGAGTGATCTCTTCCAGGATGACAGGAAGCATGTGGTCGCCAATTTTGAAGCCACCCTGATAACCTTATCCCACCAATGATGTGGAGATCCAGCTTTTTTTAGATCCAATTAAAATCAATGCATTCAAAAAGATGCTCTGGAAAAAAGAAGAATTCTTGGAACAGAGTTTAATACACAGAATCATATGAACAGCAAGAAAATACATATAGACATTTAGCAAGAGAATTGCATAGCAGAAAGCAAGTAAAGCAAAACCCCGGGGTGAAGAGCCTTTAAGCACAAACCGCTCAAACACAAAAAATGACAGACAGGGGAAAAAAAAGCAACAGTAACAGCCCAGGGCATCTCAACCCTCCTCTTTATATAGGGTCAGTGACCCCTCCTCCTGATGTTTGGTATTTTTCCATTCCTTGCTTTTTCCCTGTTCCATATTAAAAATTTAACTAATAAGTATTTTCTCAACTCTACAAATGTCAACATTAACCCCAATAATCGATGTAATATGTTTGTCAATACTTTTCCCCAATCAGTTGTCAATTTTGCACTTTGTTCTTCTTAAATCTCCGACACTTGTGTTACATAACCTTCTGGCACTGCTCCATAACTCTCCACGGCTGTTCCTGACATCAATCATTTTAATTAGGTTCTTTTTGACAGACTCCCAGGCCGGCAAATTTTGTTTAGTTTTATGGGCTAGAGATGGGTGCTTTGCCACCTTATGGCAGCGGAGAAGCTCCCAGGTGCAGTTCAGCAGGGCCAAGTTTATTTAACCCTTTGTTTGGACTAGTTATCATTGGCCATAATACAATCAAAGGTTACTTATTGATCCTAATCACTACTTTTCAGACATTATTGATCACATATGCTCATTCAATAAGTGGCACCAACTTCATTAATATACTTGTGAAAAATATTTGATCTAAAGATGTGGATCTTGTGATTTTAAACATGCAGGTTAAATGCTTATCACAGTGATTCCATTATATAAACACTCCAGTGCAGATATATATATAGAGAGAGAGTATGCGAGTATATATGGCTATATAGTGTATATGTGAGTATATGTCCAGTGTACACAGATATATATGTAATAAAAATCCACAACAAGCACCAGAGATCAATGAATGCTTAAATGAGAATAAAAATGATGTGATTCTCGTGCTGTTTTCTACAGTCACCTGAGCTCGACACAGTTGAACATCTCTGGGAGATTTTGGAGCGATGTGTTAGACAGAGGTCTCTACATGTTTTTGGAGAATGGCCTTCATCCCTCCAGCAGAGTTCACAGTCTTAGTCTTGCTGTTCAGTGGTGGCTCAATACCATTGTATGTTTGTGTCCTTTGTCAGTATATATGCATCTTTGTATGGAGTGGATCAGCCAGTTTATCAGAGCATCAAATACAAATGTCACGGTGTGTGCTGTGTGGCAGGCCAATGTAGGACCCAAATCCAGGACACTCAGATGAAGGATAAACTCAAAGTGCAGCTTTATTGCTGGAGAAAATAACATTGACTACAAATTGAAACTGGAAAATTCAAATAAAAACAAACCAGAAACTGTAACCTTGGCTATGGCTGGAAACACGGAGATAAACGCACAGCAGTGAGGATGCACGATGCGACACAGAACAAGGAAAACACAGGGCTTAAATACAAGAGGCAGTAACAAGAGAATAGGAAACGGGACAAAGGGAAGCAAAAATAGTTACACTGCACGCTGCACTGGGACTATAAAATAAAACCCCAACATGAGACAATTCGCAAAGACGCGAACTTGACACTGAGAGACAGACTGAATATGACACATGGAATGCAGGGAAGATACAGAAACCTGAAACTAGAAGCTAGAAAAACAACAAATTTAACATGAACAGAAAACCATCAAGAGAACTCAAAACGACGAATAACAATAATCAAGAAATATAAAATAAACACAAACTCAAAACACTGGATCGCATATTTTTCAATATTTATGAAAATAGATGCTAAAAATATAGCGAATAAAAAAACTCTTAATTAATACTGATGCATTTTTATCAGCATTTAAAATACTGTAAACTGGATCCACTGTGTTATTCTGAGATTTTGATATCAGAAAAAGTCCCAAGTTTTACATTAAAAAAAATTTATTTATTATTTAAATGTGACGCACTGTAATATTTTCAGTTTTCACATCAGCTGAAAAAAATGATACAAACAGTGAATTTTTTTGTTGAGTTTGTTTGTTTCAGAGTCAGAGAGCCGTGTCTCTCTACAGTCAGAGGTTTTTGTACGGCGGCTTAATGAGTTTGTATCACTGTGGTACACGTTCGGTGGAGGAACCAGACTGGATGTTGGAAGTAAGTCAGACTTAGATGCGTTTTTAATTTTAATTTTTATTTTCTTCCATTTTATTTTATAAGAAAGGCTAGGAAACTTTTTGTGTAACTGATAAATTATTTTAGACATAAATTTTGTCCTAAGAAACCAAGTCAGCTTTGGAAATGTATATTCAAAACCTTAGTACAATTTTAGATAAAAATCTGGGATGTTTCATATTATTAATTATTATTTCTGGTTCTGATGATAAAGTTGTATTTTGAGGGCTTGTAGGTTTAGTTCAGTCTAACAGAGTCAGAGAGCCGTGTCTCTCTACAGTCAGAGGTTTTTGTACGGCGGCTCAATGAGTTTGTATCACTGTGGTTGACTTTTGGTGGAGGAACCAGACTGGATGTTGGAAGTAAGTTAATTAAACTGTGTTTTTTATTAAATATTTTTATCATTTTATTTTATAACCACTTGTAGAATGCGTAGATGAAATAAAAGTATTTTTTTATTAAAATAATTTAGTTACCGATGTTTGTCCTTTTTACTGGACAAATTCAGATGAGATCTGCAAGTTTCTCTTGTTTAATCTACATTTCTGTCATAGTAAAATATATGTAGACAAGAGTAAACTTCATCTTATGATTAGTTTGTAAATTTCCACCACATCAGCTGCTGTTTGGATGAGTTAAAGTTTGCTTTCTGATGTTTTTATCGTGTCAGATGTTTCAGATTTAGTTTGAAATCATGTGAGCTGTTCAATAACATTTCAAATCTATATGAATGAGTAGCTGCTCTGTGCTTGTGTCCACTCATTTCTTCAGTCATCCATGATTTAGACTTCTAATCATTTTAAAGCCAAACTTCTGCTGTAAATGTTTCCAATCTGCTTCTTTTATTTCCAGTGTAGTTTGAACATATTTCAGGTCAAACTGTAGGTGATTCTCTCTGTGCTGATATGCATGAGAGGTTTCTTAAAGGGAAGTGAAACAATGTGTGAGTGAATGACTGGTGGAGCAGAAAAAACACCTGACAGAAACTTCTTAACGGAGAAATTCAAATTGTGGTTCGTGTCCTCTAAGCTGATTGGTGTTTCCTAGGTGATACCCGCCCCGCCCTGAAGGTGCTGGGTCCCTCCAGTGCAGAGCTGGAGAATGGGAAGGCCACACTCATGTGTGTGGCCAACAAGGGCTTCCCCTCAGACTGGAGTCTGTCCTGGAAGACGAGCGACAGCAGTGGCAGCAGCAGCATCAGAGGGGAGGAGAGCAGGACTCCTGGAGTGCTGCAGAATGACGGCCTCTACAGCTGGAGCAGCACCCTGACGCTCACTGCAGACCAGTGGGGGAAGGTGGGCTCTGTGACCTGTGAGGCCACCCAGGGCTCCCAGGCTCTGGTCTCAGAGATACTGAGGAGAGACCAGTGTTCCCAGTCCTGATGTCAATCACTGAGTCTTTCATGCTGTTTATCTTCTGTCTCTTTGTTTCTTTTTGTTTGCAGATTTTTCAAAAAGCATCAAATAGTCATATTTCCATCCCATAATGACAAAAATCATAGCAACAAACTCCTCTAGTTTCATCTTTTTTTGTAAAGCTGATATTTCAACCTTTTAAAAGAATAAAATTGTAACAAGGAAACATGTTCTTTGACTCTGTGAATTTAATAAATGCACATAAAAAAAATAAAGATTTTGAATAATGTATTAAGCCAGACCTAAAGAAATATGTCTACTGATACACCAAGTGTAATGTGCAGTGAAAATGTTTAAATATATTCCTATACACATATTTGTTAGTTTGTATAAGATGCTGAGGTAGTGTCAACCATAGATGTTCTGTGTGCTCTTCAGAATTTCTAGTATCAAAGCTGTTTTATGATCTACATTTTAATCTGATGATGTAGAAAAAAATCCAAATCATTAAAATTAAAGAGCAGGGTGTCATCTGTATGTTTAAACAAAGATCATTTAAATGACATTTAAGAGAAGCAAATCAAATCACTTTTATTGTCACATCACATGTGCAGGTACACTGGTACATGTGAGTGAATTTCTTGTGTGCGAGCTTCACACTAGAAGGTTTTAAAATTTCTGTACTTTTAGGTGACAGAAGGCGACATGTGGCCTGGTCAAAACACAGAGAGCTGCACTCTAAAAATATAGTAAACAAAGCTTGTGTGCCACAGACTGCTCCCAAACACGAGGGGGCAAATAATACCTCTAAAACACTTAAGTTGGCTTTATTAACGTTAGATCTTTAGCTGGGAAAACATTTTTAATTAATGATTTAATCACTGAGCACAGCCTGGATTTTATGTTTTTAACTGAAACTTGGTTGGACCAAAGTAACAGTGGAGCTGTTCTCATCGAGACGACCCCTCCTAACTACAGTTTTACCAGTGAGGCCAGGGTGAGCAGGAGAGGAGGAGGGGTTGCTGTCTTATTTAATGAATCATTTCAATGTAAGCAGCAGCTGAACTGCTGTCTGTGATCTGTGTTGATTTCGACTGTGTAATTATTGTTGGGGATTTTAACATCCATGTGGACAACCCTCAGGACAAAGGGACTAAAGACCTGAGTAACACTCTGGGCAACTTTGGGCTGACTCAGCATGTAACAGAGGCCACACATAATAGAGGACACACTCTTGACCTACTGATCTCCAAGGGCCTGAGCATTTCAAAGGTTACTGTGTCTGATGTGGGCCTGTCTGATCATTACTGTGTTTTCTTTGAAAGTAAAATTTCAGCCCACACAAATATATCAACAGCAGTGATCACAAAACGGTGTATAACTGAACACAGTAGTGAGATCTTTAACCAGGTCTTCCCATTAACACCTGGCCTGTCCAGAGGTTCAGTCAATGAGCTCGTCACTAGCTTCAGTGCTAAAATGTTAAATGTAATGGACACTATTGCTCCCATTAAGGTGAAGGTTATCTCTGGAAGGAAAAAGTCTCCATGGAGAAACTCCACACTGGTGAAAAATGAAAAAAGAGAGTGTAGGAAAGCTGAGCGCAGATGCAGAAAAACAAACCTCCAGGTTCATTATGACATCTATAAAGAGAAACTTCACAATTATAATTTACAACTGAGGAGTGCAAGGAGGTCCTACTTCTCTGACATCATCACCAAAAACAGTCATAATGCTCGGGTCTTATTTTCTACAGTTGACAGGCTAACAAACCCTCCTGTGTCAGTGGCAGCTGAACTTCATTCGACCATGGCCTGCAATGACTTTGCCAAATTCTTCACAGAAAAAATCCAAAAGATTAGACAAGCAATTGGTACATCAACAGCAGATTGAGGATATGTACTGTGTCCACCGAAAAACTGTTTAAACACCATGAAACAGTTTCACCCTATTAACAGCAAGGACCTGCAGGACATCTTAGGTCAACTGAACTCCTCCTCTTGCTGTTTAGATGTCCTGCCAACAAGTTTTTTCAAAAAGGTCTCAAAGACTGTGGAGTCAGAGCTGTTACAGATCGTCAACCTTTCTTTAATGTCAGGTGTGTTTCCAGAACCACTAAAAACTGCTGTAATTAAACCTATACTGAAAAAGGACAATCTTGACAAGACACAAATGAACAACTACAGGCCGATCTCAAATCTCCCATTTTTAAGTAAGATCATTGAAAAAGCAGTTTCTCAACAGCTCAATTACTTCTTAAAACAGAATAACTGCTATGATGCCTTCCAGTCAGGTTTTAGACAGAACCACAGCACTGAAACCGCTCTGACCAAAGTGTTTAATGACATATGTCTGAATAAAGACAGTGGAAAAATGTCAGTCTTAGTTTTATTGGATCTCAGTGCAGCATTTGATACAGTTGACCACAACATATTACTCAAATGACTGGAGAACTGGGCAGGTCTTTCAGGAACTGTACTAAACTGGTTCAAAACATACTTAGAAAACAGGAAATACTTTTTTTTTCTTTTTTTTGCCTGTCCTGTTTGGTTCTTTTGCCATCAGAATTATTGTCTAAAGGCAAATAAAGATGCCCAATGGATTTACTTTACCAAATGGACCATCCCAGCCTTGCCTTAATGGTCTATTTGATTCACCTTTTATTGTTTATTTTATTTTTTATTTTCACTTGCTAAATACGGGACAGACTTAACTGAGGAAAAGAAAGGGGAGAAAAAAAGAGGGAAAGAAAAACAGCGGAGAAGAGGGACGGGGATAAAGGGCAAAAAACAAAAACCAACAAAATAAGCAGACAAAAAATACATATATCGATCACCTGGATCACCTGTTGAGAAAGAAAAAAGAAAACAAGCAGAAGAAAAAGAGAGCAATAGAATAAACAACTTCACGATGATATATGGGAATATGACAGTAAATACTAAATATTAAACATTATTGTGCAGCACGTAAGATCGACAGCGCACAGTGTGCTTTGAGGTAGGAGCCAAAAAGGGTGTCGTGTGTGTGTGACCACCCGTGAGTACACCTGTGAGCATGAACGCGCTTGTTTTTAAAAGGTTCCTTCATGTAATGATCTGCTAGAGGGTGTGGGGAGCCACAGCCCCATCCACCAGGGCATGAAGCAGGTATGGAGGAGATCAAACTCCAGACATCCAGAACACAAGAGACCAAGGAAGACCAACAGAGGGGCAGCCGCGCCACTATCCCAGAAACAGCTGAGGAGAGCCCCTGTCAAGAGATTTATTCTAAAGACACTTCTTCAGCTGAGAGAGAGGGTAGAAACACACAGACACGCTGCAGCCTTTTACTTGCAAGGGCGGTGTCAGGGTTTCTGGGTCGTTGACCCAGTATTCTTAGTTCATGTTCACTGTTTATATTGGTCCATGCGCATTATGTTCAGTCCTCTTCCCATTTATCATTAGTTCATTATGTTCAGCTGTGTACTCACCAGTTTCTAATCACTCCTCACTTAGCCTGTGTATTTATGTTCCTCAGTTCAACCAGTCCAGTGTCGTGTCATTGATGTTCCCGTGATGTTCGTATGATGTTCTTGTGATGGTATGTTGTCGTCAGCCAGCCTTTCAGTTCAGATCAGTCAGCCGTTCTTTCAGTCCAGTTATTCAGTCAGTCAGCCATCTCCTATTCTCGCCATTTGTCCCTCACAATAAACACCCTGAACCTTCACCGTGAGTCCTGCGTTTGAGTCCTCTACTTCACCTCCGCTCAGCAACTCCTGACAGGCGGTCACAGAGCGCTCACACGAAAGTGGGGGCCCTGTGATCAGCGCTCTGTTACTGCTCTGGTCTTTATTTATATACAAAAGTAATACAATAGTGAATACATCTGTTCATAGACAGAGGAATGTTAGTGCGTATGTATGTGTATGAGTGTGTTGTGAGATTCAGAAGGACGCGGCCCCTCTTCTTGTTAGGGAGCGCAGATAAGTGTCCAGCTCTCCTCTTCCTGGTAGGAGTGAAACTGCTTGTTCAGCTATTATCGCTGTGAGAAAGAATTTATGAAACAGGAACAAGTCTTGTAGTGGACAACAGTCTAAGTCATCAAAAGGTCAACATGCAGTATTCTATCATATGCAAACTTATAAAATTAAAAGCTTATACTGACTACTAAGTACAATTTTCCATTGACAGTCCCAGATGAGGGGTCACTCAGCAGCCGCGGAGCAGAAGCCAGGGGGGGTTGCAGTGACATGCCTGTGAGCTCCGCCGGCAGCCAGCTGTGCCAGAGTGAACGAGCCCCAGGCTGAGAGGCCGAGGGCACCCCACCCCCGAAGTGGTCCGAGCGAGCCCCAGGCTCCAGGCCCCGATAAGCAGCCACCAAGGAGTGAGCCGTTGTGTGCCTGGACGCCCACCCCCGGACACAAATGTCTGAGGGCGTCTGCCACTGGAAAGGGAAGTGGTGGGGGGAGATAGGCCTCCATACCTTGGAGGGCCTGAGATGTCCCCAGAGAGGTGGCGTCTGATACCCGACCTGACATGTAGACACAGACATACAGGCACACACAGATACAAACATCCATTCCCACCCTCATGCTCTCATATACAATTACTCCACACTCAACCAACGTGGAGACAGACATAAAGAGACACTGTACACACAATCATAGTCCCCAAGCGTACTCTAAGCCCCGGGTCTAGGTACCCTTGCCCCTGGAGGGGGAAACTGCGCCCAGACCCAGGTGGTGTTACCCTTTTCCCTGGGGTGGGGAGAAGCAGACTGCCCCGACTCCGCAGCAGCAGGGAGGCCCCACATTCCAGATCCCAGTCGGACGGCCAACTCCTCCTTCTAGTCCCCCCGCTCCAGCAAGCCGCAGAGACCGGGGGTGTGAGAAGACTCCAAACCTCCCTCCACCCGCTCATATGTAGTGTTGATGTATGTGTGTTCTAAGGTGCATTTAAAACCCAGGAGGGCATGGAGCTACCTGCCAGAGAGCAGCAGGTAAGCGCATAGCCCCTCCTGCTAGCCCTCAATGTCTACATTTATTTAAAATTGAGAGGTGGGCAACGACGCCAGGGGTGAGGTTGTACACCCTGATGGTCTTTTGGATTCCGTGTAGCGTGCCCACCCCCAAGATCCTATATGTATGTGTAATGAGAGTGTGAGTAATGTGAATGTCTAAGTTGTGGGATAAAATTGAGGCACAGGAAATACTTTGTATCAATAGGTAACTTCACATCTGAGCAGACAAGCATCACATGTGGAATTCCCCAAGGTTCCATCTCGGGACCTCTTCTGTTTAACATTTACATGCTTCCACTGGCACAGATTGTAAAGAACAACAAAATAAACTATCATAGCTATGCAGATGACACACAAATATATATCACAATGCCACCAGGAGACCGAGGCCCTGTACAGGCTCTTGGTAAATGCATTGAGGAAATTAATGACTGGTTGTGCCACAATTTTCTCCAGCTAAACAAAAACAAAACTGAAGTAATAGTCTTTGGAGCCAAAGAAAAACGATTACAGGTCACCAGAGAACTTCAATCTATACACCTAAAAACCACCAACCAGGCGAGAAATTTGGGTGTAGTGATGGATGCAGACCTAAACTTAGAAAAACACATTTAGACAATAACAAAATCAGCTTACTATCACCTCAAGAATATATCAAGGATAAAAGATCTGATGTCTCAACAGGACCTGGAAAAACTAGTCCATGCATTCATCTTTAGTAGGCTTGATTACTGTAACAGCATCTTTACAGGTCTACCTAAAAAATCAGTCAGACAACTACAGCTCATTCAGAACTCTGCTGCTCGAGTCCTCACTAAGACCAAAAAAGTGGACCACATCAGTCCAGCTCTGAGGTCTTTACACTGGCTGCCTGTCCGTCAGAGGATAGACTTTAAAGTTCTGATGCTGGTCTATAAAGCTCTGAATGGTTTAGGACCAAAATACATCAGTGACCTCCTGACCAAGTATGAACCTTCCAGATCCCTCAGGTCATCTGGATCCGGTTTTTTATCAGTACCCAGAGTCAGAACCAGACACGGAGAAGCTGCATTCAGCTTTTATGCTCCTTATATCTGGAACAAACTCCCAGAGAGCCTCAGATCAGCTGAAACACTCAGTTTATTTAAATCCAGGTTGAAGACTCACCTTTTTGAAGACTCCACACTTTTAGGCTTAAATTGCAAAACTTACATTTTAACTACTGATTTTATCGACTGTTTTTTTTTAATCAATTTTAAATCATGCGTTTTATTTATTTATTTTTTTTTATGTCTCTGTAAATCACGTTGAATCACCTTATTGTTGAATTGTGCTATATAAATAAACTTGCCTTGCCTTGCCTGTGTGAACACAAGCTGACTGTTGATCTCATGAAAACTCTGACAGTAATAAACTGCTGCATCTTCAGCCTGGACTCCACTGATGGTCAGAGTGAAGTCAGAGTCCCATCCACTGCCTGTAAAACGAGCTGGAATCCCTGATTCTAGAGTGTCAGCATCATAAATGAGCAGTTTAGGAACTCCTCCATCTTTCTGTTGGTACCAGTGTAAATAGCTTCCACCATATACCCTCTGACTGGTCCTACACTTGATGTTCACAGATCCTCCCACAGCAGAGCTCACTGCTCCAGGCTGAGTCACTGTGATCTGTCCTCTGGACTCTGAGGATACAGAGACAAAAACATAAAGCAGCTTCATGGTTTTGTGGGCTTCATTTCAGAGGGACAGATGTTGATAGAGGAGAGGAGTTTGATTCTCTGGACTTTACCTGTGAAGCAGCAGCAGAGGAGAGTCCAGATGAGGACGCAGATCAAAGTCATGTTTTTGATGAGGAGGATTTCTGTGGCTTCTGTTGTGATGAAGGACAGCTGTCAGTCATCCAGTGTTCAACTCTCAGGACTATAAACTCTCCCAGAGCACTGGAGCATGGTGCTGCTGATGCAAAGTGCCTCTCTATGGAAATGATCTGACAGATTTTTTTTTCCTTTTGTTTAATTCTGTGAACTGAAGTTAAAACTTCAAGTTCACACTGAAGTTAAAACTTCAAGTTCACAGAATTTGTAAAGGCTTTAAAGATGTAGTGTTATCGATAGGAATGGGTACCGGTATCCGGTGCCATCATGGCACCGGTTCTGACATAAACGGTAGTAACCAGACCGAAAAGCAGCGCACATTTCGGTGCTTTATTTCAGTGCTTTTTTTTCCTGAGATGTCATACACTTTGGATTCGAGCCAATCATTTTACGTTTCCGAAGATAGTAGGCGGGCCCAGGTACGTCCGTTCTTTTAGAGCAGAGCTACAGATTAAAAATACCCAAGGCGAAGCGGTCAAAGTCTGGCTGTACTTCACAGCAAAAGATGCAAACTCAGCAGCCTGCAACAAGTGCTTTAAGGTGATACTGTGCAAAGGAGGTAACACCTAGAATCTGATGAAACACCTGGCGACGCATAGCGTTTTTTAAGCCGAGAAATGCACCGTATTTGATAGCTTGCTGCGAGACCTCACACCGAGCACATCTACTGCGGGTGGGTTGCCTGAGCTAGCAACATCCCCCAAGAACCTAAAGAGTAGAATCCTGGTCCCTAGCCCTGCCAGTGTAGCAGAAATGATGAGGATGATGATGGCAGCAGCAGCCGTTCTTCTCCGGGTCAGTAGCTTAATGTTGTTCGTGTGTAATTTACTTTGCGTAGGCTAACCACGTTATTAAATTAATGCATGTAAGGTGAACTACCAAACACCGTGGTAGTTACATGCGGTTGTCCTCTTGTTTGATGGCACATGCTCCCTTCACCCTGGCCAAAAAGGCTAAAATGACCAAAGAAAAAGTGGGAAACAGCTAAAAATTAGAGGTTTTTGGGCAAAGTTTGTGTTTTTTCCATTGTAAGCACTGCTTCCAGCCAAGAGTGATACCATATATGCCCTATAGCTGCAGAAAAGGCAAACATTGTTATCTTTTTACAAAAAAACAGCTAAAAATGAGAGGTTTTAGGACAAATTTGTGTTTTCCATTCTTTAAGCACCGGTTCAATCACCGTTTAAGCACCGGCACCATTTCAAAAGTACCGGTCTGGTCCGGCTGATTCTGGTAAGTGACGGAAGTGAGGAGGTAAGTGACGGAAGTGACGGACAAGGTAAGCGACTCATGTTGTAACTGACGTCAGACGCCGGAGATTTTGACGGAAAATTAAAGCGAATGGTAGTTTAGATTTGAACAAATTCCTTTAAGCTTCAGTATTACCAAATACACTTATCAATTGTCTAATAACTAACAACATTTGTCTAAATCATCTCCAACACCCTGGAGAACAACGGGGAGAGTTTAGAGGCTCTCCAAGATTACATTGATCAGTGCTTCCAGGATCTCGTGATGAAGAAGGCTCAGTGTGCATTAGAGATGGACCGATCCGATATTACGTATCGGTCCGATACTGACCTAAATTACTGGATCGGATATCGGCGAGAAATAAAAAATGTAATCCGATCCATTAAATATCAAAAAAACACCTCACAAAACTTGCGACACGGCGTAACTCGGCTCATAACCGTAGCACGTCGGAGCAGTATGCGTCACGTGATAGAGCGGCTGTGTGTATTTGTAGCCTCGCTAACCAGCATTTCATCTCTGAGGAAGTGATCCCAGAGAGAAGTAAAGCAAGTGTGTAAGTTCATCTCTGAATGTTTGTAAAGCATTCCCATGTTAAGCTTAACAACCGATATATGGAGCGACTGCCTCTGGCTCTCTTGCTGCTACTTCAATCATGAAACTGATTAATGATCAGCTGATCGGCTTTTCTGTCACGAGTCTGTCTCTCTTCTTTGTTTTTGGCCCACTTTGCGCCAGAAAGAGGAAACCAGCGGCTGAACAACAGCAGCACGTTTAAGCTTGATAAGCTGTCTTTAGAATTTATTTAATATTACTTTCTAGACCAGGATCCTTTTCTAAGCAGCTGACGGCTGGTAACTGTGCAGGGGCGGATCTAGCAAAGTTTAGCCAGGGGGGCCGATGGGGCATGAACAGGGAAAAGGGGGCACAAAGACATACTTTTCTTTCTTATTCTCATTTAAAATATCTAGCTTTCAATAAATAATTATCTGAATCTTACACCCAAAGTTTTAATCTGATGTAAAATATATAGAAGTCCATTACTGTATATAGTAACTGTTAAGTCTAATATACCCTAGTAAGCTAGTACTTTTTCCTTTGGGAAGATACCATCTGTGCAGTCTGCAATTCTGTTGAAGAAAGATATTGAATCTATTTAATTATTCTTGAAAAATAATTTATTTCTGTGCATTTTTTTTCACCCTGCATCAAATTAAAGTTAATTACATCAATTAAGTATCATCAGGTGGAGGGTGGGGGTGGTTCCCCATTTTCTTTTGCTGGGAGTTTACAACCCTATTAGTTAGTTTGCTTAATATTTCTACTAAATACTCTTTAAAATACCAGAATAGGGAGGATGGAGTAGGTATAAGTTTATTAGATTGATCAGTGTTGCTGAACTATGAAATATTTTGGGCGCAGTGTATTTTTATTTATTTATTTATTTTTTTACATACAGGTATAACAGAACAGCTTTAGTGTTGTTGTTTATTTAAACTTGAGTATGAACTTATACAAAATGCAGCAAGATATTTAAAAAACAGTTTTATTGATTAAAAAACACACTATATCGGATTCATATCGGTATCGGCAGATATCCAAATTTATGATATCGGTATCATAAAAAAGTGGTATCGTGCCATCTCTAGTGTGCATCTTCCCCGGCAAAACCTGAGACGCCGTCGTCGAAAAGACTTCGCCCGGCAGATTCCCCCGGCACGACATCGCCAGCCAGCAAAGATATTGTCGACATACTGGAGTCAATCGACCAACGATTGTCCAGTTTCGATGCAAGGCTGTCCTTGGTGGAGATTCTTCACCGGGAATTTAAATCCTTGCGAGAGTCCCTGGAGTTCAGCCAGCAGCAGGTGGAAACGCTCGCTGCTGAAAATGCCACGCTAAGGGAGTCGGTGAAATGTCTCACAGACAATGTTACTCAGCTAAATAGATAAAATAAAAAAATAAAAGAATCAGTTATAGATCTACAAGCCCGTAGCATGCATGATAATCTGGTATTTTCTGGTATTCCAGAAGCCGCTGGAGAGGACGCGGAGACCACGGTAAAAAGCTTCATCAAAACCCACCTGAAGCTGCCGGAGGACACGGTGAAGAACATCGTCTTCGATAGGGTGCATCGCCTCGGCCCCATTCGGGCTGCGGCCGGGAGACCACGTCCTATCGTGGCCAAATTCGGCCACTTCAAACAAAAGGAACAGGTGAAAAGCTGCGGCAGGGAATTAAAAGGAACGGACTTCAGCGTGAACGACCAGTTCCCCAAAGAGATCCTGGAACGATGCAGGGTCCTCTTCCCATCCAGAAGGGCTCCCGCGCTGTCATCGCTGTGGACCGGCTGTACGTGGACGGACAGCTCCACCGCGACCCCGACATCACTCCGTGGCTGTATTAACTTCACACCAGATAAGAATCCGCTACACGCTTTCCCTATCCACTCACACTAACTTGCATTAACATCTATTTAACTTACTAGTATCAAATCACATCTTAAGTGTGATTTCATAGCAGAATTAACACCGCCACTCTCCGTCAATGGTTTGATTGGAATGTTTCCGGGTTTTTTTCCTTTCTTCTCGTTTTTTCTTCTCTCCTTTTCCCCCTCTTGTTTTTATGCTGCTCACCCTTGTCCTTGGTTTCTTTTTTTCTTTTTTCTTTCTTTCACTGCTTCGATCACCTGCTTCCAGACTCATCCACAAACAACATCCTTTATTTCGACACATACGCACAGCACGATCACACACAGTCATGCGCTCAACGGCAGCACATTTACATCAGTCAGACAGTGCACACAGTCGTATAGGATACACACACTTAAGCCAAGCGTACTCATATTACTAAATATGCACACACATAGTCAGACTCAGGGAGCATCTCGCCACACATTTTCTCTCTCTCTCCCTCTCTTTATTTACGAACAAGTGATGTATTCTCTCCACCTGTCTAAGCAACACACACAGCATACACCCCTAGTTATACACAGACATCTATGGGTGCACTAAGATTCGTTACATGGAATGTAAATGGAGCTGGCTCCAGAGAAAAGAGGCTAAAAATATTTAACCAACTCAAAAAACTACAGGCAGATGTTGTCCTTTTACAAGAGACCCACAGACCTCTTAGAGGTTCGAATGAACTTAAAACACCTGAGTTTCCTAATGTGTTCTCAGCTTGTTATAATTCTAGACAAAGGGGAGTAGCAATTTTAATACATAAAAATATTAATTTCACAGTACTCGATACAGTTATAGATCCAGAGGGCAGATTCTTAATCATTAAACTATCTATACTTGATAAAAAGCTATGTATTGTAAGTGTATATGGTCCAAATGTTGATGATCCCTCATTCTTTCACGGTTTTTTCAGTGCACTCTCTGAACACTTAGATGGCACACTTGTTCTTGGAGGCGACCTCAACCTTGGACTAAATGAAGAAATGGATAGGCTCAATACAGCAGTAACTCAGCGTAATTGGCAGTCCATAAATATAATCAAACAGTATATGAGCGACTTTGGTCTTTGCGATGCATGGCGCTCCCTTCACCCCACCAGTAAGGAATATACTTTTTTATCACATGTCGATCACTCCTACTGTCGTCTGGATTATTTTTTGGTCAGCAGCTCACTGCTGAGGGACATTTCAGACACTGAGATTCACCCTTAGCTGTCAGCGATCATGCTCCTGTATCTTTAACACTAATGCACAAGAATAATACTACGCCTAGTAAAAACTGGAGATTTAATACATCACTGTTTAAAGATGAAGACTTTATTAAATATTTTAAAAAAGAGTGGACTTCATATTTAGACTTTAATGACACTCCCGGAACATCAGCATCTGTCCTCTGGGAAGCAGGGAAAGCTGTGATGAGAGGTAAAATAATTTCTTTCTCATCACATAAAAAGAAAAAAGAAAACAAAAATATTCAGGAATTAGAAAAAACCATCAAATCACTAGAAGAAGCCTATGTGTCCCACCAAGATCAGAAAACATTGAACAAAATATGCAAAACAAAACTAGAATTAAATGAGATAATTGATAAAAAAAAAAAATTCTTAGTACAAAGACTACACTTACAAAATTATGAACATAGTAATAAATCCGGTCAATTTCTACCAAACCAGCTAAAAATAAATAAATAAAAAACAACTATATGTGCTGTTCAAGATTCATCTGGGAACACAATATATGACCCGAAACAAATAAACAACATTTTCAGGGATTTCTATAAAACGTTGTATTCACCACAAATAAACCCATCTAAAAAGGAAATTGATCAGTTTTTAGACAACATAACTCTCCCAAAATTATTAGACTCTCAAGCAATGGCACTGGATTCGCCACTGACACCAGGTGAACTCCAGGAAGCCCTGATAAATATGCCCAATAATAAGGCTCCAGGCCCAGACGGCTTTCCTGCAGAATTCTACAAAGAATTCTGGACAATTTTAGCCCCAATTTTTTACAGAACGTTGTTGGAAATCAAAGAAAATGGCAGACTTCCATCAAATATGAATTCTGCAAACATTGATCTCCTGCTAAAACCAGGCAAAGACCCTGTATATCCCTCAAGCTATCGTCCAATATCCCTTATAAATGTAGACCTTAAAATAATCTGCAAAGCTCTCTCGAAGAGACTAGAGAAAATAACCCCCCTGTTAATTCATCCTGATCAAACTGGTTTCATAAAAGGTAGGCACTCATCAACAAATACACGTAGATTACTTAATTTGATAGACTACTCATACAGTAAAAACCTTGAAACTACAATATTTTCTCTAGATGCAGAAAAAGCGTTTGACAGAGTTAACTGGAAATTTCTATTTGCAACTTTACACAAATTTGGTTTTGGATCTTCTTTCATCAACTGGTTAAAAATATTATATAATTCCCCAACCGCTTGTGTCAGAACAAATGACCAGCCATCCTCCAGCTTCTGTCTCCTGAGGGGCACCAGGCAGGGATGCCCACTCTCCCCTTCACTGTTTGCAATTTTTATTGAACCACTAGCAGCAGCAATTAGACAGAATTCAGTAATTAAGGGCATAAAATGCAAGAACGTGGAACATAAAATCAGCCTTTATGCGGATGATGTGTTACTCTTTCTCCAAAATTCACAAACCAATATCTCTGGGGTGATTGAATTGATAAACTCTTTTGCAAGAATATCAGATTACTCAATTAACTGGTCAAAATCTACAGTCCTTCCGATTAATTGCTCCTTCCATAATTCCTCTTCTACTCCACTGCAATCGGGAAATATAAAATATTTAGGTATTAATGTTTCTCCCAAGCTTGCAGATCTAATTAAATTAAACCATATCCCACTTTTAAAGAAAGTAGAAGGTGATCTGGCTAGACGGAAATGTCTACCCATATCACTCATGGGAAGGGTTGCCGCTATAGATTTGCTTAAAAACCTTTCATCTAATTAGAAATCCCAGTCTTCAATTAATTCAATACAAAATACTACATAGAGTGCACTATACAGGTCATCGGATGTTCAAGATGGGCTTTACGTCTACCAACAACTGCTCACACTGCCAAACCAATTCACCGGACAATTATATCCACGCTCTTTGGTTCTGTCCACCAGTTCAGAAGTTTTGGCGCGAGATATGTGAAGACTTATCAAAGTGTCTGAAATGTAACATTCCAACTTCCCCTTTAGTATGGTTGTTGGGCAGCTTAGATAATGTCACTACAGAAAAGAATATAGCTCATATGGTTTTCACTGCCCTATGCATAGCCAAGAAAACAGTCCTCATGAACTGGAAAAATAAAAATAATCTTAATTCTAACCAATATAGAAATTATCTATTAGATTACATCAGTCTTGATACAGCCTCTGCCACCACATCAGATCAATTGCTCTGGGCTCCTTTGATCAGCTCCATCACCTAGTGGGGGTGGGGGGGTCATAGTTTGGTCCCACCTTCACTGCTGTGATTGGTGTGGGGGTAGGGACAGGCTTAGGGCGTCGGGGGGTTAACCAGGAGCATCTTCCTTGGGGGGCTCAACCCGGGGTAGCGGTCATGGCCAATTAAGGGCTCTGTTGGCTCTTAGGTGACGGTTTCCTCGTGGCTGCGTGCAGCGGGGCTAGGGGAGGGTCTGTGCTGACGGACGTGGGTTACTGACCTGGTAGCCTGGCTGCCCCTGGGTGGGTCCGGGACGGGCGTGAGGTTCTGGGGGCACTCCGTCTCTGGGCTGGGGCCCTGGCCAGGCCTCAGGGGCTTGGCTCCTGGTTGGTGTGTTGCCGGGGTTGTAGGCGGGTGGGTGTATGGGGGCCCAGCACTGGTGCAGGGTGCCACCAGTGCATCGAGCCACCTGGGGGGCTCTTCAACTGGTGGGGGAGGTTGTCACATCTTGCAGGAGCTTTCCTCTCTTCAGGAATTCTCCCTGCAGGAGGGGGAGATATAGGAGAGGTGGAGGAAGATCTCAGCCTGGGCGTCTATTGTCTTGGATAGTCTGGAAGATGAGTGGATGATGGGGTGGGTGCAGTTTTCTCTGTGGTGGGGTCGGGTGGGCTGTCCCGGGCTCTGTGGGGCCGGGTGGCGCTGCTGCACTGGGCCCTGGTTCGGATGGGCCTGGGCCCCCTTTCCCTGGCGGGTTGCAGAGTATGGGGGTGCCTACTGGGGTCAGCGGGGGAGCTGGCCCCAGGGAGGGGTCACTTGCCCCTCCCTTCCTTCCCTCCTCATCTCCAGCTGCCTCCCTCTTCCCGCTCCACCACAATCACCCACACATGCAGGGCCTTGGGGTAGGGGTGTGTCACCAGGGTGCAGAGGAGGCATCCCCCCCCTCTGTCCCCTTCTGCTTGCCTCTGCCTCAATTTTACCTCACAACTTAGACATTCACATTACTCACACTCTCATAACACATACATATAGGATCTTGGGGGTGGGCACGCAACACGGACTCCAAATTACCATCAGGGTGTACACCTCACCCCTGGCGTCGTTGCCCACCTCTCAATTTTAAATACACGTAGACATTGAGGGCTATCAGGAGGGGCTATGCGCTTACCTGCTGCTCTCTGGCAGGTAGCTCCATGCCCTCCTGGGTTTTAAATGCACCTTAGAACACACATACATCAACACTACATATGAGCGGGTGGAGGGAGGTTTGGAGTCTTCTCACACCCCCGGTCTCTGCGGCCTGCTGGAGCGGGGGGGCTAGGAGGAGGAGTTGGCCGTCCAACTGGGGTCTGGAATGTGGGGCCTCCCTGCTGCTGCGGAGTCGGGGCGGTCTGCTTCTCCCCACCGCAGGGAAAAGGGTAACGCCACCTGGGTCTGGGTGCAGTTTCCCCCTCCGGCTGCAAGGGTACCTAGTCCCGGTTCTTAGAGTACGCTTGGGGAGTGTGATTGTGTGTACAGTGTCTCTTTATGTCTGTCTCCACGTTGGTTGAGTGTGGAGTAATTGCTTATGAGAGCATGAGGGTGGGAATGGATGTCTGTATCTGTGTGTGCCTGTATGTCTGTGTCTATATGTCAGGTTGGGTATCAGACGCCACCTCTCTGGGGACATCTCAGGCCCTCCAAGGTTTGGAGGCCTATCTCCCCCACCACTTCCCCTGCCGGTGGCGGACGCCCTCAGACATCGGTGCGTTGGTGGTTCTTTGTGTCCGGGGATGGGCGTCCAGGTATACACCGGCTCACTCCTTGGTGGCTGCTTATCGGGGCCTGGAGCCTGGGGCTCGCTCGGGCCACTTCGGGGATGGGGTGCCCTCGGCCTCTCAGCCTGGGGCTCGGTCACTCTGGCACAGCTGGCTGCCGGCGGAGCTCACGGGCACGTCACTACAACCCCCCCTGGCTTCTGCTCTGCGGCTGCTGAGTGACCCCTCATCTGGGACTCTCCTCAGCTCTTTCTGGGATAGTGGCGCGGCTGCCCCTCTGTTGGTCTTCCTTGGTCTCTTGTGTTCTGAGGGTCTCTGGATGTCTGGAGCCTGGATCTCCTCCATACCTGCTTCATGCCCTGGAGGACGGGGCAGTGGCCCCCTACACCCTCTAGCAGATCATTACATGAAGGAACCTTTTAAAAACAAGCGCGCTCATGCTCACAGGTGTACACACGGGTGATCACACACACAAACTACACCCTTTTTGGCTCCTACCTCAAAGCACACTGTGCGCTGTCAATCTTACGTGCTGCACAATAATGTTTAACATTTAATATTTACTGTCATATTCCCATATATCATTGTGATGTTGTTTATTCTATTACTCTCGTTTTCTTCTGCTTGTTTTCTTTTTTCTTTCTCAACAGGTGATCCAGGTGATCAATATATGTATTTTTTGTCTACTTATTCTGTTGGTTTTTGTTTTTTGCCCTTTTGCCCCGTCCCTCTTCCCAGCTGTTTTTCTTTCCCTCTTTCTTTCTCCCCTTTCTTTCCCCCAGTCAAGTCTGTCCCGTATTCAGCAAGTGAAAATAAAATAAACAATAAAAGGTGAATCAAATAGACCATCACGGCAAGGCTGGGATGGTCTATTTGGTAAAGTAAATCCGTTGGGCATCTTTCTTCATCTTTAGACAATAATTCTGATGGCAAAAGAGCCAAACGGGACAGGCAAAAAAAAAAAAAAGTACCGGTTTGGTACTGGTATCGGATAAAACCTAAATGATACCCATCCCTAGTTATCTATTTATTTTCCTTCAAATGTTAACAACCCTGTCTGAACCCTCTTGGTCTGGAATATCTAATCATAATGATTTTAGTGTAGTATGTTCATATGTCTTAACCCTTTCACGGATAGTGGTCACCACAGTGGACGCTATTCAAAGGCTGTTTTCTTGTTTTTGTGTCAGTGCTGATGGTATACTTGCACATAAACCACTACACTGGACACTGATGTGTCCCTCCATACCCTGCCACCCAGTCAAAACGTATCACGTGTGTTTGTGTTGTTGCTTTTTTTCATTTTGCACTTGTGTAGTTGTCCCAAACCCAGATTTGAACCCCTGACACCCAGTTGTTCGTCCTTGTTCTTTTTTCCTTTCCTATCTTCAGCACTGTCTAACAAACAGGGCTTAATGCTTAATGAGGTTCACTTTAGAGTGCATAAGTACTTCCTTTAACTACAGTCTACATTTCTGTTTTACAGAGATGGTCCACTCCTGTGCTTCAACTCCGTAAATCCTTCCCACTGAATATCAGTGGTAGTTGTTTTCATTCTGGTTATATCTGAGCACCATGTGGCACTGTCACATGTTAAACTTCACATGCATAACCATGCATGTGAAGTATTTGAAAAGTATTTGGCCCCCTTGAACTTTTCCACATTTTGTCACATTACAGCCACAAACATGAATCAATTTTATTGGAATTCCACGTGAAAGACCAATACAAAGTGGTGTACACGTGAGAAGTGGAACAAAAATCATACATGATTCCAAACATTTTTTACAAATAAATAACTGAAAAGTGGGGTGTGCGTAATTATTATAAAGAACAACAAAATAAACTATCATAGCTATGCAGATGACACACAAATATATATCACAATGTCACCAGGTGACCGAGGCCCTGTACAGGCTCTTGGTAAATGCATTGAGGAAATTAATGACTGGTTGTGCCACAATTTTCTCCAGCTAAACAAAAACAAAACTGAAGTAATAGTCTTTGGAGCCAAAGAAAAACGATTACAGGTCACCAGAGAACTTCAATCTATACACCTAAAAACCACCAACCAGGCGAGAAATTTGGGTGTAGTGATGGATGCAGACCTAAACTTAGAAAAACACATTTAGACAATAACAAAATCAGCTTACTATCACCTCAAGAATATATCAAGGATAAAAGATCTGATGTCTCAACAGGACCTGGAAAAACTAGTCCATGCATTCATCTTTAGTAGGCTTGATTACTGTAACAGCATCTTTACAGGTCTACCTAAAAAATCAGTCAGACAACTACAGCTCATTCAGAACTCTGCTGCTAGAGTCCTCACTAAGACCAAAAAAGTGGACCACATCAGTCCAGCTCTGAGGTCTTTACACTGGCTGCCTGTCCGTCAGAGGATAGACTTTAAAGTTCTGATGCTGGTCTATAAAGCTCTGAATGGTTTAGGACCAAAATACATCAGTGACCTCCTGACCAAGTATGAACCTTCCAGATCCCTCAGGTCATCTGGATCCGGTTTTTTATCAGTTCCCAGAGTCAGAACCAGACACGGAGAAGCTGCATTCAGCTTTTATGCTCCATATATCTGGAACAAACTCCCAGAAAGCCTCAGATCAGCTGAAACACTCAGTTTATTTAAATCCAGGTTGAAGACTCACCTGTTCTCAGCTGCTTTTAAATAAAGCACCAAATCCACACTTAAGCTTAAATTTCAAAACCTACTTCTTAACTACTGATTTTAACTACTGTTTTGATTTTTGATTTTATATACTGTTTTGTTTGTTTGTTTGTTTGTTTGTTTGCTTGTTTTAATCAATTTTAAATCATGCTTTTTATTTGTTTTTGTTTTTAATGTCTCTGTAAAGCACTTTGAATCACCTTGTTGTTGAATAGTGCTATATAAATAAACTTGCCTTGCCTTGCCCCTGAGTCAATACTTTGTAGAACCACCTTTTGCTGCAATTCCAGCTGCCAGTCTTTTAGGGTATGTCTCTACCAGCTTTGCACATCTAGAGACTGAAATCCTTGCCCATTTTTCTTTGCAAAACAGCTCCAGCTCAGTCAGATTAGATGGACAGCGTTTGTGAACAGCAGTTTTCAGATCTTGCTGCAGATTCTCGATTAGATTTAGATCTGGACTTTGACTGGGCCATTCTAACACATGGATATGTTTTGTGTTAAACCATTCCATTGTTGCCCTGGCTTTATATTTAGGGTCGTTGTCCTGCTGGAAGGTGAACCTCCGCCCCAGTCTCAAGTCTTTTGCAGACTCCAAGAGGTTTTCTTCCAAGATTGCCCTGTATTTGGCTCCATCCATCCATCAACTCTGACCAGCTTCCCTGTCCCTGCTGAAGAGAAGCACCCCCAGAGCATGATGCTGCCACCACCATATTTGACAGTGGGGATGGTGTGTTCAGAGTGATGTGCAGTGTTAGTTTTCCGCCACACATAGCGTTTTGCATTTTGCCCCAAAAGTTCCATTTTGTTCTTATCTGACCAGAGCACCTTCTTCCACATGTTTGCTGTGTCCCCCACATGGCTTGTGTCAAACTGCAAACGGGACTTCTTATGGTTTTCTGTTAACAATGGTTTCTTCTTGCCACTCTTCCATAAAGGCCAACTTTGTGCAGTGCACGACTAATAGTTGTCCTATGGACAGATTCCCCCACCTGAGCTGCAGATCTCTGCAGCTCGTCCAGAGTCACCATGGGCCTCTTGGCTGCATTTCTGATCAGCGCTCTCCTTGTTCAGCCTGTGAGTTTAGGTGGACGGCCTTGTCTTGGTAGGTTTACAGTTGTGCCATACTCCTTCCGTTTCTGAATGATGGTAAATGGTAAATGGCCTGTATTTATATAGCGCCTTACTAGTCCCTAAGGACCCCAAAGCGCTTTACATATCCAGTCATTCACCCATTCACTGACCACCCTCTGACCACCACCAGTAGGCAATGGGTGAAGTGTCTTGCCCAAGGACACAACGACTGAGACTGTCCGAGCCGGGGCTCGAACCGGCAACCTTCCGATTACAAGGCGAACTCCCAACTCTTGAGCCACGAGAGTCAGGTGATGGCTTGAACAGTGCTCCGTGGGATGTTCAAGGCTTGGGAAATCTTTTTGTAGCCTAAGCCTGCTTTAAATTTCTCAATAACTTTATCCCTGACCTGTCTGGTGTGTTCTTTGGACTTCATGGTGTTGTTGCTCCCAATATTCTCTTAGACAACCTCTGAGGCCGTCACAGAGCAGCTGTGTGACATTAGATTACACACAGGTGCACTCTATTTAGTCATTAGCACTCATCAGGCAATGTCTATGGGCAACTGACTGCACTCAGACCAGAGGGGGCTGAATAATTACGTACACCCCACTTTTCAGTTATTTATTTGTAAAAAATGTTTGGAATCATATATGATTTTTGTTCCACTTCTCACGTGTACACCACTTTGTATTGGTCTTTCACGTGAAATTCCAATAAAATTGATTCATGTTTGTGGCTGTAATGTGACAAAATGTGGGAAAGTTCAAGGGGGCCCAATACTTTTGCAAGCCACTGTAAATCCATAGTTGGTAGGAATAAATCAACCAACCTGAGTTGTTTCTAATCTTGTCTACCCTGATCTCTCACAATGAAAATCTCCACCCGCTCCACCCTGCGTGCTCTCTCTTCTTCGCCTCCCTTGTGCACTGTCTGCTGTTTTGGATCATTTACCAGACCCCAGGTACTCATCTGCCTTCTGAGTATAATGGTAAGTAGTCACATACGTTTGGTGCAACAGGGGCACCAGACTTGGTTCATATACTGGGGTTTGTAAGAATTTGATCCTGCGGATTCAGTGATTTGGATCAGTAAGAGTAAACTTTTGACAATAAAGTGTATGTTTAAGTTATTTTCAGGATGCTTTGTTTCAGGTTACTATTACTCATTTGCTCTCTGGCCGGCTCCAACAACAACAAGGACTTGGATCAAACTGATGATTCTGTTTTCAATTGATCAATCACTTTATCATAATATTAACAATAATATGTTCAAATTTATTTCACTTTCCATTTGGATTTGACTGGAAAGTTTCCCTTTGCAAACATCAAATGTTATTGAAGCAGCTCAGTTTGTTTCTAAAGGAATCAACATTGTTGCTGCAATCACATTTAGGCTCTCTGTGGAAATGCTTCACATGTAGGTCAGGTCATGTTTTCTTTCTGTTTTTCACTGAACAAAGAAATAATTAAATGTCTTTGGATTTAGGAGTGTGTAAAGATCGTTTGATTTTTTTGAGTTTTTTTTCTCAAATTTTTATTAATTTGATTTTTTTTCACAAAAGATCTTCAAAGGTTAGAGAGAGATGCCGCAGAAATCAAATAATTATAAAAGAAAAATAACAGTTGTATAAGTTTACGTTTGCTGTAAGCCTGTTGTGGACATTATTCTCTGACTGCTTTGAAGTTTGTTTTTATACATTTACTCTTTTACCTTGTTACCAGTAATATCAATATTAAATTGTTTTTGCCAGTGAAAATGCGTAACTGTAATGAAGTGATTTTGAAAAAGGTCACAGTTGGAAAATTCCAGCAGAGATGCCAAATTCACTGCCCAAAATGTGAACATGGAAGATGGTTTTGTATTTTTGGCTTTTTTCCTCTGCTCATTTCTGCTGTGTTACATGATTCATTCTGAAGGACTTTGGTTCACACAATACTTCCACTGAATGCCCAGGAGATGCTGTTTCCCAGTCAGGTGATTATCATCAACTTGGAACACAGAGATAAGTGCATCCTCGTATGCAGTTGTGCTTATCTACTCCAACTTTTCTCCTCTGAAGGATCAGAACAAAATAATCATTAACTCAGAGAAGGTTATTTCGATAAGTATATTTCAGATGATTTGATGATTGATTGTTTTGTGACTATTATTATTTGAGTTTGCTTTTCTCTTGTTAAATTGCTTTAATCAAATTTTCTGCAGTCTAAATTCCTGACATTCACTTTTGAACCTTTTGTGGAATAGCAAAGAAAAAATTCTGAGTATTAATCCATATTAGCGTAAATAACTCTTACAGATTACTCCAGCCCATTAAATGTACACAGTGAGCAAGTCAGGGAACCCTGTCTTCGTTCTGGATAGTCACCTCAGTTTTGATAATTACTTCAATAAGTTTACCAGAACTGCTTTCTGTTACTTAAAGATATATCACAAGTTAGAAAATCACTATTTAGCAAATTAGACTACTGCAGCAGTTTATTTGACTCTCCAAAACATCAGCAGGAAGAGTTCAGCTTGTTATTGATGCAGCAGACAGACTCCTGACACGGACATGGAAGTTTGAACATATTACCCAGGGATTGAAGTCACTTCATTAGCTCTCAGTTCAATACAGAATTTTCCTTTAAAATCTTCTATTAGTTCATTAATCTGTCTTTTTCTGTGCTCCAATAACTCTGGGGTTACTGCTGTTACAATGCTCAGGGTCTCAGTCATAAGCTGCAGATCTTTTAACAATTCCCAGGATTAAATCTTAGTGCTGAGCAGAGGCCAATTAGAACTATGTCTACATTTAAAAACCTTTATTTTATCCCCACAGGATTACATTTAATTACTCTCTCTCTCTGTGTGCGTGTGTGTGTTCCTGTTTAGACGTCTTTGTGAGGACCGAAATTTGCATTCTACTATACTTGACAGGACCAACAGTCACTTGTGAGGACATACACACCGGTCCTCAAAGTTTGAAAGCATTTGAAGGCACTTTTGAGGCTCAAAATGTGGTTTTAATGTCAGGGTTACGAATAGGTTATGGTTAGATTTAGGGTAAAGGTTAGGGTTAAGCATTCATTTTTGATGGTTAGGGTTAGGGTGAGGGGCTAGGGAAAGCATTACGTCAATGAATGTTCTCACTAAAATGGTTGAACGAGAATGTGTGTGTGTCCTCGGTGAACTGTATCAGTCTCTGCAGTATCTCCCAGCTGCAGCAGTCAGTTCAGTTTCTGTTCAGTCTGACTGAGGGAGGTTTTTGTACGACTGTTTTTCACTGTGTGAACACCCACTGACTGTTAACATAGAATTCTCCCATACAGTAATAAGCTGCTGCATCTTCAGCCTGGACTCCACTGATGGTCAGAGTGAAGTCAGAGTTTGATCCACTGCCTGTGAAACGAGCTGGAATCCCTGATGCTCGACTGCTAATATAGTAAATGAGCAGTTTGGGAGGTTGTCCGCTTTTCTGTTGATACCAGGATAAATCATTACCATCAACATTCTGACTGGTCCTACACTTGATGTTCACAGATCCTCCCACAGCAGAGCTCACTGCTCCAGGCTGAGTCACTGTGACCTGTCCTCTGGACTCTGAGGATACAGAGACAAAAACATAAAGCAGCTTCATGGTTTTGTGGGCTTCATTTCAGAGGGACAGATGTTGATAGAGGAGAGGAGTTTGATTCTCTGGACTTTACCTGTGAAGCAGCAGCAGAGGAGAGTCCAGATGAGGACGCAGATCAAAGTCATGTTTTTGATGAGGAGGATTTCT
This sequence comes from Pelmatolapia mariae, assembly GCF_036321145.2. Classification (NCBI taxonomy): domain Eukaryota; kingdom Metazoa; phylum Chordata; class Actinopteri; order Cichliformes; family Cichlidae; genus Pelmatolapia; species Pelmatolapia mariae. The sequence continues at coordinate 1,966,969 of NC_086245.2, forward strand.
GTGGCTTCTGTTGTGATGAAGGACAGCTGTCAGTCATCCAGTGTTCAACTCTCAGGACTATAAACTCTCCCAGAGCACTGGAGCATGGTGCTGCTGATGCAAAGTGGCTCTCTATGGAAATGATCTGAGTAAGTTTAAAAGCACAATGTGAAAAATTAAAGGCCTGGACTTCACCATATGCTTTTACAACATTTTGTACCCCACGTAGACCCTGATGGGTTGTGAAGAACTAATAACTGATTCTATTTAAAATAAGTTCATTTAACAGTTGCTCTTTGCCAAGATGCACAGATGTTTGAAATTCAAGTTTTTTCTAAACCATAGTGGCTCTCTATGGAAATGATCTGACTGACTCACACGGGGACTTGGATCAATCTGATGATGCTGTTTGATTTAAATAAGGATTTTTTAAAATGCATTTAGAATTTTACTTTGATCCAAATGCCAGTCTTTGGGATTTATAGACAGATGACAAATTCAAGAAAAAGCTGGGACCAGTTATCCAGTTAGAGCGATGTTTCATTTCAAATTACTTACAGCTGGTCTGGGTGATCACTTTTATTATCTGATGAAACCTGTCTATCCTGTACTGAACGATCTCTCCTACTATAAAAATGCCTGAATTCAAAGGCTCACTGAGTGCTTGGATGAGTATAACAATGATGTAAAAACTGTGTTGTGTCCTTCACAGCCACCAGATTTCAGCTCAAATCTCTGGGAGATTTTTCTCCACTGTTTGAAGTAGTGTGCTTCTCCACCATCATGAAACATCAAATGAGGAAATACGTTTTAGAAGAACGGTCTTCATTCTTCTCATAGAGTTCAGAGAGTCAGAGAATAAATGCAGAAGATCTCTGAAGCTGCTGTGGCTGCACTTAGTGGCTGAACACACTACTAAGGCACTTTATTTTAATGATATTTTTATCACTTCTTTGGCATTGTTTACTTACTTTTCCAGAAAGTTTATCAGTCAGTTTACCAGGGGATCAATTGGAAGTATGTCTACTTACTTTTAAGTATTTAACAATGTGCATAAATAAGACTCAAGGTCTCATTTTTCTGAAAATTGATTAATTTTTCAGGAAATTAAGTACTTAACTTTTTAAAAATGGCAAATTTTCCACTCTGTTATTATTAATTTTTGATTTCATCAATAATTCAGATTTTATAAAAGTAAAACATTTTGGTGAGTTTATCTAGAGATTCTAAGTAAAAATATAAGTAAATGTAGATAAAAATATACAGTATTCTTTCTGATACCTCCACAAATCTCATTGATCTCCCTCCTGCCTATACCAAAGACTGCATACCAGTGAATCGAAGGCACATTCCTACCAGTGAAACAGCGAGGCATTGGAATCATCTCAAAGCAATAGCAGATGACATTCCGCCACATTTAGACTGTGAAGTTGGTCTTCTAATAGGCTATAACTGCTCACAGGCACTAGCACCAAGACAGGTCATCCTAGGAAGAGATAATGAACCTTATGCAGTCCGCACAGACCTAGGATGGAGCATCATAGGCTGCTCACCACCTCACCTTGAATCTCCTCCTGTTGCCAACATATGCCATAGAGTAACTGTCAAAGAGCTTCCTCCAGTGACGCCATCCGATGCCATTAAAGTACTTGAGTCTGACTTTAAGGACATCAGCAAGGACAGCAGAACAGTGTCTCAAGATGACATCCTCTTCCTGAATATGCTAAAGGAAAGCATTTGCTAATTTCTTTTTTTTTATTTATGTATGTTTTGTTTTGTTTTGCTGTACTTTTGTTTCATATGTTGTTTGTTTAATTTAAGACTAAAAGAAAATTAAAAGAATGAGAGGTAAAACTTGAGGGGGTAGGGACAAATAAGTAATTACTTCTGCCTACTCCTTTTCAAACAAATAATGAAATGATATTTGGAAATGATTGTGAAGGCACATGTTTGAAATAAAAATGAACTGAACTGAACTGAACTGAATTTACATGAACGCCCATGGTCACTATGAGATGCCTCTCCCTTTTAAAGAGAGACCCTACCTTCCCAACAACAAGCAGTTAGCTATCATCCGGCTCAACCATCTCAAACGAAAGCTGCTGAACAACAAGAACTACAAGACTCACTATGTAACGTTTTTGAATGAGGTAATTAAAAACAATGATGCTGAAGAAGTTCTCTGTGAAGAGAAGGAAGGTGAAACATGGTATATTCCACACCACGGAGTTTATCATTCCAAAAAACCAGAGAAGCTCAGAGTGGTTTTTGATTGCTCGGCCAAGTACAAGGGAACTTGCCTAAATGATCATCTCCTGTCAGGCCCAGATTTGACAAATACTCTAACTGGTGTTCTTATCAGATTTCGACAGAACCATGTTGCTCTAATGTGCGACATCGAAAGGATGTTTCATCAGTTTCATGTGCGCGAAGCGGATAGAGACTACCTACGTTTCCTGTGGTGGAAGGATGGAAACTTCAGTGTGGAGCCACAGGAATTCCGTATGAAAGTTCACCTTTTCGGTGCTGCATCTTCACCGGGATGTGCCAACTATGGGTTAAAACATCTCGCTAAGGAGAATGAGAGCCTGTTTCCTCTGGGCTCTCAATTCATTATGAGGGACTTCTATGTGGATGATGGTGTCACAAGCATAGCAGATGTAGATGAGGCTATTCAGCTTGCAAAAGAAGCCCAAAGGCTCTGTGCTATGGGTGGTCTGCGACTACACAAATTTGTGTGTAACAATGCAAAGGTGCTTGAGAGTATAGCACCATCTGAGCGTGCCACTGAAGTAAAGGCTCTTGATCTTGCCTTTAGTGATTCATCGCTGGAAAGAGCCTTAGGAATCCACTGGCACATTGAGTCAGACAGTTTCAGGTTCCATACCCGTTTGAAGGACCAACCAGAAACCAGGCGTGGTATACTATCCACTGTTGCCTCTCTTTATGACCCACTTGGGCTTATTGCTCCTTTCCTGCTAACTGGGAAAAAGGTGCTTCAAGAAATGTGTAGGCATGGTACAGGTTGGGATGACCCACTCATCAGTAAACTGCAACCAGTCTGGAGATCCTGGAAGAGTGATCTGGCAAATTTGGATTAAATCACCATACCCCGATGCTATGTACCAGCTGACTTTGGAAAGGTCACAAAGAGGGAGCTACATCACTTCTCTGATGCAAGCACGTATGGTTATGGCCAGTGCTCATATTTGAGACATGTGAATGAAAATGGAACTGTTCATTGTGCTCTGATTATGGCAAAGTCCAGAGTTGCTCCAATCAAAGCTGTGACCATCCCCAGGTTAGAACTGACTGCTGCTGTTGTATCAGTTGCAGCAAGCAATACTCTAAAGGAAGAACTGGGAATTTCAGGGATTGATGAATACTTCTACACAGACTCCAAGGTTGTACTGGGGTACATTAACAACGAGGCACGTCGCTTCCACACATTTGTATCAAATAGGATTCAGAAAATACATCTCAGTACAACTCCTCAGCAGTGGCGATATGTTTCTACTGACAAGAATCCTGCAGACCTTGCATCGAGAGGTTCTAGTGCAAGCAAGCTTCTGACATCGAACTGGTTTACTGGACCCAAGTTCTTATGGGAGAAAGAGGTATCATCAGAGGTAGAGGTAATCCCAGAAATCCCAGTTGGGGACCCTGAGGTTAAAAGGGTTCAAGCACTAAATTTGAAGTCTGCAGAACAAGTGGCTCTTTCAGACCGCTTGTCAAAGTTTTCTTCGTGGTGTAAGGTCAAACAAGCTGTTGCGCGACTTCTTCGCCGAGCCAAGAGTGACAAGTCAACAAGTCACAGCACAGTTCAGGAGCGAGAGGATGCACAGCGCATCATTATAAGAGATTTACAGAGACGAGTGTATCCAGATGAGATCCAGCTACTTAGTAATGGCTTACAACTTTCACGCCAGAGTAAACTGTTTCGATTGGATGCCTTTCTTGACAAAGATGGAATCCTCAAGGTGGGAGGAAGACTGAAAAATGTATCTCTCCCTGCCTCTCAGAAACATCCAATGATCATTCCAAAGGACCACCACATAACGAGGATGATAATAGCTCATCATCATGAACAGGTTAAACACCAAGGAACGGGTATAACCATCAACGAGATCAGATCAAATGGATACTGGATCCCAGGAATGAACAGAGCTGTTGTATCTTATGTGCATCAGTGTGTCAAATGCAGGAAACTCAGGGGATCAGTGGAGGAGCAGCGAATGGCAGACCTGCCATCTGAGCGGGTGGATCCATCTCCACCTTTCACTTATTGCGGAATGCACTGTTTTGGGCCATTTTTTACAAAGCAAGGGCGTAAGGTGAATAAACGTTATGGTCTGCTTTTCACATGCCTTTGTTGTAGAGCAATTCACATTGAAATGGTGAATGATATGTCAGCAGATGCCTTCATTAATGGCCTCTGATGTTTTGTTTCCATAAGAGGAGCAGTACGACAAATAAGATGTGACCAAGGAAGCAATTTTGTTGGAGCTAAGAATGAAATGTATAATGCTCTGAAACAGATGGATGTCAATCGTCTGACTGCATTCTTGGCTGAGAGGCAGTGCGACTTCATTATGAATGCTCCCCATTCAAGCCATGTTGGAGGTGTCTGGGAGAGACAGATCAGAACAGTAAGAAATGTACTTCGGTCCACTCTTTCACTCTCACCTGGAAGATTAGATGATGCCTGTTTGAGGACATTGTTTTACGAGGCAATGTCTATTGTGAACAGCCGTCCACTCACTGTGGATAACCTGAATGATCCAAATGGTCCAGAACCGCTGACTCCTAATCACCTACTCACTATGAAACCCACTGGAGCCTTACCACCTCCTGGGACGTTCATCAGAGAAGACATGTATGCTCGTAAGAGATGGCGTCATATCCAGTATCTAGCAGAGCAATTCTGGAACCGCTGGAGAAGAGAGTATCTCTCTAATATTGCCACTAGATAACGTTGGCATATTTCTAGAAGGAATCTGAAAGTTGGTGACATAGTCATCGAAAGGATGGATGATCTGCCACGGAACGAGTGGAGATTAGCCAGAGTTGAAGAAACAGTCGCTGATAAAGATGGACTTGTGAGGAAAGTTAAGATTCGTCTTGGAGACCAGAAAATGAAAAGGGAGGGTCAATGTTCTGGAAAGCCATCTATTGTTGAACGGCCCATTCAGAAGCTGATCTTGCTTTTAGAGGCTGTCTAAGACAATGACTATATCCTTTATTGTATGAAGACTTGTGGACATTACCTGCGGGCTCATGGATGGATAATTCTTTTGTTTTCTTTATGTAAAAGGCCTTGTGGTTAAGGTCATTTGTTTTTAAAAATCATTCGTGTTATGGTTCTCCCTTTTGTTAAAACACTCATGATTTGGTGGGAGTGTAAATGACCTTTAAATTTGGTAAATATTTTTACGTTTGTTTGAAAGGTACTTCGGTTTTATTTTGAAATCCATGCTTTTATTTTGAAACAGGAAACTGGCGCAAAACCGTAAAGGGCTTGTTAGTAACGTTTCTTTTAGGATATGGTAAATAGTGTGCTTTAAAGTGAAAAATATGTACGTTTCCTTTGCCAATTAGTACCTGGCTGACAGCACAAGGTTTGTTAATGTTTCCTTTAACGAAATAAGTTATTTGCAATCAAAATGTCGTTTAATAGTTTATGTGTTGTTGACCTTGACCTTTATGTGTAGTTGTAAGTTGGTGAGGTGATATAATGAATTGAGTGATGTAAATTTGATGTATATGCTATATGTGAGCAGGAGAAATTTGTTTCCTTTGATGTTATGGTATTAATATTGCTGGTTTTGTTTTGTTCCTAGCTCTTACGGTGTCTTCACTGAATGTTTCAATAAAAACTTTTCCATTAAAACCTCTGTGAAGCATCAGTATAAGAGACCATCATTCAGCCAGGGATGCTACAAACCTTTATTTACAATTTTGTCTGATGATATGATGTTAGCCCTAAATCGGAAAGAATGCTTACATGATGGCGATTTTGGAGTTGTGTTGAAAGACTCTGCAAAAACTATCAAATGCCCACTATTTCCAGCACATTCAGATAGCTCTTCAGCTCCCTCCATAGCTTCTTTTGCCTCAATAACTGCATGTGGTAACATGTCTTGGCTCACTGCTCCACCTGGACCTAGAGATGACCCTACATTTTCCTCCTTCCTTTGCTTGGACTGGCTTTTCTTTCTGACTCTCCCTGTTTCAAATTCAGCTGAGCTGGATGTTTCTGGATGGAAATCCTATGAACACATTCAGCCAAGATATACTTTTTGCAGGGTGCACTGTGAAAATATCCACATTTATGACAATGATAAGAAATTAATTGGTCTGTTCAAGATGAAGCCATGGTTTTTCCTGTTCTGCAACACTTTGTCCTATGAGGGTTTCAGGAAGTTCATCTGCAGAATAAGATGCATATTATATACTGTAACTGTGCAATGACCAAGCATAGTAAACAAGTGTGTAAAGGTTGGAAATGTAATGCAAACAAAAAAAGAAGTCAATTTTAATGATTTTGTTAGATGTCCAGGCATTCACCTAAACTGCAACTTTCATCACCACCCACTTTAGTTACAGGGTCTTCATCTGTAAAATAACACATTAATTGCAATATATCTGAATGCCCAACATGGTTAGTGTACCATGTTCAATCATAACATCAAAAATATTCAATTTGGTTTGGGCAGGCACACACCTGAGATGGAACTTTGATCATCCAAACACACGACCTCTGTACAAAAAGTAAAATTATTTCATACCATACAAATTCGAGTGCTAGACAGTAGTTAATAGAAATATTGATCACTTTATTACCCAGTTGTCTTCGCCCGATGTATAGTGTTCTTTTCCACATATGTGTAATATCAGAAAGTTCTGTATTCTTTGTGGAACTCCTCCTTACTCCACCTGGTCCCGTCAGAATGGCAAAGAGTGAACTCACTCCCCTCAGTACGCTCTGGCCAGAAGCGTTCTTTGCCTATGGTAATTAAATCATCATAGGTTTCATGGCCTTGCAGAATGATTCGAGGTGGAGCTTCGTCCATTATTAACTTCTGGTACCGTCCACACTTTCTATGGGTTCTTGGCTTCCACTCCATGGGAGCCAGTCTGACCTAGCATCAAGGAAAAAAAGGGAAATTTATGAAAAAATATGCCTTTTTAGAAAGTTATTTTTTAATATATTGCTGATAGTCATACACGTAGCTTCACTTTTTAACTAACCTTCAATAATGATTTGCCATGGTCCAAACGTTTATCATTCAATGGAAACTGCCTTTTCTTTACTTGAGGCTGTAGTAGTTTCTTGGCTTTACCAAAGGCCTCTGCTGCACCTGTAATGGATGAAGCTGAAAGTTAATCAAACTGATCCACAGCGAGTTCTATATTACAAGTGATCTTAAAGCAAAATAATTGGGGTTTTCTTACTGAGAAATTCATTGCCACGTGTTGAAGTATGGAACGCCAGGACTGCCATAATGAATTACTTAAATACACCATTAAATAATTAATTAAATGTGGCAATAATTAATTAAAATTGGAATTAATTAATTAAATAAATAGTTATGACACATGTAATTAATTAATTATTGACACATTTAATTAATTATTTATGTATTTCACATTTTAATTAATTATTGACACATTTAATTAATTAATTATTGACACATTTAATTAATTATTTATGTATTTCACATTTTAATTAATTATTGACACATTTAATTAATTAATTATTGACACATTTAATTAATTATTTATGTATTTCACATTTTAATTAATTATTGACACATTTAATTAATTATTTAATGATATATTTATTTATTTCATTTTGGCAGTCCTGGCGCCTGGCTCTCATCATGAATTAATTTTATCTGTCAGCCTCACCCATCAAACTCAGGGAGCGGGGTTAACGCTGATCGACTCAAAACCATTGCTTTGGCCTGGTGGCCATTGTTTTTAGCACACAACAACCGGCAGAACTGAACTTTGAAAAACCCTGTTTGTGTGTCACCAAATACCGTTTTAATATATTTTTAGCCGAGAATGTAGTGGTTTAATCTTCATATGTGTGGTCGGTTTGTCAAGATACAGCCTCTTTGCAAAAGTGCTTCGATGATTTCGGAGATGTCTGCCCAGTCTCACGGCAAAGCGTGGGATAGACCCGCTCGCCTCGCAAGCAATCAGCTGTTATTACCGCCGACAAAGCGCAGGCCCCGGTACACAGCTGTAATAATCCCCGCTGACACGGACTTCTTTTACTGAGGTTATATTTATCGGAGTGTTATTTCTTGATGTTCGTATGTGTCCTACCTGTTTCAGTCGCCAATTCTGAAGTATAACTAACATTAAAAACATGTTTAAGGAGGAGAGAGAGAGCAAATAAATTCGATTAACAGCTGATCTTTGGGTTTCTGTTCAGTAATCTGCGTGACTTGCGTATAAACGCATACAAGAGATAACGTTGGTGTTTCCGTCGTGTAGTAACAGCTGGCTTTAACTGTACAAAGGTTGTTCGACACTATGAAACACATACAGACTTCATGATGTTCGGCTAATATTTTTATTGTGAATATTAATCATGAGGGTAAACGGCCCTGTACACCACGGAGCGAGGTCAGCATATCCACGATATCTTCAGCTCTCTGAGTTAACCCAGAGTTTCACAGCTGACTATCTAACTGTCATCTATGAATATGTCACGGGTCATATCAATATGATTTTACAGAAAAGCATCCTTATTACTGCCAACTATTCCAGAGACTTGAAAATCTACAGCATAAAGAACACAAAAATATAGCAGTCTAACGCAACACTGTAACAGAGATGAACCGTCAGTTTGTCGCAGATCAAAGTGGAATGAAAGTGATTGGTTGAACAGGTGTTCGTGATCTGTGTTTTCTGCATTTTCATCAGTGTAAGACTCAGCAGCAGATTAGAATAACACTTATACATTTAATAAATTACCAAATGAATCCACGCAAGAAACGAGCAAACCTGTTCCGACAGTTTGAGTTTGTATTCCCTCAGCTGCAGACTCGCTGCTGTTTAAATGTTTGAGAGGAAGATTAGATATAAAGCAAACGTCAAACATAGACTCAGTCTGCGTTCACATTTGATATGAGGCCAGCACGTAAAGTGGCTGTGTCCTGTTTTAAGATCATACATGTAAAATTGTTGTCCAGCCGCTCCGAGTTAACTGAAGTTAACTTGGATAAATTATAGTTAAGGAGTATCACAGATAACACCCACGTGAGCTGTGTGACTGTTCACCACTACACTGAAATCAGTAGGCTATTACTGAAATACACGTGCTATTTCATATAAATAGGGAGGTCCTACTAACATGTTTAGTTTTAAAGGACACCTTCCTGCCTTTAGTCTCATTCATGAGCAGTATTAGTTTTCTTCTAACATCCAGAAGTCTGCACGATGTGTTTCATAGTTTGTAACAAACCTTTGACAGTTAAACACAACATGACCGAAAAAGCAAAAAAATAAATAAATGAATAAAAAGAGTGAGAGAAAAATATCACACAAATTATATGTTAACCTCATTTATTTTTAGTTAAGTAAACTCTAAAATTCTAACAGATAGCTGGTGCTTAGAATACAGTTGAATAACTATTAAAAAACAGATGATATAATATTTCTGTCCAGGTTGCAGTCTGCATGATGAACATGTAGTTGGAAACTCTGCTCCTCTCGGTGGAAATGCGCCTTCTCTTTCCTCTTTGTATAAAAACATTTTAAAAGTCAGTTTTATCTCAAAATTCACTGTTAAATCCGAAACACACCAAATAAAGAAAAGCGAATAGTTCAGTCTAACACATGTGCCAGTGAACCATTAAACGTCTGTAAAACTCTGCAGTTATGAAACGTAACTTTAGCCTCAGCCAAACTGATTTGCTCAGTTGTAAATAAAACAGCGAAGTAAACGTGATCCGACAGACAGAACCTGAGTGAATTAAGTCCAGCGTTTAACCACTGAGAGCTAAAACTCAGGTGAGGTTTCAAAGCTGTGTGCGGTGATTGGACATCAGCCGCTGATAAAATGGCTTCGCCTATAAAGTGCTCTGTTGGGAAACAAGCTCCAGCAGCTCTGCGCTCGGGAAAAATACTATATTATCTTGTGCAGAAAAATGCGCTGACATTGCGTTATATCGAGCACCGGCTGCCCAGTTAAACTGTGACGATCACCAGGTAACGTGGGCGTGTTTCTTGAATTAGCAGCAGGTGTTAAACAGCTGACAGGTCAGGAGTATGCATGCAGGTAAACTGACGGTCTGTTGAGCTGATCGCTGGTGTCGTGAGAAACATGTCAGCTCGTTCTTTATGTTACAGAAGCACAGACACACAAGACCAGGCGGAAAGAGACGATCGTTCGTTGAAAATGAGAATCTGCGAATGCAACATGTGGAACACGGAGAGTGGAATATGTAAACAAACCGGTTGACGTAACCCCCTCGGTGCACTCTGCATGCTGACTGTTAGCAGAGCAGTGAAATCTCTGAAAACATCTGAGCACTTTTGCAAACATGTTCTATGTTGACAACCTGACCAGACATGTGAAGATTGCAGCGCGACATTCGTGGCTAAAACACTGTTAAAAGTGTAGTTGGTGACAGAAAAACGGGGTATTTTAAAACTACACCACCACCATTGCTGCCTGTGATTTGAAATGCATTCTGGGATACCTGGCTGCCTCAAGTCTACAGAAGCAATCGATTATCTAGGATCGACCTGTTTTGACTTACTTTGCACGGCAACCAATCAAATGTTAGAGAAGCTGCATGGGCAGCGTTAACCCCGCCCCCTGAGTTTGATGGGTGAGGCTGACAGATAAAATGAATTCATGATGAGAGCCAGGCGCCAGGACTGACAAAATGAAATAAATAAATATATCATTAAATAATTAATTAAATGTGTCAATAATTAATTAAAATGTGAAATACATAAATAATTAATTAAATGTGTCAATAATTAATAAATAATAATAAATAATAAATAATAACTATTTATTTAATTAATTAATTCCAATTTTAATTAATTATTGCCACATTTAATTAATTATTTAATGTTGTATTTAAGTAATTCATTATGGCAGTCCTGGCGTTCCATATTGAAGTAGTGTCATCTGCAATATAAATAGGGCAGTGATGTGAAACATGTGGTTTAAAGAATTTTACTACAATCACAGACTACTGCACAGTCATCTGCTTTCAAAATGTATTGCATCTATTAATAAAGTGGTTAGTCAATCATAACCTGCTAAGCATATCATGTTAAATAAAGGAGATTATTTTACATGTTGTTCAAAAGTATCAAAACCTACCTGATTTTTCTGCTGTCAGGAGCTTTTTTACGTTGTTATCAAAGCCTTTTTGGGTAATCTCACCTTCAAATAAAATTTTAAAAGGGTAAGTAGTTATAGATTGACTGTAGGAGCCAGATCCTACATGACTATCTAACTTTTAAATTGCAATAAAGTCTTTTAATTTTGTGAGAAATCTTTTGTCTTTTTTTTTTTTTAAATCGGGCACTCCGACAATATCATAAAGTAATAACTATATACGTCTGTTAACATGCATATTAATTAAGAGAAGTAAATAGGAATACCATACAATGTTAAATAATTAAAGCACGATATTTGCAGTTAAAAAAAAATGAACTTGCAAGCATTACAAAAACATTTAATAAAGTGTTTGATTACCATTTTCAAGGTCTTTTTTCAGCTGCTAGTAAGCTTTCAGCTTGTCCATTTGCTGAAATGTATACAAAACAATTACCGAACAGTTTAAATTTAAATCACGTTTCACCACTGTCGCTAGCTAGAATGAATTAGCCAGACAAAAATAGTACTGATTTGGTTTCGTACAAAACTAGCTTTCCTTCTCTGATATGTAACTTTCACAACATAACCGCAACTTAATATAACACAACTGGGGCAAAAATATGAACAAAAGGGAGAAAAAGTTAAACTTACCTTGTGTCGTTAGGAGCCTGGACCGCGGTAAAACTCCGGTGAGGTCAATGACCTTACGCTCTCCCACTGTCACACGTTGATGACGTATTTGGAAATCAATTCGGGTGGGACATGACAACAGTGCCACCTGCAGGAAGATTTTCTCTCTGTCTGTTACCTTGTGTTCTGATACCTGACAACTTTTTTCCTGACAACTGAGACCTGACATTTTTTTGTCTGATACCTGACAACTTTTTTCTTGAGAACTGAGACCTGACATTTTTTTGTCTGATACCTGACAACTTTTTTCCTGACAACTGAGACCTGACAATTTTTTGTCTGATACCTGACAACTTTTTTCTTGAGAACTGACGATGTCCTAAAATGTACACCGTAGTGCAGTCTATCTGGGTCAGATATAAACCAAGTTTAGGTGGAGTTTATTTTCGTTATGCTGACTTTTTACAGTCAGTTACAATAACTCGTACGTGTACTAGCTAGCATGACGGAGTTTATATACTGCTGGGCGGGTGCTATGATGTTACCGATGTTGAAATTTATTTTATTCATAAGGTTAATTAGTTTCCAACCGTCCGGGAAAAAACGGAATCGTCTTGTATTCAGAGAAAATATTCGTGTTGTGCTGAAAAGGAATGCGATTTGTCCCGTACTTCAGCTAGAATGAAAACGACACAAAGCTGGATTTATTCTGTCTTTATGCTGCAGCTGTTTCTTCTTCTCTCATTCTCTCTCCCTCTCTCCCCTGTTGTTATTTCAATCATGAAACTGATCAATGATCAGCTGATCAGCTTTTCTCTCTTGTTTGTTTATCGCCCACTTTGCGCCAGAAAGAAGAAACCAGCGGATGTCGCGTTAAACAATAGCAGCACGTTTAAGCTTGATCAGCTGTTGTTAGAATTTATTTAATATTAATTTCTAGTATCAGCTGATGTTTGTTGGAGCCACAGCTGTAAAAGCTGCTGGTCATGATATCAGTTTGGATATGTGGTGAGAGGGAAACATGAAGATGAAACCAGGAGATGTCCTTACTGAATCATCAGAGCTGAACAGGTGATGGAGAAACAGGTTTACCTTTTAGGTGACATGAATGAGTTGAAGGGAAGTTATGAACTGTTTCTGAAAGACAAATAACACCAGGATCCTTTCCTATGTAGCTGGTAACTGTGCAGGGGCGGGTCTAGCAAAGTTTGGCCAGGGGGCCAGGTGGGGCATTAACAGGGAAAGGGGGACACAAAGAAATACTTTTCTTTCTTATTCTCATTTAAAATGTTTATTTTTTAATGAATAATTATCTGAATCTTACAACAAACTTTTTCATCTGATGTAAAATGTAAAGAAATCCATTATTATACATAGTAATTTTTTTCAGGGTCCCAACATAATTTCTTCAGAAGTAAGTACTGTATATGATGCCAGTATTTTCCCACATTTTCTAGATTCTGTACCAGTACTGTTTGTAAAATGCCATCAAAAAGTCAATGAAGTTTTATTCTTTCTCACCTGTCTTTCTGTCTCCTTTCACTTTTTAAAGGTTGCCATGTTAGAAAAAATATTTTACCCTGCCATGCTGTTTATTGATGTGGTAAATGAATAGTTTATGAAAATATATCTAAATCTGTAAATATTCAGTAATGATCATGTCTCACCTCTAGTCTTCTCTGTCTTAATTTCAGGTTTCCACCATGTGTTGTAGATAGTTCAGGAAGTTAACTCGACCAAGCAGTCTTTGGGTTTCGGCTAAGTACTGTTTAGAATACCAGAATAGGGAGGATGGTGTAGTTTATTAGACTGATACATATATACCAACAGGACAGTCTACATCACTGTGACAACAGCGTTTGTTTTCATTCAAAGGCTTTATGGTTTTTCCTATAATACCTGGTGGGCCGGTCTCTAGTCAAAATGCCCGGGCCGATTTTTTGTCCCAGTCCAGCCCTGCTGACGGTTTGAAGTCCAATAAATTAAGAGTTTAGGAGCTTCTCCAGGCTTCTGAAGATACCACTCTACCTCATTGCTAACACCTGAACTGGCTTTACATCTGATAGAGACAGTCTGTCCTGGAACAGCAGACTGAGCTTCAGGAGTCTGAGTCATGATGATTTCTCCTGATGAACCTGGAAATATGAAAAAGAAGAGTCATTGAGACAAATCCAGTTTGAAAGATGAAAGATGACCAAGATCCAAACAGAAGAGGATCATTTCTCTAACATGGAGAACAGATGGAAGAAGGTCAGTGCTGCTTGTTTCAGAGTTTCTCCATCATAGCAGAACATCATTGTGGTGAACCTGGCTGCATGCTGAAGCAAAGTTTTCACAGAGAGTCTCACCCTGAACAAGGAGCCCCAGGATGGCCAGCAGTAGAGTCAGTGACATCATCATTGTGCTGCTGGTGTGTGAGTGGCTCTGAAAGGCCTGGACAGCCACTGATCAACACTGGCCTCTTAACAGCTGTGAGCAGAGAGGTAGGACACATATGCAAACACACAGAGTCAGTCATCTTTCCTCATCATGTCATCCTGTGTCATGTGACACGTTCATCCTGCTTTTTTTCATTTGTCTTTTTATTTATTTAATTTGCATTTACTAATTAAAGATATGTCAGCACACAGGAACATGTATATTTACTTACGTATCCAAATCTCCACAATGTTTTGTCAACTTGTGTTTAAAAGGTTAAACTTAAAGAATTATTCTTTTACCATTTCTTCCATAATTTACTTTCAGAGAGTGTGTAATTACTCATGCTTTGGTAGTTATGATTATAAATAATTATAAAAACATATACAAACAGTTTTATATAGAGCCAAATGTGTTTTTCCTTTTTATTATGCAAGTATTGGGTTTACTTCAGGTTTTAATTTAAGAAAGAAATAATATCTTAATAAGAAGTTATGTGAACTGTGACACTGGGTTGTTAGACTTGTTGGCCAAACAGACAGGATGGTCACTTTATTTCACATTAATTGTTACCTTTCTTCAAAATGTATCAGCATAACCGTGATACTACAATCCCACACACCTCTGCGAGTCCATAACCCAATAGAGACATAGTGTTAATCTTCAGGACCAGCACCCCAATACAGGAAGTCTGGATCAGCTCTCTGTTTAAAAAGTTATTATCTCTGATCCTGTGAGATTTACCCAGCAGGCAATACAGAGTTCAGACGGAGCCGAAGTCCTAACTGCCTCAACATCATCAGAATGTTCATCCTGCTTATCTCTAATAAAAACCGGAGACCTGAGCAGCTTTACAGGCTCGGCCTCTGTGAGCCACATTCGTAGATCGGAGCACTTGAAATAACTGGGTTCATTTTAAAGGCCTGGACCGTAGACCTCCTGTATAATGATGGTTTAGAGAGACATTTCTTATCTTTTTACATTCCTGCAGACACACAACAATCTGCCAATGTTGTTACTGTATCATGTCCACACACACAAAATTCAAACATTGGAACATTTCATTACTCAAACTATAGTTTTCATTTAACATATTAATCAGACTTATACTTCGATCATATCTGTGATTAAGAATTAAAATGATTTCCTATTAGCAAATATAGAAAAGCGCTGTTTTAACAATCTGATCATTTGAAACATAAAAGACTGGATGTTAAGACCTTTCATCCCCTCTCAGCTGTGATGAAAGGGGAAAGCCTGAAGGACTTCAGTCTGTCTCGGCCCCACGTCTCTCAACAGTGCATATGCTCTTTCTTTTAATATTTAGATATGACAAGGCAACACAAAGCAAAGTGAAAATCCACTCAAAAAAGGCCTCCATGATTTTATTGTAGAAACATGCACACACAGAAACTGCTACAAGCCTGACTGCTCTGTCACTGCCTCTGTTTCCTGTTGAAAATCGGGCTCTGGTTACTGGGTTGAAAGCTCCTCAACAGGTACTGGCTGCATCTCATGGTGAGATTGTTTCATCTGAAAGTCTAAAGTGCAGGATGAACTTTGAATCTCAGAGTAAGGGCTGTATATATGTGACAAATATGTCACTGCATATGATTTGGATATTATGTATATGTAGTTATGGACACATATGATTTAATCATGAAAGCACCTCATGACTTATCTTTTTTGACACTGAGTCATTTTTTGAGCCTCAAATTTATGTTTTTATTATTTAAAATAAAATGTATTTTTTATGTCAAGCAGTATGATATTTAATGATTTTATTTTTATATATGTTAACATGAAGGTCTTATTTTACTGATAATTGTTAAAATTGTAAAAATTAATGGGTGATATTATCTGACTTATTTTTAGTTAAATTTAAAGAAAAAAGAGAAAGAAACAATTTTTAGATTGAAAGCTAACTTGTTTGTGTGTGTGTGTGTGTGTGTCCTCAGTGAACTGTATCAGTCTCTGCAGTATCTTCCAGCTGCAGCAGTCAGTTCAGTTTCTGTTCAGTCTGACTGAGGGACGTTTTTGTACGACTGTTTTTCACTGTGTGAACACCCACTGACTGTTAGGATAGTGAAGACTGTGACAGTAATAAACTGCTGCATCTTCAGCCTGGACTCCACTGATGGTCAGAGTGAAGTCAGAGTTTGATCCACTGCCTGTAAAACGAGCTGGAATCCCTGATTGTCGACTGCTAATATAGTAAATGAGCAGTTTAGGAACTCCTCCATCTTTCTGTTGGTACCAGTGTAAATAGCTGGAGCTATAAACATCCTGACTGGTCCTACACTTGATGGTGACTGTGTCTCCCACAGCAGAGCTTACTGCTCCAGGCTGAGTCACTGTGATCTGTCCTCTGGACTCTGAGGATACAGAGACAAAAACATAAAGCAGCTTCATGGTTTTGTGGGCTTCATTTCAGAGGGACAGATGTTGATAGAGGAGAGGAGTTTGATTCTCTGGACTTTACCTGTGAAGCAGCAGCAGAGGAGAGTCCAGATGAGGACGCAGATCAAAGTCATGTTTTTGATGAGGAGGATTTCTGTGGCTTCTGTTGTGATGAAGGACAGCTGTCAGTCATCCAGTGTTCAACTCTCAGGACTATAAACTCTCCCAGAGCACTGGAGCATGGTGCTGCTGATGCAAAGTGACTCTTTATGGAAATGATCTGACTGACTCACACAGTCAATAGGTTTGTTTGTTTGTTTGTTTGTTTGTTTTTATGCTGTTGTTTTGCACAGTATTTCATGTATATGATTATGCGCATGCAAAATACAAATATGCAGTTAATGTCAAATTTTTGATCACTAAACTTTCTGATGCTGATCAGTGTCTTCATCTGTATATCAGTTTATATTATATTAGGTGGAGGTAATTATGGTGAACAAAGCTGAGGTACAAACTTCATGGCTAAGCATTTTCTCATTTCCTCTAAAAAGTCTCGATCTTGATATTTATGGTCAAATAAAAATCTGAGGAACATAATAGCATAAAGAGTTGTCTCTCTTATTGTTTTCTTTTATTATTTTCATATGGTAAACCTTCGTTCTATAAATAGATTCTGATTCCATCGGTCAGCTCTCTGACAGCACTTCCATTCTGCACATCTCTAGATCCTTCCTCAGGTTTGTTTGTACAGCAGGATGCTCTTCCTTAGTGAGCAGTAATATAAAGCACAGCTGTCTTCAACATAACATACTGTTTTCCTCTCACTGATTCCTGATTAATTAAATAATTCATGGCATCTTGATAAAGAACATAAGTTTGATTTCCACCAGTGAAAAAGGTGAAACAGTTTAAGCAGAGAAAACATTTTAGACACATTTCTAACAAAGATGACTTTAACTGTGTGTCTTTTAGAACTGAAGAAGCTTCTTGGATGAGAGGTGAAACATCTTCCAGAAACTCAAAGAAGTCCAGTTTGTTTCTTTCCAAGCTCCTTACACTACCATGATCTGGATGACTGAGGATCTGCACAGACTGCTTGTTTCAGAGTTTCTCCATCATAGCAGAACATCATTGTGGTGAACCTGGCTGCATGCTGAAGCAAAGTTTTCACAGAGAGTCTCACCCTGAACAAGGAGCCCCAGGGTGGCCAGCAGTAGAGTCAGTGACTCTTCACTTTTACTAAGTGAAGATATTTTAAAACACAGCAGAAGATTTATATTGAATTCATGTTTGTGAAACTCCATCTGCTGAAGAAAATCATAAGTTTTGACTGAAGTCTTCACACCTCCAAAATGTTTTGTCAACTTCTGTTTAGAAGGTCAAACTGAAACATTTATTCTTGTTGCATTTGTTCAATGATTTTCTTTACTGTTCAGAGAGTGTGTGAACTCCTATGCTTTGGTAGTTTATAAGTATAATAATTATATGAATATGTACAAAAAGTTTAATTTAGAGCACAATGCATGTCTCCTTTTATTTCCATAGTATTGTTGTTTCTGTAAATTGGATCCACTGTGTTATTCTGAGATTTTGATATCAGGAAAAGTCCCACGACATAAAAGTCAAAAGTTTTATATTCCAAATAAATTATTTATTATTTAAATGTGATGCACTGTAATATTTTCAATTTTCACATGAGGTAACAAAATGATACAAACAGTGAATTATTTTGTTGAGTTTGTTTGTTTCAGAGTCAGAGAGCCGTGTCTCTCTACAGTCAGAGGTTTTTGTACGGCGGCTCAATGAGTTTGTATCACTGTGGTTGACTTTTGGTGGAGGAACCAGACTGGATGTTGGAAGTAAGTTCATTAAACTGTGTTTACTATTAAATGTTTTATCATTTTATTTAATAATTACTTGTTAGACTGCTTAGATGAGAGAAAAGTATTTTTTTTTTATTTTATTTAAAATAATTTAGTTATTGATATGTGTCTTGTTTACTGGACTAATTCAGATTAGCTCTGCAAGTTTCTCTTGTTTAATCTACATTTCTGTCATAGTAAAATATATGTAGACAAGAGTAAACTTCATCCTATGATTAGTTTGTAAATTTCCACCACATCAGCTGCTGTTTGGATGAGTTAAAGTTTGCTTTCTGATGTTTTTATCGTGTCAGATGTTTCAGATTTAGTTTGAAATCATGTGAGCTGTTCAATAACATTTCAAATCTATATGAATGAGTAGCTGCTCTGTGCTTGTGTCCACTCATTTCTTCAGTCATTTATGATTTAGACTTCTAATCATTTTAAAGCCAAACTTCTGCTGTAAATGTTTCCACATCTGCTTCTTTTATTTCCAGTGTAGTTTGAACATATTTCAGGTCAAACTGTGTGATGATTCTCTCTGTGCTGATATGCATGAGAGGTTTCTTAAAGGGAAGTGAAACAATGTGTGAGTTAATGACTGGTGGAGCAGAAAAAACACCTGACAGAAACTTCTTAACGGAGAAATTCAAATTGTGGTTCCTGTCCTCTAAGCTGATTGGTGTTTCCTAGGTGATACCCGCCCCGCCCTGACAGTGCTGCCCCCCTCCAACAAGGAGCTGGAGAATGGGAAGGCCACGCTCATGTGTGTGGCCAACAAGGGCTTCCCCTCAGACTGGAGTCTGTCCTGGAAGACGAGCGACAGCAGTGGCAGCAGCAGCATCAGAGGGGAGGAGAGCAGGACTCCTGGAGTGCTGCAGAATGACGGCCTCTACAGCTGGAGCAGCACCCTGACGCTCACTGCAGACCAGTGGGGGAAGGTGGGCTCTGTGACCTGTGAGGCCACCCAGGGCTCCCAGACTCTGGTCTCAGAGATACTGAGGAGAGACCAGTGTTCCCAGTCCTGATGTCAATCACTGAGTCTTTGATGCTGTTTCTCTTCTGTCTCTGTGTTTCTTTTTGCTTGCAGATTTTAAAAAAATAAACCCATCAAACAGTCATATTTTCATCTCATAATGAAAAAAATCATAGCAACAAACTCCTCTAGTTTCACCCTTTTGTGTCTGTTGTAAAGCTGATATTTCAAACTCTTAAAAGAATAAAAATGTAACGAGAAAACATGTTCCTTGACTCTGTGAGTTTAATAAATGCACATCAAAGATTTTGAAAACATTTGTAAAACTTATTTAGCCACAACACACCAAGTGTGATATATTATTATATTACACATTACACTGTAATATATTTTTTTTACCTACATTTAATATTTTCTATAAGATGTTAAGCCAGTGTCATCCATAGATTATCTCTGTGCTCTTATTAATTTTAATTCTCAAAGCTGTTTTTTCACCTGCATTTCATTCTGACAATGTAGAAGAAAAAAAATCTGAATATTTCAAATTAAAGAGCAGGGTGTCATCTGTATGTCTCAGGAGAAATCATTTAAACGAAGTTTAAAGTTTAAGAAAGCTTCAAATCCAGTTCCACTAAAGCGACACCCTACAGGCTGACAGCTGCAGTTAAATAAATTAACATTCTCTGTTTTTTGAAGGTAACTGTGAATGTGTGTATAATACTTCTTTTTACTGAATGTAAAAACAAACAAACAAAAAAAAAATATGTAAAATAATACAACCATTACTGAATGCTCTAATTCATTGAGAGATCTGAATGCTAATCAAAAAAAAAAGTTGCAAGAGAAAGATGATCAACATCCAAACATTAGAGGATCATTTGTTTAACATGGAGAACAGATGGAAGAAGGTCAGTGCTGCTGGTTTCAGAGTTTCTCCATCATAGCAGAACATCATTGTGGTGAACCTGGCTGCATGCTGAAGCAAAGTTTTCACAGAGAGTCTCACCCTGAACAAGGAGCCCCAGGGTGGCCAGCAGTAGAGTCAGTGACATCATCATTGTGCTGCTGGTGTGTGAGTGGCTCTGAAAGGCCTGGACAGCCACTGATTAAATATCGGGAGAGTCCAGATATTTACTTTTGGGGAAGGTTTGCTGTGTGATGGTCGTCTTCCAGATGTGTGATGTGTGATACGCCACAGGTGCAAACTTTAATGTATTTTTCAACTTTTGCGGATAAATAAGATGAAGATTATTGAGTATTTGTATGAAGAGTTTAAAGGGAGTTTAACAATAGAGTGAGTTTGTGTGTGAGTGTGTGTGTGTTTGTGTGTGTGTGTGTGTGTGTGTGTGTGTGTGTACGTGTGTGTGTGTGCGTCTGTGTGTGTGCGTCTGTGTGTGTGTGTGTGTCCTCAGTGAACTGTATCAGTCTCTGCAGTATCTTCCAGCTGCAGCAGTCAGTTCAGTTTCTGTTCAGTCTGACTGAGGGACGTTTTTGTACGACTGTTTTTCACTGTGTGAACACATCCTGACTGTTAGGATAGTGAAAACTCTGACAGTAATAAACTGCTGCATCTTCAGCCTGGACTCCACTGATGGTCAGAGTGAAGTCAGAGTTTGATCCACTGCCTGTAAAACGAGCTGGAATCCCTGATTGTCGACTGCTAGCATAGTAAATGAGCAGTTTAGTAACTCCTCCATCTTTCTGTTGGTACCAGTGTAAATAGTGGTTGTTGCTATAAACATGAACATCCTGACTGGTCCTACACTTGATGGTGACTGTGTCTCCCACAGCAGAGCTCACTGCTCCAGGCTGAGTCACTGTGATCTGTCCTCTGGACTCTGAGGATACAGAGACAAAAACATAAAGCAGCTTCATGGTTTTGTGGGCTTCATTTCAGAGGGACAGATGTTGATAGAGGAGAGGAGTTTGATTCTCTGGACTTTACCTGTGAAGCAGCAGCAGAGGAGAGTCCAGATGAGGACGCAGATCAAAGTCATGTTTTTGATGAGGAGGATTTCTGTGGCTTCTGTTGTGATGAAGGACAGCTGTCAGTCATCCAGTGTTCAACTCTCAGGACTATAAACTCTCCCAGAGCACTGGAGCATGGTGCTGCTGATGCAAAGTGGCTCTCTATGGAAATGATCTGACTGACTCACACAGTCAATTGATTTTTTTGTTTTTGCGTTTGTTTTTATGCTGTTGTTTTGAACAGTATTTCATGTTTATGATTATGTGCATGACAAATACAAATATGCAGTTAATGTCAAATGGCTTTTTTCAGTTGTTTATTTTGCGAATCTGTTCATTGTATTATTTTCACCCGGTAAACATTCAACCTATTCTGATTTCATCGGTCAGCTCTCTGACAGCACTTCCATTCTGCACATCTCTAGATCCTTCCTCAGGTTTGTTTGTACAGCAGGATGCTCTTCCTTAATTGGAGATAAAGTATTTGAATTTTGGGAGTTATCCCACAAGAGTAACATAGTTTTACTTACCCTTCCATTCGCTTACAATCACACTCTCGTTTGCCAGCGCATTAGTCTGGTAGGTCAATCCATCCAGTCATCTTCTCTGCTAAATCCAGTTATCAAGTAACTCCGGCTGCTCACCACTTCTGCAAAATTCAGCAGGGTCACCCACCAGCAGAACCCACACTCCACTCATGTTGCTCTGAAACACGTCCACAGGACGGGCGAGTTAGCCGAAAAGCCAAGAGACATCAGCGCTACACCCAGAAACTGCACGGTACCCACGATTCCATAATATCTCACAAATATCCTTTTGTTAAGGATTAAGACTGGACCGTAGCCCAGTTTCAACTGCTTCTTGTCTTTGCACATCCAAATGTCAATCCAAAGTCTTCTTCTGTGCAGAAGCAAAATTGCAGCTCCAAAAGCAAAAGCTAATGTGTACTTTGTAGCTCCATCCACCCACCAGTGCCAGGTAGTAGGGAGCTCTATTCTCTGCTCCTGTCTCCTAATACCATTTAATGCTAAGGTGGAAATCAATCCCTAGTTCCATGCTCTGCTGCTCCTCCATTGCTGTTTATCTCTGCTAGCCATGTAATGCCAGTTTTGATGTTTCCCTCCATCCCAAGTGCTGAAGCAAGTTGGCATGGGGATGCCAGATTCTTCATTTGCAAACACAGCAGCAAGCTTCCCACCACTGCCAGTGGTGGGAAATCTATGCAGATTTCCCCCCAATCTATGCAGATTGGGGGGAAAAAAAGGCGCCACGTTGCAACGTTTTCCTTTATCCCTTATTTGCAAACACAGCAGCAAGCTTTTCTACCAATGAGTTGCCAGTTTCTCTGCATCTATGATTGCAAAAGCAGCAGTAAACCCTTCTAGCTCTGCAGTGCCAGGTTCTTGCTATATCCGTCTTTCGCAAATGCAGTGGCAAGCTTATTCCCACTGCGTTGCCAGTTTCTCTGGATCCATTACTGCAAAGCAGTAATGTCATGGTCCTGGGTCCTTTTGACGCAGTGTTTTGAAAATACTGGGTAAAGGCAGCCAGTGTGGTGTTAGCTTTAGTTTAGCTTGTAGCCCTCTACACCTACCTCGCCTTTGTTTACATTCTCGGCGCCGCCTGCGTGCTCTTCCGCCCAGCCGGGAAGAGTGGGCAGCCTCCAGTGTTCTGCAGATCTCTGGGATGAGTCGGAGATCGGCGATAAAACTATTGGAGCACAGCAATTCTGGATGAATAATCCGGTCAAAAAAACCGCTAAAGAGCAGATTCTGGAGAGACACTGAGCCTCGCGTTGTTCACGCACCGCCATCTTGGTCTAATAATAATAATAATAATACATTTTATTTAAGAAAGCGCCCTTCAAAACACTCAAGGACACTGTACACAAGCAATAACAACAACAAACATAACAATTTACAAAATAATACAGGCAGCAGAGTTCTGGACACGTTGAAGCTTATGGATAGATTTTTGAATAAGACCAAAAAGAAGAGAGTTGCAGTAATCGATCTGGGAAGTGACCTGGCTATGAACAAGAATGGCAGTGGCATGTGGGGAGAGAAAAGGACGGAGTTGATTAATGTTACGGAGTTTGAAATATGCAGACCGAGTGATGTTATTGATGTGTGAGTTAAAAAATAGAGTACTATCAAGGATGACACTTTTCAAACATGGGGAAATGGAGACTGGCTAGTTATTGATTGTAATAGAAAAGCTATTAGTTCTGGATAGTGTTTGTTTAGTGCCTTCCAGGTGAAGCTCATATTTGTTACTATTGAGTTTGATCCCTGGGGCACGCCTGCGACTAGGGATTGGTACCGGTATCGGTTCTGACATAAACGGTAGTAACCAGACCGAAAAGAAGCGCACATTTCGGTGCTTTATTTCGGTGCTTTTTTCCCCCTGAGATGTCATGCACTTTGGATTCTAATCAATCATTTTACCTTTCCAAGGATAGTAGGCGGGCCCAGGTACGTAGGTTCTTTTAGAGCAGAGCTACAGATTAAAAATGCCCAAGGCGAAACGGTCAAAAGTCTGGCTGTACTTCACAGCAAAAGATGCAAACTCAGCAGCATGCAACAAGTGCTTTAAGGTGATATTTTGCAAAGGAGGTAACACCTCGAATCTGATGAAACACCTGGCGACGCATACCATTTTTTTTAAAAGCCGAGAAATGCACCGTATTTGATAGCTTGGTGCAAGACCTCACACGGAACACATCTACTGCGGGTGTGGTGCCTGTTATCGGACCCGGAGTTAGCAACATCCCCCAAGAACCCGAAGAGTAGAGTCCTGGCCCCTAGCCCTGCCAGTGTAGCAGAAATGATGACGGATGATGATGGCAGCAGCAGCCGTTCTTCTCTGTGTGAGTAGCTTAATGTTGTTCGTGTGTAATTTACGTTGAGTAGGCTAACCACGTTATTACATTAATGCATGTAAGGTGAACTAGCAAACACCGTCGTAGTTACATGCGGCTGTCTTCTTGTTTGATGGCAGATACTCCCTTCACCCTGGCCAAAAAGGCTAAAATGACCAAAGAAAAAGTGGAAAACAGCTAAACATGAGAGGTTTTTGGACAAAGTTTGTGCTTTTTCCATTGTTTAAGCACTGCTTCCAGCCAAGAGTGATACCATATATGCCCTATAGCTGCAGAAAAGGCTAACATTGTTATCTTTTTACAAAAAAACAGCTAAACATGAGAGGTTTTAGGACAAAGTTTGTGTTCTCCATTCTTTAAGCATCGGTTTGAGCACCGTTTAAGCACCGGCACCGTTTCAAAAGTACCGGTTTGGCACCAGTATCGGATAAAACCTAAACGATACCCATCCCTACCTGCGACCAGAGGAAAGGGCTGACAAGTGAAGGATTTAAGTTGAATAAACTGAGTGTGATCAGACAAGTATGATTTCAACCAGGCTAATCCAGGCTAGTGGGATATGGGAGAGACTGATTGAGGCTAGCCTACTGAGGAGAATTGAGTGAGAAATAGTATCAAAAGCGGCAGTCAGATCGAGAGGAATAAGAATGGAGAGTAAACCAGAGTCAGCAGCCATGAGAAGACCATTGTCAGTGTTGGGTAAGTTACTTTAAAAAAGTAATTAATTACTAATTACTAATTACTTAGTCAATATTGTATTTAAAATACTTATCTAATTACTGTGTCAGAAAAGTAACTTAATTACTAAATAAGTAATTAAACTAAATACTTCTTAAAATCCCTATAAATCTTGAGTGGACAAAAAATAGAAATTAAACTCTTTAAATAATAAATAATTTTTTTTAAAGACGGAGACTCTACAGCAGCGGTCCCCAACCTTTATTGCACCACGGACTGGTTTGTGCCCGACAATATTTTCACGGACCGGCCTTTAAGGTGTCGCGGATAAATACAACAAAATCAAACTAGTACCGGTACCGAAAAAAAGAAGATTTATTCATAACACACGTGAAAAGACCCAGGAAAACCGAGTTAACGAAAAAAACGATAACAAAATAACGCTAAAAACCGATCAAAACCCTGAAAACCATACATTTCACACCCGAGTCTCAACTCTCGCGGCCCGGTACCAAATGACTCACGGACGGGGGTTGGGGACCGCTGCTCTACAGTACGCAGCGGTAGCATGTCTTCCATAATGTAGCCTGCAATCATTTTTTAAGCTCACCTTCAGACGCTTTCTGTGCTGCTGAAGTAAAATCAAGTTTTGCCTGCTTAGCAGGAGTTGCCGCGGTGTTATCCATGGATGATGAACAAGGATCACTCAGAAGTGTTCGTCTATGCTCTCGTGTCAGGCACTTCAGTAGATTACTCGTGCTATTAACAGCAGCCGATAGTTTTTTCTCCCCAGGACATAGCTTACATATTACTGTAATATTCTTGTCTGCTTATTTCAGAAAAGTGAAGAGACGGGAATATGTCCATTTCATAAAACAGCCACTCGCTTCAGCCGAGTCCGACATCTTCCGCTTTTCGACTATGCAGCAAACTGGCGCGAAATGACGTGCAGCTGCACTACAGCAATGTTAAAGCAGCGGAGTTTACTTCTACGTTTAGAAGATAAATTATTGAAATTAAATAATGATATTCAGCGAGTTTAATTATTTTACAATGTAACGCAAGTACATTGTAAGTAACTGTAATTAAAATACCTAAAAATGAACAGTAATTAGTTACTCTACTTTTTCAGTGGAAAAGTAATTTAATTACAGTAACGCGTTACTTAGTAACGCATTACACCCAACACTGATCACTGTTTATTTTTATTAGCGCAGTCTGAGTGCTATGGAAGGGGCGAAAACCAGACTGGAACTGTTCATACAGATTATTATTAGTTAAGTATGGTTAGAATTGTGTGGCAACTATCTTTTCAAGAATTTTTGATAGAAATGGTAATTGTAGATAGGACGGAAATTATCAAGATTATTGAGATCTAAGCCTGTTTTTTTCAGTATTGGGGTGATCACTGCAACTTTGAAGGGAGCAGGAACAGTTCCAGTGGTACGTGAGGAGCAGATGATAGCAGACATGAGGGGAAGCAGAGAGGGTAGACAGGCTTTGACCAAATGTTATTGAATGTTACTGAGCAGCATACAGTACTGATATGTTTAGAGGCACAGCCAACCAAGAGAGTGTGTGTGAGCGTGCTTGATTTCATAAGGTTTCTCCATGTAAGTGTGGGAGTGGGAGCCATAGCCCTGCACCCCAGGACATGAAGCAGGCATGGAGAGGACCCAGGCCCCAGACACCCAGAGTCCCCCATAGTACAAGAGCCCAAGGAGGACCACTGCAGGAGCAATCGCGCCACCAATCTAGAAAAGACCTGGGGAGTCCCCCGGACGGGGGTCACCAAGCAGCCATGGTGCAGAAGCCACAGGAGGCTGCAGCAACGAGCCCGCAGGCTCAGCCGGCAGGCAGCTACTCCAGATCTGCCCAATCCTTGAGCCCAGATGCCTCAGATCCGAGGGCCCTAAACACCCCAGAATGGGCCCGACCAAGCCAGGGTTCCCACTGTTGCAATTCCTTGGAATTGTTTGCCATTTTTGCAAACGATTCCC
Source organism: Pelmatolapia mariae (assembly GCF_036321145.2). Taxonomy (NCBI): domain Eukaryota; kingdom Metazoa; phylum Chordata; class Actinopteri; order Cichliformes; family Cichlidae; genus Pelmatolapia; species Pelmatolapia mariae. The sequence goes on from NC_086245.2 coordinate 1,994,120, forward strand.
TTATCGATTCCAGTCGCCCCGAATGACGTCACCATGCTGCGGAGCGTCATTTACCTGGCAGGAAACATGGCGGCTTAAACGCTAAAAAGTTTGGTTATACTTTACGAGAAAGGATGACAACAGGGCAACTTGCAATACTTGCAAAGGAGATATTTCATTTAAGGGAGGAAACACTACGAATATGCAAAAGCATTTGCTCACAAAACACGCCATAACCTTAAATGAATGTCGTGTTTTTAATTCCGCTCCGGACTCGTGAATCTCAACCCAGCAGCAGTGGTAACGTTTGCACGTCCTCTCCCGTTAATGCGGCAGGTAAATAATCAACTAAGAGTGCATATTATGTTAGCGCGATCTGCCTTATTACAAAACCTGCCATTACTGTGCATTTAGGTGACCATGATGAGAGGGACAGACGGAGTCTGGCTGGCTCAGATGCTGGCAGTTTTTGCTGCAGTCTACCGGTAGCGTCTCCTTTCAGGCCAGGATAGATGAATGTCACCGAGCAGTGACTAAGTTTGTGGTAAAAGGCTTGCACCCATTTGCCACAGCAGATGCCCCCGATTTTCGGTAAGTGAATGTGTTTAATTGTAGGCAGGGACATTACTGGATATTCTTGTGTAATTGTTACAGAATAATTTATGTTATACTTTGTTATTGCTACAGAAGAATATTTATTTTATCATTTTACAATTACAATTTTTTTTCCTGGGGACACTGACACCCCATCGAAGAGCCGTAGGCTGTGGATCTCTTAAGATCTCACTGTTGGGTTTGTAAGGCCATGTTACTCCTAAATTTCTATCTTGTTCAAAGAGAAGATATAAAACAAAGTTTTAAGCTAATCGACCTTAGTGTTCTCCTTTTTAAAAAGAATCGATAAGAGAATCGATAAAGAATCGAATCGTTAAACAGAATCGAAAATGGAATCGGAATCGTGAAAATCTTATCAATATCCACCCCTACTCTCCATGCAGGACACATCAGTAGATGGAGTTTTCTTCTTTTTCTTACTTTTACTGGTGAAGATATTTTAAAACATACCAGAAGATTTATATTGAATTCATGTTGGTGAAACTCCATCTGCTGAAGAAAATAATTAGATTTTTACTGAAGTCTTGGTAAATGGCCTGTATTTATATAGCGCTTTTCTAGTCCCTAAGGACCCCAAAGCGCTTTACATATCCAGTCATTCACCCATTCACACACACATTCACACACTGGTGATGGCAAGCTACGTTGTAGCCACAGCCACCCTGGGGCGCACTGACAGAGGTGAGGCTGCCGGACACTGGCACCACCAGGCCCTCTGACCACCACCAGTAGGCAACGGGTGAAGTGTCTTGCCCAAGGACACAACGACCGAGACTGTCCGAGCCGGGGCTCGAACCTGCAACCTTCCGATTACAAGGCGAACTCCCAACTCTTGAGCCACGATCGCCCCGTCTTCACACCTCCACAATGTTTTGTCAATTTCTGTTGAACTGAAACAATTAGTCTTATTGTATTGAGAGTGTGTATATGACATAAAGCAAAACAATTTTTAGTAAATTACCTTCAGGCGTAGATGTGGAATGTAGAGCCAAGTATGGACATGCATTTTAAAAATTCAAAAAAAGTTGTGAAAAACAAATAAGTGAGGTAGCTCCAGCATTGTTTTCCACCTGTGTCATTTATGTCATACTTTAGAAATAAGAAATAAAACTCACATTTTCACTTTGAATTCTTCACAGACATTCCTGATGCTCCCCCTTCTCTTGTATGATCCGTATGATTCTCTCCAGAGCTGTGTATGTTGAGTTCCACCGAGTTTGATTTGGCCGGATGAGCTGGAACTTAATATTTATTAAGCCAGACCAAAAGAAAAGTGTAAACAGACACATCGAGTGTAATGTGCAGTGAAAATGATTAAATATATTCTTATACACACATTTACTGTTTTATATAAGATGTTGAGGTCCAACCATAGATGATCTGTGTACTCTTCATAATTTCTAGTCTCAAAGCTGTTTTATGATCTACATTTTAATCTGATCTAAAAACCTAATAGGTGAAATTAAAGAGCAGGGTGTCATCTGCAGAGGTGGAAAGAGTACTAAAATATTTTACTCAAGTAAAAGTACTATTACTTTGCTGAAATTTTACTCAAGTACAAGTAAAATTACCTGTCTAAAAATGTACTCAAGTAAAAGTAAAAAGTAGTTCATTTAAAATGCACTCAGAGTAAAAGTTACATAGTTACTTTTTTATCAGCAGGAGGACAGCCTCTTCTGAGTAGTGCAAAAAAAGACAGTGGGATATAAATCTCAAAGTAGTTGTTTTTTAATTGAAAGAAAAACTTTACAAATTAAAGTGCAGTGGCAGTTAAACTGCAAGTCTATACATGAAAATGGATAATGGTCACCAAACCAATCAACCAAGCTGTCAGGTATCACAGTATTTTCAATACAAAACCATATCATTCTTTCACATGAGAATGTGTTCTAAACTGTCAAATAAGAGAACAAGTACTGAACGGAACTGTACGGCAGGTGCTATAAAATTATTTTTTAAATTTTTAAAACTTGGCCCTGCCCTACTGTACCTCTAGATTAAAGTTCCTTTGTGTCCATCCTAGAGTGTTACTCTCTGAACTTCCTGTTAATTTTGAGGAGCAGTTGATTTTCAAAGTTAGTAGAGCTCATCCTTGCTCACTTTGCAGTGAACAGTAGTCCAGCACAGCTAAAGAGACGCTCGCAGGCAGCTGAGGCAGGCAGGCCAGTGTTAAGTTCGAGAGAAAGTTTTTTGATGTGTGGAAATGAATTCAGCAGATCCATCTTGTCTGAGACACAGGCAAGGTACCCATCCAGCTCCCCTATACCTTGTGGCCATTTGGACTTCATTGAAAAGAGACGTCTTCTTCATCTGATGAATGTTGCTTGACTTGCTCCACCCCAGCCTCTGCCATCTGGTCAAGGTGTTGTCTCACATAGATCAGACCTGTTGAATGACAAATACACAACACATTTAATATTTCTGACATTTAATTTTGGATAAATGAGGCAACAAGAGTTTATTATAGTGCGTTAATTACAAAAACTACAGTTTGTGTAGAAAGGTGCATGTTATTGTGCTTTATTTAATTAATAGTTAGTTTAGTTAATTAATTATTGAAATTCATAAGAAACAACTGATTACATCATGATATTAAATTATGAAATCAGACGTGCTTCTATGATATCAGGCCTCTCAGTCCAGGTGGTCTTGAACTTCGGAAGAAGGATTGCAGCAGCAATCAGTTCAGGGTCTTCCATTATCCCAGCAAAGCGCTTTTGGACACCATCCTGAATGGCTCTGATGAGTGGGAGACACATTTTGGTGGGGGTCTCCAGTCTGCTGAGTTTAGCTTTTAGCTGGAAGATCACAGGAAGGAGCCACCCCATGTCCATATTGGTCTCAGACTGAAGGAGGTTTAAAGCCTTCACCACAGGCTTCATCACAGGGCAGTACTCAGTCAGGAAAGGAATTTCAGCTGGACTCAGCCTGTATGACATAAAGCAAAACAATTTTTAGTAAATTACCTTCAGGCGTAGATGTGGAATGTAGAGCCAAGTATGGACATGCATTTTAAAAATTCAAAAAAAGTTGTGAAAAACAAATAAGTGAGGTAGCTCCAGCATTGTTTTCCACCTGTGTCATTTATGTCATACTTTAGAAATAAGAAATAAAACTCACATTTTCACTTTGAATTCTTCACAGACATTCCTGATGCTCCCCCTTCTCTTGTATGATCCGTATGATTCTCTCCAGAGCTGTGTATGTTGAGTTCCACCGAGTTTGATTTGGCTGGATGAGCTGGAACTTGCATTCACTTTCCACAATTTCTGCTACCATGTAGGACTGACCTGACTTATTCCAGATTGCTTGGCATTTCCCAAAGGCTGCTCGTGACAGCCGTTTGTATGCATCATTCATCTCTTCTGCCTTGGCAGCATCTGTTGTGGCGACTAAATTTAATAGGTGGCATGCACACCTTTGATGTGGTGGAAGCTGGTACTCAAGACCGCTATCTTGCTCCAGGATGGTGAATGTGTCCAGGTAGTCTGCTTTGGTCTCTTCAGAAGAGTCTTGATCTGACTCTGACTCTGACTCTGACTCCGACTCCGCTTCCTCAGGCTTTGTTCACCAAACACACTGAATGCTTTAATAAAGTTCGAGCCACTGTCTGTTGCCGTTCTTACTACTTTTCCCCTTATTCTGTATTGACAATGAATGTCATCAAGGGCACCAGCTTGTGGGACCCTTTCAACCTCTGGCAAGCAAGGGCAGCAGATCTCCTCTCCAAGGTTTCCTCATCTATCCAATGAGCTGTGACTCCTATGAAACTTTGCTGGTGTGCTGTCCAACAATCTGTAGTGGTGGCAACATGGCTGACTTTACTGAGGTGCAACATCAAAGTTTTTTTCATCTGATTGGCAGCTCCCTCTATTCTGGTCCTGAGAGTGGGTCTGAAAATGACTTTGCATTGAGGATTCAGTGTAAACAGAAGTTCTTTAAAAGAAGGTTGTTCAACCACAGAAAATGGATGAAGACCTTCACATCTGAAATTAATCATGGGCTTGTGAACCTTTGCCTGTGATACTCATCTGTTTGCACATCACAGATTTCTTGGGGGTTCTGCTTGCTCCAGGGCTCGCTTCCGCGTTGCTATAAAGTCACTGAAGGCCTTCAGCTTGGATGGATGTTTTCTCTGTTAACAATTTTTTTTTTTAAATCAGCATGTAAATCAATTTTGTTTTCATTAAACACACCAAATTTTACATAAAATATTTTCCCCCATACGTCCCTAATAAGGCATCAATGTATTAGATAGCTACAGCTGGTAAATTATACTGTTATACCGGGACACAGACCTCTGGTCTGCCGATGCCTGTGATATCCTCGTGTTTTTTTTATTGGACAGTAACAGGCTAGTTAACGGGAGGTTGCACGTGCTAATTAACAAGTAAGAGAAGTCAGCTGTCTTTGACTAATCTAAGGCAAGTGAGTGCTTTGTTATTCTATTGCCTGCAGTGTGAACATATGTGGGTTAAGTAAGAAAGTAGCCGGTTCTGTCTTTAATTTAACTATTTTTTTAAAATGTATTATTATTATTATTAGCAAACAGGAAAAACGTAAGTAAACACATTTTCTTTTGGCAGTTTACCAACCCAGTAAAAAAAAATTAAGTTGCATGGACAACAGTGTGCCCGATTACAGCAAGTTGCTAGTACCAACCAACATTAGCTGTGTTCTTCACAGATGTCTTAACTTAATTTGATTAACTTGAGCACTGCCTTTTTGCTACCATAACGGTACAAGTTTTATTTAACTTACCTCTACATGCTTGCACAGGGTTGATGTGGAATTTTTAAAAGCTGCTAACTCGGTCTCTCTGGGCAAACACAGCTTACACTGCATAATAAAGCTGTTGCCTTTCTTGCACTTGAAGCCGAAATGGTCCCTTAAATACGGCCAGGGGTTCACATCAGTTTCTTCGAGTTCAGGGTCAGCAGAATTCGACGAGGTTTCTTGTTTCACTGGATCCGTAACACCAATGTCAGACTCCATCTTTATCGTGACCTTAGCGCCAATTTGTTCTACTACCCATCATTCCCTGCAGTATTTCCGAAGCTTAAAATTTACTCGGGTGTGATTGAAAGCGTAGCGAACTACAATACAATATACTTAAGTAAAATTAAAATTACAGACTTGAAAAATGACTTTAAAAAGTACAAATACACAAAAACTACTCAATTACAGTAACGCAAGTAAATGTAATTCGTTACTTTCGTCATCTGTATTTGTCATCTGTATGTTTAAACAGAGATCATTTAAATGAAGTTTAAATGAAGATGTATGAAAGTTTGATTAACGATCTATTTGGCAGTGAAACTCTGATGAAGCAACAAAGCAGAGAAGAGTCTAGAAGCTGGTGGTGGCAGAGATGAAGCAGGTGGAGACTTAGCTGAGGATCTCTAATTGTCCAGGATGAGGTGGAGATAAGGAGTCTGAGATTTAAAGCACACAAAACAGAGGCTGAGTAACTCACAGAAGGCGGCGAGACAATAACTGGACTCAAATAATGACGACAGAATTGAGCTTGAAGTGGACATGATGTTAAGAACAGACTAACAGAACAAACACACAGGAATGCAGGCAGATGAGAGACTACAGGTCTGCTTTAATCAACTTACATAGAAGTTAATCTCTTCTAGTGTTTACAACAAAATGTGAGAAACCCACTTCACTAAACCTCTTAAAAATGGATTGCATTTATATAGCGCTTTTCAAGGCACCCAGAGCGCTTTACAATTCCACTATTCATTCACTCTCACATTCACACACTGGTGGAGGCAGCTACAGTTGTAGCCACAGCTGCCCTGAGGCAGACTGACAGAAGCGAGGCTGCCATATCGCACCATCGTGGTCTTTCTCTTAAAACAAGAGAAAGACCACGGTCTGTCAGGAGGATGATCACATCTTAATTTCAGTGGTTACAGATTTTGGTAGTATTTTATGATGATGTCACTCTGTTAAACATTAGTAAGGTATTATTAAGTCTATCATATAAACGGTTCAAAACACATTAAACATGAGATTTTCAAATATTTGAAGAATGGATCATTTTTTGTGTCATTGTTAAATGTGAACATTCATTGTGTTGATCTGTGTTTTTATATGTGTATTATTTACTTTGTATGATCGATGATGGTCATCCTCCAGATGTCTGATGAATCAAAGGTGCATATTTTATTGTATTTTTCAGCTTTTGTTGCTAAATAAGATGAAGATAAATTATTGAGTTTTAGTGTGAAAAGTCTGAGTTTAAAGGTCGTTTAAGAATAGAGCAAGTGTGTGTGTGTGTGTGTGTGTGTGTGTGTGTGTGTGTGTGTGTGTGTCCTCAGTGAACTGTATCAGTCTCTGCAGTATCTTCCAGCTGCAGCAGTCACATCAGTTTCTGTTCAGTCTGACTGAGGGAGGTTTTTGTACGACTGTTTTTCACTGTGTGAACACAGCTTGACTGTTCAGCCAGTGATAACTCTGACAGTAATAAATGGCTGCATCTTCAGCCTGGACTCCACTGATGGTCAGAGTGAAGTCAGAGTTTGATCCACTGCCTGTAAAACGATCTGGAATCCCTGATGCTCGTCTGCTAGCATAGTAAATGAGCAGTTTAGGAACTCCTCCATCTTTCTGTTGGTACCAGGCTAAACAGTGATCTGGGCTGCTGTAGTAAACATTCTGACTGGTCCTACACTTGATGTTCACAGATCCTCCCACAGCAGAGCTCACTGCTCCAGGCTGAGTCACTGTGATCTGTCCTCTGGACTCTGAGGATACAGAGACAAAAACATAAAGCAGCTTCATGGTTTTGTGGGCTTCATTTCAGAGGGACAGATGTTGATAGAGGAGAGGAGTTTGATTCTCTGGACTTTACCTGTGAAGCAGCAGCAGAGGAGAGTCCAGATGAGGACGCAGATCAAAGTCATGTTTTTGATGAGGAGGATTTCTGTGGCTTCTGTTGTGATGAAGGACAGCTGTCAGTCATCCAGTGTTCAACTCTCAGGACTATAAACTCTCCCAGAGCACTGGAGCATGGTGCTGCTGATGCAAAGTGCCTCTCTATGGAAATGATCAGACTGACTTCAACAAGTACTTGGAGCAAATTGAAATGTGTTTGCTTTACACAGGTTAATATGTGATGTACAATTAATGTTAAAACATCATCAAATATAAAAATGTATAACAAGGCTTCTCTAGTCTGGGATAATGGTTGTCATTTTGTGAAGAACATGCTGTGATCATGAAAACAATTCAACATCTATTAATTCAAAGGTTTTACACATCAGAAAACTGTGGCTCCTTATCATGTTAGAATATTGTGTAAACAGAATGTCAGATGAATATCAACAAAACATATTAAAGTGTGACACACTGTGTAAAGATGGTTATTGTCAAAGGTTTGTAGAACCACTGATATCTTGAACTACAGTATTTTCTGCACTATAAGGCTCATCAAAAATTCTTTATATTCTCAAAAATCGACAGTGCGTCTTATGTATGAATTCTGGTTGTGCTTACTAAACCCGATCCGATTTTACGTGGTACACTGCGCCCAAAAAATGTTTTAGTACGACTTTGGTAAGCTGTGAAGCCGCACCGGTTGATGGATTGTTGGAGAATCATGGCTACCGTAGTCAGGAGCCTCGCGGAGGTTCTGCGTCTAAAACTCTGTCCACCTCAGGTCCCAAAGTCAAACAAACTCTCTCATTACAGGATTTCAGGTGTACTGAGATCTGGACTTTGACTGGACCATTGCAACACCTTCATATTTTATCTTCTTAAGTCATTCTCTTCTAAATTTGCTGTTGTGTTTGGGACTATTGTCCTAATTTGTGACCTGATTTCAGAAAAACAGATGTGCTCCCACACTCTACTCTCAGGATAGTGTTGCTGCTCTTGAACTGATACGCTGGGACTCTGTTGTGGTAATCACATTACATTTTTCACTAATGCAGTAATATAACACATTGATGTACTAAATTCAGTGATTATATTACAGTTACTATAATAGTGTTATTACCTTCAGTAATAACACTGCATCTTCACTTATCTGTGTGGCAGGTGGATAGAAAGAAAAAAAAGATCAAACAGACATGTTTTTTTTTATATTCTCGTACACTTGCACTACAGTCATTTCAGTTTGTGTGCAGAAGCACAGATATACAGCTTTTGAGAAGTGGAGATATCTATATTACTTTCAATATGATTTCAGAAAAGGACAAGTGTGCGATGATAAAGTGGAAACTACATCAGACACAGAAACAATGACTGCTAACACAACCTCAGCTCTATGCAAGTATCTGCACAGACAGCATTTGAATGCAAAGCTAGCCAAGAACCCAGAGTGATTTCAAAGCTGAATGAAGCCAACACCAGCCCAGCATCCAGACTCTGAACTCCAACAGGTAACAAAAGCAATGATGAGCAGTCAGGCTTGAAGCCTCTGTTTCTATCTGTTCATGTTTCAGTAGAACCACTGTGGTGATCGCTCTGAGGTCTCTTTGGGCTGCTTTTCATCTTTGCTTTGTGGTTTTAGCATTGTGTTTATAATTACACACTAAAAAAGACAGATTGTATCTGTAACATCTTTAAGATATGGATTTGTATTGGTGTACAGCTCGGACTGTAGCCTTTACATTATATTATTAACTGGTAATTTAGTGTCAATGCATTTCAGAGCAACAAAGAAGTAATGTAATAAGTAGTGTAACTAAGTACTTTCTCTGTCAAGTATTTAAGTAATTCTCTGCATTACTTTTGAACATGTGTAATACATTACTTTCTTTGAATAATGACCCCAACACTGCATACTATACTATTTACCTTCTCACTTGCTAATTTCTCCCTTGATTTTTCACTGCTTATTAAAACTGATTATTTCAACATTTTAATGAATGAAGCAAATATTACATAAGAACATTTTAGCTTCTTTTGTGTTGTCAAAAAGGTCATACCAGTAGTTATCATTATTGCTATTTGATTAGGGGATCAGCCATCTGTAAAGTGTTTGGAGACTCATTGTTTTTACAAGACTTAAATTATTTTGACTTTATCAAAAATAAAAATAAAAATAAAAATCTAACATTTATTTAATGAAAAACAAAAATGTCCTGGTTTAATTCGATACGATTATAAGATTTGGATATCATTGCCTTTTGTGCAAGTTGTCTGAAAAGCTCTGTGTGTGTGTGTGTGTGTGTGTGTGTGTGTGTGTGTGTGTGTGTGTGTGTCCTCAGTGAACTGTATCAGTCTCTGCAGTATCTTCCAGCTGCAGCCGTCAGTTCAGTTTCTGTTCAGTCTGACTGAGGGAGGTTTTTATACGACTGTTTTTCACTGTGTGAACACAAACTGACTGTTAGGATAGTGATAACTCTGACAGTAATAAACTGCTGCATCTTCAGCCTGGACTCCACTGATGGTCAGAGAGTAATCAGCATTACCAGATTTTGTCCCACTAAAGCGATCTGGAATCCCAGGCTGAAGGGTTGAAGCGCAGGCAATGAGCAGTTTTGGAGCTTCTCCAGGTTTCTGACAGTACCAGCTGAAGCAGTAACCAGTACTGGGACTTACATGACATCTGACAGAGACAGTCTGTCCTGGAACAACAGACTGAGATCCAGGAGTCTGAGTCACAATGAATTCTGCTGATGAACCTGACAATATGAAAAAGGCAAGAAGATTTATTAAGACAAATCCAGTTTGAAAACAACAACAACAACAACATCCAAACATTAGAGGATCATTTCTCTAACATGGAGAACAGATGGAAGAAGGTCAGTGCTGCTGGTTTCAGAGTTTCTCCATCATAGCAGAACATCATTGTGGTGAACCTGGCTGCATGCTGAAGCAAAGTTTTCACAGAGAGTCTCACCCTGAACAAGGAGCCCCAGGGTGGCCAGCAGTAGAGTCAGTGACATCATCATTGTGCTGCTGGTGTGTGAGTGGCTCTGAAAGGCCTGGACAGCCACTGATCAACACTGGCCTCTTAACAGCTGTGAGCAGAGAGGCAGGACACATATGCAAACACACAGAGTCAGTCAGCTGCAGCTGTCCTCAACATAACAGGATGTTTTACCCTCAGTGAAAACTGAACAATTCAATCATTTATGACATGTAGTGGAGAGAAATAGTTTTGATTTCTGCTCCTGAGAAAAGCTGATAATTATTCAGAAACATCATGAACAACAGAACAGAAGACACAGTTCTAACATCACTGAATTTGTAACCCTTTATATAATTGACACAGTAAAAAGCATTAGTAAGATATTAGTAAGTGCTAAGCCATAATTTTTACAACATTAGTCCTTAGTATTAATTTAGAAATATAGATATAAATAAAAAAGACATGCTGTGGAAGAGAGACAGAGATTAATAATAACTAATGGTTAAATGCAGAGAGGTCTAGAAACACATAGTGAGTGAAGATGAAACATTCAATTCATCATGAGAATCCCCCAGCAGCTTAGACCTATTGTAGTGTAACTAAGGGAGGATTCAGGGTCACCTGATCCAGTCTTAACTATGTGATTTATCAAAAATGAAAGTTTGAAGCCTAATCTTAAAAGTAGAGATAGTGTCTGTCTCACGAATCCAAACTGGAAGCTGGTTCCACAGAAGAGGGGCCTGAAAACTGAAGGCTCTGCCTCCCATTCTACTTTTAAATACTCTAGAAACAACAAGTAAGCCTGCAGTGCGAGAGCGAAGTGCTCTAATAGGGTGATATGGTACTACAAGGTCATTAAGATAAGATGGGGCCTGATTATTTAAGAGTTGGTATGAGAAGAAAAGTATTTAAGGTAATCAACAAAAGTTAATTCTGTAAATAATCTGACTCCTTATTATGCCATTTTCTTTGTGTTTCACAGCCTCAATCCTGTTTCTCACATGAAAGAGTTTCTAGTCTGTGTTTAATCCAGTTTTCAACCTTCCAACCAGCTCAGACTCACACTTATTGTTTTAGATGCTGCTTTAGATCCACTTTATGAAAAACGTTTATATCAGCAGTGTTATTTCTTCCCCCAATACTAAATATGAATACATGATGTGCTTTTAACCTCGCATTAACAAGACTGGATAACAGTCAGAGAAGATTGCAATGGCTCTTTTGCTTTGAGTCATTAAAGTATATGATCTTATAAAATAACTTTAAAGTATTGTGTGTGTGCCCTTTTTTTCCTCCATGGGTGACCTTGCCTTTCCATTAATTATTGTATTTTATTAAATAAAAGTTTATTTTCGCATTGATCACCTGTACCTCCTCTAATCATGTGCAGTGATACTGAGATCAATAACTCGACTGATTGTTTGTACAAAATAACTGATTCCAAGGGTACCAACATGCCAAGGGTACAGAAATATCAAGATTATTTCTTTTTAGAGTTGATGGTGCTGGTCACTAGCAGATCACTTTAGTCACTGACTTGTCTGCAAACACTTGTTAATCCACCATAGAGGGGGAGTGAAACTTGAAGAAGTGCAGTGCAAACAGGAAATAGAGAATGAATGACTGCAGCTGAGTAATCTACAAACATACACAGGTACTGCAGTTTAGTAACATTTACTAATAAAATTTCCACTTCCCAGTTTTAACATTTTTAGGTGAGTTTTTCTGTTAATTTCTTTATCACAGGCGTGACTCACAGTGTGCAGCCTGACAGTGTGAAAAAAGGACAGACTGACACTATGAACATGTGAAACATCCTGAATGGACATGGAAAAGATGTGAAAAACCAGTTTCCATTCACTGGAGGATTTTGGGAATGATATTTGTTCTGCTGAAGGACAGAAATGAGGACAAAGTGATCCCATATTTCTGGATGTTCTGTGATCTATTATGAAGCTGAGGTCAAAGGTCATGATCAAGCACTGAAAGATTCACGGCAACAACTGTGTCAGTTTGAGATTTCCTGAATTTTGAGTGGGTAGAAAGCAGTTTCCACCATAATAATCATTTAACAGTGAACTTTAGTTTTTTTAAGTTTTATGATGAAAAATTTAGTCCCTTCTTGAAATTGTGTTTGTGCTCATTGAACTGTGTCAGTCTCTGCTGCAGCTGGAAGTTACTGCAGTTTCTGTTCAGTCTGACTGAGGGAGGTTTTTGTACGACAGATTTTCACTGTGTGAACCACTCCCAGTAGCTGGTATCAAATTCACCCATACAGTAATAAACTGCTGCATCTTCAGCCTGGACTCCACTGATGGTCAGAGTGAAGTCAGAGTTTGATCCACTGCCTGTAAAATGAGCTGGAATCCCTGATGCTCGAGTGCTAGCATAGGTAATGAGCAGTTTGGGAACTCCTCCATCTTTCTGTTGGTACCATTGTAAACGGTTAGAGCTATGAACATTCTGTCCGGTTGTACACTTGATGTTAACAGTTCCTCCCACAGCAGAGCTCACTGCTCCAGGCTGAGTCACTGTGACCTGACGTTTAGACTCTGAGGATACAGAGACAAAAACATAAAGCAGCTTCATGGTTTTGTGGGCTTCATTTCAGAGGGACAGATGTTGATAGAGGAGAGGAGTTTGATTATCTGGACTTTACCTGTGAAGCAGCAGCAGAGGAGAGTCCAGATGAGGACACAGATCAAAGTCATGTTTTTGATGAGGAGGATTTCTGTGGCTTCTGTTGTGATGAAGGACAGCTGTCAGTCATCCAGTGTTCAACTCTCAGGACTATAAACTCTCCCAGAGCACTGGAGCATGGTGCTGCTGATGCAAAGTGCCTCTCTATGGAAATGATCTGACTCCAGTAGAAGTTGTTTAAAAATAGTTTTTCACACCATATTTGGCCTGTGACTCACATGAACTCACATGAACTACAGACAGGTTATAAATAAAGAAAAACTTGACCCCTACAGTGAGGGGATGTGAAAGCTGTGTGAATTTGAACAGATGTGTTAGAGCTCACCTTTATCCTCCAATATCATCACCATCATTGACACCAAATGAGGGGACATAATCATAATCATATCATAATAGTTAAAAAACTGGAGAAGCAGTGCCGAAGAGCACTGAAGCTTTTATATTCAATGTTGAATCAACAATGTAAACAAACACTTTTTCAGTTTTTGCTCCTTTGTTGTGACATATCTCACTTTGTCACTGCAGAATTATGTCATGGAAATTTAATTAACAAAGTCTGCAGACAGGATGAGCAGTAGCCATCACCTTTTAATTCCCAAGCAGGTGAGAGAGAGAAATACAGTCTCTAAAGATGAATGGCACAGCCCTCTTTAACCCAGTCAAACAGAGGCATTTCTACAGTTGTTGTTCACACCCTTGACCCCTCCAAGAGAGAGAGAGAGTTTACAACCTTCTCTCCTCTTCCAGTGTCACATAGAGACAGCTCCTTGCCTCTTCCCCCCATCCTCAAAGACCTGATTAACAAAAGACTTCACCACCTGTTGAATTCTCCCCCACTGGGTGTCACCAACTTTCTCACAACGCCTAACTTTGTGCAATAGAGTAAAAGCTGAATGCTTCCCCACATGTGAACCTTGAAGTGACCCAAAAGTGATATTACTAAAACATGTGACAAATTCATAAAATAAAAGCAATTTCCAGGACATTTCCACTCTTTTGATTACTCTGCTAATCACATCAAAAACAGAAATTTCTTTTCTGACATTCTGTATATCACATCAACAACATCGTACACTCAAAGAGGTTTCACTATGTGCATCCTCACTTCACTATTCTCCTGTCCACCCTTTTGTTCATCTCCAATCATCCTCATAGCCTAAACTTCCATACAGTCCCATTCCAAACTTCATCCAGTGTTCAACTCTCAGGACTATAAACTCTCCCAGAGCACTGGAGCATGGTGCTGCTGATGCAAAGTGCCTCTCTATGGAAATGATCTGACTCCAACAGGGAGTTGGGTGGATCTGATGATTTCAGTGGATCAATCATTGACTTGGAACCACTTGTCCTCTTAGAGTGAAGGGTCACTGAAAATGTATTAAAATTGCTCTAAGAAGTCATCACTATCCAATAATTACATATTTATATCCTCATTTTTTTGGTCTCTCTTCATTTTTTATACAATTGTATTAGACAGAGCTCTCTGTCACATCAAATCAGGGAATATGTTTGGGAAAAATAATTTCCATCCCTTCATTCCGCTTATACCATGGAGACTCTCTCACATCAGCTGTTTTCTCCACACTTATGTCAAACTGAATTTTAACTGTAAACAAGATTACAAGACTACATCCTCATATGATTCATTTTGAAATTTGTACCACATTAGTTGTTCTTTGGCTTCATTAAATTTGCTTTATTTAATAAAACTGTGTATTTGTAAATACATAAACTCTCTCGTATTATTATTTAGTCAGTTATTGCTTCAGATTTATTCTGATCATGATTGAAATTTACATGAAATATATTTTATAGCAGTGAGTAGCTGTAGTACTTGTTTCCTGTAATTCCTTCAGTCTCATGTATGATCCAGACTTTAAATGATCTCAGAGAAAAATGTTTCTGTAAGTGTTCCCATATCTGTCATGCTTTATAGTCCTGCCTACATTTAGGGGGAAGAATGAAGAAGTCATCACATAAAACCACATAAAATCCTACCAGGACAAAGACAAGGCAACTGTCTGCTGCTTTTTCTCACGTTTCTTTGTCTGAAGTTTATATATTAACATGTGTGTACAGCAATGTGAGTGTTCTGAAGCTCTTTGTGTTTCTTTAAGAATATTTCAATCATTCTGGACTCTTGAGGATACAAAACAAGTTCATGCTTGATGATAAAAACAACACATTCTAGAGTCTCATTAATAAATGTGAGGATACTGTTCTGGCTCCTCCAGAGTCACCTCAGACATTATATGGTGTTATGTGGGTTGTTAGGATTCAGAAATTCTTTATTTCTGCCATTTAATCTGCCTTATGATAATTGCATTAATAACAGGTTTTATAGCATTGTTTTATCAGTAATATTTCTTACAGGGTTATATTGAAGATGTTTGTCACCATATTGACCTTTCTATTTACAGGTTGTGTTTATTCTATACACATTGCTTATCTGTGCGTGTTTAGAGTTGGTCTTCCATTCAGGAGGGTTGCAAGCTTCACTGACGCGATGTTCAGGTGATACATGTTGAGGGAGGATGAGAACATAGCAGGTTAATTGCATGCAGGCTTACATTACACATATTAATCTAGTAGCAGGCCTGAGCGAAGGCCCAAGTGTCTTCTGCTTCTTTCTGAGACCTGCGGCAGTTCTGTCTACTTAGTGATTGGTGACGAGGGTCAATAATTAGCCACTAGAGACCCTGAGGTTTGAAGTTTATTACCTTAAAAGGCGAGTGTTATAGAATAGAGAAGTTATATGTCTGATTATAGCTATTAAAAATGTACAAGATGTACTCATGTCTGTCAACAATGTATTTTTGACCTGTACTTGACGTGTACGTGGGGGCGTACATTTTCTGTCCTATAAAACCCCCATTCAGTGTATTCTTGTCAGAAGAGGACATATGCTGATGCTTCTTCTGTGTAATAAACTCATAGTTTGATTGCACTTTTCTGGAGCCTCCGTCGTTTGTTGTCTGGTCTGCAGTTGATCGATCTCGCTTCAGGGTTCATACGGTCTGTGCATCTTTTGGGGACATTTTTTTAAACTGTCCGTTTTATTTTGACATCCTACCGGAAATGGCGCCTCTCACCGCTTCCTGTCTAACGGGGAGAAGGACAGCTATCTACTCCTGTGCCTGCCTTTGCTGCCTCTTAAGCCAGCACAGTCTGTAAGTTGATAGTAATGTTGTATTTTACCAGTTAGTTGCTTGTGATAGTTTATACAAGTGAGTTCACCTAAAGGTGCGCTTTATCAGATATTAGCTGTGTCCCAAAACCTAGGGCCACATTTGTAGACCGATTATGTCACAGCCAGGCGACGAAGGCTGTTCCAATTCGAAGGCTGCTCCAAACACGGCTGACAAATGCGTCCTTCATTTCCCTGAATTTGAAGGATGGGTCGGGTGCATCCTTCGTGCCCCGCCATATCCCAGAATTCATAGCACGGCACAGCCAATTCCAGTTTCCAACAATGCCGGCAGCTACTTAGTTTTAATATCACTCTTATTACGCTTTCTGGGTCAAAAAATAAACTTTTAACATATTTTCAGGCGAGAATGTAGCTGTGTAAACTTCAAATATCTGCTCAGTTTATCAAGATATCACATATTTGCAAAAGTGCTCCAACGTTTTCGGAGATGTCTGTTACCCACCAGCTCGATAGCTAGCCGGGAGCTCGAGGGTTACTAGAGCCGCCGAGAACAGCAAACTCCCGGCACATCGTTTTCAGACCCTCGCAGTCTTTCACTACTCAGATTAAACATGATATATAAGTCACTTAGACAACCTAAAAATGTTATTGTTTGGCTTTTTTCAGTGTTTTATTTGTTTGTGAGTAAATCAGTTTGGCTGAGATTAAAGTTATTAGATTAGATAAAATAAAACTTTATTAATCCATCGGGAGGGTTCCTCCGGGGTTTTCACACAGCTGAATAAACGTCAAACAGAAAACTGATTAAACAGAAGTTTAAGATGGTCAAGAATTTATGCCAGTGTCCTATTATATTTTAGATAGCAAGGAGCAGACAGCTGAGTTTATTAAACTCCACCAAGACAGCGGTGACAAAAATCTGAAGGGTAGACAGTCCCATTTCACAGTCTCGCATTTCCGGCCTTCTCGGTCTTCGAAGGACCCGGTCCACGTAGACCCCAAAGGCCGGATCCTCCGAAGGATGCAACCCATGTTTTGGGACACAGTGATTAGACTAGACTCTAGCTAAGGTTAGCTAGCCGCTAATGTTAGCTTGTAAGCTTATTTAGTTCTGCTTCACTTTGCATGGTAACAAGTATAGCCAATGATGTTTATAGATCATAACATTTTATTTTCATAAAATGTTTACACATGTCAGCTGAGCCATGATATTTTGTGTCTTGTTTAGAGTTTTACCATTAATTCTTTCATCAAAAGCCATGCTATGCATCCAATGGAAAAAAAATCTACCAAAAAAGAACAACGGTGTGGTTTTTCTTTGTGAGATGATGGTTATCTAACTGGCTAGTTAAGTGTGAGGGCAGAATAAATACCAAAAACACTGCCTGAAATAAACCTGCATCATTTTCTATTCAAAAGGTTGTAATGAATGACTGAACGTTGCTTGAAATCATGTATGTGAAAGGTCATAGAGTGAGCAGCAGGGCGTGGCCTAAAATAGGGTGATGTAATGTCCTATGATGTGGACATGAAGGAGAGGAGGAGAGAGAAGAAGAACATATATAAAAACCCCATGCAGACGGAATAAGTAGTTCTGCCTCTAGTTTCCTGTGATGGGTAGAGAACATCTCTCTGTATGTTCACGCCTTCAGTGGAAGCAGGGTGGACATTCAGAGGACCAGCATTTAGAGCTGGGCGAGTCTCCTCAAGCCAGACTTCCTGTATTGGGGCCGACTGGTCGAATCTACATTGTAATGCAGCACGAGCGATGAGCCATCATTGCAAGGGGACAATGCAACTGAAAATAAACTGGATCATAACCTTCATATTTATCAACATTCATGAGGTTCTTTGCACTGACTGTTTAAAGGTTCAATATTAGTGTTTAAATGGTAAATGGTAAATGGCCTGTATTTGTATAGCGCTTTACTAGTCCCTAAGGACCCCAAAGCGCTTTACACATTCAATCATCCACCCATTCACGCACACATTCACACACTGTTTAAAGGGTGTAATATGAGGCTAATCATGTGTGGATACTTTCAGCTGGACTGTGATCTATAAAGAAACCTTTTTCTTTTCTTTTTTAGGACAAAATATAAAACCTTACAGTCAATATGGACAAGAAATAATAAATAAATAAATAAATAAATAAATAAATAAATTGTGTGACACTGTGTCCTGAGTGAAAACTGAAAGATTTGAGTGTTTGTATTTTTGTTATCTGTATTGTTTGTATCTGTGTGTGTCCGTGTATAAGGTTTAGAAGTTTAGACCATAAACAATATGTTCAATAATTTTTAAACATACAGGAGGAAACTTATGATTCTGGTTGACACTGAGATTTTCTTTTCCATAAATATAAATATTATAAAAGGACATTTTGAGCGTCGTCTTATGTTTTTGTGTTGCTGACTGTGAAGGATTCTGATGCTGATCTTTGTCGTCTTGTGTGTCATTTTTAAGTGTGAGTAGCTGAGACGTGTGGGAAGTTCAGGTGAAGACATGATGGCTGAACATTTTCTCATTAGGTATCACAGCTCAGTTCATGTTGATATTTTTGGAAATGAGATAAAATGTGGGATCATGATGGGACAGAGATGGATGCTGAGAAACTGATGCAGAGAAATTTCCTCCAATCATTCATTTCAATCATGTTTTAATATATACTTTTTATCTTAGTGCGTGTGTTTCTTCCGTGAACTCTATCAGTCTCTGAAGTAGCTTCCAGCAGAGTTAAGTCAGAGCTTGATCCACTGCCTGTAAAATGAACTGGAATCCCAGCCTGATCGCTTTAAGTGCAGGTAATGAGGAGTTTAGGAGCTTCTCCAGTTTTCTAAACATACCACTGGAAGCAGTAAGCAGTTCTTGGACTTACATTGTATCTGATAGACACAGTCTGTCCTAAAACAACAGACTGATCTTTAGGAGACTGATTCAGGACAGTGTCTCCAGATGGACCTGAAAACAAGTGAGGAGAAGAGTTATTGAGACAAATCCATCTTTAAGAAACATCCAAACATTAGAGGATCATTCCTTTAACATGGAGAACAGATGGAAGAAGGTCAGTGCTGCTGGTTTCAGAGTTTCTCCATCATAGCAGAACATCATTGTGGTGAACCTGGCTGCATGCTGAAGCAAAGTTTTCACAGAGAGTCTCACCCTGAACAAGGAGCCCCAGGGTGGCCAGCAGTAGAGTCAGTGACATCATCATTGTGCTGCTGGTGTGTAAGTGGCTCTGAAAGGCCTGGACAGCCACTGATCAACACTGGCCTCTTAACAGCTGTGAGCAGAGAGGCAGGACACATATGCAAACACACAGAGTCAGTCAGCTGCAGCTGTTTTCCAATTTTTTTCTGTGCTATATGATGCCAGGTGTGACATAGTTAAGTGTTTGTATTGTGGCACTTTCACCAAGTTAACAAGTAATATGATGTTGAGGCTGAAGAGCTGAAAAAACATTCTCAATAAATTACAACCATACAGAATGAATGTGTGAACAGCCACAAAAAAAATGAAGTTAATTTTCTGTTGCAGTTGAAAAGATTTCTTTGTTATTAGTCCAGGTCAGCCTTAAAGTGGGTTTTGTGAAGATGTTCACACATATCAATAAAACTGTTTAACCCTCTACTGCATGACTTTTTAATTTTTGGGGAAAAAATATTTCTCCCTATTTTGGGGGAGCTTTAGGGTTCCTAATAATATATCAATCATAAAATTTGACACCCTGCCCCCCCAAACAGATACTGGTTTGTTGCTTCAAGGCAACGCTATGCACACAACAACCATTCAGAATCTGGTCTTCAGGTTTGTATGACATGATCTTCCTCAGCACATGAAGTTTTAATAAAAATTAACTGTGCCGCGGGTTGGTTCATCCAGCCAGAGTCACCTGATCAGTGACGTCCGAAGCTTTATTTGTTACATCACTGCTTCAGTACCTGATTCAGTGGTTTAAGGAAGTGAATCAATGGTTGAATTTGTGTTTTGTTTTGGTGGCGATTTTGTGCGAGATGTTGAGAATCACAGAGAAAGTAAGGACGTTCTGCCTATCCTTAAGTAGCAACCAAATTGTTTTTATTTTACCAGTTCACAAGCAATCTTACCTCCAGGTAAAATGTACATGAGAAATACACTATACATAAGTCAATATAGCTTAAATTTAAAGGTACCTGTCAACTAGTTAATTACACAACTGCTTGGAGCCAGGACCTCACAGCACAGCACATTCCCAACCTATCATAACAGAGTGTTGTACAACATTATACTTAATGTATTTTTATCTATTATGTTTACAGATGTCAAGAAGTCACAAGCAAAGAGAAACAATATCATTGCACATGTTTAATCAAGGAAGGTTTATTCATCAGAATTATTGTTAATCACATAAACATAACGTAAATAAGTAGCCCAAAGTCAGAAGAACTGTCACATGATATTAAACTGAAGCCAACTCAGCTCTCTGGAGTGGGCAATTCTAATAAAGTGGTTCATTTCAAGTTATAGATTCAAACTGCTCTTTAAATTTTGTTCACCAGATGCCACCAAAGAGCTCTGTGTTGAAAAGCTTTGAGTAATGAACCCTTTTTCAATATAACCTTCAAGGCTTCAGAAAGCGTCATTTGGCCATCGCTATTAACTATCACATTTGTGATAATCTTGATGGACCAGGGCCGATAATTTAGTAACAGCAATGACAGAAAAAAAGAGTCAGTCCTTTTACTACAGGTGAGTGATGAGTTAATGAGAAACAGGTGTGTCAGTCAGGAAGCAGCTGGACCTCCCAAGGATGGCGAGGACCTGCCATGTTGACAGACACACCAAAATTCGAAGGACTCCAAGAGAGAAAACGGAAAGGAAAAGAGTAAAAACAAAGGAGAAGGTGAGACCTAACGGGGACCGTGGCTGTAATCGTTACGTGTACGAGATATAATTTTCAAAACATATTAAACATGTGATTTTCAAATATTTGAAGAATTCATAATTTTCTGTGTCATAGTTAAACGTGAAGGTTTATTGTTTGATCTGTGTGTTTATATGTGTATTATTTACTTTGGGGGAAGCTGTGATGATGGGTGATGAACCAGAGGTGCATATTTTATTGCATTTTTCAACTTCTGCTGATAAATAATAATAATAATAATAATAATAATAACTTTATTTATAAAGCGCTTTCAAACAAAGTGCTGTACAACTATTTAAAACTAAAAAGATAAGTAAAATAAAAGCGATACATAGCAATACAGGTAAAAGATACAATACAAGTTAAAAACAGTAAAAATTTAAAAACTAAAAGCAATAGAATTAAGACATGTAAGATAGGGTGAACAAATGTGTCTTCAGCTTAGTTTTAAAAACCTCCACAGAGCATGCCTGCCGAATATCTTGAGGGAGGTTGTTCCACAGAAACGGGGCACGAAAAGAAAAAGCACGCTCTCCAATTGTCTTTTTTCTGGCTCTAGGAACTTTTAGAAGGCCAGAGTCCTGGGATTGGAGAGCACGGGATGGAACATAAAGATGTAAAAGGTCGGAGAGGTATGTAGGTGCCAATCCGTTTAAAGCCTTGTAGGTGAGCAGCAGGACCTTAAAATCTGCTCGAACCTGACAAGGTAGCCAATGCAGAGAATTCAGTACAGGGCTAATGTGCTCAAATTTCCCAGTCCTTGTTAAAATGCGAGCAGCTGCATTTTGCACCATCTGTAGACCTCTAAAACTTTTCTTTGGTAGCCCAGAAAGAAGAGCGTTACAATAATCAATACGTGAAGACACAAATGCATGGATAAGAACCTCTGCAGTGTCGCTTGACAAAACTTGTCTGATTCTGGCGATGTTCCTCAAATGATAAAAGGCGGTCTTTGTTATCTCTTTTACATGAGACTCGAAAGAGAGCACCATGTCGAACCACACGCCCAAGTTTTTTACCTTGTCCCTGCAATTTATGACACTGTCATCAATTCTCAAGATGAAGTTTTGGGACAAGTGCTGAAATTTGTTTGGCCCAATGACCATCAACTCTGTTTTATCAGTATTTAGGAGCAAGAAATTATCCGATAACCAGCCCTTAATTGCAGATAGACAAGATTCTAGTTTAGAGACTTCAGCACAATTTCCAATGGTTAGAGGAACATAAAGCTGCAGGTCATCAGCGTAACAATGAAAGGTTACATTAAAAGAACGTAAAAGAACACCAAGAGGCAGCAGGTACATAGAAAACAGCAACGGTCCAAGTACAGAGCCCTGAGGGACCCCGTCCCTCACTGCACAGGTCTCGGAGAGATCATTTTTAAAACTAACAGTCTGAGACCTCCCAGACAGGTAAGATCTCAGCCATGATAAAACATTTCCTGTAATTCCAATAAAATGTTCAAGCCTATCCAATAAAATGCAGTGATCCACAGTGTCAAACGCAGCACTTAGATCCAGCAGTAATAAAACTGAAGTGCGATCGTTGTCTGCATTTACCAGCAGATCATTTACCACTTTTACTAAAGCTGTTTCTGTGGAGTGATTTGGTCTAAAAGCAGACTGAAATGGTTCAAACAGATTGCTTGTTGACAAATGCTCAGTGAGCTGCTTAAAAACCACTTTTTCAAAGATTTTAGATAAAAAAGACAGATGTGAGATGGGTCTATAGTTTGCGACCATGTCAACATCCAGTCCAGGCTTTTTCAAGATCGGCACTACCACAGCTGATTTAAAACATTCAGGGAAGACTCCAGTCGTCAATGAAGTATTTAAAAGAAACAGAATGTAGGGTCCTAATGCTGACCACAGTTCCTTTATAGCCCAGGCTGGTAGAGGATCCAAAGAACAGGTTGTACATCGAGCTGCTTTTACAACTTTAGTTAATCCAGACAGAGAAATAACCTTGAAGTCAGAGAACAGTTTATCAGCACCAGCAGGCAAAGCAGCCGAGTAGTCTAATGAACAGCTTGAGGAGGGAGTAATCTGATTCCTAAGTGTTTCAGCCCTGTCTCTGAAAAACGTAAGAAAGTCATGAGCTATCAAATTAGAACAGCAGAGAGTTGACTTACTCTCTGTAAGTTGTGACACTGTATTGAATAAGAGCTTTGAGTTATGTTTATGACTCATGATGAGATTTGAGAAATAATTTGCTTTCGCTGTCGACATTGCTGATTGAAGAGAAGATAATGAGTCCTTCCAAGCCTGGAGAAATACTTCTAGTCTGGAAGATCTCCAGTGATGCTCTGCTTTCCTACAAAATCTTCTCAAGTTCAAGAGCTCCTCGTTTAACCAAGGCATAGGGTTCCTTTTTTGACATTTTAACTTCTTTACGGGAGCAACAGAGTCCAGTAATTCAAGAAGTGTATTATTAAGGTTCGCAGTCAAGGTGTCCACACATAGCTCCTTGGTAAAAATAGGGTCCAACATATCAGGTAGATGTAATTTAACTTAAATAAGATGAAGTTAAATTCAGTTTTAGTGTGAAGAGTTTGAGTTTAAAGGTAGTTTAAAATAAAGTGTGTGTGTGTGTCCTCAGTGAACTGTATCAGTCTCTGCAGTATCTTCCAGCTGCAGCAGTCACTTCAGTTTCTCTTCAGTCTGACTGAGGGAGGTTTTTGTATGACAGTTTTTCACTGTGCTCTCACCCACTGACTGTTAGGATAGTGCCAACACTGACAGTAATAAACTGCTGCATCTTCAGCCTGGACTCCACTGATGGTCAGAGTTAAGTCAGTGTTTGATCCACTGCCTGTAAAACGAGCTGGAATCCCTGATTGTCGAGTGCTAGCATGATAAATGAGCAGTTTAGGAACTCCTCCATCTTTCTGTTGGTACCAGTTCAAAAAGTCGTTGTTATAAACATCCTGACTGGTCCTACACTTGATGCTCACAGTTCCTCCCACAGCAGAGCTCACTGCTCCAGACTGAGTAACTGTGTATTGTCCTCTGGACTCTGAGGATACAGAGACAAAAACATAAAGCAGCTTCATGGTTTTGTGGGCTTCATTTCAGAGGGACAGATGTTGATAGAGGAGAGGAGTTTGATTCTCTGGACTTTACCTGTGAAGCAGCAGCAGAGGAGAGTCCAGATGAGGACGCAGATCAAAGTCATGTTTTTGATGAGGAGGATTTCTGTGGCTTCTGTTGTGATGAAGGACAGCTGTCAGTCATCCAGTGTTCAACTCTCAGGACTATAAACTCTCCCAGAGCACTGGAGCATGGTGCTGCTGATGCAAAGTGACTCTCTATGGAAATCATCTGACTGACTGATACAGAAATGTGTATCAATCTGATGATGCTGTTTACTAAAGAGAGAATTTTTCACTTGATCTTTGGCATGTGACTTACACAAGCCATTCATAATCCATCAGGCTGTTCTGTTTCAGGGGGCATTTTCCTGAACCACTTATTCCATTACAGTTCGTCTAAATGAAGTATGAATGGTGTCTTCTTGGATTAAAATGTCTGAGGGATCACTGAATACTCTAGTGAGAATGGAAATGTCATGAATCATATGCTGTGTACTTCAAGGATACCAGACAGTTCAAACCATGGATAGATGTGTTAGAGCTTTGTGTCACCACCATTATTATGGTATACGGGGATATCTTTTACACGAATGGTTGTCTGCTCTTCAGCAGTGTTCAAATAATTGGAGAATCAGTAACAAGGAGCAGTGAAGCTGTTATGTTCAGTGGTGGCTCACAACCACTAATCACTTAACACTTTATTTTGATTTTTCCTTTTTTGGCTCCTTTGTTGGGACTTATCTTATTTTGTCACTGCTGAATAATGAACTTCAGATTCTTTGAAAATGGTCTTATAACCATTCCCAGGTTAATGGGCAGCAACAGATGCTTCTATAAAATTAGTATTATTATTATTTTTTCACTGTCCTGTCTGGCACTGTTGCAATCAGAATTATTGTCTGAAGGCCAAAGAAAGATGCTGAAGATTTATTTTCCCGAGTGGATCATTATGGCTTTGCCATACTGGTCCACTTGATTGATTTTTATTATTTTATTATTTATTTCTTTATTTTTTTTCAGAATAAAAAAGAGGGACAGAGAGAAAAGACACTAAATCAGCTGCTGGGAAAAAAAGAAGAAAACAAGCAAAAAGAGAACAACACAACAGGGAAACCTCAGCAACAACCAAGATAAGCATAACAGTAAATAATAAATACTGAATGTTACTGAGCAGCACACAAGACCAATAATGCACGATATGCTTAGAGGCAGCAGCTGACCAAGAGAGTGTGTGTCTGTGAGTACCTGTGTGCAAACCTATGTGTGAGCACGTTTGTATTCAAAAGGTTTCTCCATGTAACTATCTAATACAGCACCAGGGGCGATGTAACCACAGCTGACTATGCCAGAGAAGACCGAGCCCCCGTGCCCCCCACCCCCCGGAAAGGGCCCACCTGAGCCATGGGCCTAACCCTAACCATAACAATAACAAATATTCACAATGACTTGAAAAAATGAAGTAAATCTGGGTTTTGTGTTGTGTGCATGTGCAGCGTATGCGCAGAAACAACAGGTAGGATGGTTTGTGAGGTAGGAAGGATTCCCAGGACACCGGATGAGGATTGAATGAAAACACACAGACTAAATGCACACAGGAGGTGATCAGGGGAACTGGAAACATAAGGGGAAACAGCTGATTAGAATGAACATAATGACACCACAGGGGAAACAAAACGCATTGAACATGGAACACCAGACCTCTTTAAATTAAAACAGGAAACAGGCTGTATCACAATTCAGGGTCCGCAGCCTTGAAGGCCGATTACGCAACAGGAATGCGACGAAGGCTGTCCCAATTTGAAGGCTGCTCCAAATGCAGCCGACAAATGTGTCCCTTATTTACCTCAATTTGAAGGATGGGTCGTGTACGCTTCGTCCCAGGATTCATAGCGCATCGGTGGTGTTCATATTTTTTCCGAAAAAAAAAAATGCCGGATGGCTGAAGCGGGTGTCGAACAGTAAACTTTTGAAAGTAAGTACTGAATATTATGTCACTTATTTATGTGCAAATGTTTAATAACAAAGAACATTGTTGGCCAGATGTCGGCAAAGTTATGTGACATTAGTGATGTTTGTACTAAGTTGGTTTTAAAGCCTTTAGTTTAAAATATACGCCGTTCAATAGTCGACCTTAATCTTACAGAGAATGTGATGATTTTATGGATAATTAAAGTCAGTCATATATCCACAAACACAACAAGCTGAAAGTCAGTGATGCTGCTCGGTTTGCAGTCCTGAATATCACGGCACAAGCAGGATTCACTGCACTGTTAATGTTAGCTATGTTATATTGCTGCCTCTGTTCGGTGGTGTCGAGCCAAACGGACTTTAACGTGTGTTTGAACGAGCTGACGGTTCACTCGTTAAGCTGAAAGAAAGATGCTTTAATCACAGGAGTCACACATGTGTCCACTGTACCATCTGGGAACTCTTCTTGTTTAGTACTCGTAATAACACAAACACTAAATCCTCCTTCTCTTGTGCTGTTTTGTAGCAGTGTTTACACCTGAGACTGTCCCCTGTCTGTCTGTCCTGCACTCTCTCTCTGATTGTGGAATAAAAGTATAAACATGTATTTATAAGTTACACTTGTGTTTGAATCCTGCAGCTTATCACACATTTGATTTCCATGTGTGACAACTGCAAGTGTCCAGAGTGAGGACAGACTGAGGGACCCACTGCTGCACATCATCTGTGAGGCTTTGCACCCCTGATGATCCACCAGGACAAACTCAGCAGTGTGTGAGGAAGAGGAGGAGGAAGAGCCAGCAGCAGCTGACAGATGGAGAGAATAGACAGACTGTTCCCTGTTTGTGA
This sequence comes from Pelmatolapia mariae, assembly GCF_036321145.2. Lineage (NCBI taxonomy): Eukaryota > Metazoa > Chordata > Actinopteri > Cichliformes > Cichlidae > Pelmatolapia > Pelmatolapia mariae. The sequence continues at coordinate 2,021,250 of NC_086245.2, forward strand.
AGGACTGCTAGAAAAGTTTAGAATAACTAATTGTCTGTCCTGAATCAGTCTTATTAGGTAATGTTCAAATAATGTTGTCAAAGGAGTTTGCAAAGAAAAGCGTCCGGACTTCTTTAAGTTGCTTGAAGACGTTTCACCTCTCATCCGAGAAGCTTCTTCAGTTCTAAGGTCAAATGGCCGAGAGTCCCAGATTTAAACCCAGTGGGAGTGTCCCCCCAAAGAGGGACAAAGGACCCCCTGGTGATCCTCTAATCACATGAGCCAAGGTGTGAAAGCGGGTGTGGGACCTAATCAGCCAGGGTTTCGGGTGAGCTCATTGTGAAACCTGGCCCCACCTTGTCATGTGAATTCCTGAGGTCAGATGGCCCAGGATGTGAGTGGGCATTAAGGCGTCTGGGGAGGGAACTCAAAACTGGATTATAGATGGCAGACAGTTGGTGTCGTAAACCACGGCCTCTGTTCAAAGATGGTCACTCACAGTGGACATAGATGGCCTCTTTCACTCCTCTTTCAAACCATCTGTCCTCTCTGTCCAAAATGTGAACATTGGCATCCTCGAAAGAGTGACCTTAATCCTTAAGATGCAGATGGACTGCTGAGTCTTGACCTGTGGAGCTGGCTCTTCTATGTTGTGCCATGCGCTTGTGAAGTGGCTGTTTGGTCTCTCCAATGTAGAGGTCTGGGCATTCCTCGCTGCACTGTACAGGATACACCACGTTGTTAAGTCTGTGTTTTGGAGTTTTGTCTTTCGGGTGAACCAGTTTCTGTCTGAGTGTGTTGCTGGGTCTGAAGTACACTGGGATGTCGTGCTTGGAGAAAACTCTCCTGAGTTTCTCTGATACACCGGCTACATAGGGGATGACAATGTTGTTGCGTCTTCAGCAGTACATTACTTTGCAAAAATTTGGCAGTACAGAGGAATGATTGAATCTACTGGAAACCCAGTACAACATGGAGATCTTCTAAAGACACTATTAGAAGTGATAACATTGCCAAAACAGTTAGCATTGTGTAAATGTGCTGCACATCAGAAAGATAAATCAGAAATAACCAAAGGCAATAACTTTGCAGATCAAGCAGCAAAGTTAGCCGCACAACAAACTGTAGACTCATTAATGTCTGCATCCATTATGCAAATACCACTTGATGTACTTAAAGATGAACAAAAAGCAGCGCCAATCACAGACCAGAAGAAATGGTTAAAGTGTGGAGCACAACTAGAATATGATCTGATGACTTGTGAAGTTAAACCAATACTTCCCAAATCCCTTGACAGAACAGCAGCATTAGTGACCCATGCGGTTACCCATGTGTCATCGGCAGGGATGATACAGATGATTTACGGATGATACAGATGATACACACTTTTATACTCTAAATTTTGGAACTCACAAGGCAATCTGAGGACATTTCCCCACACCACCTCATCCATTTCACACCATTCACATGGACTTTATTGAATTAAGTGAAAGTCAAGGCTCAAAATACGCTCTAGTGATTATAGACGTATTCCCAAAATGGCCAGAGATTTATCCAGTGGAAAAAGCAGATGCAATCTCAGTTGCAAAATGTTTATGCAATCATTTCATCCCAACATATGGCATCCCTACTCTGATAAGATCAGATAATGGGACACATTTTGTCAATGATGTGATTAGTAAAGTCTCTGAAGCACTAGGATTCAGCATAAGAAACCATTGTGCTTATCACCCACAAAGTGCAGGGTTAGTAGAGAGAACTAACGGCACCATAAAACAGAGACTCAGAAAATGCATGGAAGAAACAGGAAGACCATGGCCTGAATGCATAGGCCTAGTAAAAATGTGGATGAGATTAACACAAGGCTCCCAAAAACTGACACCTTTTGAGGTTGTTCATGGGAGACCTTTTCCACTCCCAGTGACAAGTGAACCCTTAGACAAATCCGTCAGAGAAACAACTCTGGCAGAATGGATGGCAAAACTACTAGAAAATACGGATATTGTTTTGAACAATAAACTGCCGTAAGACTCTTCTCCAGTCTCTTGCAGGTTGAAACCAGGCGAAAGGGGTGCACTTGGAGGGCCAATACCAAGTGTTATTGACAACACCCACAGCCTGTAAAATTGCAGAGAGACCATCTTGGATACATCAGAGCCACTGCAAAAAGGTTGAGGTCCCAGGAAGCCCCGACACCAAGGAGGAAGCGCCTACGCTTGGTTGTTTCGGGGGTGAGGGTGGCAAGTGCGTTCTTGGGCCCCCATCGGGTAAGCCCGCACTCCAATCTCTATCCGATCAACTTTAGGCAGCCAGGTGTAGGTGTGAAGAGAAACCCTCCCGGTTACCTTGACTACAAAGCTCACCCTTACAGGACCCTAGCACGAGGTAGACAGAGAAGATGGACGTACGACAACTTCCACCTAATGAACATGACACAATATCACATCCATCCTTGGATGGGCAATGCCTGATACAGATATGTGTTTAACAAAACCACAGAGAAAGACTGTTACGTCTGCTCACACATGCCGAGCATTAATAACTGGTTTTATTTTTCTTTACTTATGTTATTCCTTGTTTAAAAGCTGTAATCTCACAGATGATAAGTTTGTCACTCACAGCATACGCAGATGCATCACAAACCGATGAAGATCATGGAGACTTCTTTTTGTATTTGTTTTATGAAGATGAAGTGTAACTAATGATGTAGTAACTGGAAATGTGAAAGACAAGTAGTTACTAACTGATGAATTGTACATTTCATTCCTCTGATGAACAGGAGGGAATGTCAAAGGAAAATCGTGTATATGTGATCAGCTACATGAAATGTATTCTTTTATTGATCACTAAGCAATCCACATGTCTACGTGACTTTTCACCTAATAACTTTTGACATGAACTCTTCTGTGATAAACAACTTACAACTTCCTCTTTCTGTTCTAGAACATACATATTTAGAAAAGGGGAACCTCAGCTCTGAGTTCTGAGAATAACTTTGTTATCTTTGCACACACACACACACACACACACACACAGACACAGAACTGTATAAATGAAGAACGCAGACAGTGATGAGACGCAGACCTTGCGTTATATGGCTGCCCTTGCGAGTAAAAAAACTTCTGCAGTGTTTGTGTTTTCTAACTCAGATGTCTCAGCTGAAGAACGGCAAGGTGATTTAAAGAAATCCCCTGTCATACGTCTATCTTTCTGAAAGATAAACCAACGTTAAGTATTATTTCAACCTTCTCTAAAGCTTCTGGTTTATCTCTTAATATCAAAAAATGTGAACTACAGTGGCTTGCAAAAGTATTCGGCCCCCTTGAACTTTCCCACATTTTGTCACATTACAGCCACAAACATGAATCAATTTTATTGGAATTCCACATGAAAGACCAATACAAAGTGGTGTACATGTGAGAAGTGGAACGAAAATCATACATGATTCCAAACATTTTTTACAAATAAATAACTAAAAAGTGGGGTGTGCGTAATTATTCAGCCCCCCGAGTCAATACTTTGTAGAACCACCTTTTGCTGCAATTCCAGCTGCCAGTCTTTTAGGGTATGTCTCTACCAGCTTTGCACATCTAGCGACTGAAATCCTTGCCCATTCTTCTTTGCAAAACAGCTCCAGCTCAGTCAGAAAAGATGGACAGCGTTTGTGAACAGCAGTTTTCAGATTTTGCCACAGATTCTCGATTGGATTTAGACACCAGACAGGTCAGGGATAAAGTTATTGAGAAATTTAAAGCAGGCTTAGGCTACAAAAAGATTTCCCAAGCCTTGAACATCCCACGGAGCACTGTTCAAGCCATCATTCAGAAATGGAAGGAGTATGGCACAACTGTAAACCTACCAAGACAAGGCCGTCCACCTAAACTCACAGGCCGAACAAGGAGAGCGCTGATCAGAAATGCAGCCAAGAGGCCCATGGTGACTCTGGACGAGCTGCAGAGATCTACAGCTCAGGTGGGGGAATCTGTCCATAGGACAACTATTAGTCGTGCACTGCACAAAGTTGGCCTTTGTGGAAGAGTGGCAAGAAGAAAGCCATTGTTAACAGAAAACCATAAGAAGTCCCATTTGCGGTTTGCCACAAGCCATGTGGGGGACACAGCAAACATGTGGAAGAAGGTGCTCTGGTCAGATGAGACCAAAATGGAACTGCACATCACTCTGAACACACCATCCCCACTGTCAAATACAGTGGGATGCAAAAGTTTGGGCAACCTTGTTAATAGTCATTCTTTTCCTGTATAAATTGTTGGTTGTTGCAATAAAAAATGTCAGTTAAATATATCATATAGGAGACACACACAGTGATATTTGAGAAGTGAAATGAAGTTTATTGGATTTACAGAAAGTGTGCAATAATTGTTAAACAAAATCAGGCAGGTGCATAAATTTGGGTACTGTTGTCATTTTATTGATTCCAAAACTTTCAGAACTAATTATTGGAACTCAAATTGGCTTGGTAAGCTCAGTGACCCCTGACATACATACACAGGTGAATCCAATAATGAGAAAGAGTATTTAAGGGGGTCAATTGTAAGTTTCCCTCCTCTTTTAATTTTCTCTGAAGAGTAGCAACATGGGGGTCTCAAAACAACTCTCAAATGACCTGAAGACAAAGATTGTTCAACATCATGGTTTAGGGGAAGGATACAGAAAGCTGTCTCAGAAATTTAAGCCGTCTGTTTCCACAGTTAGGAACATATTGAGAAAATGGAAGACCACAGGCTCAGTTCAAGTTAAGGCTCAAAGTGGCAGACCAAGAAAAATCTCGGATAGACAGAAGCAACGAATGGTGAGAACAGTCAGAGTTAACCCACAGACCAGCACCAAAGACCTACAACATCATCTTGCAGCAGTTGGAGTTACTGTGCATCGTTCAACCATTCGGTGCACTTTACACAAGGAGATGCTGTATGCGAGAGTGATGCAGAGGAAGCCTTTTCTCCGCCCACAGCACAAACAGAGCCACTTGAGGTATGCAAAAGCACATTTGGACAAGCCAGCTTCATTCTGGAATAAGGTGCTGTGGACTGATGAAACTAAAATTGAGTTATTTGGGCATAATAAGGGGCGTTATGCATGGAGGAAAAACACCTGGTATCTACAGTAAAATATGGTGGTGGTTCCATCATGCCAGTGCAGGGACTGAGAATCTTGTCAAAGTTGAGGGACACATGGATTCCACTCAGTATCAGCAGATTCTGGAGACCAATGTCCAGGAATCAGTGACAAAGCTGAAGCTGCGCCGGGTCTGGATCTTTCTTTTTTTTTTTTTTTTTTTTTTTTTTTTTTTAAACCTGTCCCGTTTGGTTCTTTTGCCATCAGAATTATTGTCTAAAGGCGAAGAAAGATGCCCAATGGATTTACTTTACCAAATGGACCATCCCAGCCTTGCCGTAATGGTCCATTTGATTTACCTTTTATTGTTTATTTTATTTTATTTTATTTTATTTTTTTTACTTGCTAGACACGGGGCAGGGGAAAAGAAAAGGGAGAAAGAAAGAGGGGGGAAAAAACAAAACAAAACAAAAAAAAAACAGCGGAGAAGAGGGACGGGGATAAAGGGCAAAAAACAAAAAGCAACAAAATAAGCAGACAAAAAATACATATATCGATCACCTGGATCACCTGTTGAGAAAGAAAAAAGAAAACAAGCAGAAGAAAATGAGAGTAATAGAATAATGAACATCACAATGATATATGGGAATATAACACTAAATACTTAATATTAAACATTATTGTGCAGCACGTAAGATCGACAGCGCACAGTGTGCTTTGAGGTAGGAGCCAAAAAGGGTGTAGTTTGTGTGTGTGATCACCTGTGTGTACACCTGTGAGCATGAGCGCGCTTGTATTTAAAAGGTTCCTTAATGTAATGATCTGCTAGAGGGTGTGGGGGGCCACAGTCCCATCCTCCAGGGCATGAAGCAGGTATGGAGGAGATCAAAACTCCAGACATCCAGAGGCCCCCAGAACACAAGAGACCAAGGAAGACCAACAGAGGGGCAGCCGCGCCACTGTCCCAGAAAGAGCTGAGGAGAGTCCCAGATGAGGGATCACTCAGCAGCCGCGGAGCAGAAGCCAGGGGGGGTTGCAGTGACGTGCCCGTGAGCTCCGCCGGCAGCCAGCTGTGCCTGAGTGACCGAGCCCCAGGCCGAGAGGCCGAGGGCACCCCACCCCCGAAGTGGCCCGAGCATGCCCCAGGTTCCAGGCCCCGATAAGCAGCCACCAAGGAGTGAGCCGGTGTGTACCCGGACGCCCACCCCCGGACACAAAGAACCACCAACGCATCGATGTCTGAGGGCGTCTGCCACCGGCAGGGGAAGTGGTGGGGGGAGATAGGCCTCCAAACCTTGGAGGGCCTGAGATGTCCCCAGAGAGGTGGCGTCTGATACCCAACCTGACATATAGACACAGACATACAGGCACACTCAAATACAAACATCCATTCCCACCCTCATGCTCTCATAGGCAATTACTCCACACTCAACCAACGTGGAGACAGACATAAAGAGACGCTGTACACACAATCACACTCCCCAAGCGTACTCTAAGAACCGGGTCTAGGTACCCTTGCCCCTGGAGGGGGAAACTGCACCCAGACCCAGGTGGTGTTACCCTTTTCCCTGCAGTGGGGAGAAGCAGACTGCCCTGACTCCGCAGCAGCAGGGAGGCCCCACACACCAGACCCCAGTCGGACGGCCAACTCCTCCTCCTAGCCCCCCCGCTCCAGCAGGCCGCAGAGACCGGGGGTGTGAGAAGACTCCAAACCTCCCTCTACCCGCTCATATGTAGTGTTGATGTATATGTGTTCTAAGGTGCAATTAAAACCCAGGAGGGCATGGAGCTACCTGCCAGAGAGCAGCAGGTAAGCGCATAGCCCCTCCTGCTAGCCCTCAATGTCTACATGTATTTAAAATTGAGAGGTGGGCAACGACGCCAGGGGTGAGGTGTACAGCCTGATGGTAATTTGGAGTCCGTGTTGTGAGCCCACCCCCAAGATCCTATATGTATGTGTTATGAGAGTGTGAGTAATGTGAATGTCTAAGTTGTGAGATAAAATTGAGGCAGAGGCAGCCAGAAGGGGACAGAGGGGGGGGATGCCTCCTCTGCACCCTGGTGACACACCCCTACCCCAAGGCCCTGCATGTGTGGGTGATTGTGGTGGAGCGGGAAGAGGGAGGCAGCTGGAGATGGGGAGGGAAGAAAGGGAGGGGCAAGTGACCCCTCCCTGGGGCCAGCTCCCCCGCTGACCCCAGTAGGCACCCCCATGCTCTGCGACCCGCCAGGGAAAGGGGGCCCAGGCCCATCCGGACCAGGGCCCAGTGCAGCAGCGCCGCCCGGCCCCACAGAGCCCGGGACAGCCCACCCGACCCCACTACAGAGAAAACTGCACCCACCCCATCATCCACTCATCTTCCAGACTACACAAGACAATAGACGCCCAGGCTGAGATCTTCCTCCACCTCTCCTATATCTCCCCCTCCTGCAGAGAGAATTCCTGAGGAGAGGAAAGCTCCTGCAAGATGTGACAACCTCCCCCACCAGTTGAAGAGTCCCCCAGGTGGCTTGATGCGCTGGCGGCGCCCTGCGCCAGGACTGGGCCCCCATATACCCACCCGCCCACAACCCCAGCAACACACCAACCAGGACCCGAGCCCCCGAGGCCCGGCCAGGGCCCCAGCCCAGAGACGGAGCGCCCCCAGAACCTCACGCCCGTCCCGGACCCACCCAGGGGCAGCCAGGCTACCAGGTCAGTAACCCACGTCCGTCAGCACAGACCCTCCCCTAGCCCCGCTGCACGCAGCCACGAGGAAACCGTCACCTAAGAGCCAACAGAGCCCTTAATTGGCCATGACCGCTACCCCGGGTTGAGCCCCCCAAGGAAGATGCTCCTGGGGAACCCCCCGACGCCCTAAGCCTGTCCCTACCCCCACACCAATCACAACAGTGAAGGTGGGACCAAACTATGACCCCCCACCCCCACTAGGTGATGGAGCTGATCAAAGGAGCCCAGAGCAATTGATCTGATGTGGTGGCAGAGGCTGTATCAAGACTAATGTAATCTAATAGATAATTTCTATACTGGTTAGAATTAAGATTATTTTTATTTTTCCAGTTCATGAGGACTGTTTTCTTGGCTATGCATAGGGCAGTGAAAACCATGTGGGCTATATTCTTTTCTGAAGTGACATTATCTAAGCTGCCCAACAAACACACTAAAGGAGAAGTTGGAATGTTACATTTCAGACACTTCGATAAGTCTTCACATATCTCACGCCAAAACTTCTGAACTGGTGGACAGAACCAAAGAGCGTGGATATAATTGTCCGGTGAATTGGTTTGGCAGTGTGAGCAGTTGTTGGTAGACGTAAAGCCCATCTTGAACATCCGATGACCTGTATAGTGCACTCTATGTAGTATTTTGTATTGAATTAATTGAAGACTGGGATTTCTAATTAGATGAAAGGTTTTTAAGCAAATCTGAGACCAGAAGTTTTGGTCTAAGTTAACTGATAAATCCGCTTCCCATTTTGCAATAGGAAGTGATATTGATTCATCTATTTTAGAAAGCATTCTGTATATTTTGGATAGTAATTTGGGGGTTTTAAGAGTAAGAAATTGAACCACACTTGGTGGTGTTTGTAGTTCAACTTGACCCGGTTTAAATTTCTTTTTTACTATGGATGGATCTGGATCTGGATCTTTCAACAAGACAACGACCCGAAACACTGCTCAAAACCGACTAAGACATTCATGCAGAGGAACAAGTACAACGTTCTGGAATGGCCATCTCAGTCCCAGACCTGAATATTATTGAAAATCTGTGGTGTGAGTTAGAGTGAGCTGTCCAGGCTCGGAAGCCATCAAACCTGAATGCACTAGAGATGTTTTGCAAAGAGGAATGGTCCAAAATATCTTCAACCACAATCCAGACTCTCACTGGAACCTACAGGAAGCGTTTAGAGGCTGTAATTTCTGCAAAAGGCAGATCTGTTAAATATTGATTTCATTTCCTTTTTTGTGGTGCCCAAATTTATGCACCTGCCTGTTTAAACAATTATTGCACACTTTCTCTAAATCCAATAAACTTCATTTCACTTCTCAAATATCACTGTGTGTGTCTCCTATATGATATATTTAACTGACATTTTTTATTGTAACAACCAACGATTTATACAGGAAAATAATGACTATTAACAAGGTTGCCCAACCTTTTGCATCCCACTGTATATATAACTGTCAACATGTATTGCTAAATTAAATTGAAATGTAGTAATATATAATGTAGAGCGTGTATGCACCTAAAACACTTCAGAGACACGTTGCCTGAAGTTTTTAATTTAAAGATGATTACATGGTAATCTTAAATATTTGTTTTTCTGTAGAACTTAAAGCTGCATGAATTAGTCATTAGTCTTTGAGTTTCAAAAAAAAAGTTTTTAGGTTTTATAATCCAAAGATAAAATATCTTAAATGATTCCTTTCAATCACTGCTTGTATCGATATTCTCTGTTTTACAGAAAATTAATTGTAGCAATAAAATTTTACTTTGAGCATAAAGAACTGATGATATTAACATTTATAAAATGTTATTATAACAAAATATGTATTTATTGTTAAAATTATCTAATTATTTTTTAAACATAAAATAATGTGTGTTTCTGAGCAGCTGTCAGTTCAGATTATCTTTTTCTCAGTTCCTCTCCAGCTGTGTGAGGTTTTTGTACAGTGTTGTATCACTGTGTGAACGGGAAGCTGTTACACTGCTGACAGTAATAAACTCCTGCATCTTCAACCTGAACTCTACTGATAGTCAGAGTGAAGTCAGTCCCAGATCCACTTCCACTGAAACGATCAGAAACTCCAGACTGACGGCTGGTAGCATAATAAATTAAGAGTTTTGGAGATTCTCCGTCCTTTTGAAGGTACCAGTGGAGGTGGTTGCTAATACTTGAACTGACTTTACATCTGACAGAGACAGTCTGTCCTAGAACAACAGACTGAGATCCAGGAGACTGAGTCAGGACAATTTCTCCAGATGAACCTGAAAACATGAAAAGAGGAGAAAAGTTATTGAGACAAATCCAGTGTAGAGAAAGATGATCAATATCCAAACATTAGAGGATCATTTGTTTAACATGGAGAACAGATGGAAGAAGGTCAGTGCTGCTGGTTTCAGAGTTTCTCCATCATAGCAGAACATCATTGTGGTGAACCTGGCTGCATGCTGAAGCAAAGTTTTCACAGAGAGTCTCACCCTGAACAAGGAGCCCCAGGGTGGCCAGCAGTAGAGTCAGTGACATCATCATTGTGCTGCTGGTGTGTGAGTGGCTCTGAAAGGCCTGGACAGCCACTGATCAACACTGGCCTCTTAACAGCTGTGAGCAGAGAGGCAGGACACATATGCAAACACACAGAGTCAGTCATCTTTCCTCATCATGTCATCCTGTGTCATGTGACATGTTTATCCTTTAGTCAATACAATGCTTTTTCCTTTGTCTTTTATTTAAATTTAATTTGTATTTACTAATTATAGATATTTCAGCACACAGGAAAATGTATATTTACTTAAGTATCCACAGCTCCACAATGTTTTGTCAACTTGTGTTTACAAGGTTAAAACTGAACAAATATTCTTTTCCCATATATTTCATAATTTCCTTTCAGAGAGTGAGTGATGACTCATGTAATATAAATGAAATAAATTATAAAATAATTTATAAATAAAATAAAAGAATTATAAATCAGTATAAAAACATATACAAACAGTTTTATATAGAGACAAATGTGTTTTTCCTTTTTATTATTAAGTATTGGGTTTGCTTCAGGTTTTAACTTAAGAAGGAAATAATATTTTAATAATAAGCTGTGAGATAGGTTTGGATAAACTTTAATAATGAAGATCTGTTGATATCTGTCATATAGTTTAGCTGGCTGTACTTCAGATGTGTGTTCAAGTCGATCACACAGATTCTCATAAATTGTGACCCTGGGTTGTTAGACTTGTTGGCCAAACAGACATGATGGTCACTTTATTTCACATCAATTGTTACATTTGTTGAAAATGTATCAGCATAACCCTGATACTACAATCCCACACATCAGTGCCAATCCATAACCCAATAAAGACATATTGTCTATCTGCAGGACCAGCACCCCAATACAGGAAGTCTGGATCAGCTCTCTGAGAAAAAAGTTCTAATCTCTGATCCTATCCTCAAGCTTAACAAAACTAACCAGAAAAATTTTATGTTTTGTCTTTTTTGCTCTTTCTTTAGTTAATGTGATTTTATAAGGCAAAATTGCTGAGTGAGCTTTTCCAGGATGACGGGAGGAACTAGGGATCGATGAATGTTTGAATGAAGATGGAAATTATGTGAATTTATGTTTTTATAATCATTAAAGTTTGATCTAAATGTCAAGGAGATTTTGGGCCGATGTGTTATACAGAGCTCTCCATCTGCATGTTTTGGGAGAAAGGGCTTCATCCCTCCAGTACAGTTCAAATGCTTTGAGAATCAGTGCCAAGGAGCACTGAAGCTGTTCTTTTCAGTGGCAACTCAACAATACTACTTTATTTTTTATGTATGTATGTAACTTTCAGTTTATTGGATGCAAATATGTCTGTATGTATTTTTCAGTATTTAGGCATTTATTACAATTAAACTATACTGTATAAAATGGAAAAAATGAAAAAAAAATATTTTAGAGAATCAAAGACATCTCAGTTTATACTGAAACATTTTAAATCAAGTTTAAAATTCAATTTTAAATTGATGATTTCATTATTGATTGATTTGATATCATCAGAGAAAGAAGTCCCAAAAATCAATTTCACTCATTTTGAAAACTCCTATATTCAAAATAAAAATATCTCTTATTCAAATGTGTAGCACTGCAATACTTCCAGTTTCCAGAATAGTTGACAAAACTGAGAAGAAATGATTAAATTATTTTGTTGAGTTTGTTTGTTTCAGAGTCAGAGAGCCGTGTCTCTCTACAGTCAGAGGTTTTTGTACGGCGGCTCAATGAGTTTGTATCACTGTGGTTCACGTTCGGTGGAGGAACCAGACTGGATGTTGGAAGTAAGTCAGTCTTGGAGCCATTTTTAAAATGTATTTTTCTTTTCTTCCATTTCATTTAATAGGAAAGGCTAGGAAACTTTTTGTGTAACTGATAAATTATTTTAGACATTAATTTTGTGCTAAGAAAGAAAGTCAGCTTTGGAAATGTATATTCAAAAACTCACTACAATTTCAGATAAAAATCTGGGCTGTTTCATAGCATTAATTATTATTTCTGGTTCTGATGATAAAGTTGTATTTGAGGGCTTGTAGGTTTAGTTCAGTCTGACAGTCAGAGAGCCGTGTCTCTCTACAGTCGAGGTTTTTGTACAGCTGCTCAATGAGTTTGTATCACTGTGGTGGACTTTTGGTGGAGGAACCAGACTGGATGTTGGAAGTAAGTTAATTAAACTGTGTTTATTATTAAATGTTTTATCATTTTATTTAATAATTATCTGTTAGGCTGCTTGGTTAAGAGAAAAGTATTTTTTTATTTAAAATAATTTAGTTACCGATGTTTGTCCTTTTTACTGGACTAATTCAGATTAGCTCTGCAAGTTTCTCTTGTTTAATCTACATTTCTGTCATAGTAAAATATATGTAGACAAGAGTAAACTTCATCTTATGATTAGTTTGTAAATTTCCACCACATCAGCTGCTGTTTGGACGAGTTAAAGTTTGCTTTCTGATGTTTTTATCGTGTCAGATGTTTCAGATTTAGTTTGAAATCATGTGAGCTGTTCAATAACATTTCAAATCTATATGAATGAGTAGCTGCTCTGTGCTTGTGTCCACTCATTTCTTCAGTCATCCATGATTTAGACTTCTAATCATTTTAAAGCCAAACTTCTGCTGTAAATGTTTCCACATCTGCTTCTTTTATTTCCAGTGTAGTTTGAACATATTTCAGGTCAAACTGTGTGATGATTCTCTCTGTGCTGATATGCATGAGAGGTTTCTTAAAGGGAAGTGAAACAATGTGTGAGTGAATGACTGGTGGAGCAGAAAAAACACCTGACAGAAACTTTTTAAAGGAGAAATTCAAATTGTGGTTCCTGCCCTCTAAGCTGATTGGTGTTTCCTAGGTGATACCCGCCCCGCCCTGACAGTGCTGCCCCCCTCCAACAAGGAGCTGGAGAATGGGAAGGCCATGCTCATGTGTGTGGCCAACAAGGGCTTCCCCTCAGACTGGAGTCTGTCCTGGAAGACGAGCGACAGCAGTGGCAGCAGCAGCATCAGAGGGGAGGAGAGCAGGACTCCTGGAGTGGAGAATGACGGCCTCTACAGCTGGAGCAGCACCCTGACGCTCACTGCAGACCAGTGGGGGAAGGTGGGCTCTGTGACCTGTGAGGCCACCCAGGGCTCCCAGACTCTGGTCTCAGAGATACTGAGGAGAGACCAGTGTTCCCAGTCCTGATGTCAATCACTGAGTCTTTGATGCTGTTTTTCTTCTGTCTCTTTGTTTCTTTGTGTTTGCAGATTTTAAAAAAAATAAACACATTAAATTGTCATATTTTCATCTCAAAATGACAACAATCATATCAACAATCTCCTCTAGTTTCATCCTTTTGTGTCTGTTGTAAAGCTGATATTTCAAACTCTTAAAACAATAAAAATGTAACGAGGAAACATGTTCTTTGACTCTGTGAGTTTAATAAATGCACATTAAAAATAAAGATTTTGTAATATTTATTAAATCAGACCAAAAGAAAAATGTAAACAGACACACCGAGTGTAAAGTACAATTAAATAGTTAAATATATTTTTATACACACATCTAATATTTTCAATAAGATGTTGAGGTCATGTCAACCATAGATTATCTGTGTGTTCTTCATAATTTCCAGTCTCAAAGCTGTTTTATGATCTACATTTTAATCTGATCTAAAACCTAATACGTAAAATGAAAGAGCAGGGTGTCATCTGTATGTTTAAACAGAGATCATTTAAATCAAGTTTAAATGAAGATCTATTGAAGTTTGATTAATGAACTATTTGGCAGTGAAACTCTGATGAAGCAACAAAGCAGAGAAGAGTCTAGAAGCTGGTGGTGGCAGAGATGAAGCAGGTGGAGACTTAGTTGAGGATCTCTAATTGTCAGGATGAGGTGGCGATAAGGAGTCTGAGATTTAAAGCACACAAAACAGAGGCTGAGTAACTCACAGAAGGCGGCGAGACAATAACTGGACTCAAATAATGACGACAGAATTGAGCTTGAAGTGGACATGATATTAAGAACAGACTAACAGAACAAACACACAGGAATGCAGGCAGGTGAGAGACTACAGGTCTGCTTTAATCAACTTACATAGAAGTTAATCTCTTCTAGTTTTTACAGCAAAATGAGAGAAACTCACTTCACTAAACCTCTTAACACAAGACAAAGACCACAGTCTGTGAGGAGGATGATCACATCTCATTTTCATTGGTTTCAGATTTAGGTAGGACTTTATAATAATGTCACACTTTTAAGCATTAGTAAGGTATTATTTTAAAGAGAAACGTTTTAGTTCGTTGTTCTGTCTACATTAATACTTTGGAAATTGACCAAACTGACTAAATAACTTTAGGTTTTTGCAACACTAACAGTGATTCTTTTGTGTTGGAAATATCCAAATGAGGCTAAATCGTCACTGACATGAGAGTGAACACATTCCCTACAAATACTGTTATAACAGCCTGCTTGATTTGTTAATCAGCAGAATATTAGAATATTATAGACACTAGTTGTGATGTGACTACAGTGATTTTTTGGATTTGTGTGATGAAGGACTGCAGCTGAGCTCCACAGAAGGATCAGTTTAATATTTAACAGCTTACAAATAGAAAAGAGCTACTTAACTGTGCAGAAACACTGACAACAGTATTTGTATTGTTAATAACAGCTTGTTGTATTTTACAACTTGGATTAATATAAAAATATTTAATGAGCAAAAACAACATTTTTTTTCTTTGTAGACCTTCCAGTTACGTCTTTTCATTGGAACTCATTGTTATAAATGTAGAAACTAAGAATGAGTCAGACTACAGAGAACAATAGTCATCTAAAAATAATGTTCATGTGTTAAAAATCTGGAGCCAGTGTTGTGTCTGTATTCTGTAACTCATTAAACATTTATGTTTTTATTTGGGGACACCACTTCATGTTTTTTTGTTTTGTTTTTTTCATGTTATTAAAAACTTTTTCGATAAATTTATGAACGTTAAACTTGAAATGCGTGTACACAAATAAAATTTCGCAGTAAATATTAAAGTAATTGTTCCTCCCAGTCTTTGAGTTTGTTCTGCAGCTGTTGCTTCAGATCAGTTCCTCTTCAGCTGAGAGGTTTTTGTACGACAGTTTTTCACTGTGTGAACGGGAAGCTGTAACTCTGATGACAGTAATAAACTCCTGCATCTTCAGCCTGAACTCCACTGATGGTCAAAGTGAAATCAGTCCAGATCCACTTCCACTGAAAAGATCAGAAACTCCAGACTGACGGTTTGTTGCATAATAAACTAGCAGTTTAGGAGCTTCTGAGGGTTTCTGAAGATACCAGTGGAGGTAGTTACTCATACTTGAACTGGCTTTACATCTGATAGAGACAGTCTGTCCTAGAACAACAGACTGAGCTTTAGGAGTCTGAGTCAGGATGATTTCAGCTGATGAACCTGAAACATAAAAACAGGATAAAAGTTATTGAGACAAATCGAGCTCAGAGAAAGATGATCAAACATTAGAGGATCATTTATCTAACATGGAGAACAGATGGAAGAAGGTCAGTGCTGCTGGTTTCAGAGTTTCTCCATCATAGCAGAACATCATTGTGGTGAACCTGGCTGCATGCTGAAGCAAAGTTTTCACAGAGAGTCTCACCCTGAACAAGGAGCCCCAGGGTGGCCAGCAGTAGAGTCAGTGACATCATCATTGTGCTGCTGGTGTGTGAGTGGCTCTGAAAGGCCTGGACAGCCACTGATCAACACTGGCCTCTTAACAGCTGTGAGCAGAGAGGCAGGACACATATGCAAACACACAGAGTCAGTCAGCTGGAGCTGTTTTCCAATTTTTTTCTGTGCTATATGATGCCAGGTGTGACATAGTTAAGCGTTTGTTTTGTGGCACTTTCACCAAGTTAACAAGTAATATGATGTTGAGGCTGAAGAGCTGAAAAAACATTCTCAATAAATTACAACCATACAGAATGAATGTGTGAACAGCCACAAAAAATGAAGTTAATTTTCTGTTACAGTTGAAAAGATTTCTTTGTTATTAGTCCAGGTCAGCTTTAAAAGTAGGTTTTGTGAAGATGTTCACACATGTCAATAAAACTATTTAAACACAACAACCATTCAGAATCTGGTCTTCAGGTTTGTATGACATGATCTTCCTCAGCACATGAAGTTTTAAACGAAAATTAACTGTGCCGAGGGTTGGTTCATCCAGCCAGAGTCACCTGATCAGTGACGTCTGAAGCTTTATTTGTTACATCACTGCTTCAGTACCTGATTCAGTGGTTTAAGGAAGTGAATCATTGGTTGAATTTGTGTTTTGTTTTGGTGGCGATTTTGTGCGAGATGTTGAGAATCACAGAGAAAGTAAGGACGTTCTGCCTATCCTTAAGTAGCAACCAAATTGTTTTTATTTTACCAGTTCACAAGCAATCTTACCTCCAGGTAAAATGTACCTAAGAAATACACTATACATAAGTCAATATAGCTTATATTTAAAGGTACCTGTCAACTAGTTAATTACACAACTGCTTGGAGCCAGGACCTCACAGCACAGCACATTCCCAACCTATCATAACAGAGTGTTGTACAACATTATACTTAATGTATTTTTATCTATTATGTTTACAGATGTCAAGAAGTCACAAGCAAAGAGAAACAATAGAGATTGACAGACCACGTGACTTTGGCGCATTGCATGCCGGGAACTGGTGGCAAAACAATCTAAGTACCGCATCAAATGCAAGCATTTGCAGCACCGCAAAACGTTCATTCTCCGGTTCCAATACCTTCTTGGTTTTTCTTTGCCCCCAAAAAAGGAACGTACAAAACGAAGGAGAACAATGCCGGACCGTACAAAGACAGACTCGATGAAAAGGCGAGGAAAAAATCAAAGGAGTGAAAGGGTCAGACCCTTACGAGCACACAGAGTGGACAAAAGACGTCAGCGTGCTGCCCAACTTTCACCACGCTCAGATTTATAATTATACGGTTCTTGGAGTGAGTGCATACACTCATGAAGTTTAGTAACTTCAGGTCACTGCAACAAGCCCATGTACAGTTTACCGACGGATGGGTACAGGACCTTGAAATGCACCGTGTAGAACGAAAGACCATCGTACAAACAAAGGTCAGTTTACCAGTCTCACAAATCGTCTTCATAAATACACATTCGTTAACCGTTTATTAATATAACCTTTGAGCTCAACGGTAATTAATTGGTAGTGGAAATAATTTCTGGTACGCATTACAGAAATGTAGCAGTGACAATAATATTGTATGTTGTAATCGCACTGGACAATTAGTGATACAAAACAACTGTTTTATCCTGTGAATAAAAGTATATGTTTTTGTCAATGTACCATGGTAATAACAGAAGCGAAACGCAATATTGTGTCAGGACAATTCACTATTTATGCACAATAAATAAAGGAGCATAGCGCGACAATTTCTGTTCAGCGCCAGACTTGCTTGTAACCTATATCACCAATTATGTTATGAAAAATGACGTATTAACTACTACAAAACACTGACCTTTGTGGAAATGCTTGGAGCAGACTAACATGTGAGCTGGAGTGTTCTGAGACGTTATATTTGGTCTTTGAATGGCTGCAATCCAGGACATCTGTCGGCTCTTTGTTACTTCGGAAACATGGCTCGAACAATTCCTCTTCAACGACTTAATCCGATAACAAACGATCTCTTTATCAGTCGGCTTCCCGTGGCTGTCATGCGACCGGCTATTGCAGTTAATAATACAACAGCTTCTTGCCATTTTTTGTGTTTCTTTTTATCGCTGTGTGACTGATTTCAATTGAAAGCCTGCGTGCGCTAGTACCTCTTGCCACGAGTTCCCAGAATCCTTTGCGGTTTTACCCCTGAATGACGTCACATTTTCAATCTCTATATCATTGCACATGTTTAATCAAGGAAGGTTTATTTATTCATCAGAATTATTGTTAATCACATAAACATAACATAAATAAGTAGCCCAAAGTCAGGTAGAACTGTCACATGATATTAAACAGAAGCCAACTCAGCTCTCTGGAGTGGGCAATTCTAATAAAGTGGTTCATTTAAAGTTATAGATTCAAACTGCTCTTTAAATTTTGTTACCAGATGCCACGAAAGAGCTCTGTGTTGAAAAGCTTTGAGTAATGAACCCTTTTTCATTTGCCCATCGCTATTAACGATCACATTTGTGATAATCTTGATAGACCAGGGCCAATAATTTAGTAACAGCAATGACAGAAAAAAAGAGTCAGTCCTTTTACTACAGGTGAGTGATGAGTTAATGAGAAACAGGTGAGTCAGTCAGGAAGCAGCTGGACCTCCCAAGGCTGGCGAGGACCTGCCATGTCGACAGACACATCAAAATTGGAAGGACTCCAAGAGAGGAAACGGAAAGGAAAAGAGTAAAAAGACAGGAGAAAGTGAGACCTAACGGGGACCGTGGCTGTAATAGTTAGGTGTGCGAGATATAATTTTCAAAACATATTAAACATGTGATTTTCAAATATTTGAAGAATTCATAATTTTCTGTGTCATAGTTAAACGTGAAGGTTTATTGTTTGATCTGTGTGTTTATATGTGTATTATTTACTTTGGGGGAAGCTGTGATGATGGGTGATGAACCAGAGGTGCATATTTTATTGCATTTTTCAACTTCTGCTGATAAATAAGATGAAGTTAAATTCAGTTTTAGTGTGAAGAGTTTGAGTTTAAAGGTAGTTTAAAATAAGGTGTGTGTGTGTGTGTGTGTGTGTGTGTGTGTCCTCAGTGAACTGTATCAGTCTCTGCAGTATCTTCCAGCTGCAGCAGTCAGTTCAGTTTCTGTTCAGTCTGACTGAGGGAGGTTTTTGTACGACTGTTTTTCACTGTGTGAACACTTGTAGACTGCCAGGCCAGTGAAAACTCTGACAGTAATAAACTGCTGCATCTTCAGCCTGGACTCCACTGATGGTCAGAGTGAAGTCAGAGTTTGATCCACTGCCTGTAAAACGAGCTGGAATCCCTGATTCTCGAGTGCTAGCAAAGTAAATGAGCAGTTTAGGAACTCCTCCATCTTTCTGTTGGTACCAGGCTAAACGGTTAGAGTTATAAACATTCTGACTGGTCCTACACTTGATGCTCACAGTTCCTCCCACAGCAGAGCTCACTGCTCCAGGCTGAGTCACTGTGATCTGTCCTCTGGACTCTGAGGATACAGAGACAAAAACATAAAGCAGCTTCATGGTTTTGTGGGCTTCATTTCAGAGGGACAGATGTTGATAGAGGAGAGGAGTTTGATTCTCTGGACTTTACCTGTGAAGCAGCAGCAGAGGAGAGTCCAGATGAGGACGCAGATCAAAGTCATGTTTTTGATGAGGAGGATTTCTGTGGCTTCTGTTGTGATGAAGGACAGCTGTCAGTCATCCAGTGTTCAACTCTCAGGACTATAAACTCTCCCAGAGCACTGGAGCATGGTGCTGCTGATGCAAAGTGCCTCTCTATGGAAATGATCTGACTGACTCACACAGTCAATTGATTTTTTTGTTTTTTTGTTTGTTTTTATGCTGTTCTTTTGAACAGTATTTCATGTTTATGATTATGCGCATGACAAATACAAATATGCAGTTAATGTCAAATGGCTTTTTTTCTGTTGTTTATTTTGCGAATCTGTTCATTGTATTATTTTCACCCGGTAAACATTCAACCTATTCTGATTTCATCGGTCAGCTCTCTGACAGCACTTCCATTCTGCACATCTCTAGATGCTTCCTCAGGTTTGTTTGTACAGCAGGATGTTCTTCCTTAATTGGAAATAAAGTATTTGAATTTTGGGAGTTATCCCACAAGAGTAACATAGTTTTACTTACCCTTCCATTCGCTTACAATCACACTCTGCTCCTGCCTCCTAATACCATTTAATGCTAAGGTGGAAATCAATCCCTAGTTCCATGCTCTGCTGCTCCTCCATTGCTGTTTATCTCTGCTAGCCATGTAATGCCAGTTTTGATGTTTCCCTCCATCCCAAGTGCTGAAGCAAGTTGGCATGGGGATGCCAGATTCTTCATTTGCAAACACAGCAGCAAGCTTCCCACCACTGCCAGTTTCTCTGCATAGATTGGGGGAAAAAAAAGGCGCCAAGTTGCAACGTTTTCCTTTATCCCTTATTTGCAAACACAGCAGCAAGCTTTTCTACCAATGAGTTGCCAGTTTCTCCGCATCTATGATCGCAAAAGCAGCAGTAAACCCTTCTAGCTCTGCAGTGCCAGGTTCTTGCTATATCTGTCTTTCGCAAATGCAGTGGCAAGCTTATTACCACTGAGTTGCCAGTTTCTCTGGATCCATTACTGCAAAGCAGTAATGTCATGGTCCTGGGTCCTTTTGACGCAGTGTTTTGAAAATACTGGGTAAAGGCAGCCAGTGTGGTGTTAGCTTTAGTTTAGCTTGTAGCCCTCTACACCTACCTCGCCTTTGTTTACATTCTCGGCGCCGCATGCGTGCACTTCCGCCCAGCCGGGAAGAGTGGGCAGCCTCCAGTGTTCTGCAGATCTCTGGGATGAGTCGGAGATCGGCGATAAAACTATTGGAGCACAGCAATTCTGGATGAATAATCCGGTCAAAAAAAACGCTAAAGAGCAGATTCTGGAGAGACACTGAGCCTCGCGTTGTTCACGCACCGCCATCTTGGTCTAATAATAATAATAATAATACATTTTATTTAAGAAAGCGCCCTTCAAAACACTCAAGGACACTGTACACAAGCAATAACAACAACAAACATAACAATTTACAAAATAATACAGGCAGCAGAGTTCTGGACACGTTGAAGCTTATGGATAGATTTTTGAATAAGACCAAAAAGAAGAGAGTTGCAGTAATCGATCTGGGAAGTGACCTGGCTATGAACAAGAATGGCAGTGGCATGTGGGGAGAGAAAAGGACGGAGTTGATTAATGTTACGGAGTTTGAAATATGCAGACCGAGTGATGTTATTGATGTGTGAGTTAAAAAATAGAGTACTATCAAGGATGACACTTTTCAAACATGGGGAAATGGAGACTGGCGAGTTATTGATTGTAATAGAAAAGCTATTAGTTCTGGATAGTGTTTGTTTAGTGCCTTCCAGGTGAAGCTCATATTTGTTACTATTGAGTTTGATCCCTGGGGCACGCCTGCGACTAGGGATGGGTACCGGTATCGGTTCTGACATAAACGGTAGTAACCAGACCGAAAAGAAGCGCACATTTCGGTGCTTTATTTCGGTGCTTTTTTCCCCCTGAGATGTCATGCACTTTGGATTCTAGCCAATCATTTTACCTTTCCAAGGATAGTAGGCGGGCCCAGGTACGTAAGTTCTTTTAGAGCAGAGCTACAGATTAAAAATGCCCAAGGCGAAACGGTCAAAAGTCTGGCTGTACTTCACAGCAAAAGATGCAAACTCAGCAGCCTGCAACAAGTGCTTTAAGGTGATATTGTGCAAAGGAGGTAACACCTCGAATCTGATGAAACACCTGGCGACGCATAGCATTTTTTTTAAAAGCCGAGAAATGCACCGTATTTGATAGCTTGCTGCAAGACCTCACACGGAGCACATCTACTGCGGGTGTGGTGTCTGTTATCGGACCCGGAGTTAGCAACATCCCCCAAGAACCCGAAGAGTAGAGTCCTGGCCCCCAGCTACGGTGGCTGGGAAGTGCAAAGCGCAACAAATTAAAAAATCACAACAAATTAAAAATCCACAACAAATTAAAAAACCGCAACAAATTAAAAATCCACGACAAATTAAAAAATCACAACAAATTAAAAAACCGCAACAAATTAAAAATCCACAACAAATTAAAAAACCGCAACAAATTAAAAATCCACAACAAATTAAAAAACCACAACAAATTAAAAATCCACAACAAATTAAAAATCCGCAACAAATTAAAAAACCGCAACAAATTAAAAATCCACAACAAATTAAAAATCCACAACAACTTAAAAATCCACAACAAATTAAAAATCCACAACAAATTAAAAATCCTTGACGGAAAGGGATTGTCTGAAATACCGGAAGTGACACAGGGGGTGTGGCCAGGATTTTTGGTTGAGGCGCCATGTTTCTGGGCTGAACAAAGCGCTAGCGAAAGAGGAGCGAAAGTACACGGATAACACCAGCTATGGTTCGTACTTGCTGTGCGGTCGGTTGTAAAGTTAGATCGCACGACCGGCAAGGGAATAAGGTTGAAAATGGTTTATCTTTTCATTCTTTCCCCACCTGGAAGCAACACGAGGCAGCTCATGTATTGGATGTTACCAAAAGAAGGCGTCTAGTCTGGATAGCAGCTGTGAGACGAGCTGATATCCAGTTCTCTTCCATCTCCAAATATCTGTTGGTGTGCTCCAGACATTTTCATTCCGGTAAGTTATAGATATGTTCATATCACTCTTTATCCGGTCTTTAAGTCTGACGTCACTAGCCGTGTCTGGGCTCAAACTCCGCTGCAGGTCCATAAATCACACGATCACTGTGGCATCACTGAGAGTTGAAAAACTATCTAAAGTCTTTCATCTGTAATAAAATGATCAGCGTTCTGCTCTACCATGTGTAACAATTGAGTTTATCATCCAAGCATCCATGAAAACGAAATTAGCAGGAAGTTAGCTCGCTAGCTTCCATCTAAATACAATATAGCATGTCCTAACTGAGGGATTTTGGAAACAAATTCAAACGTACAGCTCTGCTATCACTTCCAACATAAATGAAGACAGAAAACTAAACAGCAGTGACGTTTGTAGGGTACTGTGAGTAAAATGCGTCTGATTTTCCCCCGAACATTAAAAATTAGTGCAATCATAAATTCATTCATGAGGGATAAATTACAGTGAGAGCATGTGGAGGCTCTGGCTACACAGCAAATTCAAAAGTGTCAAATATTTTGGTGTTAGTAGACTTCTTGCAAAAGTAGAGTTAACTTTACTCTAAGTAGAGTCACATTCTTTTAATGTAACTCCGAGGTGTAAAATGATAGTAGTTAAAATCGAGTGTTAAAAATTAGTGTTTCTATGTCAAATCTGGAGGTGTTACAATGGAAACATTAACTCTTGACCTCTTAACTCCGAACTCCTAGAGGGGGTATGACACTAATGGAGTAAATTCACAGACTCCACCCCCAGCACCACAGATTCCGAACCAAGCTGAAGTGAAGCCGTTTCAGAACATTTTGCTCTACATATTTCTGAGTTGTTTGCCATGCTTGGTAAGTCATTTTTTTGTGAGATTGTTTCAATTATTATTATTAGCTTTTACTTCTGTGGCTTTTTGGAGTTGAGACAAAGCTGTGTGAAAGGCATTAGCCACATGCTCGGTGATAGCATAATAATCTGTTTTAGCTAGCTGAAATGTATTGTCTGCGGGCATATAGTACAGCCTTGAAAAAAGCTTGCATATGAATTTTCAGTCAAGTTTTTGGTTAACTTAAATACACCTAAAACAATGTCTAGATTGTGAAATGTTGGTATAATGGTGCTACTTCAAGCCTGAAAACGATCTCCCACAAAAAAATGAGCAAACAGCAGTAGCAGATGTCCTGAATGGGTTGTACGTTTAGATCCCTCCAGTTTTGCACACACGGTTTAGGTAAAAATGAAAAAGATTGAGTTTTTAAATTTAGTTCAACATTAACTGTTGTCTGTGTTCTTCAGTTGTTTGAGAGAGCACCATTTTAACAAACATGTTCGGGTAGAATATTGCCTTTAAATATGGTCATTGGATCTGGAATCTTTTGGGAAAATACAAGTTATAGCTTAAAAATGATTCTTTTTTTTTCTTTCTTTCTTTTTTTTACTGTGCTGCAATTGATTACCAGATTATTTCTGCAATTAATTAGTGCACGACTAATTTTTATTGAATCTCCACACAGGATATGCTTGTGAAGGTGGAATATGGGGGAGAGCAGAAGTGATGAATGGAGGAAATGCATATTGTATTGAAGAAAAGAACAATGAGCATGCTGTTGCATTTACCTATGTCAGACCGTTTGATAAACAATATTCTAATGAAAGTGAGAACATGTACATTGCTCCATATTGTTACATGTTTCAGAAAATGTTTTGAAATTGTAGTGCACAGTTCAAAATAAATGTTTTTCAAAAACCATTGCCTCTTTGTAATAAATGTTTATTTCCAAAGGAATTTCTAGAAGTTCAGAAGAGTAAAATTCAAACTTTTTAGAATTAATTAGAAGATAACTCTTATGTAGTTAAACTAGAATACTCTGTGAGAGTTAGTATATAAACTCTTAACACCTAGTTAGCATTAATAAGTGTTAAATTATCAACTCCAGACAGATTTGGTACTTAACACTAAATCAGAGTTAACGTACCAACTCTCCAATAAGAGTTAAATTAACTCTCTCTGGTGTGGACCCATATAGACACTTTAAAAGAGTTGAAATCAAATCTGACAGTGTTAATTTGGACATGCTGGATTTGCTGTGTATGTTCACACTGCACACGAAAGCGCATCAAATCGGACTTTTTTGACCGTATGCGACCCATATCCAATCATGGTATGACAGTGTAAAAACAGCACAAATCCGATATTTTCAAATCCGATCTGGGTCACTTTCGTATGTGGTACTGAATCTGATACATATCACACATGTTTTAGAAAGCAACTGCTGTTTGAACGGTCATGTCGCATTAAATCTGTCTTTTATGTCACTGACACAAAACATATGCTAATTATCAGCGCTGGAGAAGCGTCTGAGAAGACATTGAGAACACATGAGCGCTTCGTGTCCATCCCGTGTAGATGTTAGTGAAACTGTTGGGAAGACAACGTGAACATTTTATTTATACTGTATAATCTGCAGATTCTGACAGAAATCTGCAACTATCCTTTGAAGCACCGCTCCTCTCTAAAACGGTAATAAGGATAATTATTAGGCCATATGTAAATAACAAAATAACTTAAAGCAAAGTCTGAAACAAGTCTTTATATTAAGTGCCATCAGTCAAACAATACTGTTTGGTCTGGGTCTAAACAGAACGTGTTGTGTGTGACGTCTGCTTTTGCATATGCGGGCCACTTTGAAGGTTCACAAAGGAGCGCATTTGCTGTCACATTTTATTTGTAGTGTGAACAAGCAGACAAAAAATCAGATTTAAATAAAAGAATCGGAATTGAGCATTAAGACCTGCAGTGTGAACGTAGCCATAGTGAGTTCAGTGCATTGATGTGACATTGTCCTGAAGGATTTAGTTATTCTCAGTGGTTAAAGAAATTGCAATTATTTATTCATATTTATTAGAAATAATCCTAATTACATATCTTGGTTCCATGTTTGTCCTGTATCACAAAAAATACATTTTTTATTGTTATACACCAGCTAGCCAAACTTCAGTAACCCTACAAACGTCACTGCTGTTTAGTTTTCTGTCTTCATTTATGTTGGAAGTGATAGCAGAGCTGTACGTTTGAATTTGTTTCCAAAATCCCTCAGTTAGGACATGCTATATTGTATTTAGATGGAAGCTAGCGAGCTAACTTCCTGCTAATTTCGTTTTCATGGATGCTTGGATGATAAACTCAATTGTTACACATGGTAGAGCAGAACGCTGATCATTTTATTACAGATGAAAGACTTTAGATAGTTTTTCAACTCTCAGTGATGCCACAGTGATCGTGTGATTTATGGACCTGCAGCGGAGTTTGAGCCCAGACACGGCTAGTGACGTCAGACTTAAAGACCGGATAAAGAGTGATATGAACATATCTATAACTTACCGGAATGAAAATGTCTGGAGCACACCAACAGATATTTGGAGATGGAAGAGAACTGGATATCAGCTCGTCTCACAGCTGCTATCCAGACTAGACGCCTTCTTTTGGTAACATCCAATCCATGAGGTGCCTCATGTTGCTTCCAGGTGGGGAAAGAATGAAAAGATAAACCATTTTCAACCTTATTCCCTTGCCGGTCGTGCGATCTAACTTTACAACCGACCGCACAGCAAGTACGAACCATAGCTGGTGTTATCCGTGTACTTTCGCTCCTCTTTCGCTAGCACTTTGTTCGGCCCAGAAACATGGCGCCTCAACCAAAAATCCTGGCCACGCCCCCTGTGTCACTTCCGGTATTTCAGACAATCCCTTTCCGTCAAGGATTTTTAATTTGAAAACTTCTGGTCTCAGATTTGCTTAAAAACCTTTCATCTAATTAGAAATCCCAGTCTTCAATTAATTCAATACAAAATACTACATAGAGTGCACTATACAGGTCATCGGATGTTCAAGATGGGCTTTACGTCTACCAACAACTGCTCACACTGCCAAACCAATTCACCGGACAATTATATCCACGCTCTTTGGTTCTGTCCACCAGTTCAGAAGTTTTGGCGTGAGATATGTGAAGACTTATCGAAGTGTCTGAAATGTAACATTCCAACTTCCCTTTTAGTGTGTTTGTTGGGCAGCTTAGACAATGTCACTTCAGAAAAGAATATAGCCCACATGGTTTTCACTGCCCTATGCATAGCCAAGAAAACAGTCCTCATGAACTGGAAAAATAAAAATAATCTTAATTCTAACCAGTATAGAAATTATCTATTAGATTACATTAGTCTTGATACAGCCTCTGCCACCACATCAGATCAATTGCTCTGGGCTCCTTTGATCAGCTCCATCACCTAGTGGGGGTGGGGGGTCATAGTTTGGTCCCACCTTCACTGTTGTCATTGGTGTGGGGGTAGGGACAGGCTTAGGGCGTCGGGGGGTTCCCCAGGAGCATCTTCCTTGGGGGGCTCAACCTGGGGTAGCGGTCATGGCCAATTAAGGGCTCTGTTGGCTCTTAGGTGACGGTTTCCTCGTGGCTGCGTGCAGCGGGGCTAGGGGAGGGTCTGTGGACGTGGGTTACTGACCTGGTAGCCTGGCTGCCCCTGGGTGGGTCCGGGACGGGCGTGAGGTTCTGGGGGCGCTCCGTCTCTGGGCTGGGGCCCTGGCCGGGGCTCGGGTCCTGGTTGGTGTGTTGCTGGGGTTGTGGGCAGGTGGGTATATGGGGGCCCAGTCCTGGCGCAGGGCGCCGCCGGTGCATCGAGCCACCTGGGGGACTCTTCAACTGGTGGGGGAGGTTGTCACATCTTGCAGGAACTTTCCTCTCCTCAGGAACTCTCTCTGCAGGAGGGGGAGATATAGGAGAGGTGGAGGAAGATCTCAGCCTGGGCGTCTATTGTCTTGTGTAGTCTGGAAGATGAGTGGATGATGGGGTGGGTGCAGTTTTCTCTGTAGTGGGGTCGGGTGGGCTGTCCCGGGCTCTGTGGGGCCGGGCGGCGCTGCTGCACTGGGCCCTGGTCCGGATGGGCCTGGGCCCCCTTTCCCTGGCGGGTTGCAGAGTATGGGGGTGCCTACTGGGGTCAGCGGGGGAGCTGGCCCCAGGGAGGGGTCACTTGCCCCTCCCTTTCTTCCCTCCCCATCTCCAGCTGCCTCCCTCTTCCCGCTCCACCACAATCACCCACACATGCAGGGCCTTGGGGTAGGGGTGTGTCACCAGGGTGCAGAGGAGGCATCCCCCCCCTCTGTCCCCTTCTGGCTGCCTCTGCCTCAATTTTATCTCACAACTTAGACATTCACATTACTCACACTCTCATAACACATACATATAGGATCTTGGGGGTGGGTTCACAACACGGACTCCAAATTACCATCAGGGTGTACACCTCACCCCTGGCGTCGTTGCCTACCTCTCAATTTTAAATACACGTAGACATTGAGGGCTATCAGGAGGGGCTATGCGCTTACCTGCTGCTGCTCTGGCAGGCAGCTCCATGCCCTCCTGGGTTTTAATTGCACCTTAGAACACACATGCATCAACACTATATATGAGCGGGTAGAGGGAGGTTTGGAGTCTTCTCACACCCCCGGTCTCTGCGGCCTGCTGGAGCGGGGGGGCTAGGAGGAGGAGTTGGCCGTCCGACTGGGGTCTGGTGTGTGGGGCCTCCCTGCTGCTGCGGAGTCGGGGCAGTCTGCTTCTCCCCACTGCAGGGAAAAGGGTAACACCACCTGGGTCTGGGTGCAGTTTCCCCCTCCAGGGGCAAGGGTACCTAGACCCGGTTCTTAGAGTACGCTTGGGGAGTGTGATTGTGTGTACAGCGTCTCTTTACGTCTGTCTCCACGTTGGTTGAGTGTGAAGTAATTGCCTATGAGAGCATGAGGGTGGGAATGGATGTTTGTATTTGAGTGTGCCTGTATGTCTGTGTCTATATGTCAGGTTGGGTATCAGACGCCACCTCTCTGGGGACATCTCAGGCCCTCCAAGGTTTGGAGGCCTATCTCCCCCCACCACTTCCCCTGCCGGTGGCAGACGCCCTCAGACGTTGGTGGTTCCTTGTGTCCGGGGGTGGGCGTCCGGGTACACACCGGCTCACTCCTGGTGGCTGCTTATCGGGGCCTGAAACCTGGGGCTCGCTCGGGCCACTTGGGGGGTGGGGTGCCCTCGGCCTCTCGGCCTGGGGCTCGGTCACTCAGGCACAGCTGACTGCCGGCGGAGCTCACGGGCACGTCACTGCAACCCCCCCTGGCTTCTGCTCCGCGGCTGCTGAATGATCCCTCATCTGGGACTCTCCTCGGCTCTTTCTGGGATAGTGGCGCGGCTGCCCCTCTGTTGGTCTTCCTTGGCCTCTTGTGTTCTGGGGGCCTCTGGATGTCTGGAGTTTTGATCTCCTCCATACCTGCTTCATGCCCTGGAGAATGGGACTGTGGCCCCCCACACCCTCTAGCAGATCATTACATGAAGGAACCTTTTAAATACAAGCGCGCTCATGCTCACAGGTGTACACACAGGTGATCACACATACAAACTACACCCTTTTTGGCTCCTACCTCAAAGCACACTGTGCGCTGTCGATCTTACGTGCTGCACAATAATGTTTAATATTAAGTATTTAGTGTTATATCCCCATATATCATTGTGATGTTGTTTATTCTATTACTCTCGTTTTCTTCTGCTTGTTTTCTTTTTTCTTTCTCAACAGGTGATCCAGGTGATCGATATATGCATTTTTTGTCTGCTTATTTTGTTGCTTTTTGTTTTTTGCCCTTTATCCCCGTCCCTCTTCTCCGCTGTTTTTTTTTTTTTCTCCCCCTCTTTCTTTCTCCCTTTTCTTTTCCCCTGTCCCATATCTAGCAAGGAAAAACAAAAAAAAAATCCCTAATAAAGACGTACATATGATCTTTCTTTTAATATTAAGATACACGATTTGTTCCCAGTGATCACTAATGTCATTAAACAGTTCAGTCTTGAGCTGAGTGATCTCTTCCAGGATGACAGGAAGCACTAGAGACCAATGAATGTTTGAATGAGAATAAAAATGATGTGATTCTCGTGCTGTTTTCTACAGTCACCTGAGCTCAACACAGTTGAACATCTCTGGGAGATTGTGGAGCGATGTGTTAGACAGAGGTCTCTACATGATTTTGGAGAATGGCCTTCATCCTTCCAGCAGAGTTCACAGTCTTAGTCTTGTTGTTCAGCGGTGGCTCAATACCATTGTATGTTTGTGTCCTGTGTCAATATAGATGCATCTTTGTATGGAGTGGATCAGCCAATTTATCAGAGCATCAAACACAAATATATCTGATTTTTCTATATTTATGAATATAATCTCTAAAAATGTAGGGAATCAATTTAGTCTTAATTTACACTGATGCATATTAATTAACATTTAAGATTCTGGAAATTGGATCCACTGTGTTATTCTGAGATTTTGATATCAGAAAAAGTCCAAAGACATCAAAGTCAAAAGTTTTACATTCCAAATAAATTATTTATTATTTAAATGTGATGCACTGTAATATTTTCAGTTTTCACAGCAGCTGAAAAATAATGCAAACAGTGAATGATTTTGTTGAGTTTGTTTGTTTCAGAGTCAGAGAGCCGTGTCTCTCTACAGTCAGAGGTTTTTGTTCGGCGGCTGAATGAGTTCGTATCACTGTGGTGGACGTTCGGTGGAGGAACCAGACTGGATATTGGAAGTAAGTCAGTCTTAGAGCCATTTTTAAAATGTATTTTTCTTTTCTTCCATTTCATTTAATAGGAAAGGCGAGGAAACTTTTTGTGTAACTGATAAATTATTTTAGACATTAATTTTATCCTAAGAAAAAAAGTCAGCTTTGGAAATGTATATTCAAAACCTCAATTTCCAATGAAAATCTGGGATTTTTCATATTATTAATTATTATTTCTGGTTCTGATGATAAAGTTGTATTTGAGGGCTTGTAGGTTTAGTTCAGTCTGACAGAGTCAGAGAGCCGTGTCTCTCTACAGTCAGAGGTTTTTGTACGGCGGCTCAATGAGTTTGTATCACTGTGGTGGACTTTTGGTGGAGGAACCAGACTGAATGTTGGAAGTAAGTTAATTAAAATGTGTTTGTTATGAAATATTTTATCATTTTACTTTATAACTACTTATTAGATTGCTTAGATGAGAGAAAAGTATTTTTTTATTAAAATAATTTTGTTTTTTGATATTTCTCCTTTTTACTGGACTGAAGTCAGATTAGCTCTGCAAGTTTCTCTTGTTTAATCTACATTTCTGTCATAGTAAAATATATGTAGACAAGAGTAAACTTCATCTTATGATTAGTTTGTAAATTTCCACCACATCAGCTGCTGTTTGGATGAGTTAAAGTTTGCTTTCTGATGTTTTTATCGTGTCAGATGTTTCTGAGGGAAGTGAAACAATGTGTGAGTGAATGACTGGTGGAGCAGAAAAAACACCTGACAGAAACTTCTTAATGGAGAAATTCAAATTGTGGTTCCTGTCCTCTAAGCTGATTGGTGTTTCCTAGGTGATACCCGCCCTGCCCTGAAGGTGCTGGGTCCCTCCAACAAGGAGCTGGAGAATGGGAAGGCCACGCTCATGTGTGTGGCCAACAAGGGCTTCCCCTCAGACTGGAGTCTGTCCTGGAAGACGAGCGACAGCAGTGGCAGCAGCAGCATCAGAGGGGAGGAGAGCAGGACTCCTGGAGTGCTGCAGAATGACGGCCTCTACAGCTGGAGCAGCACCCTGACGCTCACTGCAGACCAGTGGGGGAAGGTGGGCTCTGTGACCTGTGAGGCCACCCAGGGCTCCCAGACTCTGGTCTCAGAGATACTGAGGAGAGACCAGTGTTCCCAGTCCTGATGTCAATCACTGAGTCTTTCATGCTGTTTTTCTTCTGTCTCTGTCTTTCTTTTTGTTTGCAGATTTTTAAAAAATAAACACATTAAATTGTCATATTTTCATCTCAAAATGACAACAATCATATCAACAATCTCCTCTAGTTTCATCCTTTTGTGTCTGTTGTAAAGCTGATATTTCAAACTCTTAAAAGAATAAAAATGTAACGAGGAAACATGTTTTTTGACTTTGCAAATTTAATAAATGCACATCAAAAAAAATAAAGATTTCAAAAGATTTATTTAGACAGACTAAAAGAAAAAAAATGTCTACAAACACACTGAGTGTAAAGTATAGTAATATGGTTACATATATTCTTATACACGCAATATTTTTAAGATGTTGAGGTCATGTCAACCATAGATTATCTGTGTGCTCTTTATAATTTCCAGTCTCAAAGCTGTTTTACGATCTACATTTTAATCTGATCTAAAACCTGATAATTAAAATTAAAGAGCAGGGTATCATCTGTATGATACCATGAATAACAATAATGAGAAATATAAATTAAACACAAAACACTGGGTCTCACCCAGGACCATGACATTATTGTCAAATTATTAACATGTCATAATGTGGATATTGTGCCAAAATATTAAATTAGCTTCTTAATTTTAATTTATTTATTACTATTATTGAATGGTAAATGACCTGTATTTGTATAGCGCTTTACTAGTCCCTAAGGACCCCAAAGCGCTTTACACATCCAGTCATCCACCCATTCACACACACATTCACACACTGGTGATGGCAAGCTACATTGTTGCCACAGCCACCCTGGGGCGCACCGAATCTTTGATTTCAGACACCCAAATATTACAATCAATAAATCATTTAAGTGAGCTTGGTTGATTGAGACAGAATGCTGTGTCTCTTTACAGTCAGAGGTTTTTGCTCAATCTCAGTTGTTATGATACAAACTCTTTTCTTTCAGGAACCAGACTGGATGTCTGGAAATAATTAAAATTCGTAATACTAAACTTGTGTTTCTGTTTAAATTTCAGCATTCTGTTTAGAAACAGACATTTAATAAAATTATTAGTACACACAGAGTCAGCCAGATGTAGAAGTGTGATGTGATGGTGTTTTAACCTGAGTGAGCACTTGATTAAATTATTTACGATATCCATATAAATTTCATCTTTCCAGTAAATCAGTGTATTTGAACCTTTAGAGTCCGAGAGCCTGAAAGTGGGAAAATAAAATGACAAAATGTAAAAACTTATATTTAGAAGGACTGGAAGAGTTTATGAGGTCAGACATGAAGACAGTTCATTCTTAACTTAACTTTTTACCACTTTGCTTCAGTTTAGTTCATTTTATATCTAAATGTTTACAAATTTATTTCATATTTAAATCTTGATTTTAAAATGGGAAAGAGACACATTGTCCTGGTAATTTAATGTTTTTGTGTTTGTTTTTAAATCATTAAATGGTTTTGTCCAGCCTTATCTCTGAGCTGCTTTACCCCCACACTCCAGAAACATATTATTAATATTTATAGTTTAATCCTGTCCTGTCTGGCAGGTTCTGCAATCTGAATTATGATCTGAATGCACTGTGGTGCCAGAAACATTATGACTTTCCAAGATCAGCTCTATAAATGCTCTATAGGTTTTCCTTTATCTGTGTATTTATTCATTTCTTTTAGTGTTATTTCAGTTATTACGTTTCATGTGCAGTATGACCATTTTTCAGTTGACAGACAGGAAAGAAAAAAGGAAGAGGGAAGAAAACAGGTGAAAATATAATAAAAGGATCGAGCACAAAGAAAAGCACGAAGTGTCACCAACTGCTGCACCTGTAAGAAGAAACAGAAGGAAAAAATCATACAGCACCTGGAACACAAAGATATGAAAATGCATGGACACAAAAATCAACAATCTTTTTGCAGTGTGTGTGTGTGTGTGTGTGTGTGTGTTAATGCCCCTGAGGAGTCAGAGGCAGACAGAGATCCAGGAGATTCAGGCCAGCTGGAGCTCCCAGCAAGAGAAGCCCTTTGGCTGTGGGGCGCCCACAGAGAACCAGAGGCAGCAGGCATCGGTTGTATGCTGAGAACAGTGTCCTAGATGCCCAAGGACCACCTAGCACGAGGGAGAGCCGACCTCGGTGAGGAAGAGGTCCCTGACCATAACCCCCAAGAGAGCAGGTCAACGAAATCTAAGCGCAGGGTCAGAGTGACACAGCATTCTTCAATGCTTCCTGTAGGCTTTTTGCTTTTTTCCCATTATGTTTTTTTTTTTTTCTTTTCATCATTTTCAGTGTATTTAGTCATTTTTATGTACAGCACTTTGTATGAAGTCTGTTTATAAAGTGATTATGATAAAGTTGGTGTGTTATGGGGAGTATGTTACAAAGATTGTATAATTATTTTGTTATGATAAAATGATAAACTCATTTCTTCAAAGTAAGTTTTGTTTATATAAAAATCAGTTCAATGTAACATTTGTCTAATGTCGACTCAAGGGGTTTTATACTGACAGAAAAACATGTAATATTTGAGAGAAATATTGTAGTATCAATAATGAGATGATACAGATGAGACAAGTACAAAACATAAATCACAGAGAGAGAAGACAAAATTTAATTATATGCAGTTTCATCAAATTATCCCAACAGAGCACTCACTCTCAGACTGTCAGATTACTGAGAGACGACCATGTTACTCGTTTCCAAAAGTGGAATGAGAGGCAGAGTCTTCAACTCAGAGAAGATCAGCTTCCAAGTTTAAGTCACGAACCAGCATCACTCATATAAAATGTGTGTTAATTCATACTGAATTCAAGTTCAAACTGATAAAAACATTTAACTTTGATAAGGACAAATCATGTTGAAGAACTGAGCACAGAGTTTGTCGACAAAACCATTTCACAATTATGCTCCGATAAAGCAAATTAGCAAAGTGGAGTCTAAGCAATTATAGGAAGTAGGAAATGAATACTGGATTCAAATGTTTGCTAAAACATAATTGATAAGACTTAAATTTCTACAGCAGCTCTTGAATAAATATTTAATTTATCTACTGATGTTTTCTGTGCGTTTGGAGTATTTGGTGGTCTTTTAATTTGTAGCAATACACTTAATGTATATGCTTGTGTGTGTGTGTGTGTGTGTGTGTGTGTGTGTGTGTGTGTGTGTGTGTGTGTGTGTGTGTCCTCAGTGAACTGTATCAGTCTCTGCAGTATCTTCCAGCTGCAGCAGTCAGTTCAGTTTCTGTTCAGTCTGTCTGAGGGAGGTTTTTGTACGACTGTTTTTCACTGTGTGAACACCCACTGACTGTTAGGATAATGCTGACCCTGACAGTAATAAACTGCTGTATCTACAGCCTGGACTCCACTGATGGTCAGAGTAAAGTCAGAGTTTGATCCACTGCCTCTAAAACGAGCTGAAGTCCCTGAATCTCGAATGCTAGACCAGTAAATGAGACGTTTAGGAACTCCTCCATCTTTCTGTTGGTACCAAGCTAAACAGTTGGAGTTATAAACATCCTGACTGGTCCTACACTTGATGTTCACAGATCCTCCCACGGCAGAGCTCACTGCTCCAGGCTGAGTCACTGTGATCTGTCCTCTGGACTCTGAGGATACAGAGACAAAAACATAAAGCAGCTTCATGGTTTTGTGGGCTTCATTTCAGAGGGACAGATGTTGATAGAGGAGAGGAGTTTGATTCTCTGGACTTTACCTGTGAAGCAGCAGCAGAGGAGAGTCCAGATGAGGACGCAGATCAAAGTCATGTTTTTGATGAGGAGGATTTCTGTGGCTTCTGTTGTGATGAAGGACAGCTGTCAGTCATCCAGTGTTCAACTCTCAGGACTATAAACTCTCCCAGAGCACTGGAGCATGGTGCTGCTGATGCAAAGTGCCTCTCTATGGAAATCATCTGACTGACTCACACAAGTACTTGGAGCAAATTGAAATGTGTTTGCTTGACACAGGTTAATATGTGATGTACAATTAATGTTAAAACATCATCAAATATAACAATGCATAACAAGGCTTCTCTAGTCTGGGATAATGGTTGTCATTTTGTAAAGAACATGCTGTGATCATGAAAACAATTCAACATCTATCAATTCAAAGGTCTTATACATCAGAAAACTGTGGCTCCTTATCATGTTAGAATATTGTGTAAACAGAATGTCAGATGAATATCAACAAAACATATTAAACTGTGACACATTGTGTAAAGATGGTTATTGTCAAAGGTTTGTAGAACATCTAAAATCTTTTATACTCTCAAAAATCGACAGTGCGTCTTATGTATGAATTCTGGTTGTGCTTACCAAACACGAACCGATTTTACGTGGTACACTGCGCCCAAAAAGCTGCAAAAAATGTTTTACTACGACTTTGGTAAGCTGCGAAGCCGCACCGGTTGATGGATTGTTGGAGAATCACGGCTACCGTAGTCAGGAGCCTCGCGGAAGTTCTGCGTCTAAAACTCTGTCCACCTCAGGTCCCAAAGTCAAACAAACTCTCTCATTACAGGATTTCAGGTGTACTGAGATCTGGACTTTGACTGGACCATTGCAACACCTTCATATTTCATCTTCTTAAGTCATTCTCTTCTAAATTTGCTGCTGTGTTTGGGATTCTTGTCCTAATTTGTGACCTGATTTCAGAAAAACAGATGTGCTCCCACACTCCACTCTCAGGACAGTGTTGCTGCTCTTGAACTGGGATGCTGGGACTCTGTTGTGGTAATCACATTACATTTTTCACTAATGCAGTAATATAACACATTGATGTACTAAACTCAGTGATTATATTGAAGTTACTATAATGGTGTTATTACCTTTACAAAGCGTCTTCAGTTATATGTGTGGCAGGTGGATAGAAAAAAAAAATAAAACAGACATGTTTTTTTTTTCATATTCTCGTACACTTGCACTACAATCAGCTGATTTCAGATTGTGTGCAGAAGCACAGATATACAGCTTTTGAGAAGTGGAGATATCTACTTTCAATTTGATTTCAGAAAAGGACAAGTGTGCGATGATAAAGTGAAAACTACATCAGAGACAGAAACAATGACTGCTAACACAACCTCAGCTCTCTGCATGTATCTGCACAGACAGCATTTGAATGCAAAGCTAGCCAAGAACCCAGAGTGATTTTAAAGCTGAGTGAAGCCAACACCAGCCCAGCATCCAGACTCTGAACTCCAACAGGTAACAAAAGCAATGATGAGCAGTCAGGCTTGAAGCCTCTGTTTCTATCTGTTCATGTTTCAGTAGAACCACTGTGGTGATCGCTCTGAGGTCTCTTTGGGCTGCTTTTCATCTTTGCTTTGTGGTGTTAGCATTGTGTTTATAATTACACACTAAAAAGACAGATTGTATCTGTATCATCTTTAAGATATGGATTTGTGTTGGTGTACAGCTCGGACTGTAGCCTTTACATTATATTATTAACTGGTAATTTAGTGTCAATGCATTTCAGAGCAACAATGAAGTAATGTAATAAGTAGTGTAACTAAGTACTTTCTCTGTCAAGTATTTAAGTAATTCTCTGCATTACTTTTGAACATGTGTAATACATTACTTTCTTTGAATAATGACCCCAACACTGCACACTATACTATTTACCTTCTCACTCGCTAATTTCTCCCTTGATTTTTCACTGCTTATTAAAACTGATTATTTCAACATTTTAATGAATGAAGCAAATATTACATAAGAACATTTTAGCTTCTTTTGTGTTGTCAAAAAGGTCATACCAGTAGTTATCATTATTGCTATTTGATTAGGGGATCAGCCATCTGTAAAGTGTTTGGAGACTCATTGTTTTTACAAGACTTTAATTATTTTGACTTTATCAAAAATCAAAATAAAAATCTAACATTTATTTAATGAAAAACAAAAATGTCCTGGTTTAATTCAATACGATTATAAGACTTGGATATCATTGCATTTTGTGCAAGTTGTCTGAAAAGCTGTGTGTGTGTGTGTGTGTGTGTGTCCTCAGTGAACTGTATCAGTCTCTGCAGTATCTTCCAGCTGCAGCCGTCAGTTCAGTTTCTGTTCAGTCTGACTGAGGGAGGTTTTTATACGACTGTTTTTCACTGTGTGAACACATACTGACTGTTCAACCAGTGAGCACTCTGACAGTAATAAACTGCTGCATCTTCAGCCTGGACTCCACTGATGGTCAGAGAGTAATCAGCATTACCAGATTTTGTCCCACTAAAGCGATCTGGAATCCCAGGCTGAAGGGTTGAAGCGCAGGCAATGAGCAGTTTTGGAGCTTCTCCAGGTTTCTGACAGTACCAGCTGAAGCAGTAACCAGTACTGGGACTTACATGACATCTGACAGAGACAGTCTGTCCTGGAACAACAGACTGAGATCCAGGAGTCTGAGTCAGGACTTTTTGTCCTGATGAACCTGAAAACATAAAAAAGTTATTGAGATGATCAACATCCAAACATTAGAGGATCATTTCTCTAACATAGAGAACAGATGGAAGAAGGTCAGTGCTGCTTGTTTCAGAGTTTCTCCATCATAGCAGAACATCATTGTGGTGAACCTGGCTGCATGCTGAAGCAAAGTTTTCACAGAGAGTCTCACCCTGAACAAGGAGCCCCAGGGTGGCCAGCAGTAGAGTCAGTGACATCATCATTGTGCTGCTGGTGTGTGAGTGGCTCTGAAAGGCCTGGACAGCCACTGATCAACACTGGCCTCTTAACAGCTGTGAGCAGAGAGGCAGGACACATATGCAAACACACAGAGTCAGTCAGCTGCAGCTGTCCTCAACATAACAGGATGTTTTACCCTCAGTGAAAACTGAATAATTCAATCATTTATGACATGTAGTGGAGAGAAATAGTTTTGATTTCTGCTCCTGAGAAAAGCTGATAATTATTCAGAAACATCATGAACAACAGAACAGAAGACACAGTTCTAACATCACTGAATTTGTAACACTTTATATAATTGACACAGTAAAAAGCATTAGTAAGATATTAGTAAGTGCTAAGCCATAATTTTTACAAAATTAGTCCTTAGTATTAATTTAGAAATATAGATATAAATAAAAAAGACATGCTGTGGAAGAGAGACAGAGATTAATAATAACTAATGGTTAAATGCAGAGAGGTCTAGAAACACATAGTGAGTGAAGATGAAACATTCAATTCATCATGAGAATCCCCCAGCAGCTTAGACCTATTGTAGTGTAACTAAGGGAGGATTCAGGGTCACCTGATCCAGTCTTAACTATGTGATTTACCAGAAAGGAAAGTTTGAAGCCTAATCTTAAAAGTAGAGATAGTGTCTGTCTCACGAATCCAAACTGGAAGCTGGTTCCACAGAAGAGGGGCCTGAAAACTGAAGGCTCTGCCTCCCATTCTACTTTTAAATACTCTAGAAACAACAAGTAAGCCTGCAGTGCGAGAGTGAAGTGCTCTAATAGGGTGATATGGTACTACAAGGTCATTAAGATAAGATGGGGCCTGATTATTTAAGAGTTGGTATGAGAAGAAAAGTATTTAAGGTAATCAACAAAAGTTAATTCTGTAAATAATCTGACTCCTTACTATGCCATTTTCTTTGTGTTTCACAGCCTCAATCCTGTTTCTCACATGAAAGAGTTTCTAGTCTGTGTTTAATCCAGTTTTCAACCTTCCAACCAGCTCAGACTCACACTTATTGTTTTAGATGCTGCTTTAGATCCACTTTATGAAAAACGTTTATATCAGCAGTGTTATTTCTTCCCCCAATACTAAATATGAATACATGATGTGCTTTTAACCTCGCATTAACAAGACTGGATAACAGTCAGAGAAGATTGCAATGGCTCTTTTGCTTTGAGTCATTAAAGTATATGATCTTATAAAATAACTTTAAAGTATTGTGTGTGTGCCCTTTTTTTCCTCCATGGGTGACCTTGCCTTTCCATTAATTATTGTATTTTATTAAATAAAAGTTTATTTTCGCATTGATCACCTGTACCTCCTCTAATCATGTGCAGTGATACTGAGATCAATAACTCGACTGATT
Organism: Pelmatolapia mariae; assembly: GCF_036321145.2. Classification (NCBI taxonomy): domain Eukaryota; kingdom Metazoa; phylum Chordata; class Actinopteri; order Cichliformes; family Cichlidae; genus Pelmatolapia; species Pelmatolapia mariae. Next base: position 2,060,712 of record NC_086245.2, read on the forward strand.
GTTTGTACAAAATAACTGATTCCAAGGGTACCAACATGCCAAGGGTACAGAAATATCAAGATTATTTCTTTTTAGAGTTGATGGTGCTGGTCACTAGCAGATCACTTTAGTCACTGACTTGTCTGCAAATACTTGTTAATCCACCATGGAGTGGGAGTGAAACTTGAAGAAGTGCAGTGCAAGCTGGAAATAGAGAATGAATGACTGCAGCTGAGTAATCTACAAACATACACAGGTACTGCAGTTTAGTAACATTTACTAATCTAATTTCCACGTCCCAGTTTTAACATTTTTAGGTGAGTTTTTCTGTTAATTTCTTTATCACAGGCGTGACTCACAGTGTGCAGCCTGACAGTGTGAAAAAAGGAGAGACTGACACTATGAACATGTGAAACATCCTGCATGGACATGGAAAAGATGTGAAAAACCAGTTTCCATCCACTGGAGGATTTTGGGAATGATATTTGTTCTGCTGAAGGACAGAAATAAGGACAAAGTGATCCCATATTTCTGGATGTTCTGTGATCTATTATGAAGCTGAGGTCAAAGGTCATGATCAAGCACTGAAAGATTCACGGCAACAACTGTGTCAGTTTGAGAATTCCTGAGTTTTGAGTGAGTAGAAAGCAGTTTCCACCATAATAATCATTTAACAGTGAACTTTTGATTTTTAAGTTTTACGATTTAAAATTCAGTCCCTTCATGAAATTGTGTGTGTGCTCATTGAACTGTGTCAGTCTCTGCTGCAGCTGGAAGTTACTGCAGTTTCTGTTCAGTCTGACTGAGGGAGGTTTTTGTACGACAGATTTTCACTGTGTGAACCACTCCCAGTAGCTGCCATCAAATTCACCCATACACTAATAAACTGCTGCATCTTCAGCCTGGACTCCACTGACAGTCAGAGTGAAGTCAGAGTTTGATCCACTGCCTGTAAAATGAGCTGGAATCCCTGATGCTCGAGTGCTAGCATAGGTAATGAGCAGTTTAGGAACTCCTCCCTCTTTCTGTTGGTACCAGTGTAAACGATTACTATTAACATTCTGACTGGTCCTACACTTGATGCTCACAGATCCTCCCACAGCAGAGCTCACTGCTCCAGGCTGAGTCACTGTGATCTGTCCTCTGGACTCTGAGGAGACAGAGACAAAAACATAAAGCAGCTTCATGGTTTTGTGGGCTTCATTTCAGAGGGACAGATGTTGATAGAGGAGAGGAGTTTGATTCTCTGGACTTTACCTGTGAAGCAGCAGCAGAGGAGAGTCCAGATGAGGACGCAGATCAAAGTCATGTTTTTGATGAGGAGGATTTCTGTGGCTTCTGTTGTGATGAAAGACAGCTGTCAGTCATCCAGTGTTCAACTCTCAGGACTATAAACTCTCCCAGAGCACTGGAGCATGGTGCTGCTGATGCAAAGTGCCTCTCTATGGAAATGATCTGACTGATGTTTTTTTTTTTTCTGTTGTTTGGGCTTCAATTTCACAGAATTTGTAAAGGCGTTAAGGATGTAGTCTTATCTATTTGTTTTTATTCAAATGTTGCCTGTCTAAACCTTTTTGGTCTTGAATTAATTATTATTATTACATTTTTATAATCAATTTTAATGATTTTAGTGTATGTATGTTCATATGTCTTCACATATGAACATACATATATATGGCCATACCAATCTTTAACAGATGGGCCAATCTCAACTAAATTTTACATGAACATCCTTATACATGCAGCAATTAGTAACATCAATATATTTTAAAAACACGATTTTTATAAATGCCAATGTCACAACTCGGCTGGTTGTTGTGTGGAGGTGAGGAAGGAGGATCCAAAAGCAGACAGTGGCGGAGATGCAAGTGGGTTTATTTTCAGTGCACAATAACCAAGGAGTGGGCAGAACCGAACAAAACCCTAAACTGGGAAAAACTAATACAAAAGAGAGGACATGGAGCGAGGAGCAGAGAAGAAACATGGAACTACGTTGAATACACAGAAGGTTCACAGAGAAACACAGACGACGCGACGAGGAGCACAGGCAGACACACAGTATAAATACACACACCAGTTAATTAGGAAATGGCAGACAGGCGGGGACACAGCTGGAACTGATGGACATAACGAGACACAAACCTACAAAGTAAAACAGGAAACTCAAAGACTGTTTTACACAACCAACTGGGGACACGAACAGAACACAGAGGAGAGACAGAGGTAGGGATGAAAGAAACACACAACTCAAACCCTAAGAACAAATACAAAATCAGAATAAACTAGAAAAAGGATAATAATAAACTTAAAGCGCTGGGTCACCGACCCAGGACCACGACAGCCAATTCGGTTGATGTTTGCAATCATCATTTCCCTCTATATGCGCTGGATAATTCTGCAGTTGTATTTGTTTCACATTCAGCAGCACCAGAATTTGTATCTGTGACAGAATTTTTTTTCGACTCATCACAAAACACAAAATAAAGAATTTGACAAAGTGCTGCAGCACTGCTGTTTGTTATCAATCGTAATACAATTAGCAAAATAATTTGCTAAATAATTACTTGGGTTTTTCTAACCTTTTCTAACCTTTCTAGCCAGAAACGTCACCAGTGTGTACATATTTAGCAATATTAGACAATTATAGTGTTTGTTTTATAACTGATGTTGTAGTGTTGTAGTGGTGTGGTGAACTTTATCCAGCCAACGACGTCTAGATTCAGCTTTTTAGATTAAGATCAAACACTCAAAAAGATCATTTTGGCAGGTTTATAGCTAAGGCCACTAAATGAAGTGACTTGTTTATCAGCCTTAAACACTAAAAGTTTATTGTAGGTGGAGCTTTAAGGAGCTGAGATGAGACATTTTTTCACTACCGTTTGTCTGCCAGCTTTCTTCAACATCTTCATCATCACTGTCCAGTAAAGCTGCTATCCCTTCTCTGCACATATTCCAAACTATCTCAGCCTCGCCTCTGACTGACTCCAACAGGTACTTGGATCCATCTGATTTACTTTGTTTTTAAACAGAGCAATACAAACTGTCATTAGAAATGAATACACGTTATTATATGTTCATCACAGTCAGTGTTGGGAAGGTTACTTATACAATGTATTCCATTACAGATTACAGAATACATGCCCCAAAATGTATTTTGTAACGTATTCCGTTACGTTATTCAATGAGAGTAATGTATTCTGAATACTTTGGATTACTTAGTATATTATCATGCTTTTTACAACTACATGAATGTACTATTGCTGTGTGATTTATTACTATTACTGAAGGCTACTCGCCATACCAATACCAACTAGATTTTTAAATCTTAATATAAATGAGTAACATTAGGGTGGACATTAGGTAAGGCTGCACTATTTTGCGATCTCGTATAGAAAACTATTCCGCGCGTATATAAAACAGGTCCGCGGCTCCGAACCGTAGTAAAAGGACATCTGGCTAATAGGTCGGGTTCCGTGTCGGGCTCATAGCCGAAAACTAGCTTTACTTTGTTGTCTGGGTTAACTTTGCTAGCGAGAGACAGAGAGAGGCGTTGAAAGGCTGCTCCAACAGAACTTACTGTTTCGAAGGAAAACACGAACACAGTGTACAGTCGAGTCTTAACAGCTTACTTACAACTGGGCTCGTCAGGCACTCTTTTTGGCTGCAGTGGTTATGGTTATATTTACGTGCTTCATACATGCTATGCCTGTAACACTCTGCTTATTGCCTTCATATTAAATAATTTTTTGAATAATACTTTTTAAAAATATTTATTCACATCATTATGTAGGCCCATCAAGTAGAGCTGACATGGGCCGCGAGATTGAGACACAGACATTAGAGCCTCTTAATGCATGTTTTGTTTGGGTTTCAACCGGCGTGGAATTACCAAAAATATAGAGGGCATAGCCTAACATATGAAACAGGAAAGACCGTCATGTAGTCCATTTATTTCAACAAAGTAACTGTATTCTCAATACCACCCTTTTAAACGGTAACTGTAACGGAATACAGGTACTCATATTTTGTATTTTTAAGTACTTAACGTACATGTATTCCGTTACTCCCCAACACTGATCACAGTCACTTATTGTTCAGAGTTCTTCTATTATCGAAAGTGCAGAACATAACAAGAGGTTATGGCACACCAGGGACAATTCAGTGTTAATTAATATTGACATGATCTGTACCACTTCATAGTGTATCACTGTTAATAATGGGTTTGCATGTTCTTAAAGGATGGCCCAGTGTAAGGAAGTACTGAAGCATCTTTCTTTACTATTTAGAAAATTCAGCTTACTATTCAGCTGCATTTCGCAAAAGCTGCTTTTAGGTAGTATAACTGACCAGGGTAGTGTGTTTTTAACAAATCCGATGCACCAATGTTTTATCCAAAATGTTTTGCCTGTCCTGTTTGGTTCTTTAGCCATCAGAATTATTGTCTGAAGGCCGAGAAAGATGCCCATTGGATATACTTTACCAAGTGGATCATCATGGCCTTGCCATATTGGTCCATGTGATTGAGCTTTGTTATTATTATTTATTTATTTTATTTTATTTTCAGTTGACGGGACAGACATGACTGGGGGATAGGAAAGGGAGAGAGAAAGAAAGAAAGAAAGAAAGAAAGAAAGAAAGAGAGGGAAGGGAAGAAAAACAGAGGGGAAGAGGGACAGTAAGAAAGGGCATTTAAAAAAATCACTGGAATCACCTGTTGAGAGAAGGAAAAAAAAGAAAACAAGCAAAAGAGCAACATAATAAACACAACAACCACCGCAATAATTTGGCTGACTGTAACAGTCGATCCTACAATAATAGATACAGAGAAAAACCCAACAATCATATGACCCCCTATGAGCAAGCACTTTGGCGACAGTGGGAAGGGAAAAACTCCCTTTTAACAGGAAGAAACATCCGGCAGAACCAGGCTCAGGGAGGGGCGGGGCCATCTGCTGCGACCGGTTGGGGTGAGAGAAGGAAAACAGGATGAAAGACATGCTGTGGAAGAGAGACAGAGATTAATAACAAGTATGATTCAATGCAGAGAGGTCTATTAACACATAGTGAGTGAGAAAGGTGACTGGAAAGGAAAAACTCACAGCATCATGGGAATCCCCGGCAGCCTACGTCTATTGCAGCATAACTAAGGGAGGATTCACCTGGTCCAGCCCTAACTATATGCTTTAGCAAAAAGGAAAGTTTGAAGCCTAATCTTGAAAGTAGAGATAGTGTCTGTCTCCTGAATCCAAACTGGAAGCTGGTTCCACAGAAGAGGGGCCTGAAAACTGAAGGCTCTGCCTCCCATTCTACTTTTAAATACTCTAGGAACAACAAGTAAGCCTGCAGTGTGAGAGCAAAGTGCTGTAATAGGGTGATATGGTACTACAAGGTCATTAAGATAAGATGGGGCCTGATTATTTAAGACCTTGTATGTGAGGAGCAGGATTTTGAATTCAATTCTGGATTTAACAGGAAGCCAATGAAGGGAAGCCAATACAGGAGAAATCTGCTCTCTCTTTCTAGTCCCTGTCAGGACTCTTGCTGCAGCATTTTGGATTAACTGAAGGCTTTTCAGCGAGTTTTTAGGACATCCTGATAATAATGAATTACAGTAGTCCAGCCTGGAAGTTAAATGCATGCATAAATAAATGCATGAACTAGTTTATCAGCATCACTCTGAGACAGGATATTTCTAATTTTAGAGATGTTGCGCAAATGGAAGAAAGCAGTCTTACATATTTGTTTAATATGTGCATTGAATGACATGTCTTGGTCAAAAATGACTCCAAGGTTCCTCACAGTGTTACTGGAGGCCAAGGTAATGCCATCCAGAGTAAGAATCTGGTTAGATACCATATTTCTAAGATTTTCAGGGCCGAGTACAATAACCTCAGTTTTATCTGAATCAAGAAGCAGAAAGTTAGCGGCCATCCAGGTCTTTATGTCTTTAAGACATTCCTGCAGTTTAACTAATTGGTGTGTGTTACCTGGCTTCATGGATAGATAGAGCTGGGTGTCATCAGCATAGCAGTGAAAATTTATACTATGTCTTCTAATGATGCTGCCTAAGGGAAGCATGTATAATGTAAACAGAATTGGTCCTAGCACTGAACCCTGTGGAACACCATAATTGGCCTTAGTGTGTGAAGAGGACTCTCCATTTACATGCACAAACTGGAGTCTATTAGATAGATATGATACAAACCACTGCAGCGCAGTACCTGTAATACCTACAGCATGTTCTAATCGCGCTAATAGAATATTATGGTCAACAGTATCGAACGCTGCACTGAGGTCTAGCAGGACAAGCACAGAGATGAGTCCACTGTCAGAGGCCATAAGAAGAGCCACCTTGAAGGCCTGTGGCACATAGCTGATTATTAGATAGGTTGATCAGATTTAAGATTGAAGCATTAATTAATGGCAGGACTTCTTTGAGGAGTTTTGTAGGAATGGGGTCTAAAAGACACATTGATGGTTTGGAGGAAGTAATTATTGAAGTTAACTCAGAGAGATCAATTGGAGAAAAAGAGTCTAAATGAATATCAATGGTACTGAAAATAGCTGTAGATAATATTACATCTGTGGGATGATTATTGGTAATTTTTTCTCTAATGATTAAAAGTTCATGAAGTCATTACTAGTTAACGTTAAAGGGATTGTTGGCTCAGTAGAGCTCTGACTTTTTGTCAACCTGGCTACAGTGCTGAAGAGAAACCTGGGGTTCTTATTTTCTTCAGTCAGTGATGAATAGTAAGATGTTCTGGTTTTGCGGAGGGCTTTCTTATAAAGCAACAAACTATTTCTCCAGGCTAAATGATGATCCTCTAAATTTGTGACACGCCATTTCCTCTCCAGCTTACGAGTCATCTGCTTTAGGCTACGTGTTTGAGAATTATACCACGGAGTCAGGTACTTCGGATTTGAGGCCTTAGTTTTCACAGTAGCTACAGTATCCAGAGTCGTACGTAGTGAGGAGGTAAAATTATTAACAAGATAATCGACCTCTGTTGGAGTAGCGTTCAGATAGCTGCTCTGCTCTATGTTGGTACAGGGCATTGAAGATGATAACAGTGGGTGGATTATATTCTTAAACTTAGTTACAGCACTTTCAGAAAGACATCTACTTTGATAAAGTCTACTCTCCACTGCTGTATAATCAATTATTGTAAATGTAAATGTTATCAGGAAATGATCAGACAGCAGAGGGTTTTCAGGAAACACTGTTAAATGTTCAGTTTCTATGCCATATGTTAAAACAAGATCTAGAGTGTGATTAAAGTGGTGGGTGGGTTCTTTTACATTTTGAGAGAAGCCAATTGAGTCTAATAACAGATTAAATGCCATGTTGAGGCTGTCATTTTTAGCATCTACATGGATGTTAAAATCACCCACAATAATTATTTTATCAGAGCTGAGCACTAAATCAGATAAAAAGTCTGAGAAATCAGAGAGAAACTCTGTGTAAGGCCCAGGTGGACGATATATGATAACAAGTAAGACTGGTTTCTGAGTTTCACAGCTGGGGTGGACAAGGCTAAGCATCAGGCTTTCAAATGAATTAAAAGTCTGTCTTGGTCTTTCGCTGATAAATAGACTGGTGTGAAAAATTGCTGCCACACCGCCCCCTCGGCCTGTGCTTCGAGGTTTCTGGTAGTTAGAATGACTCGGGGGTGTTGATTCATTTAAACTAACATAATCATCCGGCTGCAACCAGGTTTCTGTAAGGCAGAGTAAATCGATTTGTTGGTCAATTATTAAGTCATGTACTAACAGAGACTTAGAGGAGAGAGACCTAATATTTAATAATCCACATTTCACTGTTTTACTCTTTGGTTCAGATGTGGATACTGTATTGTTCTTTCTTTGTGATTTTTTTTTTTTTTTTTTTTTTTTTTAATGTTTAAGTCGTTTTTCGCTGGTTTTTAGTTTGTTTTTCGTCTGTTTGGGAGCTGACACAGTCTCAATGGAGATGGATTTTTGGGGGGGTAACAGGAGGAGAGAAGCTGCAGAGAGGCGTGTAAGACTGCAACTCTGCTTCCTGGTCCCAACTCTGGATAGTCATATTTTGGGGGGTTTAATAAATTTGTCCATATTTCTAGAAATGAGAGCTGCTCCATCCAAAGTGGGATGGATGCAGTCTCTCCTAACAAGACCAGGTTTCCTCCAGAAGGTTTGCCAATTATCTATGAAGCCCACATCGTTTCTGGGACACCTCAGACAGCCAGCAATTTAAGGAGAACATGCGGCTAAACGTTACACACCGATTCAATATTGATTTCAGTGACCTCCGATTGGCGTAACCTGGTGTCATTACTGCCGACGTGAATTATGATCTTACTGTATTTATGTTTACCCTTAGCCAGCAGTTCCCTCAATGTCGCCTGATCTGGCCCCTGGAAGACAATTGACTATGGTTGCTGGTGTCTCTAGCTTCACATGTCTGAGAACAGAATCTCCAATTACCAGAGTTTGACCCCCGGCGGGTGTGTCGCAGAGTGGGGAAAAACGGTTAGACACATGAACAGGTTGGTGGTGTACCTGGGGCTTCTGTTCAAGACTATGCTTCCTCCTCACCGTCACCCAGCCGCCCTCTTTCCCCAGCTGCTTGGGGTCTACCGGGGAACAGCTAGCGGGGCCTACGCTATCTGCGGCTGCACCAGCTACAGGGTGACTCAAGGTTGCGAAGCCGAGTCTTCACACAGTGAGTGAATGCTTTGGCTATAAATTAGGTAGTGAGTACACAGAGAGTGTGCTTCGGATGAAGCACGTGAAGACTATACTATAAAAAAAGAAGGTATCTGAGCAGATAAGCTACTCAAAAACACCACTGTGTGTTGAGCAGGAACAGAAAGTGATACTTTACCGCAGAGAGAGCGAACACCAAATGACAGCGCTTGTATTCAAAAGGTTTCTCAATGTAAGGTTTCTCCGTGGTAGAGGGTGTGGGGAGCCGTAGCCCCGTCCCCCAGGGGCTATGAAGCAGTCATGGAGGAGATCCAGGCCCCAGACATCCAGACACCCCAGAGTACGGAGCAGAAGCCAGAGGGGGCTGCACAGTGACGTTCCCGTGGGCTCTGCTGGCTGCCAGCTGCACCGGAGTGGACCAAGCCCCAGACCCAGAGGCCCGAGGCCTGACGGCCCCCCACCCACGGAAGGGGCCCGACCGAGCCACGGACACCAGGCCCCGCCAAGGAGCCACCGGGAGTGAGCTGGTAATCAACTTTGTCACCTGATGTTCTGTTAGCAATATGTATGTTTTACGGTGGATTGACGTTTGTGTTTCACCTGCTTAGTTGGAGTAAACCACATGTGCTTTCTGAATTGAGTCACATACACCTGTTTTCGCCTGATCTTTCGGAGCATGTGTGTTTAATGGAGTCAATCTTGTATATGTACTGCTGTTAGTTTAGCAAGCATGTGTGTTTTACTTGAATTGAATAGTGTGCATGGTTGCAGTCTCCGCAAGTGTGCATTTTTAGATGTTTCTAAAATGCGGTTAGTAAAAAACATCAATGTTTCCAGTGTGTTTCATAGTGTGAATCAGTCAAGCTTTGGGGATGCTATAATAGCTGCTATACCAACTTTTTAGGTTTATTTGGTTTAATTTATTTAATTTCACTTTCTTTGCCTTGTTTTGGTGTTTATAGTTACCAGTGTTTACAGTTACCAGCTGTCAGATACGTAGAAAAGGATCCTGGCGTTATTTGTCTCTCAGAAACAGTTCATAACTTAGCTTCAACTCAGTTATGTCACCGAAAAGGTAAACTTTCCATCACCTATTCAGCTCTGATGCTTCAGTAAGGACATCTCCTGGTTTCATCTTCATGTTTCCCTCTCACCAGATAACCAAACCGACATCATGACCAGCAGCTTTTACAGCTGTGGCTCCAGCAAACATCAGCTGATACTAGAAAGTAATATTAAATACATTCTAACAACAGCTTATCAAGCTTAAACGTGCTGCTGTTGTTTATCGAACATCCGCTGGTTTCCTTTTTCTGGCGCAAAGTGGGAGATAAACAAACAAAAGAGAAAAGCCGATCAGATGATCATTGATCAGTTTCATAATTGAAGTAGCAACAGGAGAGGGAGGGGGGAGAAAATGAGAGGAGAAGAGGCAGCTGTGCAGCAAAGACACAGAATAACTCCAGCTTTGTGTCTTTTTCCATTGTAGCTGAAGTCCGGGACAAATCATGTTCCTTTCCCCTTAATACCATTTTCTTCTGTTTGTCTGTGATAAGATTGCTTTCAGAGCCGTTGCCCAAGCAAGGGGGCGGGTGCATCCAACCTCCTCGGCTGTAATTGGTCCAGCCCAGAGTCGATCATGACACATTGGCCAATCCACCACCTTTCTTTGTTTATGCCATTGCAAAAAAACAAACAAAAAAACCCCAAACAAACAAAAAACATCAGCCCATAAAAACGAAAAATCACCATCGGCCCACCTGGTATGTCCAATAGCCAGTCCAGCTATGCCCACAGACAAATTCTTTATATTAAAGTGGTTGCCAGGCTTAAGCAAAGTTCATTGCAGCCATTATTGAACTTATTGCTTCATAGTCTACGTAAAAATATGAGTATGGTTTTCTGGAAACAGAAACAGGCAATTCTATAATTAGTAGATGACGTTATAATCACAATAACGTCATCTTCTCGACACAAGTGATATCTCACAATGTCCACAAGGGGTCACTGTAGAGCATAGATTTCCTTCATAGCGCACGTCTTATAAGTTGCTAATAGTACTGCATGAATATGGTAAAGCAAGCATCAATTAAGCTAAACAGTAGAACAGTCCTTTAACTTAATTATCATGGAAGATTATGGCCGCTGCGATTGACTTAGTGCTAAATAATCATACCAACATAGCATCAAAGTACTGAGACCAATAATCTTAACATCCAAGTGTCACGTTTTGAGAGGTAAGCCGTGTGGGAATTATTAAAGGACCCAAGATGCAGGCACTGCTGATGTGAGTGAACTTTATTGAGGAGGATGACATACAACAAAAGGTGAGGGTGGCGAGAACAGAACTGACAAAACCTAAACTGGGAAAGCTAAGAGTAAAACAAACCTGAAACCTTGAGACACAAACAGAGATGCAGGGAGATGTAGACAGATGCGGGGGAACCACACAGAAAAACCAACAACGCACACCAGAAAACACAGGACTTAAATAACACACAGGGCAATCAGGGAACGGGAGACAGGAGGGAGACACTGCTGGGATTAATTGGACATAACCAGACAAGGGGAAGCGAAACTAGAAACACTGACAAGAGACACGGACCTTCAAAATAAAACAGGAAACACACTGACTGAACTCTACACAGGCAAACTTAACACAGACTGCGGAGACAGAACATAGGAACGTGAAACATGGAACAGGAGTACAAAGGACACAAAACACTAGGGATAATCATAAAAAAACAACCCAAAATAAACAAAATCACAGAAGATTAATAAACTTAAACATAAACACGGAGTCCACGGACTCCGGACCATGACACCAAGAACAGTTATAACCAGCTTCATGCCAGTTAACCTGCCAATGGAATAAAACTTACAGGTTCATTAAATCACAGCGTAAAGTTTGACCATTACATACAAATATTTTGGAGACAAAAGAAAATGGAGATACAGATGAAGGTGGTACACTGAACCCAAATGTAAAAAAAAAAAAATCCATAGACTCACTCTGAGTTTTAACTTGACTGACACATCATTTCAGATGTTACTTTAGATCCACTTCATAATAGACATTTAAATCAGCAATGTTATTTGTTCCCATGATAATATGTTCTTTAAAATCTTATTAACAAGACTGGATAATAGGATCCATTAAAATCTGTGATGATATCAAACAGCCTTGAAGAACAAATCACTTTAAATAGTTTCAATCTTGTAATAGTTTGCCTAAATGACCAAGTATGATGTTAGTATCCATCTAGACCAGCGGTCCCCAACCTTTTTTGCGCCACGGACTGGTTTATTGTCCGACAATATTTTCACGGGCCGGCCTGCAGATAAATACAACAAAAAAAAAAAAAGATACAACCCAGACAAAAAATGTGGTATTTTGTAAATAATAAACACGAATTCACAGTGTAATTGTGTAACTTTATTAGCAGAGTCCTTCTGAAGCGCACAAACAACATTGAGAGTAACATCCTCCTCTCTGCCCCTTAATGCTCTCTGGTCGCTATGGTAACGTGTGAATATTTCTTTCAAAATAAGACACACACCTACAACACGGGAAAAGACTCAGGGAAACCGAGTTAACGATAAAAAAATAAATTTTACACCTGAGGCTCACGGACCAGTACCGGTCTGTCGCCCGGGGGTTGGGGACCGCTGATCTAGACTCTGTATGTAAACCACTGTGTGTTGAACAAGACTGCACTTCATCACCATGATACGTCATAAATAAACACACATCGAGATTCATAAAGGTTTTATTTTGAAATTATTTCCCAGCGTGGGAGATGCCATTGTTTTCATGAACTTTTGGGAAGGTTGTAGAAAATATAAATCCTCTGAGAATATTTGTATCTAATGCAGCACAAAGGACGATTGGACAAGCATCAGAGATCATAAGCTTCATGTGGATGAACATCCATGAGGTGACTGTTTCATGGTTACATGTGAAGATTCAGAGGGTGTGATATGAGGTTAATTATGTGTTCATGTTTCATGTGGACTGTGATTTAGAAAGAGAACATACAAAAATAAACGGCAGGTCTTTGCAGCAGTTTCTGTGGAGCTTTACGACAAAATATATGATTGTGTTTTATTAATGTATAACTTTTCAGTTACTATGGACAATCAAACTGTAGGTTTCACAGCAGCTACTGAATCGACTATTCATATTTTTATCTTCTTGTTGTGTTTGTTAGTTTCTTCATTTGCAGCCATGACGTGTGAGTGTACAGCTTTAGAAGTTTAGACCGTAAGCAAAATGTTCAATAAATATTAAACATAAACGGGGTAACTTTTGCTTTTTCATGACTCAGGTTGACACCGAGGTTTATATATTAGCAAATATATATAGGTGAAAAAACATTTGCCGACAGTCTTACGTTTTCGTGTTGCTGACTGTGAAGGATTCTGATGCTGATCTTTGTCTTTATGTGTGTTTTAATTTCAGTCTGAGTGGCTAAACATACAGCCATCATGCCTAAACATTATCTTAATAACTCTCACAGATCAGATCTTGTTTTGATTAAACTGCCTTTAGTGTTACCCATTCCCAAATTGGGCCCTGGAGTGTTCTCCTGGATGGAGGCAATTAGGACCAGAGGCCTGGTAGAAGGCCTCTGTCCTAACACCTCATCCATGAGGACAAACAAGGGCCATGTAGCAGCAGTGGGCTTCCTACTAGGGGTGGGTTTTGATTATCGATTTATTGATTAAAATTGATTCTAGCTTGGATAACGTGATGTCGATTCATTAAAATCCTGAATCGATTTTGATTCGATTCCATTTATTTTGCCCGAAACGCCAGAATCTCAGGTTAAACCTCACAAAATTTCAACAACCACCAAACAGCTAAAACAGTAAATGAGCGCAGGTACACGGATTCTGCACAAAGATGTAAACACAAAGTGCATCGACGCATCAGAATAAGTGAGATGTGGCTTTCTCACCCGATGGCACGGAGACGGTCGGGGATGAAAGCCGACAGCTCACTGATTCTGATCCGTCAGCGGGTTCGTGCTTTGTGTTTACGTACTTTTTGCGCTAGATTCAAAAGTTGCAGTTTTTTATCTCTCTCCAAACAATATTGACTGAACCAGCAGCAAAAGAAGATCCAAACGAATAGAAAAGGAAGTTCATCTGATAATTTTAAAATCAACCTAGGGAACAAAGAAATAAAGGAGGTCAAAGATTTTAAGTTTTTAGGAGTAATCTTAGATCCACATCTTAAATTTGACAAGCATGTAAAGAAGATCTCTAACGGTTCAGTTCACACCGAACGCGATAGAGGCGGCCAGAGCGTCAGGTTTACATGTCAAGTCAATGGAAAGAGCGCGATGACACGCGATTGCGCGTCCGGCGAAAATTCGGAAGCAGATTTGCGTCGCGAAAACGCCAAAATGCCTGAAACGCGCGTCAGTGTAGCGCGTCTGGCACGTTTGACTCGCGAAGAGAACCACGCGTGTCAGATCTTGTTGCATTTTGTGCACACGCGCGTATCGCGCCAACCGCTCGAGTTGGAAAATCTGAACTCCGGCGTCAAATCGTGCCGCGACAACCAATCAGGAGCCTGGTGACGTGGCTGTAACTAGGTCAAAGGGGCAGATCCAGCCAAAGCCCTTCATTCGTCATTCAGTATGGAGGAAAAGCTCATCAGTGCCGTGGCTAATCATCCAGAGCTATATGATGCTAGCTGCTACTTCTACCGAGACAGGAATAAAAAGGACCTAGCTTGGAGGCACATAAGTGAGGAGATTGGGCAACCTGGTAAGTTCATTCATTCTTCTTTTTAATTTTCAGACTGACCCGATGAAGCCGCGCAAAAGCTAGCAAGCCCGCCTACTGTCCCGTTATTTTCCCACTGATGTACAAATACCTTTCCGCTAACAAGATAATGTGTTTATTCAGAGGACATCTGCAGCACAACACATCTGGCACAACTTCCTCCCACATTCCTCCCACATTTCCGGTTCACGCGCGTGAAAAGATGCAATTTTGCGGCGCGATGGATTTTTCTTGGACACGCGTTGAGGTGTGAATGTGCACGCGTCAAATTAGGGGCGTTTGGGGCGTTTTCGCTTGCGCCTATCGCGTTCGGTGTGAACGCACCGTAAGACGGTAAAGGCTAATCTGAATTGTTTTAAGTTAATTCGGCACTATATACCCACTTCAGCAGCTCAGTTATTTATGCATTCTATGATATTTTCTCATTTTTCATATTGTATGACAGTTTGGACCCAAGCAGCACCATCTACAATTCAGCCTGTGGTATCCTTATATAACCAATCTTTAAAAATAATGGATAAAAAAATCTGTTCGGTGGCATCACTGTCACATTTTAAAGAAATATAATCTACTTAGTTTTAAGAGTTTTAATCATCTGTGTTTTCTTAAATTAGTTTTTAAATGTATAAATAGGATGGCCCCAGAGTGTCTCAATAGATACATCCAGAGACAAGATAGCATTCGTATTACTAAGTAGTAAGGTGAACGGCAACTGCAAGATATTATATCGCAGATCTACATTCGGTCAGTCAGCTTTTTCTATAAAGGCCTGCCATCTGTGGAACACACTTCCAACTGATATCAAATTGATTACAGACATCAGATCTTTTAGAATAGAAGAATAGAATAGAATAATCCTTTAATTGTCCCACAAGGGGAAATTTGGTTGTAACAGCAGCCAAAAAGACACATATACAAACAAACAGTACACAGGACACAGAACAGAAACATACACAATTTTTCTTACATATTTACATTAAGGACAATGGTTACTATATACAGAGTACTGTACAGTTATTAAATTAAATAAAAATAACTACAGATAAGAGGCAAACCAGGTTGTAGTGCGAATCGGTTAATTAACTTATTGCAGTTACAGTGCTGATGTAAACATCTGTTTGTCGGGAGCGGTTCTGATTGTACAGTCTGACAGCTGCAGGGAGGAAGGACCTGCGGAAACGCATTATTTGTTTGCTTATTACGAACAAGTCTACTGTTGTTTACAGCGCTGTTGGCTGCTGTTTTTTTCCCCTTTTACTTCCTTTTTTTTTTTTTTTGTCTGTCCCATTTGGTTCTTTAGCCGTCAGAATTGTTGTCTGAAGACCAACAAGGATGCCAAATGGATTTATTTTGCCAAATGGATCATCATGGCAGCCAGCTGTGCCAGAGTGAACTTAGTTGCAGGCCCCGAGGCCGGAGGGCCCCCTTTGTCCCGGAAGAGGCCTGACCGAGCGACAGGCACCAGGCCCCACCAAGTAGCCACCGGGAGTGAGCTGGTGTATACCTGAGCGCCCAGCCCCGGACACCAAGAACCACCAATGCACCAACCCCTGAGGGCATCAGTTACCGGCAGGGAGTGTGGTGAGGGGAGATAGGCCTCCACACTTTGGAGGGCCTGGGAGTTCCCAGGGAGGTGGAGTCTTAGACCCGACCTGACATATAGACACAGACAAACAGGCACACACAGACACAAACATGCTTTCCCACCCTCATGCACACATATACAAACACTCAGCACTCACCCAACGCAGGGATAGACATACATGGACATGTACACACAATCATACTCCCCCAAACATACTCTATACCCCGGGTCCAGGTACCCTCGCCCGCAGAGGGGGAAAAGGCACCCAGACCCAAGAGATGTGACCCTTTCCCCCGGGGTGGAGGCAAGCAGACCGCCCCAGGCTCCGCGGCAGCAGGGAAGCCAATCGGACAGCCAACACCTCCTCCCAGCCCCCCGCCCCGATGGCTAGTAGAGAACCGGGGTGTGTGAAGACCCCGTACCTCCCTCCTCCCGCTCATGTGTAGTGGTGCTGCGTGTTGTTCTAAAGTGCATTTAAAACAAGGGAGGGCATGGTGCTGCTGCCAGAGAGCAGCAGGTGTTAGCACGGCCCCTCCCGAGAACCCTCAATGTCTACATGGATTTAAATTTTACTTACTTCTGAAAAGAAAGCCTCATTTCTGCTGTTCAATAGGCTACTGAACAAATTTAAACTTCTTAAAATTATGCAAAATTGCAAAACACTTAGTTGTGTCTCTAATAAAACCTCTGTAACTTTGCTCTGCTTCACTTCAGCAGCATCAGGTAATGTTATGTTGATTAATGGTTTTCTTTCGTTTTTGATCTACTGCAGAATATTTTTAAGGTTATCTGCTATAAAATCCCAGGCCAGGAAAGTCGCCTTCATGCTTTCTGTGTTTTATCCTCAGTTACTTTAACACAAGGGCATCTGCTGTGATGCTTACACCTTTGATAAAGTCTTGCAAGTGTCAGCTTTCTTTTTATAGATTTAAAAATATGGAAATGATGGAAATGTACTGATACGTGATCAGAATTGTAATATTTCTGACTGAGGCAAAATTTCCCAAATTAAAATCGAATCAAATCGAAGTGAATCGAATCGTGGATCGAATCGATTCGGGACCTTGTGAATCGGAATCGAATCGAATCTAGAAATCAGTGACGATACCCAGCCCTACTTCCTACTCACTCCCCCACCTGAAATTGCCTTATAAGGCAGAGAAAATCAAAAGTTTGAATTTGAATACTACTCAACAAACGTAATTTTTTTTTAATTGTCCCTTTTTTTGCCTGCAAAGGTAAGGGGTGACAATCCCCTGCAGGCCCATCTTGAGAATTGCCCTTATAGACAGAAAATAATAGAACATGTCAATCATGTTATTCCTTGGACAGCATGCACAACATAATATACTTCTGTGACTTTGGAATACTAGAAAGAAACGTGCTCCACCTTCTGCATACTGTTGCTGTACCTCAAAGCTACAGTGGCCGAGTTTTTGGCTCTAGTGAAAAGTCTCGGTGTCTCAGTGGAGTTTAATAAATCCTGCCATCTGCTCCTTGGTTCCTAAAATATAACAGGACACTGGAGTACATTTATTTTACTACCATCTAACACACCTTGGTTAATCAGCAAGAATCCAGTGAGTTTACTGGTTGACCTTTGTACAGTACATGGATCTACAGTAATGTTCACCTTAAAATTTAAAAATAAAAGTATATTAACACTTTAACATCTTGAAATTTTTATTGCTATCTTGAAAATAACTTGTATGTAAAACTTGTATGTATCCTCCAACACCATCTCTACTGCATCTGTAGCTGACACAATTGTTGGAAAGACAATCGACTAGGATGCGCTATGAATCCTGGGATAGGGGATGGGCCACAAAGGATACACCCGACCTGTCCTTCAAATCCAGGTAAAAGGAGGACGCATTTGTGGGCCGCATTTGGCTATGAGGCACATTTACATGGTGACACAATGGTAGAGTGATATACTTATCATGCACTACTTTACTGTACATACAAATATGCAGTTCTGCATTATGACAAACTATTCCAACAGATGAACCTGAAATCTATGTATAACAACTGACCTGTGTGATGTCTAGAAACACACAAAGCATTATTTACCAACATATAAAAAAAACATGGTAAGGACACGTTGGGGTGAAGTAAGGTGACCATTTTGTAGTCCATTCTGGTTAATGTAGTTTTAACATTGCAAATATCTGTTGCTAAGGAGTCTAGTCTAAGTGTGGTTGCATTTTCTAATCTCAGGCTGTGTCCCAATTCGGGGTCTGCACGCTTGAAGTACGCACACTACCCGTACTACAGACGGTGCGTATTATAAGTACGGGAAGTGCGGAAGTGAGAGGCTTGTGAAATGGGACGGTCTAGCCTTCGTCGCGCTGTTCAGGTTGCCTAGCAACCATGATGCTAACCACAAGAAACGTGTCATACAGCTTTGTTTGACAGAAAGGAAGGAGAAAAAAATGTTCTGTTGGTCCTTCATTTTTGTCATGACATCACTTTGATTAGTGGAGTATCTGAGGCTGAGACCACGGGACTGTAAAACATGATAGCTGGGCCTCATTTCTGTACTGAACAGTCATTTCAAGATTAGTTAGTAAATAACAATCAGCTAATGTTGTTCATGAGACTAAAATCATCTCACTGTGGTAATGTAAATATAATATGGCCAATATTATATGTATTGTCAGATTATTATGGTGTGTGTGTGTGTGTGTGTGTGTGTGTGTGTGTGTGTGTGTGTGTGTGTATATATTACAGTAGTGAGCTTGAACTCCGGGTCAAAGATTAAAGTTGCAGTTATTTATATTTCCTATCACCTTAAATCTTCACTCAAAGACAAGTATCTTTGACAGTGTATATATAGATGTATTATACATAAAAGACAAATATTGTTCGTTTAATATGTTGGCATTACTAAATTTGGCTCAATGCTTACATATGTGTAAAAAGGAAAATGTACGAGCTGTGAAAACTGTTTCTGATAGAATGAAGAGTAGACTGATATATTGAATATTCCTTTATTGGGTGAGAAAATCAGACCATGTCATAACTGCTTTAAGTCATACAGAATATATATCAGAGCCGTAAACAGGCTGACTTCTGCTAAATGGGTCAAACTGGGCAGAAAGTATACAAACACATAACATCCTTATAGAATATGATGTAACACTATAGATCAACTTACCTCAGAATATATAAAGCATATAAACAATTACAGCAATATGATGCAACAAACACAGCAGTACTACTAATCCAAAATACTCAA